>NC_090930.1:710579917-711202169 GCF_040938575.1 Ambystoma mexicanum
TCTTGTACTACAATTGTGAAAGAAGCAAGTTAGTGCATATGTGTGTTAATGTCACAGTAATTTCACTTGAAGAATAGATTAGTTAAATTTGCAAAAGAAATTCTTTCTAGGAAGAGGTACTGTACATGTTAAATTGCATAGCTTTGTATATGAATGGGGTTTGTGGAGCATCAGCTTCATTGCTAACGGGGTTAGTCGAGTATTTTTAGGTATGTCCTATGAGGTGCACTTTTGAAAGTATGTGTTGCTGTTGCACTGTGTGGTGTGGTAATAGATTAGTGGAAGTTGTAGTAGGGCGAGAAAAAAGCTTGGAAAATGTACAGATTGAAAAGGAGAATGTGTTTGTGTGTGTCATTTCATCCATTTTTTTGTGCATAGATGTTTCCTACATGAGTGCTGGAAACCTTTCAGTTCTTTGACTTTTTTATCCACATTCCTATTAGCACTGTTCTGAATGTATACTTGTGTTTGTTTGGTTTTGCAAGTATGGCAAGTGTCAGGCATTCTGTTTAAATAAATGCATGTTATGTACTTGCAATGCCTTTGTAAGATACAAGCTGGTCTCCTGTTTTGTGTGCATTCTAGGAATTTACAATAGTGTGGTAAGGGGTAAGTGGTTGTGAAAATGACAGAAGGAAATAAGAGAATTATAGGTTGGACATTACAATGAGTAATATGGGTAAATTAAAATTTGGAAAGCAGTCAGATTTGTAAGTGAACTTGATTATAGGAGATGGGAGAAATTAGAATATTTCTTTTGCAGATTATGCAGGGTCAATGTCAGGTACTCTGTTCAAATGCATTTATAAAGAGTTGCAAATTTACTGTAAACAAAATATTCATACCTGTAGTTTGTATTGATACATGTAGATGTAGTTGAATCTGGAAGGAGAAATCTTGAAGAGTTTTACAGTAGTTTTAGCTGTAGGTGCTTTGCAATCACACGACACTTGTCACTTGTACTCAGAGTAATGACAGTTCATCTAAAGTGCTGAATTGTGATGACAGAGTTAGATGTAGAGTTCTTGGATGTGATTGGTGGATGTTTGTGTGATTGCTTATGTGTATCCAATGAGAGAGTGGCGCAGACAGTGATGTGGAAAGTGAAAAAGGGCTGCCCCTGTGTTGCGGGGTCTGCGAACACCGCGGCTGTTTGCGGACAGGGCATGCCATCATCTGGGGGTTTCTCAGCATATCTAGCATGGAAAGTAGACTGTGGGCATTAGCCATTCAGGTATTGAAGTTGTAGTTGTTATTTGCAGGAAGAGAGGCTGTGTGTTTAGTGAAGATGGCAGAGGTGAACAAAGTGAGGGTATTGGTAGTTGGAGATCTGTTTGTAAATGTATTGGAGAGGTATGCTATGTCTAAACATATATCTGCCAGTTTTGGTTTTGAAGGAGTGGAGGCTTTGTGGTGAACTATGCCTGGTTCCAATATGCAGGTGGTGGTTGGAGTTTGTAAGAGTTTTTCCATGTGGAACAGTCCAGATGTAGTGGTACTGCATTGGGGTGCTGTCCATTCTGGATACATCAGCGCTCCTAGTTTGTTGAGTGTTCTTGAAAACTTGTGTTCAGGCAGTGATAGTGGTTCTTCCAAATGCCAAGGTCATTTTTTGTGAAATGTTGCCTAGGGTAGTATGGGACAAGTGTAATGTTTTTTGTACCCAGCCAAATGGTGCAAGGTGTTTGGTTAACAAAGGGATGTCTATTTTCTTGTTTAGAGCTGGGATGTTGTCTTGTAACAATGACAATATTGATTTTATTAATGGTGACTATTTCAAAGCAGATGTCATTTCTTTATTCATATTGGGAATTGCTATGTTATCTCAAAAATATAAGGAATGCTTTACAGAGGATAATGTGAAGACATCAGGAAGATAATAAGTGAAAAGAAATAACAAAATGAAGTACTTTCAAAAAAACAACAAAAAAACTTTTCATAGCCACCATCAAAAGGAAAGTGGAATACACTATTTAAATTTTCATTCCCCACTCTCAGATTTCATGATTTGTCTGCAGACACTGCGGCTGTCCGGGGATCGCGCATGTTACATACAGGGATTTTGAGACTTAGAGGCATGCAAATGATACTGTGCAGGCTAAGGGATTGGTCAGTAAGGTTTGCTGGGTGTGATTTGGCAGGAAGTCTGTTTCCTGACAGAAGAGCAAATAGCTATGGCTGTGTCTTTCAGAAGGCAGATTGTCTGGATTTTGGGTGACTCGTGGATAAATTGGTTGGAGATGCATGCAGATCGCTGTGGAGTGGCTGCACATCCTGGATTCCCTCATGTGATTGTGCACTGGAATGGAGTGCGCAGAATGAAGTGGTTAGATTTGGTTCCTCTTTGTGCCACTTTGTTGACACACTGTCATCCAGACATAATTATTATTCATTGTGGTGGGAACAGTTTAGGACATGTCTCTGGAATCGCCTTGCAATTTACAATGAAAGAAGGACTTCGGAAAGTCATGGACATGTTTCCAAACACCCGAGTAATTTTTTCTCATATTGCGCATAGACAAATATGGCTGAATTCTTCTTCATTTGGTCCACAAATGGAGAAAGCGAGGCGCAATGTCAACGAAGCTAATCGTACTTTTCTGAGAGATGTTGGTATGTCCTCTTTTCACAATGAAAACATTATGTTTCGTAGCACACACATTTTTTGCAGAGATGGAGTCCATTTTACTCATGCTGGGAATCAGATTTTTCTGCGAAATATACAAAATGCTTTGCGACCCTTCTTGGAAGTATAGCAATCCTTTTTCCTGTAGGTGTCGACCACTTGAACTTTTTGAAACATAAAAAAACACCACAAAAAGGCTCTTTTCAGAGCCACTACATCCTCCCGGAGAAGACTGCAATGGTTTTGATAGCGTAGCACCCCAAACATTTTTACGTCCGTGGACTGTCCGTGGACTTCTAAAAAAAAGCACAGGGCCCTTCAGCATTTCATTGGCACTTCTATTTTTAAACTGTGAAAGGTGCCTCTGGAAAGAACAATGTTTTAGTTTTTTGTTTTGTATTTTTATTGGTGTTTTTTAACAAGATACACAAGGAAAGGAAAGGAAGGGAACGTAAGGAAGGGCCACCAAGCACAGGGATAAGAAAGGCCACGTGGAGAGAGGAAGATGTTGGGGGGCTTATTCAGGTAGGTGGCAGACGTTCTCATGCTCCTGGACCGTAGCCTCGAAAGCACTTTGAAGTGTCTCCCCCCTGCAGAGTACCGTGTTGCAGTACATACACATTACAGTGACCCTCAACAGGTAAGGGTCTTCTGTGGCATGTATGGCCTGGGAGTCTGGTTCAGGGATGCGCTGCCCCACAGGAGTGTCTCTTGTGATGGCAGGAGCAGAAACGGAGGATGTTGTAGAGGAACTCAACCTATTACTTTTATCGAAGGGGGCGACCCTCCGAATTGCCGCCCTGTGGAATGACCTTAGGTGACGCTTTATGGAAGTGGTCCCGTAACTGTACAAACCAGGTTTGCCACGACTGAGCACAGTGTTGCACTTAGTGTAGCGCACCTTGTGTGCACATGCCTTGGATACCCCTCCAACGGTTGCAAAGAGCCTCCACACCCAAGACTCACAGTGGCTGGCAGTAGTAGGGACTTCCACTACCTCATTCTCATCATCCTCTTAATCACTCTCTGCACCTCCTTGCATGTTCCCTTTTCCAGGCCCTCGGGTTGGTGGTGGTGGTGGAGGGGCTGAGGGTGGTGCTGAAGCCGAGCCAGCTGCAGAGGTGGAAGCCATGGTTGCCATCTGAGATGTAGCACAGCAGGCAGAGGAATATTGTTTTCCAAATGTGGCACAACAGACCCAGCACAGCAGGCAGAGGTCAGCAGCCAATGAAATGCAGAAAGCACAGCAGGCAGAGGTCAGCATCAATGCAGTATAGCACACCAATATTGAGCAATGCTCTCTCTGGTAGCCAAAAAAAGAATGAAGAGCAGTTCTGGGGTGTGGCCTTTTATAGGGGTGCTGGGGAGCACTTTGCGGATGGCCGCACTGTCTGCGGACAATTCAAACACCAAAAAGGGCTAAAAAAGTTCCAAAAAGTATCCAGATCGGTAGGGGCATAGTCTGGGACCTCATTGAAAAACATCTTGAATTGTTCATAAAAGTGATTTCAATGTCCAGGTGCACAGACTCTGTCCACGGTCGAGAGCTTACGCATAGCGGGGGTGTAATCACATGATGATATTGTGGACACGTTCATGAATGGGACGGCTGTCCGTAGGACACCTATTGCGTGGGATCAGTTGTAGCACGTGTGTTCTACGGACAGGGTTTGGGTCAGTGAACTAATTAAAAGTGCGAAACACATGCGGCAGACAGTTACAGAAAGGCGCAATGTTCGTAGGACCCCAAAGTAGGATGCGCATGCGCACAAGTGTCCGCCAGACACGGTTCAGGTCCCCGAACTAATTAAAGGTGTGTCACAAATTTGCAGACATGCAGACGGGTTATGGGTTCTACGGATACCTCCATTTTGATTGCGGACAGTATGAACAGGCATAGTGTCCTTAGGATACCCCCATTTTGGTTAATTGTGGACATTCCGGACAATCGTGCCGTCCGCAAACTACCAAACAGCCTTTAAAAAAAAAACAGACACATATAGGAACAGCATACATAATACTTTATTAATATACAAAAATATAGAAATTATGAAAGAGAGGGAGAAGCAGAAATGGAGAGATATACAGGGGAATTAGGGGTTTCTACATGTAGGATGGTAGGAGAGGAAGGGATTGAGGTCTCTTCATAATTTTTTGGTGTTGGGGAATTTTTGGGGATGGTTGACTGGGGCATGGAGAAGGAGTAAAGGTGCACGTGGGACAGTGACATTTAATTTTTTCCATGATACAGTTTTCTACAAAGTTCTTCAAAATGATGAAATTGGTGATTAATTGATCCATTTTTTGTTCTAAATGCTGTAGATGATTTTCCACGGCGTCAGTTTGTTGTTCCATTAGTACATGATGTACTGTTTGAGTATTATTTTTATTTTCTGTATGTACTGTTAAAGAAAAGGAAATTGTTGGGTACAAGTGAAATAATGTGCATTACTTTGAAAACTGTAGTGTCTACCATTAGTATCACTGTTTTCAGTCATTTCATCCAAGGGGGAACATTTTCTTCAAGCCATTCCAGAGTGCTAGCCATTTCTGTGTAAAAAAAAAAGATACATTATTTTTTAAAGTATCCTACTAAAGAATGTTTATAACTATAGGAATTAATGTAGTGTACTTACCAGTTTGTTTTTCAGTTTTGCTGTTTCTGCTTTGTAGGTGTGCTGGTGATATTTGCTGTGCAGTTTTTGTATAAAGCATCAGTGAAGTAAATCTGTTGGAGGCATATGTTATTTTTTTTGGTATGTTCCATTGTATTTCATACGCTATGTAATTGGATAGTTGGTGTCTTACATGTACAGTTTGTACTTCTTATATATTGTTTAATGTAATTTATTTATATGCTGCTATTTGAACATGTTCACTGTGTTTGTTCTATGATACAACAATGTAAGATACCCCCTGAGCTTTTGGACAGTGTTGATGTTGACCGAGTCCATCCGTGGACATTTGCATGGTCCAAAACATTGCAGGCACTAGCATGGGACAGTGGGTTCAGTATGTTGTATGGTATATCTATATAAACTAAGGGTATCCTAGTAACAACCTATCAAATTAATGATATCTATATCTATATTAAGTGAAAAAACTTTGTTAAAGGAACATTATGGTTAAGTTGCACTACTAAAAATCTATGAAATTCAGTGAAAATACTTTGTCAAAGGGACATTATGGTTACAAGTAAAACTGAAAAAACCCAGAAATTCACCAGTTATGGTAAGCTAAGCAAACAAAACTTGTGCCACCACTGTGCACTGCTAAGAATAACATCCATGACATCAAAGATGGCATCACAAATATCATTTATGACATCACTGATGACATCACATGTGCATTTACTTTTCATAGGAAGTCCCTACAAGGGGTTGTGAATGTAATGTTGGCAAAAAAGTGTCAGGGGTGATCGGGAGATGTGTGATGAACTACATACTTCATTACGCAATGTACTGCTCCAAAGAACATTCCATTGCAGTGTTCTTTCTAGTACGTACAGGAACCTACTCTTAAAGAAACATAGGCATTGGCTGCAGCATACACCATAGAGGTGTAATATTTGTAATTTTCCAATGTTGGATAGTAAAACGTGAGTGCTTCTGTATCAGACTTTTCCGTACTGTGAAACATATAGTAATTAGGTAATAATGCATCACTTACTACATACTTGTACTACTACACACAACAGATTAATAGACCACAATGCATACAAATATGGGGTTTATACAGGGAGAGTAAAGTAAGCAAATAAGAGGCAGCATGATTAGCAACTGTGTATAACCAACATGATTATCTTCACGCAAAGAAATGATTGCTGTGTTTCAGGCCTGCTTCTTCCCCTATATATGTGCATTATAAGATGCAATTGAACTCTAAGGAAAGTAATGTAAGAACATGTGAGAATGGAACGTCTATAAATGTTATACCTTTTGAATTTTAAGTTTCTGACTGTCAGTGAATAAACCCACCTGGCCTAGATATGTCAGTGAACAAAAAAAGAAGAGGCTAGACATGTGATGTCATCAGTGATGTCATCAATGATATTTGTGATGTCATCTTTGATGTCATGGGTGTTATTCTTAGCAGTGCACGGTGGTGGCACGAGTTATGGTTGCTTAGTTTACCATAACTCGTGAATTTTAGGGGGGTTTCTGTTTTACTTGTAACCATAACGTCCCTTTAACAAAGGTTTTTCACTGAATTTGATAGGTTTTTAGTAGCACAACTTAACCATAATGGCTTTTTTCCACCATTGGGGGGGTAGCCAAGGCTCAAGCAGCAAACTTTCACTGAAAAGAGTGCCACACACTCAGTCGCAGCAAACCAGGGCTGTACAGTTATGGCACCACCTCCATGCGGCGACACCTGAGATCCAACCACAAAGCAGCAGTTCGGAGGGTTGTCCCCTTCGAACAGGGTAGTAAGTTGAGTTCCACTGCAGCATCCTCGACATCTGCTCCTGTCACCACAAGTGACACTC
Source organism: Ambystoma mexicanum (assembly GCF_040938575.1). Classification (NCBI taxonomy): domain Eukaryota; kingdom Metazoa; phylum Chordata; class Amphibia; order Caudata; family Ambystomatidae; genus Ambystoma; species Ambystoma mexicanum. The sequence goes on from NC_090930.1 coordinate 710,587,033, forward strand.
CTGTGGGGCAGTTCATCCCTCAAACATCCTTGCAGGCCATACGCACTCCAGTAGATCCTTATCTTTCAAATGTCACTGTGTGTACTGCAACGTGGTACTCTGCAGGGGTGATCAGTTCTGGAGTGGTTTCAAAGCTGTGGTCTGGGACCACAAAGGAATGTGCCCCCTACCGCAATGAGGCACACCCAACTGGTGCCCATTCCCCTCCCTACCCTTCCCTCCCTTGTGTGTCGTGTTGAAAAAATCCCAAAAAATCACAAAACACAAAAATAAAAAATAAAAGGCTCTTTACAGAGCCACCTTTCACAGTTTAAAAATAGAAGTGCCAATGAAATGGTGCAGGCCCCTGTGCAACCTGTGAAACCTGTGGACAGTCTGCAGACTTCTAAAAATGTTTAGGGGGTGGCAGTATCAAAAACATTGCACTCTTTTCCGGGAGAAAGTGGTGGCTCCGAAAAAAGCCTTTTTGTTTTTTTTTCTTCTTGGAACTTTTGAAGTGGCCAACACCTACTGCACACATGCCTGCTATGCTTAGCATTTTGGAAAAAGGTGATTGCCAGCATCAGTAAGATGGACGCCATCTTGTTACATGTTACTGCTATGAAATGTAATGTTTTCATTGTGAAAGGAAGACATACCAACATCTTGCAAAAATGCGCAAACAGCCTTGTTCAAATTGCACCTGGCTTTCTCGATTTGCGGACCAAATGATGAAGAGCTTCGCCACATCTGTCTCTGGGCAATGCGCGAAAAAATTACACGAGAGTTTGGAAACATGTCCATGACTTTACCAAGTGCCTTATTAATCGCAAACTGCAGAGAGATTCCAGTAACGTGGCCTAAACTGTTCCCTCCACAATGAACAACAATAATGGCTTGATGATGCTCTGTCACCAAAGTGGCACAAAGGGGAAGCAAATCCAGCCACTTCATGTCACAGACTCCATACCAGTGCACATCCACATGAGGACATCCAAGATGTGCAGGCACTCCACAAAGCTCTGCATACACCTGCAACCAATGTATCCAAGATTGCCCCAGAATCCAAACACTCTGCCTCCAGAAACACACAGGCATAGCCACATCCATCTACACTCCTTTCAGCATTCAGAGCTTCTCCCAAACTCTCTCCTTGCACACCGCACCCAGGGAACTTTATTGATCAATACCCTGGCCTCCACAGTCCCATTTCCATGCCGGCCATCCTTAAAAGTCCTCAGATGAGTTTGCAGATAAATTGGCCAATTCAAGGGGGTGGGGAGACAAATTTAACCAAGGGTAGGATATTTCCTCTATTGTGGTGGCTCAGAAAATAACCTTTTTTAAATGTATTTCTTTAGGTGCTACTGAACAAACACCTTTTGTTTTCTATTTTGGGGGATTGTTTTCTCTTATTTTCCTCCTTACTGCCTTACATCCACCTCTGCAAAGCATCTCTTAGATTGCGAAAAAAAACGAGCATTTCCAAGAATGGACAACGAAATGCCATCTGTGGTAAAATAGTGCACAATTAAAGATTCAATGTTGTCATTGGAGAAAACAGACATCGCAACACTAAACTATACCCATGCCTCTAATAACAAGGCATATTCCAACATTTTGCTGGGGATTATAGACATTGAGGTTGTTCCATTGTACTCTTGGAAGTTTTTCAGAGAAAACCACCTTTGCAGTAGAGAAGAGCAGCATTATTTCTTCCACAAACAACTTCAATACAGGAACCAAACTTCGAGCACTGATGTCGCTCAAATGCTCTCCTCCACAGTGCACCACAAAAATATCAGGACTACCAAAAGTAGCCATGTTTCTGCAAAGAGCAAGCAGTGCCTGCAAATTGCGGCAAGGCACACTGCACCATAAAGCCTCCAGGCATGGAAAACCAAGATCAGCGCAAACACCTCTTGCCTTTGAATACCTCTCCTGATCAAATACAAAGGAATCTCCCACTATCCATACAATATCTCCAGCCATCTTCACTACACAACCCAGCAATTAAAAAATGATTACCATCCCTGCCTGTAAAGCAAACCCTTAACACCTGATTGGCTAATCCCCACAGTTCCATTTCCATGCCAGGCATGCTGAGAAGCCCCGGATGTAGCACGTGTGATCCGCGAACGACCGAGGTGTTCACGGATCCCGTAACAAAGGGGCAGCCCTTCTTCCCTTTCCACTTCACACTTTCAGCACTCTCTCACTGGCTACTGGTAAGCTGTCCCACAACCATCCACCAATCACATCCAAGATCTCTACAGCTAACTCTATCAACTCAGTACAACACTGCAGATGTACTGTTCAACACTCAGAGCACAGGTCTCCTATGATTCCCAAGAACCTGCATCCAAAAGTAATATAAAACACTCCAAGATTTCTACTTCCAGATTCATCCACAACTACATCCATCAACTCAAACTACAGGTATGCATATGTTTTGTAATGCACACAGAAAATTAAAACTGCCTGTATGTTACTAAAGCATAGCAGGTACATAGATTCCATGCATTGGAACAGGGTGTCTGCCACTTGCCCTGCATAACCTACTCAGTAATCATACTCTCATTTGTCCCGTCACCTCACATCAACTGACAGTTACTTACAATGCTGTTTCCTTTCAAAGTTTTCTTGTACTGCCCACTAGTATCACAGCTGCAAACCATAATTTCAGCACCACTGTCTGTGATTTTTTTAAATAAAAAACCACATTGGGAACATTTGCACAACACGTTCAAGTGGCAGAAATTCCCAGAATTGTTTTTAAAAAGGGAAACTGCATGTATGTTAGGAAAGCATGGCAAGTACATACATTGCACAATTGACAAAATGCACCATTTGAAGGAAAGCAAAGAAATGCATTTGTACGTTGGAAACAGTGGTATCTGTAAATTCGGATAAATAAATGAAATAGCAGAAAAGGATTTCTGCACTCATGCAGCAAGCATCTATGTGTGAGAAAGTTAACAAAATTCCACACAAGGTAACATTCTCCATTCCAATCTGTACATCTTTCTGCCCTTTTTCTCACTATACTATGACTTGCAATACTCCATTTCCAAAGCAAGCAGTGCAACAACATCTCACACACCCCGTAGGACACAGTTATCAGTGCAGCACTGGCCCCCAAACCAAGAATGCTGATACTCCCAAATCCCCACTTGCATGCAGTGCAGTACAATTGCACACACACACTATTGCTTCCTGCCAACAAATCATCCTACAATCTAAAATGATGTGTTCTACTACTATTACTGTACCATTAACCCACATATCCACTAACTTCCTTCTTTTACAATTGCAGTGCTAAACTGCCTCCTAAAAGCCTCCAAAAAGCCAGTGACATCTCTGCTGGAAGATAAAACCCAGGAGAAACCTGCTCTTCACATCCATTAAAGTAAGTGCAGTACTGTTGTATTGTTCTGACTCAAACAGTGCAGTGTTGTTGTATTGTAGAATAGACAATTGTATCCACCCCCACAGCACTCACCTCACCCTTTCTCATTGCACCTTGCCAGGTCCACTGTTTCTATTGTCATCAGAACACCAGTATGTAAATATCCATTTGTTTGATAAAAACATTGTAATGTCCTCACTTCTTCAAGCACATTACACTGTCATACACACTGAAGTAAACCTTTCCCACAGGAACACACACACATACCAGTACAACCTTCCCAACCAAAAGTAGCAGCCCTTTTCACAATCACACTCCTCTCTGTATACCTACCCTCATATTCAGACACTCATGCACAGTACACCCAAATACATGGTACAACGCCCAAACCTACACTTTCTTTTTTTCTCCAACAGACACAAGACAATTCCTACCAAAAAGCAACTCCATAGAAAACAACGCAGAAATAGAGCAGATAAAACTCAAACCATGCAAAATAGCCATCCACTGCTAGAAGACTTTTTATGAAAAGTTCAAACAAAACAGCTAATACAGTCACTGAGCAAAACGGAACCAGGTAGCAGGAAAAAAGTGTGACTTCTCTACCAACATGTAGAACTAAAAGTAAATGTATTAAGAAGAATGCAAGTACCAGTAGTCCTAACACTACATCTACCAACATTAACATAGCCACAAGTAAGCATTCCAAAAAAATCATTTTACAAATAAATGTCCACCATAGAATTCTTCAGAACCTTATAAAAATAGCAGAGAAATCATGAAAACTGATCCTGGAAGCTCCTATAGGGAAATTATTTATATTCATTTTAAACAGAACAAAACCACTAAAAAAAATTAATTATTAAACTACAAAAACTACTTCGCAACATACGCAATATCAACATAGATACCTTTGCAAATGTCTGTACAGGTGAGTGGATTCATAGAACCAGCCCAGAGCCATATTTCAATGAAGAGGCACACAAACAAGAGCAAACAAACCCAATTGCCATACATAGTATTGGCCGAGGGTATGAAAAGGTAGACAGTGACATTATGGCAGAAGAAACATTGATTGCAAGAATATCCCCAATACACTTACAATCAACTCTCAATTCCACTGAACCAATACGTCCCATCTACAAATGGTCATGTACCTCAATGTGTAACATACGAAAACAATGCTTCAAATTTTTGTGGCAGTTCCTCAATCTGTATGTGAAATCTAAAGACAAATTAAAAATGTAAATATTACAAACCAAGAACTCCTCTCCAGTGCGCAAATACACAGGACTACGAGTACATTCATTAGTCTGCATTTCTGGGCCTGCTTGCAAAATCACCTTCCACCACATCAAAATGTTAGCAACATACCATTCTACTATAAGAAATCTCGTTCAGAGACTGTACTATGCAAAAATTCCTGCTTTAGCACTGGAGCATTTAAATCACATTCTCCTACATGGCACAGCCAAAGAACTGCTGGTACAAATAGACCACATACAGAGCAAATATTTTGGAAGTGAAGAGCACTTACAAAGTCCAGTAACTTTAGAAGAGAGTATCAACAACCTTGCAGGTGCCAACCATCTATTACACACGTACAGAAAAGAAATAGTTTAAAAGCACATCTGCTGAAGTACCAAACCAAGTATGTGTGTGGGGTCACAGAACTTTTTATACAAGAGCACCACAACTAGAGATATAACTTACAAAATAGAAGACAATGGAGAATGCCAATGGTTCCAATTAGTTCTCTATCTTGTAGCAGAAGAAAATCTGAAAGTAATGACCCCTCAATACTTTGCACATACTGCACTGGAAAACTTGACAATAACCAAATGCCTTCACCGACTATCACTAATAACCTGGAAATATTCCCACTTCCAAAACCAGTCCAACAGCTTAATTTGTATGAGAGCATTGTAATCCAAACAGTGCACCCATTCCAAGCATTAATACGCCTTCAACTGAAAACAGCCAAGTTCCCTCCTTCTGAATTACTGAAAGGCATTCATGGCAAAGTAGTTTATTTGCCATTAGATCTTAAAGAAAATGTAGACACTCTGGGAGTACAACCGCCAATAGATCAATCTTTGATTATCCTAGTGAATGGTGCACCTATGAAAGACAAAACAAATTGGCAGCAGCTAGTAGACTTAAACAAAGTTAGAGAAGCCTTGCAATACCTTAAAAAGAACAATGAATACTACAAAGAAATAAACATTGAAGAAAAGCTGAGAGAAACCACAGAAATAATTCAGGATTCTTCATCCACTGGCCAATTTGTACTTCTAGATCCTACTAGAGCCTCCAAAATTTTAGATCAGTATACAATTCACCCACTGCACTCCAAAGACACCATAGATGATGCACTAGAAACATATATTTTGAAAAAAAAAATGTTTATTGTTGTTTTGGCAAAGAAAACAATTTATTTTTCCAATCTTTCAACATTGTATACAAATCTTTGTTACATACAAATCAGGTTTAAATTATAAATTAAGTTAAAAACCACTATAAACAGTCACTTTTTCAGTAAAAGTAGAAAACACATAATACATTTGCCCCTTTCCATTTCAGGTATCGACATATTCAAATCTTGTTCGTGTGGAACAGTGTGGACCATAGTTGGTCATAGGTTACATTAACATGCCCTTCAAAAAACGGTTTGAACAATTTAGCTCTTAGTTCTGTCCAATGGTCACAATCAACCAATACATGGTGCACAGTCTCCAGCATGTGATGACAAAACCTACAATTATTTTCATCCTTCGATAGAATTTTGCGTTTATAGAGAAGGTCAGCTGTAGAGCACAATCCTAGTCTAAAGCGCATGAATGCCTGGCGATGCAGAGGACTTGGGGAGATCAGTAGATACCGGGCAGTTTGGCCAATTTTTTTTTGGCTCAAACGGGTTCTCCTGGAATTGTTTATATTGTGCACATTGGGCATTAGTGAGAATCCAATCATATCGCTACATGTTTTCTTTAGCCTTACAAGGGTTATCAATTAACAATTGGATAGATATGTTAGCATCATCAAGCAATTTCAACACTCTTTGTCTCCAGGCTCTTATGAATACATCATGTGTTTCCAGGGTAGCATACAAGGCCAGGATTTGAATTAGGCCATTTTCTAAATTACCCATTATGAATTTACGATACAAGGAACATCATAGCCATTTATATCTGGCATGAAGTGATATTAGTCCCAATTCGTATTGAATTAAGGGTAGAGATTCCGAGCTTGGGAGATGCAACATTTTCCTCCAAAATGCGCCTTCCATCTTAGCCCAATAAGTATATGGCCGCCAATGTTTGGTTTCTGTTTCATATAACAGTATAGGTGATGTTTTCTGTTTGTAATACATTATGATTGGAGATATCGAAAATGTACAGAACTTTGCCCTAATGATTCTCGTTTGTGAAATGGCATTATGAAGTTTAACCTTCTTGGCTTCCTCGAAAGGTAGGTCAGTCGAATGATTATTTATTAGAACACCTAAATAGGTGTACTTTGAAACAATGCTTAAGGAACTGTTCTGCAGAACCCATGAGTAAGTTCTGCATCTTTGTCTAGGGTTCTCAAATTGTATAATTTGTGTTTTGGAAGTGTTGATGGCTATGCAGTTGGAATGAGCATAGCCATCAAGAGCTTTCAACATGCTTTTGAGTTCCTGGGGGGTCTTAGACATAAGAACCATATCATCCGCATAAAGCAGATAATTTATCGGTGTTCCCTTAAGTCGAGGATCAACAGTTGTTATATCTTTGAATTCAAGACCTACATCTGAGATGAAAAAATTAAAAATCGCTGAGACCAAGATGCAGCCCTGTTTTAAACCCCGGTCTTTTTGAATGTGACCAGAAAGGAGTCCATCCCTGCGAAGTCGAACCTGAATGGTTGTATTGGAATGAAGCTGGATTATCCATAACAGGATTGGCCAGGGACAGCCCTTAGCCAGAAGTTTTTTGAACAATAGTTCACGCGGAACAGTATCAAAAGCCGTGCGGAAGTCTATGAAGGCAACAAAAATGGGCTTCTTCCTTTGCTTATGGGCATCTATCAGAGAATTCAAAGTGATTAAGTTTATAGAAGTACCAAGGCCGGCTACGAAGCCTGTTTGAAACTTATCCTTGGAGGAATTTGCTGTTAACCAAGAGTTGAATGCAGCTAACACGATGCGCGCAAATATTTTACCAGGGCAGTCCAACAGGCCGATCGGTCGACAGGATCTAGGATCGCCCCTCAGGCCTTTTTTATAGACAGGAACTATTATAGATTTTCTCCAGGAATCAGGGACTTTACCCGTCTGGAATACATGTTGAAAGATATGGTTTAGTATTGCCGCCCACCTTGGTGGGTTTTGTTTCATCATTAAATTACTGATGCCATCTGGTCCGGCTGCGCGAGACCTGCTAAGTTTGGAAATGCAGTGAATAATATCGTCCATGTCATAATGCAGTTTGGAATCCATTTTTATGAGAGTCCAGTCAATTTCGATTTGAGGAAAGGGAGAATGGTAGAGGCCATCATATTAGTCATTCCAGATTTTTTCAGGGATTGGATTAATTTGAAAAGCGCTTTGCAGCATGCCGACCGCCTCATTAAGGAGAGACCATATACCAGCAGTTGACTTAGTGAGACATTGAGACAACATCCTTTCTCCGTCTCTTTGGTATCTCCATGACCTCCGTGACCTGCACCAGTTCTTATATATTTGTTTTAGATTTTTTATCAGATTGATGTTATTGGGTGTCAGATTGAGTGATAGATGTCGAACATCTTTGCGTAATTGGGCCTTCCTTATTTTGAGCTCCAGGTCAAACACATGGAGATGCTTGACAACATGACGGCGTCCACAGCTCCCCCTAGTACCGAACATTTGCATAGAGTGGATATAACATCCTCCTTCGTTATTATGACATGGCCCAAATTCTTTTTCCAGGGCTTTATCAAATAGTATGAGCTTATGATCCGACCATCGAACACGATTCCCAGCTTGACTAAACTCAACAGACTGTAAATTCCTTTGAATATTTAATTCTGGAAGATCAGACCATTGAGCCCACTTCCAGGTTAGGCGCAACTGGTTGTGGTCGCTGTTATCATTTTCACATATCTCCAGAGATGTTGACGCATCCAAGAGAGCAAGGTTAGCATACATGTAGTCTAAGTGTGCTCGCAATAGCTCTCTGTGCCATGTCGCCCTGGGAGGTATGTATCCATCTATGATACCATTTGGCATCATGAGGTTTCTCTCTTTCATTAGATGTAACCATTGGGACTCATGTGAAAGATGTTTCCCGGGCTTAGATGGCAAGAGGTGCAAATTTAGATCACCTAGGAGAAGTATGTATTTAATAGTTACATTCACAACCAATGAGTCGAGTACATCAGTGATATGTGCAATGAATGATTCTGCTGATAAATGTTGTTTTCCCCAATATATATTAATTATCACCGTTGTATCAGTCGGCCTTGATAATTTTACAACTTGGATGTATGGGGAAGGAGTTTTGCAGGGAATGATGCGCAAGTTTAAGGATTTCTTTACGGCGATCAAAAGACCCGCCATAGGACGACCAAACATATTCTTTATTGCAGGAATCATAGTAATGTAGTGTGTGTCCCAAATGGGTTCTTCAAAAAGCCAGGTCTCTTGCCAGACAACAATATCGTAGGCATTCAGTTCTCTATTGGATGTATTTAGAAAATGCCTATATCCATGTGTATTCCACAATATCAACGAGGTGTCTTTATCTGACCTGGATTGTTATGAGTTCAACCTTTGAGAATCGATGCCCCTGCTTAGGATCGCATAGGTGGAGTTTGCCTGTGCAAGCTCCAGAGTGTTAGAATAGTTCCTTGGTAGTAGAGTTGTTTCAGTTGGTAATTTTTGAGCCAAATCTTGTGAAATGAGGAATCCCATGGCATAGAATTCCGATCTAGCTTGCCAAATGGCATTTAGGGTCATTCCCGATCGCATGAATATTCTGGCCGTGGATAAATCGTTGTGATGAATGAATTCTACCAGGTCAATATCTGCACTTGATAAGTCCTGAAGGGTAGACACCTCGGCACAGATGTTTAGGATACTCATGCGATTTAAATCATACCTAGGAAATGGATGAGGGCGACATGATACTATCAACCGATGGCAGTGGGAATATGCGCTGTGGGCAGGATTTTGCTTGGTACGATCCTGTCTTCCCGAAGTCACAGATTCAACCATTTGTTTGTTGAATCCTGAGAGTTCCCGGGCATCCGATGTCTTGGCGGTTTGAAAAAGAGGCCTTATAAATGTTGATTCATTTCGTTCAGCCAGCGGTCCTTTTAGCAGCTGTGACACATCCGGCATCTTGGTCAGTGACTGCTGAGACAGTGATGTGTGATCCCTAAAATCTGGAGCATGGTGCATATACTGCGCTAATGCAGCTCGAATTTCCTCCCGCATTGCCTGACAGTTGGGGGTCTGCCTCACCATGACATCTTGTACTTCCAGATTCATGGTTTGAATGGAAGTATCTTGTTGGGCCAAGTTAGATGGCACCGCCAATTCCACCATATGTTGTAAAACAACTTTCTTGCCATCACGTTGCACCTCTTCCACGGAAAACATGTTTTGAGTTTGAGCAGTCCATGGCAAGTTTGTGCCGTCAACTAGTTTGGAATGTGTAGAAGCTTGAACATTTACAGCAGAAGATGCTGTAATTTGTGCAAGGTGAAGAGCTACTGTCTTCGCAATCTCTTGTCGTATTTCTTCCGGGGAAGGATTGAACTGAGGGACAGCATTGGTCCGAGCTTTTTGAGTCTCCGATGTAACGTTTTGAAAATTTGCATCCAATAATAGAGCCACCAATTTAGTCAAGGGTTCGTGATCTTGGAGGCATGTCATCATAGGATCCTGTGACACTACCGCCAGAGTTGGTTGAGGGGCAGCTGGAACTGATAATTGAAGTTGTGGAGCAGCTAGGGCTGGAGGTTGTGTAATTGCTGAAGCAATTGATGTAACCATAGGCTGATTCGTTGGTGGTAACGTAATAGTCGATGATTGAGCCATTATCGGAGCAGTTGACTTGACACATGCTTTCTTCGATGGGGGGGCTTCGAAATTTGGCGTTTATTTAAAATGCCTGTTTTTTTCCTTTTTTCCTGCAAGTTAGGAACTTTCTTACCCATCAGAGAAAATGGACTAATCACCGTACAGGGAATGGGCTGGACAATAGATGGATCTTTATCAGACTGAAGAAGCCTCCCCATCTCATTGGCATTTCTTGAAGTTCGAATTAAGGCTATATTCTTTGAGCTTCCCATAGTGCCCATTTCCTGTGATGTATCCAGGCAAATCATCACTGATGGTATTTCATTTATAGTAGCAGGCTCCAGATTTGGAGTTGATTTTAAACTGGCCACTACATTTTTTGTGATAACAGATGGCCCTTCTGTTCTGTAATTCACCAGCAGCTCTTGTTCACATTGGGTCGATTTTTGACAAGCGTTGCAGGGTTCCGTTTGCGAGGCAGTACTACATGCTGTTGATGATTTTGGTCTTGATGAATTCAAATCTGAAATTCCTCCTCTCATTTGTGCTGCGTCTAAACTGTTTGATTCTCTAACAAGCAATTGTTGTAACATTTGGGTCTGCACATTCATCTTGGTCTCTAAAACTTCGTAAAGCCTTGCTATTGTAAGCAAGGCGGTGTTCATAGCGCTCAGAGTGTTGTTAAGAGCTGGGGCTTCTGGAAATGAAGGACGACCAGATCTCGACTGATTGATGAAGAAATTATTATCTGCGGACTGTACGTCAAATCTTGAGCCTCGTGGAGTCGGCGCAATGAAGGATACAGAATTGTTAGATGAGCCATCTTGAGATTTATCAAACATGGCCAGAGATTTAGACAGTTCATTAGTTGGTATTCTCAATTCATCCACCCCAGACTCCGCATGACTTGACATCACGTTGGGAGAAGACATTGCCTTTTGAGAAATGACTGTTTTGTCCTGTTCCAGCTGGCTTAAATCACCTGTGTTGGAGCATATATACAAAACTTCACTCGGGTCAGTGCAGGTGGTATTTGAGGAATCTATGAAACTAATCATGTCCTCCTCTATCTCACCTGTGGCGATCATAGCCTCATGAGCAGCTCGCAATTTGTGTTGAGCAAGAACTGTGCAAGGTGATATAGAATGTGTCAAGGACATAGAGGATTGAGCTAGAATTGCTTGTTGGTGACTGGGAAGCTCATTATCACTGCATGCAGCGAGGAGAGTCAAGTCTGAGGTTTCTTTACCCAGTGCAACTGAAGAGATATCGGGAGTTTCTACCAGCGGCAGTTTTTGGGTACTAGTAGCAATAGATATTGAGTGTTGCACTTCCTGATTTGTTAAGGAGATTATTCCTGAATGCATTTGGGCTGCCACTCTAATTTGACCAATTGCCGTTTAAGCTTGTACAGAGTCAGTTTGAGGGAGACAGTTGTCTAATTCACTAAGTGAAGTCTGAACAGTGCCGTGTGGCAAGGAATTTGGTGGTATTATTGAAGATTGCTCTCTCAAATTACAAGTTGAAGGATCAATCGTGCAAAATTGCCGTATGTCGGAGGCTAGAGAGATGGATCGTGCTTTCTTACTCTGTAAACCTCCTACTTTGATTTTTGGGGACTGTAATATCAGTTTTATTTTCTCGACAGTAGCTGGTTAATTGTCCGGCATACCTGACTTCAGGGTATAAATGCCTGAGGTCATTAATGTGTGATCCCCTGTTATTTTTCTATCCCTCCTCTCAGATTCCCTTTAAATTCTAGCCTATGATTTTCCCCCTCTTCTCTTTCTCTTCAAAATAATAGCAATGATAATTTGTTAAATAAATAAATATTAAAACATGCTAAAGATCAAGGGCACAGGAGAGGAAAGAAAAAGAAAAGGAAAATAAAATAAAAATAAAAACTCGGTTTATCTTGAATTATATAACCACAATAAAAAGAAAAGGTAAAACAATAACTGATTACAGTGAGTAATTGCACGATAAAAAGGCAGCGATAATATTAAAACACAACTCACTGTTCTAAGTTTAGCTGCATCAAAGCTTAGACATATTGCCCAAGAAATCAATGGTATTCACAGTAAAATGAAGTACAACGAGCCGGCACCCGCGCGCGCACAGCGAACAGCAAACAGTACTTGTAGTTCTTGCCGGGTGCACGCGCGGGTGCGCTGTGACGTGGGAATATGTAGAATCAGGTCGAGACGTGCTCGCTGGGAGGCGGTACCAATATTATGGCAAGTCCTTTAAAAAAACACAGAAAAAAGCAAAACCATATTAATATGCTGCTGATAACAGAGGGTGTAGTTTACACAGGCACCACGGTAGCTAGCCAGTGGGCACAGCGTGCACTCTGAATGGATGAGCACAACGTGCTAAAAAACAGTCACCTTTTTTTGTTTCCTTGGTCCAGGCGAGGCAAGGGTTGCCGAGTAAGACGTCCTCCCAGGGGACCCACGGCACAACAGGCAGGGATAGCTGCTCAGAAAGAAAGTGCTTCAGGAGACTGCAAAAGCTGACCAACACCAAGTCCTTAAACGCACAGACTACCGGCACAGCAAACAGTACTAGTAGTACTTGCCGGGTGCGCTGTGATGTGGGAATATGTAGAATCAGGGCGAGACGTGCTCGCTGGGAGGTGGTACCAATATTATGGCAAGTCCTTTTTTTGTTTCCTTGGTCCTGGCGAGGCAAGTGTTGCTGAGTAAGACGTCCTCCCAGGGGACACACGGCACAACAGGCATGGATAGCTGCTCAGAAAGAAAGTGCTTCAGGAGACTGCAAAAGCCGACCAACACCAAGTCCTAGAAACATATCAAATGCAGCAAGCCAAAAGATATCCATTCAGTATATGGGAAGAAAAGTGTAGAAGCACAAGCCTTTCCTCTACTCTTTCCTACTGGAAAAGGTGGAAGGTATGATGAAAGATGCACACAAATAACAGCAACAGTATATCGATCTTTACAAATGTATTCTGAAGACCCCAGATTCAGACAAAACATTGAATACATATTCCACCTCTTCTTTGAAAGTGAACTATGTTATGGAGTTGCACACACATAGAAAACAGGTTCCAATGTTTTAAACATGTGTGCTATGTAGCTAATTCAAAAGGTGTAACAGAAAGATGAAGTTTTACAGTCAAGTATTACAAATCTCTTGGCAAACATGCGTGGTACAAAGAAATACTGGTTCCGACATTACGCAGATGTATGGTGCATGCTACGCGACCTTGGCCCACCCACATGGTTTTTCACTGTAAATTGTGTAGAGTATGCATAGGAAGACATGCACGATTTCCTACACATAGCAAATTAAAACAAAGCAGGGATAAATATGAAAACACCAGGAGAACCCTGCTCTCTTGACCCTGTAAATGTGTCAAGGTACTTCCATCACTGCTTTATTGCCATGCTGCACTTCATCTGTAATAAAACAATTCCTCCCCTTGAAGAACTGCAACACTTCTTTTGGACAAAAGAATATCAATCCAGAGGAGCACCACACATCCACATGCTTTTGTGGATTAAAGATGCTCCTAAATGTAGTTAGGACAGTGATCCCTGTTTTGCAGTTTATTTACAAATATGTCACTTGCAATATCCCTTCAGAAAGCACACATAGTGACCTACATGCACTAATTTTGCGGATTCAAAGACACAAATGTGGCAAGTATTGTCGGTGCAGATATAAAAACAAAGGCAAATACTACACCAAATGCTGCTTTGGTTTCCCTAGACCAGTTTCAGCAAAAGGACAAGTAAACAGCTTCATATCCTCTTTTAGACACAGTGTGAAAGGCAAATCGCCTAATAACACCTGCTGCATTAAAAGATGCGAAGAATCAACATACATCAATGATTACAATGCAATCAGTGCCCTCCTTGGAATGCAAACATAGATGTGCAGTACATTTCAGACAATTCCAATGCAGTTGCACAATGTGTCACAGCCTACTACCAAAGCTGAGAAAACAGACCTAGAAGACCTCTGGGATGACATATCAACTGACAAAACACCTTCACAAAAATTATACAGCTTTGGCATAAAAATTCTCTCCTGTAGAGAATGTGGCTGCTACAAAGTCGCAGACAGTTTAACCGGCAAAGCCTTGTATGGGAAATCTGAAAACATAGTCTGGCTAAACCTTGGTCCTGTTGCATCCAGAAAAAGAGTTCTCAAATCATAACAAGACATAGAAACAATAGCAAAATAATGATCCCAACAGCCAGGACAGTTTAAAAAACAATTTATTTGACACATACTACCCAAACAGGAATACTGCTTTGGAAACCATGTGTCTATACCACATAGCCCAAAACTTCTCATACAAAAATAATAGTAAACTAGATGAGAACAAAGGTAAATTCATAGTCAAAAGTTGTAAGGGCAGCCGGGTTAAATTTACCAAACGCAGCCTGATTAATCATATGAAGCTATCATTAAAAACTCCTCAACATTGAGAACTTTACTACATGTCCCTACTGCAACTTTTTAAACCATGGATAAAAGTAGATTTATTGGACACCCATGCCTCCTATGAAGATTATTTTAATGCAAGTGAAAGCACTATAACAGATATAAAATTCAAACAGTACAAAAACATGTTGGACAATGAACGCCAACAAGAAGAACTTCAAGAAAAACTAATTGAAGACACTCCTGAGAGCAGTCAACCTTCTCTTACAGGAAACCAAGAACCACTTGGAGAGCCACTCATAGTAAATGAGGCAAAATTAGCCATGACTGAAGTAGAAAACACCATGTGTCGGTACGAGGAATCTGAAGAAAACTTTTCTCTAATGAAATCACAACTGAATGATGGACAGCGTAGGATTTTCCAAGAAGTAACTAAAGAAATTGAACAAGGTGTGCAACATGAAACTAAAACTTGCACCTGTCAAAACTACAAACCTGTACTCCTTTATGTAAGTGATCAAGCTGGTTGAGGCAAAACGTTCTTAATAAAAATCATCAGCAAGTTCCTCCCACAATTGACAAACAACAACGTTTCAGCTGTTGTAACTACCCCTATAGGTATAGCTGCCTACAACATAGGTGGTGTTACTTTACACCAATTGCTACTCCTTCCAGTAGAACACCAAAACAAATGAGACTGCTACAAACTTTCAGCAGAAGCTGCTATGGAGCTATGCATAGTTTTGAGACAAATGAAAATGCTCCTAATGGATGAGGTGAGCATGGTCTCCAACCTAATGTTGGCTTGAGTCACCTCAGATTTCAAGAGGTCCTTAAAACGGACTACGAAATACTCTTTGGAGGAAAACACGTTATTGTTTTCGGAGATCTTCTTCAATTAACAACTGTGAAAGGTGAACCTATTTTTTAAACCTTAGGACACAAACTGTGCCGTACCACACTTGGCAGCATAGAAAATGCAAATCTCTGGCAACATTTCTAACACAGAGAACTGAAAACATGCATCAGTCTGCAGATCTCACCTATGCTAATACTTTGAAAAGCATTCGGATTGGTGTGCTTTCTAAGGAAGCACAGTCTACCTTAAATAGCAGATGCATCCATGAGCTACACGGGCATGACACATTCATTGGCTACTGATGTCATGGAACAATTAGCACACAAAAATGTAAAATGTATGTCTTTAATGCCAACCCTAGCAAGCTCTGCACAATTCAATGAAACAATGTTGAAAAAAGAAATGCAACCAATAGTGCAAATTTACTCCACAGACAAACTGCACATGCACGGTATGACAGTACCTAAGTGTCAACAAGACACAGCACGACTAAATCGCTTAGAAAACCCTATCTCCAAGACAGCTGGTTTGTAGATAATGAAAGTGTAACCTTGGCGTAGAGCAACGTTTAGCTAATAGAGCACTTGGTACAGTTGTTGGCTTCCAGACATACCCAAGTGACAACATCATACAGTTGGATAACATCCACTTTGACAAACTTTCAGAAGTTAAAAGGATAGGACGCCCAACAGCCGGATTCCTTCTTTTCAAAGACATGTATGTACACAGAGAACAGTTTTCTCTGTCTCTAGCATACACAGTTACTATTCATAAATCGCAAGGTCTAACCCTAGATCAAGCATTGATTGACATTGGCAGCACAGTCATTAGAGAAGGCATGAGTTGCCTACCACTGTCACGCCTGCGTACTCTTGAAGAACTATTTCTAGTCATTTTTGATGCAAATGAAGTCAAGGCAGATATTCCTACAACAGACTACATGACCTCTACACACCATCTCAAAATGTACCCTGTTCCCCTAAAAGACAAACTTTGTAAAAGAAAACTAGTGCAAGCACAATTTATACGCAATCTCCTAAAAGTAGCACCAAAGAAATTGAAAGCGGCTGCTACTCCATCAATTACCACAACCACACAACCACAGAAGGATGTACTGAAAAGGCAAATGCATACCCAACAGCACAAAGAGAAGTACCTCTTCAAAAAAAGCACATGGACTTGCATCAAATGACTCAGACACATAATTATCTGGTCCATTTAAATGTTTCAACACAACTGGTGTAAATTGCTATGCAAATGTTGCAATCAATATTCCATTCCAATTGCCACCAATTGTTGAAAACATTTACTTAAAAGGCGCAAACCAGTTGTGTTTGCAAATGCTACTCCTTCATAGAAATGCAACAAACAATCCTGACAACACTGACAGTGTTTCAGGAATAAGGCAGGTATTGACTACTGTGCGGGAATGGTGACATTCACTATAAACACACAAGAAAATCAAAAAGAATGTCTCAGGTACTTACTGCAAGTACTGCAAAGCAAACACATACCTATAAATGAAATCTTCCAAGATTTCATACATGTGGAAACATACATGCACTTTCTGCAGCCATGTGGTGCAGGATCAAGTCCCTAACAATCGCTTTGTGTATGTTTCTATACCTAATTGTGAATCCATTCCATTTCAGCAGCTGGTACAAAATGCTAATCAGGGCATGTTATGTACTACTTGCAATTCAGACAATTGTTCCACCTTACAGATACAGTCACATAGCCAATATGTAATAGTAATGCTTTTACGATACAATGCAGATGGTACCAAAAACAACTGCAAGCTTACTAGCTTCACACACTGGCACGTATCACTTGGAAAAAGAACCTTCACAACAGTAGCCATAATCTATCACACGAGCACCACAACCACTGCAGGTCACTATACTGCATGCATTAAAAATAAATGTGGGTGGTTTGAATGCGATACTTCCATTACTGTGAAGGAGAGAATACTAGCAAATCTTGCAAATGCCTACTTAATATTCTTGAAACTAAAATGTACTCACTGATCTACAAAAGCAGCATACCCACTGCCCAATACCTACCAACAGATATGTAACTGAAAACGAAAAATAACCTTCTTCCCAGTGAAACTGGAACAACTCAGCATACACCAACTGGCCCATAAGAACATCAGTTGTGCTGCTATAAAGTTTTTCCCCAATGACCCAATGATTATAACCACCAAAACAACAACTGTGGAAAGGACACACTGATATTGTTTCACCCATACTACTTAAAAAGAAAAGTACTGAGTATGAGGGTCTACAAACTGTCCTCAATGACCTGTGAAATGACCAACTGTTAGAATAAGGCAGCAGCTGTCTAACAATGCACATACCACTGCAATAAATACGCAAATGCATATAACTACATCCATAATACTGCAAAGGCACTTTACGTTAGTGGAAAATGGAAATAAGCCAACAAGAATGAAGGTGCTTGAAGACATACCCTGCTAAACTGTGAAACTGTAAACAGTTAAAATACACCAACTGGTATCTTACTGCAACCATAATACTGCACTATTTCTTTTAATTTTTTTTATTTACGAGGTTTAATCACCAAAGTGATTTTTACAAGAGACAAACAAACAAACAGTCTTGAACGTTAAAAGAAGTAAGTAGAGATGGAGAAGTAATGATGCATCAGCAGTAAAAAAAAGAAGAAAGAAAGAAGTAGAAGTAAAAGTGAGCACAGATTTAAAACACAAAAATCATGTTTTTTTCTAATCCTGCATGGATTTTATTTCCCACAGACACAATAATTATGCAAACACAGGAACTGAGCACATTGCACAGTACACTTGTTTAAAGCATAGTATTTGTAATGTACTAATTATGAGGGTCCACAAAGTACATAAATGTCTGAAATTGAATGCAATACAACATTATAAAATCCCTTCCTTAACATGTCATTTTTTTTTAATCAAAGACAATGAAACAAAGATTTCTCCTGCATTTCCACATGCAATAAAGACAATATTTGCCCACAGTGCCACACTATTAAAATCGGCTATTGCCACTTCATCAGTATTCTATCACCTACTTCAAAAAAGGTGTACACTGCCTCAACAATATATACAGTGAATATATACAGTGAGTATAGGCTTATTGGTGTCATGCTTCTTTGTAATCAGCAAATTGCAGTTCTATACACATATTTGTGCAATATAAATGCCAGTGTCACATTCTTGATTGGCCTTATTATGCTGCAGTGGTTGTGGCCAGGCTCTAGACCAGTGGTCTTCAAACTTTTTGACCCCGAGCCCCCCTAAGAAACACTTCTCCGGCCCAGGCCCCCCCTATAAACATGGACTCCAAAATTGTACTCGGTTGCGAACGGTTATCGCGCGCTGGAGTAGAATGGTGCCCCTAACGAAGGAGTGAATGCCAAACACCACGTTGTTTCAAAATCATTGCTTGCAATGATTCAAATCAGATTAGAGGACAAATATTCATGACACACCATTTCATCCCCATTCATTTAGCTGGGGAAACTTTTCAGTAGATGTCATGTCCCCCCAAACATTTTCAGCAAAGGTACTCCACTGCTTGCCTCCTCTTCTCCATGTCCCCTAATGTGGGGGTCGCAGAGGGAGAGGGGCGCAGGGAGGACCGGTGCTGCATTAATAACACGGCTCCCCCATAGCAGATTGCTGGGCTACAGCTATCTGCCATGGGGGAGACGCATTGTAAAAAAACACCGGTAGGGCAGTTTCAGTCCCCTGCTCGCCTCTTCTCCTCCATGGGGCATGGGGTGGGGGAGTGAAGCTGCAAAAAATTAGTTGTCCAAATTGCACACCACTTGTTAATAAAAAAAGAAAGTATTGCTTAAGGTGGTAAAGACATTTTAGAAGTATAAAGGTGCAGGGGAGAAGACAACAACCCTGGCACAAAAATTGTAAATACAAAAAAGTCACAAGAAAAGGTCTCCAAGAGTAAAAGATATTCCCGTCCCCTGCACACTAGGATACTTCTTCAGAGTAAATTCTCGAAAGAGGTAAGGATCATTAGAGCAGAGAGGGTAACGATCATCACAATATGATAAATTTGAATGAAATATATAGCAGGGGACCGAAACTGCTCTGCCGGTGTTGTTTACAACACGGCTCCCCCATGGAGCCCAGCAATCTGCCATGGAGGAGCTGTGTTATTAATACAGGACCGGCAGAGCAGTTTTGGTCCTCCGCTCGCCTCCTCTCCTCCATGCCCCCTAATGTGGGGGGGTTGCAGAGGGAGAGGGGCGCAGGGGGGACCGGTGCTGCATTAATAACGCGGCTCCCCCATGGCAGATTGCTGGAGCCCAGCAATCTGCCATGGGGGAGCTGCGTTATTAATACAGCACCGGCAGAGCAGTTTTGGTCCCCCGCTCGCCTGCTCTCCTCCATGCCCCCTAATGTGGGGGACGAAGGGGCAGAGGGGCGAAGGGGGGACCGGTACTGTATTAATAACGCAGCTCCCCCCTGGCAGATTGCCATGGGGGAACCGCGTTGTAAATAAAAGGGTCACATACCTCTCACGGGCGGCGGCAGCAGGAGCAAGGAACACAGGACACCACAACGCAGCCTGGATGCGCGATCCAAATGCAGGAAAGCGCGCGTACAGGCTGCGTTTATTTCCTGTTTCATGGCCACGCCCCCAGCAATTCGCACTGGCTGAGCATGTGCATGGGAACCAGTGGCTCCCCATTGCACATGCTCAGTTCAGTGCAGCAGGGTAAAAAGAAAGAAAAAAAAAACGTTACTCTTCTTCTGCGCCAGCCATCATGCGTCCCCCCCAGGCATGGTGGCGCGTCCCTCAAGGGGGGCGCGCCCCACAGATTGAAGACCTCTGCCCTAGACTCTTTGGTGTATGGCCTAGCTGGTCACAATTACCACAGCATAATACAGCCTATACAAACATCCTCATATCATCTACATTCCACTCCCCTACCCTAATCATGCCTGCCTGCAGTCACCAGATAAGCTGCTCGCCTGAGGACCTACCTGTTCACATACTATTACACTACTTGCACCCACTGCACAGACTCTCATACACCCAAGAATCATGAGGTCATCCAATAAGCCACCTGCCATACACCCTATCCACTTCTGTACACATACCATTACACAACTTGCAGCCAGCGGCAGAATCTTGAGTGCGGCCATTCTCCCACGACTCCAGTAGCTGACCACAATTAACACAGCATAATACAGCCATAAACCCAAGAATCTGTCTAGTGGCCACAACCCTAAGGACAGTCCAATAAGCCAGCTGCTACAAACCCTGTCCACATCTATACACATACTATTACACTACTTGCAGCCAGTGGTCAGACTCTTGCAGCCGGTGGACAGACTCTTGAGAGCATGACCTAGATGGCCACAATTACCACAGCATAATACAGCCATGCACCCAAGTATCTGCCCAGTGGCCACAACCCTCAGGAAAGTTCAATAAGCCAGCTGCCACACACCATGTCCACTTCTGTACACATACTATTACACTACTTGCAGCCGAACAAGAGTCTAGTAAGTGGCCACAACCACCACAGCATAATACAGCCATGCACCCAACAATCTGCACACT
The DNA here is from genome assembly GCF_040938575.1 of Ambystoma mexicanum. Lineage (NCBI taxonomy): Eukaryota > Metazoa > Chordata > Amphibia > Caudata > Ambystomatidae > Ambystoma > Ambystoma mexicanum. The sequence goes on from NC_090930.1 coordinate 710,608,335, forward strand.
GGCTACAACCCACATACATAAGCCAGCTGCCTGAGGCCCTGTCCACTTCTGTAGACATACTATTGCAGTACCTGCAACTATTTAGCAGACTCTTGGGTGCAATAAGCCAGACGTCTGAAGCCCTGTGCACTTCTCTACACATACTATCACAGTACTTCAACCAGTGGGCAGACTATTGGGTGCATGGCCTCTGGCCATGAACCCAACAGTCTAGTAGCTGGCCACAAGCACCACAGTATAATACAGTCTATACAAACATCCTCATATCATCTACATTCCACTCCCCTACACTAATTAAGCGTGCCTGCAGTCACCACATAAGCTGCTCACCTGAGGACCTACCCGCGAACTGCCATGGTGTCTGTGTACAGGGCAGACACATCAGAGTCTACTTCCACCTAAACAAATACATCATATGAACCATCTTTCACTCCCACACCCTTTCCAACCCCTCTACCCAACACCAGATTCCCCAAAACATGTTTGCCAGCCCTGTTCGGCGCTGCAATGTCCGTGAATATACAACAATAGCAGGCATTTCCAAAGAATATGACGCACATCACGCTTCCCTCCAGTCAATCAGCGGGCATGTTGGATGTCTGCGGACATGACGCGGGCCAATCAGAGTCCTGTCCGTGGAGCGAACAGGGAAATGGGTCAGCAGATCAGAGCCAGATATCTGTCACGACCACTGGCTCTATATCATGCTCCCACCCCAATTCCTGCATACATGCACATGCCTCAAAAACTCCCATTCGGGCACATGGACCTCAGAGGCGCTATCGGGGAGTCCGTGCCAATTCATGTAACGGTGCTGGAAGATTCAGTTGGGTACAATTTTGGTGCACCTGGCACCACATCCATTGTCCATTGAGTGATGATTAAGGAACTAACTGCTTCCTGTTCCCCCAATATGGAGGAGGACTGAACCAAGCAACACTGATGTGCTGCAGACTAGCTTTTGAATGTGTCTGGAAGCCTTTGGGTGTGGCTAGGTGTGGCTGGCTATATAAGCCACACCCAGACTAGCAATCCTTGCTTCCCGTTACTCTGCTTGGCAGCGTGACGCTCACCAGCACCAGCTCCTGCAAGAAAAGAGAAGAACCGTTATTCCAGAGAAAGGACCCGACCCAGTGTTCCTGTAATACTTACCTGTGATTCAATCCTGCAAGCAATACTTGACACTCCTGCAACGTCTCCAGTGCAGCTCCGCTCCACAACAATCAACCGCGACCGCCCGCACCTGCAGAAAAAGAACAAGAAAGGACTGTAAGTGCCACTCACATGGGAAAGCAGCGAATATAAATCCCAAAATGTAACGCACATACAAGACAGCATCTAAAAAGGCACAGAAGCCACGCGCAAGAAAGGAAAAGGCACAGAAGCCACGAGCAAAAGGGACACAGAGGAAAAGGCACAGAAGCCACGTCAAGAAAGGAAAAGGCACAGAAGCCACGCACAAGAAAGGAAAAGGCACAGAAGCGACGCGCAAAAGGTACCAAGAGAAAAAGGCACAAAAGTCACGCGCAAGGTAGAAAAAGGGAAAAGACAGTTAAGGAAGCAGTGTACTCAGCACATAAGCACGAATAAAGACATTGGCATATCGATCAACAATAAGACAGTTAAGGAAGCAACAATAAAGACATTTTAGGAAGCAGTATGCTCAGCGCAGAAGCACGCATAAAGATATTGGCAAGTAGTTAAAGGGCCGGACGGAACTGCGACCACACTGCCAGGGAACAGCAATCCACGCTGCAGCAGGTCTGGGCTTGAGTCAAGCCTTGCAACCAGTGACGTAACTGGTTTCCCCTACACGCGCCCTTGCTTGGAGAAGTGGTAGGATGGAGTGCTCCCTTTTCATATAAAGAAGGTGAGTGCAGTCCCCAGGGACTTGGGTTCCAGGAAGGGTGCAGGGTGGTGGATGTGATCTGTTACACTGTGCCATAACCCTAGTCTGTATTCTTACAGAAACAGTTCCAGTGCACCAACCACAGTCCCAGAAGGCCCCTGAACAGGTTCCTGAGGGAAGAGGTTCCTGGTGCTCCTGCAGAGCTAAGGTGAGCGTAACAATATCATGATTTTTTTTAACCTACATTTTGCCTGATTTAAAAAAAATTACTGGACGGATTTTCACCCAATTTACACCTAACTGCAGTAGCACCCGTGTAGTTATGGTTAAGTTGCTCAACTCATAGGAAGAGCACTTTTTGGGGAGCTTATAACTTCGCTCCCCTGGACGCATCCTTAACAAACCTTGCAAAAAAAGTATATGGCCCAATGTGAATTTATTTGGTAAGTTTGGTGAGGTTTCGTCTAGGGGGGGCAAACTTATAGGAGCGTCCCAATTTTTTTCCATAGGCGCAATGGAAAAACATGTTGCTCATGCCTAGAGGCAAAACTGCTGGACAGATTTTCACCAAATTTGCGGCAGGACCGGTGGCGTGTTCCCAAAAACGTGCTTTTGTAAATTTGGTGGAAATCCATCCAGTCGTTTTTTTTTTAAAACAGGCAAAATGTAGGTCCCAAAAAATTTGTGATAACTGGGTTCGGTCTGTGGACCCATTTCCCTTTTCGGTCCGTGGACAGGCATCTGATTGGCCTAGAGGTTGACGTGATGTCCACGGACATCGGATGCATCCCCTTTTTGGATGGTAAAAAGCTTAAATTGTGTTAGATTTTTGGAAACACCTGCCATGTTGGATTTGTGGACAGCGGACAATGTCCATGGACATCGCAGTAAAAACATATTAAAAAACACAACTTGGCACTTGTCAAACTTATCAAACAATCTCTGGGGAGATGATGGGTGATGAGGGTGGGATGGGATATGGCCATAAGAAGCCAAAAAACGGGTGGTTTTCACCCCGAAAGTCTGCAAACAGTCCGGGTGGTCGGGGTCAGTCATGTGATGTTCGTGAACACTTCAGATGTTTGAGACATCTGTGCCTATTTCTGCATTACAGAGTTGGTGAAAAGCAGTTCTTGGATGGCTTCTAACTTTGGCACCACTCAATGAAACTGCATGACATTTTGGAATTTTATTCTAGACTTGATTCTGAATGGTTTTGAAAAGTGTGGAGCTTTTTTATCAAGAGGGTCACAAAATATTGTAAAGGCTTATAAATGTGGTGCCATTTGGCAAATGTGCACATACGTTTGCAAAACGATTTTAAATCTAGATATAAATGTTTTTGTAAATTCTGGTGGGATTTTTCTCAAGAGGGGCTAAATTAGAGAGGGGTCTCAACATGTTCTAGATGACTTATAACTTTGTTGCCGTTTAACTAATGTGGACACATGTTTTCAGAAGGATTATAGACCCAACCTTCAATGTTTGTGCAAAGACTGAATGGATTTTGTCAAGTGGAGGCTAAGTTATATGACTATTGTATGTACATACATTTTGACACTTTTGAAAAAATAAAACATGGGTGGATTTCAAGCAAACTCGTGTAAGGAGCATTGGCAACGACCTTAAAGCATGGTTTTGCGAATGTGCCTGTGTTTAATTGTTTGACAAGTGTCATAATGTAGGTACAAAAAATAGTTATATACCTTTGGTGACTGAGGTAAAGCCTGTGGCCATGAGCAGTGGCCAGATGGTCCGGGTCATGATATAAGGTCATGACCCGGACAATCTGGCTACCGGCCATGACCGCAGGGGACAAAAAATGTGGTTAAAGTGGCCATGTCCACCTGGGACCGGCTATGTGGTAAAGTTATTCGAAAGTGGGATAGGGTTGAAAGGGAAGAAAAATATGCTTGTGATAATTTGGTCATAGGGTTCTGTCTTCGCCTTCTGCAGGCTGCCATAGAAAGGGAAGAGGGGCTCTCTACGGAGCCCCGCCCTCCCTTTCTATGGTGGCCATCTTGGAAAAGGATTTCCCTTCCTATAGTAGGAAGAAAAATCTATTTTGTAGCACCCCAGCTTCACACTTTGGGATCCAGGGGGTGCTATTGGCCTTTATCCATCATTGCAGGGGCTGCAATGGAGCATAATGGTCCGGAGCCCTCGTTAATTATTTATTTATAATGCGCCGAAGCCCGCAGGCATCAGAGCGCACACAGACATACTTCGCTTGGGCCAATAACTTGGGTTGCTTGGCCATTATGCCCCGTTCCAGTCGCTGGAATGGGGGATGAATGCCACATTATTCCCATTAGTATAACACAAAATGTTAATGAAAATGTTGGAAAAACGTAATCGAGTCTATGTACTTTACTGAGAAATGTAAAATAGATGGAGTCTATAAGATTCTTTTTGTTGTATTTTTTAACTGTGAAAGGTGGTTCCTAAACGAAAATTTCTTTTGTTATTTAAAAAAAAAAAATGTTTGCAGGAGAGGTTAGAACGTAAGGTGAGGAGGGAAATGATGGAAGGGGCACCAAGCACTAATATGGAGGGGCAGGTGGACAGGGGAAGATCCTTCTAACGTAGTCGGCAGTGTTTCTCATGCTCCTTGATTACAGCTTCAAAAGCACTTCGAAATTGCTTCCCCCTGCAGAGTGGTGTGTTGCAGTATCTACAAAGGACTGGTATCTTCCAAAGATATGGATCAACAGCCTATTTAATTGCTTGCAAGGTACCTAGTGGGATTTTGTGTCCCTCAGAAGTAGGCTACAGTATTGGTTGAGGAAAATGATGTGGAGGAAGACAGGCTCATACTTGCTAAGAAAGGAACAATATTTATGAGAGCATTGCGGTAGTAGGATTTGGTGTGGTGGCGCATGGAGGCGGTCCCGTTGGAGTAATGTCTAGGTAGTCCATGACTGAGTGCAAAGTTGCACCCAGTGCATTTCACTTTTATAGCTTTAGCCTTTGGTACATTCCCAACAGTGGTAAAGAACTGTCACACCCATGATTATCTCTGGGTACTAGAGGTAGGCACTTCCTCTAGCTCATCTTCTTGGTCCTCTTCATTGTCTTTGGAAATACTGCACTTTTTTTGTTGCGTGGGTCGTCCAGCTGATGGTGGTGGTGGCTCTTGGGGCAGAGGGATGTCAATAGCTGATGCCATTTTTAAAATAAATAGCAGTTTTGCTTCTATTCTTCCAAGTTTGTGCTTTGTACTAGATTGTTAATAGATAATGAGTAAGAATAGGTGTAGGAGCTGTGCAAGGGTACATTTTGAGCTTGAAAGTTCCTAGTTCAGTAGAAAATGCAGTTCAGAACTGTCCTCGAAGCAAGGACCCAAACGCGAAGTGCAAAAACGTTCATGGACACGTCAACATGCTGCGCACAAGCGCATGGTAACATGGCACTGTCCGGAAGGTCCGCGATGATGTCAGATGTTCGCGAACATCGATGGAAGCAAAATCAGTGGAAAAAGTATAGAAGTGTTAAAAATGATGCTAGAAGGTGGGAAATGCAAGAGTTTTAAGGTGAAACTTTGTAAATTGGAAAAACATTTTGCTATATTGGGGTAGGTATGATGTTAGTAAGTTGTAGGAAAATAGCATTCACTGGTATAAACCCTTGAAATTCTTTGAAAAACACTTTGTTAAAGAGATGTTATGGTTCAGTTGCACCGAAAAAAACTATATATTTCACTGAAAAAACTTTGTTAAAGAGACATTATCGTTAAGTTGCTCTAATAAAAACCTATGAAATTCGATGAAAAACACGTTGCACTAATAAAAACCTATGAAATTCAATGAAAAAACCGGGTGGTTACAAGTAAAACGGGAAAACCTCAGAAATTTGCCAGTTATGGTAAGCTAAGCAACCATAACTTGTGCCACCACCGTGCACTGCTAAGACTAACATCCAGAACATCACTGATGGCATCACTCACTGGTTGACATCACTAATTATATAATATATGACATCATTGATTACATCAAAGGTTTCTTTAGGGCCCAGTAGCCATAGTCTTCCATCATGACAAGTGGCCACAGCCTATGGCCGTGGCCAATGTACATGTTGCAAGAATACATTTCTTTGTGTTCCACTAGCCATGGCCTTCAGCATCACTGGTTTACATTACTAATTAAATAATCATATATGACATCACTGTTTTCATCAGAGGTTTCTTTAGGGCCCAGTAGCCATAGCCATCCATCATGACAAGTGGCCACAGCCTATGGCCGTGGCCAATGTACATGTTGCACCAATACATTTCTTTGGGTTCCACTAGCCATGGCCTTCAGCCAAGACCAGTGGCCATGGCCTTTGGCATTGGCCACTGTGCATATTGCACCAATTGGTTTATTTAGGCACGCTAGCCTTAGCCTTTGGCCATGGCCACTGTCCATGCTACACCAATAGCTTTCTTTTGGCCTAACTAGTCATGGCCACTGGTCATGTCACACCTTTATTTTGTAACAAAAAACCATTGCCCCCGTCCAGTAAATGTAGGTGCTGCAGAAGTTATGACTTTTTTTTCTACCTCCTTACTCCCCTGATAATTTCATAGTAATCGTTTCCAATAACAGAAATTACTACTGTACAGTGGCGGTTTGCCAATTCCATGGATAACGGGAAAAAATTGCTCAGAATTAAAATGTCTTTCACATCCTCACAGGCACTCAGCATGTGTCCCATTTATGTTTTGCAGGTCCCTCACTCCACTTGATTGCTTTTAACCTCCCTAACCGTTTCATATCCCCCCTATCACTATCACTTTGTATGACGCACATTTATTTCTGAGCACATCTTGCGGCATTGCTGCTGTAAACTCGTTAGATCCCACGGTCTTCCCCAAATAAACCAAACATTTTCTCCCCGTAACTGGCTCCCCAACCCACCACTAAATCCCCAACTAGGCATGGTGTCTACTTTCACACTCCAGACTTCTAGCCTAACGTGATTGCTTTTACTATTGGTATTGGTATTTATAAAGCGCCTATAGACCGGCCATCTAAGTGCTCTGAAGTTGAAAAGGTTATTAGTTCTCTAAGGTCATGGGGGCGTTCTTTCCGAAGCTTGATTTTTCCTCCTCCAAATAGCATTTTGAGTTCTTTCATTTTCACCTTCTCCCAGTATTATTGCAAGAATTGCTCACATTGAGCCAAATAAAATGGCTTATTTTCATTTCTGAAAAGCCTCTCTGCTGCAAAGCACCAAGGTCGATATATAATGTTTTTAAAGAACAGGGGCATCCCCATGTCTCTGTCAAATATTTAAAGAACTATTGGATGGATTTACCACAAATCAGTTTTTTGTTTTCTCAATAAAGTTTTCTTTTTTAACGTGTTGTTCCCAAAATGTCCAGTTTAGTGGGATCTTGACAGACCTTTTACTTGGAGTATTCCATCCAAATGCAACGAGCAGGTCAAAGTTATTAACTTCTCTCAGCCTCTCTTCTGAAAAGAACCAAGGCCGATAAAACAGCTTAAAGGAGCATTGGGGCACCACCTTCTCTATCTAATATTTTAAAATCTACTAGATGGATTTAACCCAAATTAGCCAAATAAATTAAGTCAATGGTTTGTGTCCAAGTTGTTCCTTATTTGGTCCAAATCTGCTGAGCGTTTTTTTGCGCAACGGTTGTTTGAAAACTGCACTTTTTGTCTAGAGGAAAATGAATGGGAGCAGGCTGAAAACAAAATGCGTTTTTTGTTTTTCTAATAACATTTTCAGTTTTTTAAGTATTATTTATAATGTACAAACATATACTTGGAAAAGGTCATCTAAATCCACCCAGCAAGTCAAAAGTTATGAGCCTGGAGAGCCCAAAATAATGTCACTTAGACAGAGGGGAACCAGAGGGCACTCAGCAGGCACACCCCTTCATTTCACTAGGCTACCGGGTCTTCTGGGAGGAAAAAGGCATCAGTATGCCAGCAAGAACATCGTCACCTGAGCCACCGTCACTAAGGTTTACAAAGCAGGCTGTGACAATTTCTGCGGCCTGGGTGGCCAGGCCTACGTGGAAGAGCACAGATCCTAACCCTAAGCTGTGTGGGTGGCTGTACCAGAGGGGCTGCATAGGACATAGGGCTGTGCCCGTAAGGGCTGTGGTCGTGTTTGGGAGCGTTGAGGACGCAGGGCGCAGACCTCTGCCCGTTTCCCTCTGGCATTCGGGCCTGATTGTCAGAGGTGGAGCCAGCCACTCCGAAATTGGGGATGTTGAAGGCAGAAATCAGCTCTCTGCTGTGACTCTCACCCCCAGGGCAAAGAGCGGGAAAGGCTTGCTACAGCAAGAGTCTTTCACTTTTGAGAGCAAAGTGTTTATTTAAAAATCATGAACAGGCAGCAATAAAAAAGCATACAGTAGCAGAGGACAGAAGACTGCCTTGAGCATATCAATACACCTCAATGACAAATTCAAACATTTAACTGACCTGCTTAGCTATTAGTGGCTCACACCTCACAATGATTAAAATCTCTCCGTGAAACGAAACATCCTCTGAATTGGGGTGAAGATAGATCTAATGTGCCAAAGGAAGGCAACATGAAAATTCAGTTTCCTGCTCTCAGAGGAAGGTGAGTCGACAGCCCAATGGGTTAATGCATCTAATGCAGCCGCCTATGTGTAGGCTATAGGCAACAGATTCAGGTGCTAGTGAGATGCTGATACAGGTTTGCTTTCTATGCAGGGGCCTGTGGTCAACTCACAGCACCTCGAGAAGGTGTCCTGTTTGAGTCCCAGTGCAATTATCTTATCAACAATGACCTGCAGATTTCACTTTTCCCCCTTGTTTTTTCCAGTAATTTGGGGCCAGAGAGACAAGCTTTTGTATGGGTGTTAGCAGGGCCAGACTGCAGAAAACAAAAGCACAACGGTTAGTGGGAACGCAGGTATTGAAGGGGCATTAGCTGTTGGCTGATCATGCAGGGCAATGCATACCCATTTTCAATAAAGAAATAATCATTTAAAAACATCCCCAGAAGATACCCAACATTAGATTCGAAGCCAGGTCTCCAGCGCTCCAAGCAATAGCAGTTATCACTTGAGCCACTGGAAGTTGTTCTCTTGAGAGGAGGTTTTGAGCGTGTATATCTTTCTCCTGCATGCCCCTGTGATCCTACCCATTTGCATTGTAAAACATGTTCACTGAAGCCAACGAGGATAGAACATCTGATCCCCCCCGCTCCACCCATTACCAGCTAACTGCAGTGGCTTAGAGGTTAAGTGCTCATGTAACAGTGCTGGGGGCCTGGGTTTGAGTCCTGCTTTTGGCACATCAATGGAATAGTTGGGTAATCTTGTACAGTTGCGGATACCCACACTCCTTCAAAGGTTCAATGGTAATGAAAAAAAGAGTTCCCTGGTAAAGGGAGGGTGGAAGAAGGTAGAGAGGTGCGACTGTGGAGGGGAGGAGGTAGGGCAGGGAGAGGTGGTTCCGGATGAATGGGCCCCTGTGGAGAGGAGGAGGGGCTGGGGGAGTGGTGGTAAAACTAAAGGAGCATGGGGATGTAAGATAAAGTTGTCCCAGGGGAGACAGGGAATAAGTCTGCCCTGGGGAGGGTGTCATGGGGAAGAGGGCCCTGAATTGTGGAGGGTGGGGTATGTAAAGGAGGCTCCTAATCTGAGGAAAGGGTGACATTGAGGAGGAAAATAGGGTGCCCAGTGGAGGGTGGAATGGACCCCACAAATGGGCTGCCATTTCTTTTTTAAAATGCATGTTTAGCCACTGCCCAGCAATTGACTGGACTAAAATGCCTTCCAGCATTGCCTGCTATGTGCATGCAAAGTAGTTCATTGTGCCTGGACTGCACGATTTAGCAAACAACCATTATGCAATGCTGTGAGATACAGGGCCTTTGCAATGGGAGTCCCTCAAATCAAGAAGCCCTCAACTTCTCTTTTGTCTTCTACTATCTGCCTCACTATTCAATAACGTAAAAGCAGGCATGGGATGCTCACCATAGCCCTCAAGTAAGTGCAGAAAGGTGGCGCTACCGTTCCTGCATTTCGCAAGCAACGCTGGCAAGTGACATTCACACCAGTCAATCCACTCTAATGCTCCCACTATTGAACTATCTTCCTCTCCAACTCCTTTCAGGATTCTGAGGGTTCTCATTCACTGCTTGCAGTCCAGCTAGCTTAACTACTCTCTGCTTGTCACTCCAAGATTAGGCCCTGGTCATCAGTGGCATATCCCACCCACCGCAGCTGCATATCCTACAACTAGAGCTGGCTGTGTTTCATGGTTGGTTATAGGCAAAGATATATTGTGTTAAACTAAAGAAAGGTGCACATAACAGAGACGACATGGCTGCGTGTTTTGTATTAATATATGTGCTAAAAAGCATTCAATGATGAGAACAGTTTTCAAATGAAAGTGACAACATGTGTAATACAAGGGCAAAGACTGAGCCAGAAACAAATTAATGTCTTTAGTGTAGCAGCAGGCAGGCAAATAACTTGAGCATTTTTTAACGTGAAACTTCGAGACGTTACAAACAAATATTCCAAGTGTTTTAACATAAGAAAAAGGTTCAAATGAAACTCCCTCCCTTCCCTCCCACCTCCCCCCTTGGGTTCAAATGGGAAGCAAATGTCAGTCTTATGGGTGATTCAGTTACATTCATTTGTGGATAGTGCTGGAGGAGTTTTGTCCCTGTCATTTGTAGGCTTCGAGAAAGGGGGCCCACTCCATTGCCCTGCCCGGTGAGATATTGTGTAGAATACTAGTTATGTTTTCCATCTCATAGAGGTCTTTGGCTTTCTGGGCCCACGTTGCTTTGGTCGGGAGAGCTTCCTATTTCCATTTTATGGTGATGCACACCCTGGCCGCTAGCAGCAGGAAGTGTGTCATATGTGGTACCCTTTTCCAGTGATCGTCTTGTTGCTCTAGACCGAATAAAACGAGCCTGGGGTCAAAGTCCAAGGAATTCTCTCAATCTTTCTGATCCAGGCCAGGACCTCTTTCCAGTGTTTTGGGGATTTCGGGCAGGCCCGCCACATGTGCCAGTAGTCGGCCTGGGCACCACATCATCTGCAGCACAGAGGACTCGTTTGGTCGAACATTTTAGAGAGTCATTGGGGTCGAATTGCCACCTATGTAGCATCTGTAATCTGTGCAGTTTGTACTGAGCTAAGATCGATGTTTTATGCGCTGATCTGCACATAAGGGACCATGGGGTATCTGTCATCATTGGGCCCATGTCTTTCTCCCACCTTTTTTTCAAAGACCCTCTGCTTCGTTTCCTTTCACATCAAGGAGAGTCCAGTATAGCCCCGAGATAAGGCCTTTGGTAATGGCTGAATCACTTAAATTGTTTTCCATGGGGTGAGATCTCTCTTGAGCTTTTCCTTCCATTTAGCGGTTAACAGTGTCCCTTTTAGTTGCATGAATTTAAAGACATCTAGAGGCCCAATTTGCCCGCCAGACTCCAGGTCTTGAATTGTTATGCACCAATTCATCTTTATCATACGGCCTACTCTTTCAAGCCCTGCCTCATACCATCCCTGGAAACGTTGCGGGTCTCTGATGTTGTTCTGAATCGGGGGCTCCCATATGCAACTCATGTGGGACGGCCAAGTTGTGAGTCCTTTCATTTCCCCCTTGTTCCACCACAGCCACAGGAGAGATCCCATTGAGAAGTGCTTAATAACATTGTCGGGGAAGGATTTCATTGGGGCCCATAGCCATTCTCCTAGTGACACTGGCCTCATTCGATGGTTTTCTATTGCCACCCATTGTTTTTGCTTATCTCCTCGCAAATGCGGCACTATAGCCCTGAGCTAGGTTGCACAGTAGTATGCATACATGTCCGGAAGGCCAGTCCGTCCTTTCTCCTTTGGTTGGGTCAGGACTTTTTTCCCTGCCACAAAAACTTGCAGATCATCCCCTTTAATTCTGTGAAGTAGGACCCGGGAACGGTGATTGGGAGCATTTGATATTGGTATAGTATTTTGAGAAGTACTACCATTTTTATGGTATTCAATCGGCCCAGCTATGATATTGTTAGATTGGCCCATCTCTCTAGATCGTTGGCTATTTCTGTTAAAAGAGGGGGTAGGTTTGCCTCATAAAGCTTCTCCGTTAGTCTTGTAATGTTAATTCCCAGATATCTTAGGCTTTGGTATGTAGTCGTTATTCCTCTTGTGGTTGTGGTGTTCCGGCTGCTAGGGTCTGGGGACTTGTAGAAAAAAAACGTGGATTTGACAGTGTTTACTCTAAGTCCGACCCACTTGCCGAATTCTTGAATCGTTTGCTGGACTTTCGGTATGTCATCCTGGAGATCTGCCAAGTAGAGGCGAATATTGTCGCCGAACATTGCCAGCTTGTATTCTGTTTCACCCACCCTTATTCCTTTGATTGTGTTGTCTTTCCAGATGTTGTTGCCTAGTGGTTCCATAGAAAGGGCATACAGGAGCGGTGTACAGGAGCGGTGAGAGAGGGCACCTCTGCATAGTTCCCCTGGACATCACAATCTCCCCTGAGAGCTTGTAATTCACCACCACCCTTCCCTTCATGGTCCTGTAGAGACCCTGGATCCCTCACATGAGTGTTTCCCCAAATCCCATGTTCCTCAGCACGGCCCATCGGAAGCCCCATTCCACCCTATTGAACGCTTTCTCTGAGTCCATGCTGAGGAGAGCGTGGTTTCCCTCAATTTCCCCGGTGAGCTCCATAAAGTCCAGGGTTTTCCGCATGGTGTCCGCTGCCTGTCTGCCTTTTATGAAGCCCACCTGATCCGGGTGAACCAGGCAGGGCATAATATCCTCCATGCGTGAGGCCTGGACTCTGGTATATACTTTGGCATCTGCGTTCAAAAGCGATATTGGGCGGTCTGATTTGCAGCATGTGAGGTTCCTACCTGCCTTGGGGATTACTACAATGTGTGCTGCTGAGAATGATAGAGGTGCCTGGCCAGATTCTCTTATATGGTTAAACAGATTGGCTAGGTGTGGGGTTAGGATTTCTGCAAATTGTTTATTGAATCCCATGCTATAGGTGTCCTCTCCCGGGGCCCCTTCCAGGGGGAGTCATTTTATGGCTGCATGCACTGCCTCTGGTGTTATGTCTGACTCTAGTAGGGCTTGTTCCATGTCTTAAAGATGTGTTAGCCCTGCCGCTTCAATGTAGTCCCTGATTACTCTTTCTGCTGGTTCCCCTCAGTGGTGTAGAGGTTTTCATAGAATTTAGCAACTTGGTCAGCTATTTCTTCTGCGTATCATGCCCTTCCCCCTCTTCTTTTTTTAGCACTTCCACCCATCTTTCTGCTCTTTGTGCTTGTAGTCTAGAGGCTAGCATTTTGTATGCCTTATCCCCCTTTTCACAGAATTATTCTTTTAGGAACTTTACTTTTCTTATTACATCTCCCTTCCCAAGTGCTTTCAGTTCTTATCTGTTTTCCTTTGAGGGCTGTAAGATGTTCTTTGCGGTATGACCATTGGGCATGTAGTTTCCCCTCAAGCTCTATAATCTCTCCCCTCAGTTTCTCCTCCTGTAACGTACGTTGCCTTTTACGCTTAGCCCCTTCTCTTATTAGGTGGCCCATCCACACCGTCTTCCCCGCTTCCCATACAGTGCCAGTGTCCACTCCCCCCTAATTGTTAAGCTGAAAGTACTCTTCTATTGCTGTTTGCAATTCCTGGACATAGAGTTTGTCCCTCCACATGTCCATTTGGGGAGCAACCCAGATGTTAAAATCACCCCCTACAACCACCAGCCCCTCACTGTTTCCCCTTATAGAGGCTAGGGCCGCCTCGTTGAATGGCCCCTGCCCTTGATTGGGTGCATAAACCCCTGATAGAGTAATTCATGAGGCTTCCCATTCACCCCGAACTATTAACAGTCTACCTTTCATTGATGACTCAACTATTGGGTTATCCATTCTGATTTGCTTGCTAAGAATGACACCGACAGCCCCTTTTTTTTGTTCTCCAGATGCCCAGAACGTTTATCTCACCCCTCTTCCCCTCAACGATCGTTACTCTCTGCTTTGAGTGGTTCCATGTGTTAATATCCCTTCAAAAATATCGCCATACAAAAATATCGCCATATTTTTGCGGCAATATTAAGGCATGGAACCTGCGGGGGACACCACTGCAACACTTGCATTATTTTTAAAGGAGCGGGGGACACCCCCGCAGCCCCCGCTCCCAAAAAAACCCAAAATCCCCCCACAAAAAAATATTACCTGTGGCCGTTCCTGACAGCCATATATATGGTGATATTTTTGGTGGGGATAATAGGTAGGGATACCCTTTGAGTCTGGTTTCCTATATAAAGAGGACATCTATGTCCGCTCTTTCAAATTCTCTTGCGATTAGGGATCTCTTAGTTGGTGAGTTGAGCCCTTTAAAATTCAAAGTACCCACCCTTAGAGTAGATCTCCTGGGTCTTGTCTCTGGCCGCCCTGCCATATCTATTCTGGGTCCCATTTCGGTAGCTTATACAGTGTCACTCTGTCCCGTGGCTGCAAGTGCCACATTTCTCTCTGTGATACACAGCTGGTTTTGCTTGACCATTTGTTTTCCCACTCCCCCCCCCCATAACAGTGAACTTAGTTAACCGTATAAACTGAACCGCAGCCATCGTTGACGGCTCAGGTCTTAGGGTTTGAGACGCCCTCCCAGAACAGAGGGCCACCAGGGTTTAAACTCCAACCTCAAAGGGTGTATCATTTGATTATCCTATATTCCTTTTCCCTTCCCTTTTCATGTATCTTATTCTGTGTTCATGTGTTATCATTAGTGTTTGTGTTTCACTGTCCCACTTGTTCCCCGCTTCTGTACCTTTTCAAGGAGGCATTGGTGGCGTTGCAGGGTTTGCCTTGAAGTACTTTCTCCCCATTTTGCCCTGCTTTGTCTGCGGGGTGTTCCTCCCAGTTCTTCCAATTGTGAAAGTAGGGCTCCTTGTGGGCCGGCAGGGCCTCTGGCGCTGTTCTGATCCGTTAGGCTGCTAAGGACTTGTTTTGCTTCCTCAGGTGTGATAATTCTGTAATCCTCTCCTTTGAATTTGAAGGATAGAACAAACGGGTAGCCCCATCTGTATCGGATTGTCTGTCCGTGAGCCACAGGGTAAGCGGCCTGCATGCCCTCCTTCTTGCCAATGTAAAGCTTGAAAGATCCTGAAATATTTTTATTCTCGAGCCTTGGAATTCAATGTCCTGTTTCTGTTTAGCCTTGGTTAGAATTTCTCTTTTCTCCTTATAACTTAGAAATGTAACCACTATTGAGCGGGGTCCCCCTCCGAAGGCTCTGCCCCTCCTGTGGGCTCTTTCAATTGTCACTGCTTTTCCTCCCTCATACTCGAACAGGTGGTTTATTATGTCTTGGACTTTCCATTCAACTTGCTGTGGGGTTTCGCTGTCCTTCTATGTCAGTCCGAGAATCTGCAGGTTTGACCTCTTTTCATTATTTTCCATGTCGTGCATCTTGAGGGTTAATTCTTCCTCTCGTAGTTCAATATCTGTCATTCTAGCATTCAGCTTCATTTCTATTAAGTCCAGATGGTCTGGTTGTGCTCCAGATTTTCCACTTTCCCTTCTATATGCTCCACTTTCCCCCTTATTTCAGAAGTGGATGTCTGAATGCTCTATCGTAACACAATGATTCCTGCCATGATCTCAGCGATGTCGTCTTTCTTGGATGCCATACTCATTGTGACTGTGCCCCACAATGGGGTCTCCTGGGCCCTTTGGTTTTGGTCTTCTGTATTGTTGTAGTCTACTAATGCCCCCCTCAGGGCGGGTACCCGGCCTGCACTTTTCCTCTTCTGGGGCACTTATTCCTGTGGTGCGGGGCTGACCCCTTTCTGGTTTTGTACTGATTTCCAGGATTCCTCCTTCACTTGGCTGAGGTCTAAGCGGCGGTTATGTCTGGGGCGCCTCGTGGGGTGACCGTTGGTTGTGGTTCTTGGGGAGCTTCTCTGACTATTGTGGTGGGGGACACCGTCTCGGGAGTGAAGGGCAGATCCCCTTTTCTTCCTCACTATCCCAGATCTTTGCAGCACTCGACTCTGCGGACAGTGTCTTGTTTTCTGGGTGCCAGTATGGTCTCTTATACAGCGTCTTCTCCTGCTATTTTCCCCCTTCCTTGCTGGAGACTCTGTGTTTTCCCTTGTTGTTAATTGTGTCGATGTTAGGGAGAATTCTCATCTTTTTTTTTATTTTTATTTTTGTATTTCTTTATTGTTTTCAATAACAATACAAACAAGATATCACTTTCAAGACAATTGAGTATTGATGATAACTCCGCCCTCCCTCCCTCCCCCATAGACCAGGTGTATAATAGTGTGCTGCAGTCTTTGTACACCAAGGGTTAGTGTGGGCTGTCCGGGTCTCCACCGATTGAGCTATCTACCTCTGAACGAAACAAGGACACCGTGAGGGCCACCCACTGTAATAGATCGTCGGAGGTGTCAATTCTTTGGTGTCTCTGTGCCAGCTCCCATGCCCCCGTCTCAGCGGTAGTCCATCTGCGGAGGTCTTCCCACCATGTTGCTACACTGGGGGCTTTGGGGCATTTCCAGGCCATTGCGATCCTTCTTTTTGCCAAGATATACATTAGGTCCTTGAGTCTGTTCAGTGGCCTATTCTTTTTGTTTCTGGGGTATCGGCCCAGGATGCAAGCTTTGGGGGACTGTACGTCTAGTGTTAGGTCCGCATTGGCCGCTCTGGCTTGGATCTGAAACCAGAAGGCTTGAATTGCCGGTCATCCGCAGAACATGTGGGTCAATCCCACAGAGGGTTCATGGCATTTAGGGCATGTTGCAGTGCCTGTGTTGCTGAATCTGGAGATAATGTCTGGGGTGACGTAAGCCCTATGGATTATGTAAAATTGTATGAGCTGAAAGCGGGCGTTTCGGGATACCTTTTTGTGTTATTGTGTCACAACCTCCCACTCATTGTCTTTGAACATCTTGCCTAGTTCAAGTTACCATTTTTCCCTGCTCTTAAGTTCTTGTTGCGTGGCACAATTTAGCAGGGTCTCATAGAGCCTCGAGGTTTCGTGGCCTCCCTCTGCCACGCACAGTAGGTTCTCGATGGCTTTGTGCCCGGTGTCGAGGATTTCCATCTCCGGCCATCGTTTCGTAAGTCTGCTCACTACTGCCCCGTGTATGAGGAATTGCCCAGCTGGTATCCCCGTGGTTTCCTGCAGTTCGGTGAACTTGTAAATGCCCTGGTCATCTGCAAGGTCTCCCAGGGTGGCGATGCCGAAGGATTCCCATATGTTCCTAATCACTTTCTGGCCTTCTGGTCTGTTCGACTTTATTGCGGCTATTGGGATCTGAGGGGAGTAGGGGTCTGCCAGGTTGGCAATTTTGCATGCCCGCCTCCAGGTTCAGATGCCCAGGCGGATTAAGTATGAGACACGGTGACTCTCCTCCGACTCTGTCCAAAGTAAGTCTCTGAGTTTGTGGACTGTAGTAGGCGAGTGTCCGTGGAGGCGACGTCCACTATCCACTGTACCACATGCTTCAGTTGGCCCGCCAAATAATAGAGTTCGAAGTTAGGGATTTTGAGGCCTCCTTTGTCATACGGCCTTTGTGTAGTTTCCTGGGCTACTCTGTGTCTTCCCTCGTGCCATAGGAATTTCCGGCAGAGTTTGTTTAGTTCCTTGAAAAATTGCTGTGGGATGTAGTACGGGACATTGGTAAAGAAGTACAGGAGTCTAGGTAGCGCCACCATTTTGAGCAGCCATGCTCTGCCTGCCACCGAAAGAGGCAGTCTGCTCCAAAAGCCAAATGATTTGGCCAGGCACTCTTTAGCCCTTACTGTGTTTAGTGTGTGCTCGGTTCTAGGGTCGCGGTGGATTCTGATGCCCAGGTATTTGAATGTGGTGTGTTCCCATTGAAGTGCAAGTGAGGGGAGGTGTTCTTTCCTGGTTTTACTTAGGGCCGCTAAGGGGTATAGGCAGGTCTTGATTAATTAGCATCCCAGTGCATCTAGAAAACCCATCCAGTGTTTCTAGTATGTAGGGTAGTATATGCTCGGGGTCTTTCAGGTATAGGAGCATGTCATCTGCGTACATAGAGACTAGGTGGGTCACTCCATTCATTGTTATGCCCCCATCACCGTACTCTTGTCTAAGATATGCTGCCACTGGTTCGATGACCAGAATGTAAAGTAAGGGGGGCAGGGGGCACCCCTGTCGAGTTCCTCTGGAGAGACACCACCTGTCAGAGTACGTGTTGTTGGTTCGGACTCTGGCGGTGGGGTGGGCATAGGTGAGTTTGACCCAGTTTAAGAAGGTAGGCCCTATCCCCATCTTGGTCAAGGTGGCGTGGAGCCATTTCCACCTGACCGAATCAAAAGCTTTAGAGGCGTCGAGGGATGCCACCGCACTTCTACCGGGTTCATTGTCCGTGCTGTATATGACGTGGTGCAGTTTACGAAGGTTCTCGGTGATCGAGCGGCCTTGCACGTACCCTGTTTGGTCTTGGTGTACCAGGTGCGGGATGGCCACCTGCAGTCTCCTAGCTAGCAGTGCTGTTAGCACCTTATAGACCACATTGAGCATGGATGAGGGCCTATACGAGCCACAGTCAAGACTGTCTTTGTTGGGTTTCAACAGGGGAATGATGACAGCTTCGCACATGGTGTCAGGGAGGCGGCCCACTTCGTACGCCTCGTTATACACCTGGGATAGTAAGGGGGCTAGTAAGTCCTCGTAGTTCTTATAAAACTCCCCGAGAAGCCCGTCAGGTCCCGGTGTTTTCCCCGAGGGTAGTGTTCTAATGGTGGCCATGATCTCATCGGGCGAGATGGGGCTATCCAGGGACTCCATTATGTGTTCGTCTAGGTGCGGCAGAATGATAATGTCAAGGACATCCTCAATTTCTGTGTCTGTGGGAGGCGTGGGGTTGGAGTATAGGGTCTGGTAGTACTCTTTGAAGGCAAGGTTTATCCCGGCCTGTGTATGGATATTCAGGCCGTCGCCGCCTCGGAGAAGGCAGATGGGGGTTCTAGGGGTCTCACGTTTGTATAGCCACACGAGTAGTTTACCAGGTTTATCGCCTAGGGCGTGGTTCCTTTCAGTGTATTTCGCATAGTTTAGTTTCCCCAGTGTCTCCCAGTGTCTCCCATAGGCCCCCGTCAGGTCTGGGCGTCCCAGAGCCAGTGAAGGATTCCATGGGGGTCTGCCTGTGCTTATTTCATGCACCTCTGCCAGACATAGTCTTGGGGACGGGCAGACTCACCCGGTTCAGCGTGCGTTTAGGGTGGTGTCCGGGGTGGATCGCCCAGTGGAGGTGCTGCTTTAGGACTGTCTTCGGTCCGTTCAGTCCGTCTGCGTTGTGCTCTCGGGCCCGTGGGCAGTCAGGGCGGGTCAGTGCCGGCCCAGGGGTGTTTAGGGCGGGCAAGCCCCTGAGATGAGTTGATTCAGCCAGACGGGCCCCTCTAAAATGGAGAGGAGGGGGCTACTGTGCTGAACCACGTCTCAAGCTTGTGGACAGGGGGAAGCACCCTTCCCCAGGTTCAGAGCGTGCAGCCACTCAGCTGTGGCGGTGGTTAGCCTCCGTGCCACCGGGGGTCTCAGCACCTGTTGTCTGTGGGGGGCTGCCTGGGGCTTCAGCCCAGCAGAGTCAATGAGAAGGAGCACGCGGGGGTGTGAAGTCCCTAGTGTGCTTTACATGAGCTTGTGCGCCAGCCAGGATGATTATCTTTAATTGTGTTGAGTAACTCTCCAATGCTGCCAGCTATTTCTGTGTCTGATCCGGTGCCGGGGGCCAGCAAATATTGGGATAGCTAGGAGTTGCTTAGGTGCTGGGCGCAGGTCAGTCGGGGGGGGAGTCCGGGGGGTCACCCATAAACTGCAGCAGTGGTTGTGCCCCCGGCACCCCTTTCTCCCCGCTCTTTACCGTGTGTCTTCGGGTAACTTTATAGGCATCCGCTGTGTGCTTCAACAGGAACAAGGCGTTCTAGTGCGGGGGGGGCGCTCCCCACTCAGTGTCCGGGCCCAAGCGCTGCAGCGGTCCACCGGCGCAAGGCCCGTGCGCTCACCCTCCGTTGGGGCCTCAGGAGCGGCACAGTTCAGCGAGCCCGCAGTCGGGCCAGGCCGCTGGGTCTTACCGGCGCTTTATACCTCCACACTCCTCCTTCACTGAGCGAGGTCTGCCGGAGCGTCAGCCCCTGGTCCTCACCGCAAGGAGGGGGCCCCTCTCACAGGCAAGGCAGGACCGCCTCTCTTCTCTCACTTTCCTGTGCGGCTGGTGCAGGTCCCTCACCTCCTCACCCGTTCGCACTTCGATGCTGTTCGGGTCTCCCCTCTTCCACTGGTCCAGGGCGCTGCGGAGTGGGCTGAGCTCCCGCACACACAGGTGGGTGCGAGTGTGTTATTGTGTAGCACCCGGCCCCCACGGCAGCAGAGGGGCGCACCCGGGTCCGACCCGCTCTTGCTGCATTTTCTGGGCACGCAGGCTACAACGCGAAGGTTGGTCTCAGGGCCGCCGCCATTTTCCGAACGCCCCGTCCCTTCCACACCGAGCCAAAGCTGCCGAACGGAGCGTCGGAGCCGCACCAAACTTCAGTATCAGGCGCCCCAGTTCTTTATTAATATTTGTGGTGATTTCCAGTCGATTCAGTGTGTTTTAGGCTCTGTTTAGTGGCAAATCAATGGGCATATGAAGCAGAACTGTGAAAGACGCGGCGGTCCTACATGGCAGTTAGCCACGCCCCCCGAGAATTCTCATCTACGGCTAATTTCCCTCACCTAGTCCAGCAGCTTTGCTGGACTTCTGGAGTTTATTTTTTTCTCCACTTGGTAAGAGTGAGAGCTTTCCCCCACTCTTACCTGTGTTTTGCTATGTGTTTCTACCTGTTTTTGTGAATGTGGACTCTGAAGTACACCACTTCAGTAGCCCTCTTCTTTTTGTGTGTCACACAGCACCTTCAGTGCCATGGCACAGGGTTGTCTTTGAGACTTCCCTCGACTCCATTTCTGAGGCGACTACCATCCCCCAGAAAAGGGTAAAGTTACCATTAACTTTACCTAGCCAATCTACCACAGATCCAGTACACCCCATCTTCCATGGAGTACTGGAAAGGGTTAATTTGTATCCCTTTTTATCTGTACCTCCTAGAGCCTTGTTTCACTCTTTTAACATTTAGACTTGGCTGGTGGCAGTGGTATCTACCCTAACTTTTCTACCGCGATTATATTAGATAAAGGTGGTACTGTTCTTGGGTATTATATTAGCCTCGAACATAAACCCGCTTGACCAAATCGTCTTTCTTTTGGCTCCGGTTGGGTTTATTCACCATTTCTTTTTGTTAAAGTCCTTCTTGTGTTTAAATTTGCGCAGCAAACTAGATTTGCCTTCTTTGTTCACTGTCTTTTGGCGGGCCTCTGCTCAGAAGCCCTCCTCAAGGCGCCTGGGTGTCTAGGTCGGCTGAATGTGAGGGAAGGGTGTAGTCACCCCCTGCACAGGGTATCCTAGGAAACCCAAGTCACACTTTGTCATGATTGGCCAGGGTAGTTGTCCTGGCTGGACAACCCCCCCTGCTGGGTGATTGACAGCCAGGCTGTGAGAATGAGGGTTTTTCGTATAAAAGGCAGGTCTCAAGGGCTAGAAGTAGAGAGTCACCACTGGAACTACAAGGAACCAAAGAGAAGCGGAGAGAACGACGGCTGCTGCAACTACCCCGTCCCGGTGAAGCCCTGCTGCAGTCCTGAGCTATCTTCCCTTCAACGATTTAGAGAAGATCCAGTCCGGAGTCTTCTTCCCTTGAGCTTGGTGGGGATAACCAGCTCATCTTCTAAAGCCAGGGGATCCTCTTCCTTGGTCGAAATCGCTGCACACTGCTGTATTGGTCCAGATAGCCACCTGAAGAGCCTCTCCTGTTTTTAAGGAGCACGCCTTTTATTCCTCGTCGCTGCTGCCGGCTTCATCCCTGTGTGGTGCAGACCCCCTTCAGACGTCCTCTTTCACAACAAAGCTCCAGGAATCGTGGGTCTGCGGGAAACCAACAGGAACAACTGCCAGGGCACCAGCTACACCATTGGAACAAGGTACTGTGTCCTACTTGAGGAAACTGGGTGAATCCGTTTTCTTCACTTTCCAAGGCTTGCCCTTGTCTTCCCTCCTTCTTATAACTTTTGCTTCCAAACATTGACAATATCGAAGTACTTTTGGCTACGTTGAATCGTGAACTGTCTGACTATGTGATCTTCGGCAACAGGCCCGGTGTCTTTCGACCCTGGCTCCGGCCCTTTGACTTTGAACTCCTGTCTCTGAGTGTTTCTTGATTCTGCCTGCCTAACCAAAATATTGCCTGTGATTTTTGCCTCCAACTCCCTCTGGGTATCTCAGGTGCTAAGTGTGTTTTTGCCCCGGTAGCATTTCATGTCACGGATATGCATTTATTTAGTAGACCGAACTGTCAAAAAGTGATTGCAATCGTATTCACAGTAACGTGTTTTGTTCGTAACACTGGTTCATTCAAACACAGGGTACTTACCTCCAGACTTACTGTATAAAGTGAATTGGTTAGTTGTGGTATATTTAACGCATGGTTTTTATTTGAGTTTAATAGAAGTGTTGTGTTTATAACGAATGGTTTAAAAATAAATGTACTTATATATTTTTACCTGAAACCTTGCGTCAGTGTTTGCTTGAGTCACAGTAATTGTGGTCCCTTTGTGTAATCTCTGCTACTGCTCATATGCTCTTGAGATAAGCCTGGCTGCTCCGCCACTGCTACCACTCTGACATAGTAGTACGGCTTGTACCAAAGGTAAAACTTGTATTGCCACCTGTGGTCTTAATTGTGTGTAGTGGTCCCTAAGGGCACTGCACAGGATTCTGCCTAACACTGGTGGCAGCGGTGGGATTTGGAAGTAGAGTGATAACACTTAGAGTGCTGCTATTGCTTGGGTTCAATTAACCACAAGGCTAACACCACTAATTCTATTTAACTAAGAAAGCATGTCAAATATGGAAAACTACACTAAAGAGAGTCTTTTACTCTATACTGCTGAGGTTCTGAAAACCATGTGTAGTGATACGAATATCTCTGGTAAAGGAAATAAATCTGAACTGGTTGTAAAGTTAATGGGAAAAAGTCTGGAGAGTGGGTCAGAAGGACCTACCCCTCCAGCAAATGTGGATTTTGATGTTTCTGATTCTGAGAGTGTTGATTGTGAAGAAGTAGATGAATCCTTGCTAGGAAACCCTGCAACTCCCTTACCTGCTCAGAATGCACAACCTCTGTCCACAGGGACCCCCCACAGGTCCTACACTTACTCCTGAATTCATTTCACTTGAGAAAATGAGACTTGAATTGGAAGTGAAACATATTGATGCACAAACTGCCATCAAACATCAAGAGTTAAGGCTCAGAGAAATGGAGCTGAACCATGATTTAGAAATTAAGAGACTGTCTCTAGAAAATGCTTCTCTCCCAGAGTCTTCTAGGTCTTCCAGCCCTAAGAGACCCTGTATGCCAAAGAAAATGATTGGTATGTATGAGACTAAACTTGATATTTTGGATTGGTTAGCAATGTTTGAGTACAATCATGGGATTCAAGATATCTCAGGGAATCAGTTGATTCCTTGGCTTTTCTCTAGGCTCCCCCCTGTTGCAAGTGATGCTGTAATGGAGTTGGTGGAGGAGGATAAAAAGGATTATGAGTGTGTGAAACTAGCATTAATAGCTAGGTTTTGGAAGACCCCTTCCCAGTATCTTAAGAGATTTAGAACCCTCAAAAAGCATGATGGTACCCCTTGGGCTACCTGGGTGTGTGAATGTTAGAAATACTTAGATGGTTGGGTTAAGGGTTACAAAGTGAACACTATGAGGGTTTGATGAATCTTGTAATGTTGGAGTCTATTTTTGATGTCTGCTCTCCTGAGCTTAGACAGAACTTGGCTGATTCAAAGGAGATAGATCCTAAGAAGCTAGCTAAAGCTGCTGACTTATGGGTTGCCAACAGGGCCACTCACAAGGATTCTGGGGCTACTCAGAAGAAGGATGAGGGGAAGCAGCCAAAGAAAGACAACAAAGAGAATTCCAATAATTCCAATCCAAAAGAGGGCCCCAAACATAACCAGAGTAAGCCACAAGGTAAACTGAATCAGGCTAGTGTACCACCTGGTTCCACACCAGATGGAGGCCAGGGCAAACCCCCATTCCAGAGAGCATTTGGGAAATGCTTTGTTTGTGGGTTGCCTGGCCATTTGAAAGGAGATCCCAAGTGTAAGGGTAAACCTTCAGGGATCAACATTGTCTCCTTAGCCTTCGTCCAGGTGGATGAAGTACCTATGACCAGTAGAAACTTTCAGCTACTAGCTGATGAGCCATGAGAGTCTCAGCTAGTGATTTTTGGTGTCATTGGGTCTTTGGGAACAACAGAACGTAGATGTCTATAACTCAATCCCAGATAATACTAAAGTGTATTATAAAGATAGTGTTCTTGTGAATGGTCAGGAGACCCCTGCCATCAGAGACACTGGAGTCAGCATAGCTGTGGTTGATGAATGTTTTTTCAAAGTGGAGGATGTTGCTAAGGCACCCAAACACTTAACCAAGTTAGATAGAGGCCATGTGCAAATGGTTCCCCAGTTACCAGCTCTCATCCAGTGTAATAACATGACTGTCAGAATACCTGTAAGTGTGCAGAATAACGTACCTGGGAGGGTCCTGTTGGGTAATGATCTCAAAACTCTTGGAGTTGTGTCCAGCACCCCCAGACCCCCCAGCAGAAGGAAGCAGGAGCTCACAAGGTCTGCAAGAGAGAGAACCTTAAGAGGCTCTCCTGGGGACATTATAGAGAAAGCTATCAACCCAAGTCCACAGGACTTACTTACTGCCATTGCAGAGCAAGAAAAGACAAAGGAGAAACATAAGTCTGCCAGCAAGAAAACAGAAGCACTCCTGTGCCCAGAAGGACATCTCCAAGACTGTCCAAAGTCACACCTGTGACTCCCACACCAGCTGAGGCTGAGTGTGAGGTTTAACCCTGTATGGTCAAACTAGATACTGAGGAATCAGACCTAGAAGAGGATCTTACCTTGGTAGGAGTTCTTGACCCTGTTGACCATCCTGGGATGCAGTCTTTACTGGCAGAAGGTGGACCCAACAGAGAAGATTTCAGTAAAGGACAAAGAGAGTGTCCTACCTTGGAAGGTCTTCGCCAACAGGCAGCTTCTCATCTCAATGGGACTGAGCCTGGGAAGTATAGGTTGCACTGGGAAGATGGCCTCCTCTACAGTGAACCAAATGAGTCAACCTCTGGAGACTATAAAAGACATGTAGTACCTCTAGCGAACCGACTCCAGTTTCTGCAGTTAGCCCATGAGGTACCTTTGACTGGTCACTTAAGTTTTAAGAAGACCAAAGAAAGGCTATCTCTGCACTTCTACTGGCCTAAGATGGGTACAGAAGTAGACTAATTCTGCAGAAGCTGCCACATTTGGCAAACCTCTGGCAAGAGTGGATCCAATAATGTGGCACCCTTAGTGCCTCTCCCAGTGGTGTGAATTCCTTTTGAGAGGGTTGTGATTGACATTGTTGGTCCTCTTGACCCTCCCACAGCTTCAGGCAACAGGTTTATCCTGGTTGTAGTGGACCATGCCACTAGATTTCCTGAAGCCATACCTATGAGGACTGTTATGGCTTTGGCTGTGGCTAAGGCCCTACTTGGTATTTTTACCAGAGTAGGTTTTCCTAAGGAGTTGATATCTGACAGGGGATCACATTTTATGTCCCACTACATGCAAACCATGTGGAAAACCTGTGGAGTCACCTACAAGTTCTCAACTGCCTATCACCTCTAAACCAATGGAATGGTAGAGAGGTTTAACAGAACTATGAAGAGCATGATACGTGCTTTAGAAGAACCCCTTAGAAGAAAGTGGGACCTTCTACTGCCATGACTTCTCTTTGCATATTGAGAAGTCCCTCAGGAGGGAGTAGGATTTAGTCCCTTCGAACTTCTCTATGGCTATCCAGTCAGAGGTCCATTGGCCCTGATTAAGGAGTGGTTAGAGAGTGCTCCTTCACCCAAGCCAGTCAGAGTGACTGACTATGTGATAGGTCTCCGGAGGAGAATGTCACACATGATGGCAGAGGCAAGTGATAACTTGAGGGCTGGTCAAGCTCTGGTCAAACATTGGCATGACCAGAAGGCTAACATGGTTGAGTTTACTCAAGACCAACTTGCTCTTGTTATGGTCCCCACAAGGCAGAGGGCCTTGCAGGGCAAATGGATAGGACCCTTCAAGGTTGTGGGTAAGCCTGGAGAGGTGAACTATCTGGTGGACTTAGGCAATCCTAAGGAGGCTCCCGGAGTCTTTCACACCAACCGTTTAAAGGCGTATGTCTCCAGACCTGACATAGGAGCTTTGTTTCTAGCTTCAGCTCAGGAGGAGAAGGAGAGTGAACCTCTGCCTGACCTCCTCAGAGGCTTACCTTTAGATGAGCAAGTGGAAGGAGCTAATCTCTCTTCCAGTCTCACATCTGACCAACAGGATGAGTGCAAGTTATTGTTAAATCAGTTTGCCTCCCTGTTCTCACTTTCACCAGGCTTGACCCCTTGGGAACAACATGACATACACACTGGTGACTGTTTGCCTGTCAAAAGCAGGGGGTACAGAGTGACAGACAATGTCAGATCCCACATAAGGAATGAGGTCAACAAGATGCTTGTACTCGGGGTAATAGAACCCTCTACTAGCCCATGGGCTAGCCCAGTTGTGCTCGTACCAAAGGCAGGATCCAAAGAGTTGAGATTCTGCGTGGACTATAGAGCTCTAAATGCAGTCACCATGACTGATGCCATCCTTTGCCTAGGACAGATGAGCTGGTGGATAAGCTAGGTGCAGCCAAGTACCTCAGCACATTTGATCTAACGTCAGGCTATTGGCAAATAGCCCTGACAGACCATGCCAAGGAGAAAACTGCATTCTCCACCCCAGCTGGCCTCTACCAATTCAAGGTAATGTCTTTTGGATTAAAGAATGCACCTGCTACATTTCAGAGGATGGTCAATCAAGTTCGGAATGGGATGGAGGACTTCTGCATGGCATACTTGGATGACATTGCAGTGTTCAGCCGTACATGGAAAGAACATGTTGAACACCTAGGTTATGTATTGCAGGCTCGTGAACAGGCCCATCTGACCATCAAGTCAAGCAAATGTCAAATTGGTCAGAGTTCAGTGGTCTACCTTGGACATGAGGTAGGAGGAGGTGAAATATGGCCATTGCCTAGCAAAGTACAAGCTGTACAAAACTGGGCCACCCCTACTACTCAAACCCAAGTGAGAGCCTTCCTAGGTCTCACTGGGTATTATAGGAACTTCATAGAGAACTATGGGACCATAGCTTCTCCCTTGAATATCATCTTTTCTCCCAAATTTCCTAAAAAGGTCAGGTGGAATGAGGAGTGCAATCAAGCCTTTGAAGGTCTAAAGAAAGCCCTTTGTCAAGCTACAGTCCTAAGAGCTCCTGGCTATCACACACCCTTCATTGTACAAACTGATGCTTCTAATGTAGGTATAGGTGAAGTCCTTAGTCAACTGGATGAGAAAGGTAGGGAACACCCCATTTGTTTCATCAGCAGGAAGTTAAAGGATCCTGAGACAAGGTGGGCAACAATAGAAAGAGAATGCTTTGCTATTGTGTGGGCACTGAAGAGGTTTAGACCATACTTGTATTGATCTACCTTCACCATTCAGACTGACCACCAACCCTTGAGATGGCTGATGCAAATGAAAGGGGAAAACCCAAAATTACTCAGATGGTCAATCTGCCTACAAGGATGTGATTTTTCCATTGAGCACAGAGCAGGAAGTCACCACCAAAATGCTGATGATCTCTCTAGGATGTTTGTAACCGACTAGAGGTATGAGGTCCATCCAGGAGTGGATTAAATCCGCCTGTCCCTTAGTCTGGGGGGGGGCGAGTGTTAGGGGGAATTCTCATCTATGGCTAATTTCCTTCACCTAGTGAGTCCCCCAGCAGCTTTGCTGGACTTCTGGTGTTTATTTTTGTTCGCCACTTGGTAAGAGTGAGACCTTTCCCCCACTCTTACTTTTTTGCTATGTGTTTCTACCTGTTTTTGTGATTGTGGACTCTGAAGTACACCACTTCAGTAGCCCTCTTCTTTTTGTGTGTCACACAGCACCTTCAGTGCCGTGGCACAGGGTTGTCTTTGAGACTTCCCTCGACTCCATTTCTGAGGCGACTACCGTCCCCGAGAAAAGTGTAGAGTTACCATTAACTTTACCTAGTCAATCTACCCCAGATCCAGTACTCCCCATCTTCCATGGAGTACTGGAAAGGGTTAATTTGTATCCCTTTTTATCTGTACCTCCTAGAGCCTAGTTTCGCTCTTTTAACATTTAGACATGGCTGGTGGCAGTGGTATCTACCCTAACTTTTCTACCGCAATTATATTAGATAAACGTGGTACTGTTCTTGGCTATTATATTAGCCTCAAACATAAACCCGCTTGACCAAATCGTCTTTCTTTTGGCTCCGGTTGGGTTTATTCACCATTTCTTTTTGTTAAAGTTCTTCTTGTGTTTTACTTTGCGTTGCAAACTAGGTTTGCATTCTTTGTTCACTGTCTTTAGGTGGGATTCTGCTCAGAAGCCCTCCTCAAGGCACCTGGGTGTCTAGGTGGGCTGAATGTGAGAGAGGGTTGTAGTCACCCCCTGTACAGGGTATCCTAGGAAACCCAAGTTGCACTTTGTCATGATTGGCCAGGGTAGTTG
This sequence comes from Ambystoma mexicanum, assembly GCF_040938575.1. Classification (NCBI taxonomy): domain Eukaryota; kingdom Metazoa; phylum Chordata; class Amphibia; order Caudata; family Ambystomatidae; genus Ambystoma; species Ambystoma mexicanum. Next base: position 710,636,900 of record NC_090930.1, read on the forward strand.
TCCGGGCTGGACAACCCCCCTGCTGGGTGATTGACAGCCAGGCTGTGTGAATGGGGTTTTTCGCATAAAAAGCAGGTCTCTTGGGCTAGAAGTCAGAGAGTTGCCACTGGAACTACAAGGAACCGAAGAGCAGCAGAGAGAACGATGGCTGCTGCAACTACCCTGTCCCGGTGAAGCCCTGCTGCAGTCCTGAGCTATCTTCCCTTCAACGAATTAAAGAAGATCCAGTCCGAGAGTCTTCTTCCCTTAAGCTTGGTGGGGATAACCAGCTCATCTTCTACAGCCAGAAGATCCTCTTCCTTGGTCGAAATCACTGCACACTGCTTTAGTGGTCTGGATAGCCACCTGAAGAGCCTCTCCTGTTTTTAAGGAGCGCACCTTTCATTCCTTGTCGCTGCTGCCAGCTTCATCCCTGTGTGGTGCAAACCCCCTTCAGACGGCCTCCTTCACAACGAAGCTCCAGGAATCGTGGGTCTGCGGGAAACCAACAGGAACAACTGCCAGTGCACCAGCTACACCATTGGAACAAGGTACTGTGTCCTACTTGAGGAAACTGGGTGAACCCCTTTTCTTCACTTTCCAAGGCTTGCCCTTGTCTTCCCTCCTTCTTATAACTTTTGCTTCCGAACATTGACAATATCGAAGTACTTTTGGCTACGTTGAATCGTGAACTGTCTGACTGTGTGATCTTCAGCAACAGGCCCCAAGTCTTTCAACCCTGGCTCCGGCCCTTTGACTTTGAACTCCTGTCTCTGAGTGTTACTTAATTCTGCCTGCCTAACCAAAATATTGCCTGTGATTTTTGCCTCCAACTCCCTCTGGGTATCTCAGGTGCTAAGTGTGTTTTTGCCCCGGTAGCATTTCATTTCACGGATACGCGTTTATTTAGTAGACCGAACTGTCAAAAAGTGATCGCAATCGTAGTCACGGTAACGTGTTTTGTTCGTAACACTGGTTCATTCAAACACAGGGTACTTACCTTGAGACTTACTGCACAAAGTGAATTGGTTAGTTGTGGTATATTTAACGTGTGGTTTTTATTTGAGTTTAATAGAAGTGTTGTGTTTATAATGAATGGTTTAAAAATAAATGTACTTATATAATTGTACCTGAAACCTTCAGTCAGTGTTTGTTGAATCACAGTAATTGTGGTCCCTTTGTGTAATCTCTGCTACTGCTCATATAGTCTTGAGATAAGCCTGGCTGCTCCGCCACCGCTACCACTCTGACATAGTAGTATGGGCTTGTACCAAAGGTAAAACTTGTATTGCCACCTGTGGTCTTAATTGTGTGTAGTGGGCACTGCACAGGATTCTGCCTAACACTCGAGCCACCCTCCATACGTTCTGGGGGCTTCAGCTAGTTCTGTGGCCCTTTAGCGGACCTTTTATTTTGTCCTCACTCTGTGCACCCTAGGCCCCTTTGGCTCTTATGTGTTATCTTTCTTTGTCCGTTTGGGCCGCTGACCGTGTTTAATGCCCCCACCCCCTCTCTGCGGCATTAGCGACCGATGGCCTGGGTTTGCTCACCTTCGCATTTATTTTTCATTATTCATCTCTCCGGGTCCTTCATTTCCGTTGTCCTCTTGGGGGTTCCACTGTTTCATGGTCCTCTGCGGCATTGCCACTATAGTTGCTTCTGCATCTTCTCCCGGGCGCTGCCTCTGACTCTAGGGGTTATGGGTCTCTGTTTGAGTCTTTTTCAAGGCCCCTTCAATGAAGGGCCTGTCCAGCTTGCTTATGTTCCCCTATGCATTGGTCTGGGGTGAGGGGCTGCTAGGTGTTTAAGCCTCACCCAGGACTCTTTCCCTTGCTTCGCTGTGGGTAGGTGGCGTAATGCTCTGGCTATCTCCAGCATAGATACGGCCCTGCAGTAACCTCCTCTGTGGTTCCTCGCTGGGGATTCTCACTGGGTCCTGGCTCTCAATCCATCATTGTTCTCCTACGTTGTCCCGCAGCGAACCTCTCCTGCACCTCATTCTCTTTGGTGCCTTTCAAGTGACAGCCCGCTCCTCCTCTGCTTTGGCCTCACTGGGGTCGCAATCTGCCCCCAGGCCTAGTCCCCGCCCACCTCTAACACCTCTTGTATGGTCGGCCCGCATTGGGGCTTGCGGCTGTCTCCTTTCCTCTATGTTGTTCTTTCCCCTTGTCCGGGGTTCTCTCTGGTGCCCCCCACGGTGTTCTTACTTGGCGCCTCCAGGCGCTTTGCTTCTCCCCGAAATTATGCAGCCACAGATTTGTGGGCTCAATCAGGGTGTTTCGGGGTGTGTGATTACCCAGCCAACGAATCTTCAGCAGGTCTCATTGCTTTGCGGCCGGCTGGAATTCCATTTCGTGTGCCTGCCATTTTTCGTCGCTCAATCGGGGGATGGGCAGCTCCCTAGTTGTTTGCTTTTCTCCTCCTTATCCCTTCTCAGCGGGGCAGTATCTCCTTCCCACACGATTCCGCACCACGATAGTGTACTTTTTTCACACTTTGGTCTTCTGGATTAGCTCTCAATTATCTCTTGTTTCCCCTCGGGGTGAGGAGCCGAGCTTCAGGCAGCGATTGCCTTCTACACCCCATGGTGGTCTACAGGAATGCATTTTTTGTTGGTAGAGTTCCTTCATGAGGCTTTGCTTGGCCTGCATTCCTTTTCAAAGGGCCATAGAAGAAAGCAAAAAAGGAGAAGGCATAATAGAGCGGGAAGTAGGTGGAAGATGAGGGGCCATGGGGGTTGGCAGTAAAAGAAACATGGCCTGGCAGAGAGTTAGAAGTTAGGGAACACAACAATGAGCGAGGGACAAGGAAAGGTGTCTCAGGCATGCAGCTCTCTTGAGTCTTCCCCACTATGTCTGGAGAAAGAGCTGTCCGATTCCTAGCTCTCTCCCGAATAAGGAAACGATATCGGCCCTCCGAGTCCTTAATTGAAGCCTCTGCCTTGAAGCCCATGTCATTAGCCATCACAATCGCCACTCCCCTCTTTTTGGTTTTGTAAGAGGCATGGAACACTTCCCCTATCCCACCAGCCCGAATGCCCGGTTCCTTTCCCTACACCCAATGGGTTTCCCAGAGAAAGATCAGGTCTAATTTTGCTCGCCTGAATTCTCTGCCGAGGAGAGATCTCTTTGTGGGCTAGTTCATTCCGCTGACGTTTAGGTAGCCAATCTCCAGGTCGGGTAGCTGGTCAGCCATTGCAGTATATGGGAGATTCTCTTACCCTGGCCTTGTTTGGTATCCCTGAGATGTCCCTGTATCCAGTTACACCCTGCCATTGCCCTTTTCCAGGTGCTTGCCTTGTGTTCGAAACCACCAACACCACTCCCCCCTTCCCCCTTCAACACTCTCTCCCCTGCAACCCAGGTGGAGCCTATCCCCAACTGCCTCCCTTCCTTACTACCAAACCCCTGGTCCCTTCTCTCCGTTCCCCCCTCCCACCTCCGCAGGCGGCCAGCTAATACATTCAACCATTCCTGGTGCTTGACTGGACCACCAGTTTGCCCACTTCCACAGGGCACTTCCTCACAGGCACCTCACAAATAGAGCCCCCACATCACCCCCTGATTAATTCCCCCTCTCCCCCTCCCCCCAGCCACCTATGTTTCCCAATTTTGATCATCACTTTTCTAACTTAACAATCTTGAAACACTTGTGTATAGGCGCGTTATAAATGGCATATCATATCATACTGTGCACCCCCCATACTTGTTGTTAGCAGGGGCTATGAGCCATCCCATGGATCATATGTTGGTACTGATTCTTGCATCCAGCCTGTGGCCCTAATCCTGCAGTGGAGCTTCCCGGCCGTTGTTGTGGGGTTGTGAGGGAGTGTTCAGTTTCTTGAACTTTCTCAATCCTGGGATCCATTTCCTGTCCTTCCTGTTTCCTCTCCCATTTTGTGCTCTCGCTGCTTCCCTGGTGGGCTGTCTCTGGTCCTCTGTAATGTCCACATGATCTCGGATTGCCCCTTTGGTGTCGTCTTCGGTGACCAGTCGTGATCTTTGGCCCATATATTCGAAGGAAAGTGAGAAGGGGTAACCCCAACAGTATTGTATTCCTTTCTCTCGTAGGCATTATGTCAGTGGGCCACACAGCTGTCATCTGGCCAGACTAAACGCAGAAACATCCTGGAAGATCGATATGCTTGCATTGTTGTACGTGATGGTGCTGGCTTTCCTGGCTTCCTCCAAAATGTTTACCTTCTCCGCAAAGTATTAGAAGCGAACAAGGATGGAGCGAGGCCCACCAGCTCGGCCCCCCAACCTATGTGCCCTACCTATCGTGGGTTCCGTCTTTGCATCCTTCCCAAACAGGAGGCAGATCACATCCTTGACCGCCCGACATATGTGCCTCTCCGTCTCTCCTTCCACCTCCGGGAGGCCGAGGAACCGCAGGTTGTGTCTCCTTTCCCTGTTCTCGAAATTGTCCATTTGCAGGGCTCTTTCCTCATCCTTCCTTTCCAGGGTGGCCATTCTGGTGTCGATCTGTGTTTCCAGGATGTCAAGCGATGTCTGGTTGGCCTCCAGTTCCTACAGCCGGTCCTCTAACTTGTCCACTCTCTGGTCCATTTTCTCTAGCCTGTGCCCAATGTCCGCACGTATGTCTCTTATTTCTTGTAGTATGGTATCAATGTCTTTTTTCGTGGACAGGGAGTCTTCTGCCTGTTCCCCAGTCCGATCCATCCCTCTGCCCGGGTCTGGGTTGCCTCGGAGCCCTGTAACCTCCTGGTAGCAGAATTCCTGCAATGTCTCCCTCCAACTCATTCAACCTCTCCCCTCCTCCCCCGGCTGCTGCCATTTTTGATGTGTAGAGGCCGGCTGCATGGGGTGGTCCCTCCTGCCCCCTCTCTGATGCGACAGTTCCCGTCTCTCTCCACTCTCCTCTCAGAGATTTAAGTGCCTATGTGTTTAGTCCCTACCGAGGTGGGCACACACCCCCGAGGTGGTTACTGGGGGCTCTCATCTTTGCCAGGTTCCCTTGGTGCTGCTTATGTCCCACGAGGCAGGCTGGGGGAGGAGGGTCTCCACTCCAGCTTTTTCTGTCTCACTTTGTATTGGTGGGGGTCAGTTCCTTCCGATACGGGAGCTCAAGCTCCATCTTCTGCCCTTTGTGCTGTCTTTCAGGGTTACTGCCCTGGGCCCCTAGGCGTTTGCAATGTGTGAGGGGGGCTGCGTACTGTTACCTCCTCTTCCCTTCCTCAGGTTCCAATTAGGTCGCCATTTGCCAGTTTCTGTGCTGTCCCTCAGGTCCGGGACCCTCTGTTGGTGGGGTCTCTGCAGGGCAGGCACATGCCCCAGAAACTCGTCCTGGGGGCCCTCACCCCTAGCAGCTCCAATAAACTGTCCTTGTGTCCCCCCAGACTTGCGATCAGGGCGGGGGGTAGAGCACCATCTGGACTTCACTCCCAGAGACGTCCTTTTTGTCTTTTCCTTGCCTGGCAGTTCACTTCTGGGGTGGATTCAGGCTGCAGACCCTCCCCGGGCCGGACACACATCTCAGTTGCGGGACCGGGGCCTCACCCCTGCCCCAGCCCCTTGTGTAAATTGGGCTCCAGTTGCTTCCCCCTCCTTAGCTTGGTTGGGTGGATGAAATTAGCCACTCCTGCAAGTCTCTACTCACTATCAGGGGGTATGTTTCCTCCCCTGAGGACTGTTTACGGGGTTCTCCCTCTTGGTGAGACCCGCTTCACTTCTGGTGGGGGACTCTCAGGCTTCCCGGCATTGTTGGGCATCCCCCTCCTCCTCGCTGCTGTGTCTTGTGATGGCCAGTGGATTTGTCCCCTTCTTGAAGTATTGTGTTTCCCCTGGAGGGGGATGCAGACTCACGTTCCCCTCCTGGGGCCCTCACACCACCTCCAGGCCACCCCCCAGAGGGATCCCCAGCCTCGTGAAGACTGGCCACATTGGGTGCCACTAATAAGCATTGTCATTCAGGTTATATTGTACATTCTTCACTCTGTACAATGGCTTTGTAGTTCCTTCCATTTCTCCTTAATGCTGCTACTTAGAATGGTAATGATATACTTTACACAGCTACATACTATTTGTCATCATTTCTTTCACTCACTTCCATACATCTATGGCTTGAATTTCAATTGCCTTTCACGTTGAAACTTTTTAAAAAATCTTCATGGCTGCTTTTTTTTCATTCACCTTTAGTTTACATTTTCCTTATACAGTTGTCACAGTCGTCACAATACTCACATGCCTTACTCTTTCAGGTGATCCCGGGTGGTGGATCTTCCTTAGGGGGTGGTGAGTGTTCAGATGGCTGTTTCCCCCACCACAGGACCTAAGGGTTCACCTCCAGGCCCCTCCATAGGACCAACATGTCACCAGTATTATATACATGAAGCTTGGAGGATCAGGTAAGTCCTCCATAAGTCCTTTATTAAGTTACATAAGTACATACAAAGGTGGACCCACCAGCACCCATCATCAAGGTCCTATACTTCCAACTGACTTGGCTGGAACACCAGTGGTGGAGCATTCTCTCATTCACACACACATTGCACTCATGACATACTCCGCACTGACATCACACACACCCAGCATTCAGCCAGGCAGACAAGGAATACTTATGTAGACTCAAGAATTACCATAGAATACGTAATTATGTGGCCCTGAAGAAGTTCATAATAGTGGTTTATACTAAAGGGTTACTCCACCATGTGAAACACGTTTTAGCCATATGTGTACATGTTGATTAGGCCATATTTGTATATATTGATTAAATCAACTAAAGAAAAAGACTTATTTGTCAAAAGGGATATTGTGTATGACTTGGCAAGATTCATTAAATATAAATATATGAACTAATTAAGAAAAGGAAGGTTCTTCGACAACACAAGGACTGGTTTGAGAAACATGGTGGAATAATGGTTCTATTAATGAGTTTAACATGTAACACTAAAAGGTCAGGTTTTTGTCATTATTCCCTATGATAACTCAGAGGCAACACACTTGTCTTGGAAACAAGACAATGCAGAGCAGAACAGGTTCAAGACCAATTTCTGGGCTTAGATGTTGGACCTTTGTGATTTTGTTAGATCTTGAAGGTATTGACTGAACTTAGAAAGCTCAAGAATCACAACATAACAAACACTGTACCCCAAATGCTCTGCAGCATTCATACAAACCATGATCTTAGACATCATACAAAAATTGCAAATTGCAATGCTTCTCCAGTTTCACCATTTAACTCTTACCAGCAGCCAATTAAAATCTCTTTTCGCCAAATGCAGCACTTCTGGTTCCCTTTTTGACACTTGTCAATCTAAAATTTAAAATCATTGTGGCCTACAATGTCTCATCAAATCTAGATCATAGCAAGCCGCTCTGTCATTGCTGGCTTGGTTCTAACTCCCATGAAGGAATAGGTTGCTGTTTTTCTGATGAAGAAATCCAACTTGGACTGCTCTGACAATGCCATTAACATACGTTTTTCTAACTTCTCATTCATTCCTTGGCAAGATTATTGAATGCACTGCCTGTTGAAAGCTCCAGTAACACATTGGAAATAACTCCCTCCTTAATCTACACTAATCGGTTTCCCATTCAGGAAGAGACACTGGATTGGTGTTGTCCTCTTCGCTTAATGATCTCCGAAAGACATAAAGTCAATGGTGTCAAGGACATTCAGCAGGATTGTTCATCAGATCCTTCTAGACTGTTTCCAAGTCATAGGTAACATACATAACGCAACTTTGCTCTGGCTTGCATCTTTCAGAAGGCTAATCTCAGAGTTTCCCTCCCCATTCATCTCCAACCCTTTAATCATTGCATGTAACGTTCCTCAGGCCTCTGCCTTGCCCACCCCACTAACATCCATTTCTGTGGATTAAACGTTTGCATGTAACCTGATGACATACAGATCCTGCTTCATCGGGACAGAAAATACTGCCACATGGACCACCTATAGACTCTTGCCTTAGGCGGTAAACACCTGGATGAGATTAAATTGGTTGATGCTGAATCCCTCAAAAACGTAAATCGTGTTAATTTGTTGTAGCCCTCAATGCTATAGAAAACGTCTCCACCCTCTGCTACTGTCCCTCAACATCTGAATATGTCAGTGGCCTAACCTTCATTATTGACCTACACCTTTCCACCGCTGGCCAAGTTATCAGTGTCTAAATCTTCAATTTTCCAGCTTAGGTTATCAAATGCACAGTCCATTTTCTTTGCTTTCCTGACAGAGTAAGGACCAACCTGGACTATGGCAACAGCCTCACTGTAGTCCCTGAATTCACAGAGCTACTTTGCCTACAAAAATGCAAAACGCAGCAAATAGAGTCCTGCTTTGACTCAGTCAGAAAGGTCATTACCCCAACGTTATCACCACTTAATTGGCTACTAGTGAAAAAAAGAAAAACAGTTCAAGACAGTATGCATAGCTCAGAAAGCAATCCAAAGTCTCAGCCCACACATCCTCTTCTACAAATTCACCCTCCACATCGACTTCATCACTCTTCAATCCACTAATGCTGGAAGATCAAGGGCAGAAGCACCTTCTCTTCTCTTGGTGCAAAACATTGGAGCTCTCGCCTTCCTATCCCGAGTGTCATTTCCTCCCTAGTCTCTGCTCTTTCTATTTCACTAATCTTGTGCTTGTGCTCTGAGCCTACTAGTGTCATGTAACATGAATATAAAATAAATAATTGGTTCATATCTAAGGAGAAGGTGACAGGACAGTCTGAGAAGGGGCTCAGGAAACTAACGGCCGACCCCATCGCCATTCAGTCTTGGTTGGGTGAGGCAACAGTGCTGGCAGTGGGATGAGGACTGTAGGCTCCATTGCTAGATGCTAAATTCTTTTATTTAAGCGTGCACATGTTTACTCTAAATATGCAGGAGTGAGCGAGCATATCAAGAGAGCCAAACCAACCAACAAGGATTAAGGGGGATGTTCCCCTCAAAGAAAATGTTTCAAATAATTGGTAAAAAAAGTTAATTTTAAAACATGCTTTTTGGAGAAATAAATTGTAAAAAGCCACACAGTTAGCAATTGCTTTTGTTGGATAACAGCTTTTTCCCACAATATCAACATGACAGTATCAAAAACATTTCCATGCTGGTTGTGCATAGACCAGTCTTGCCACGTCGTTGCAAAATGGGCATCAAAATTAAAGCAAACAAGAATTAATGTTTACTTTACTCTTGACGCCCATTTGGTTATTGCATGGGACATGACTGACCTACATTGGTGGGTCATTCTGGCTATATTTTTACGGTCCCACAGTAAATAACTGTGAGGGTGAGGGGGTGCCAGGACATGCCATTGCAGCCTCACCCTCCCCCCCACACTCATCCCCTTCCACTCCCCGGCACACACGCACGAATTCATACACATTCATTCATCCATTTTCTCATTCAAACAAAACAGGCATTCATACATTCATTAATTTCTCATTCACTCGTGCACATATACAGCAGACACTCTCTTATTCACTTGTGCACACTTACTGATATAAACACTTGCATGCACGCACACTCATGCATACAAATAAAAAAACATTATCCTTACCTGAAGCCATGGTGCCCATGCTGTCTTCCATGGAGGTACTCCAGCTCCTGCAGCATTGACAGAGAAACCAGGAAGCAGTGAGAGCGTCCTGGTTCCTGAGGGCATGCCCGAGGGAGCAGGAGCACCTCCTAAAGAACATCCGGGGAAGCCTAAATGTGCAGAGAGGCAAGAGAGCAGTTCCCCAGCCTGCATCCCCAATGGGGCATGCAAGGCTGAGAAAGCAAAATATCCTCTGCCTTGCACAGCCCATTGGGCATACACGCTGGAGAACTTAAACTGTGAAAGGAAAACATTGAGCCTCATTACGAGTTTGGAGGCAGCCATGCCCATGGCTGCCTCCAAACTCAGGTCCGGGTCCCTGGTCACTGAATGGGGAAATACCAGGCCATTCCGACTTTGAAGGGCCCGGTATTTCCCCATTCAGGGAACCCGGACCATCCCCATTCCCATTTGAGCCCCCATAGGGCTCAATAGGAATGGGGAGCATGCTAACAACGGGCCCGTTAATGACGGACCCTTGTTAGCGCGCTGGTCCCCTCGCAGGCCCCGCAAAGGATGTCTGGTCTGGGAACCCCGTAATGAGGCGGTACGGGGTTAACGGCGCCGGCACCATTACCAGCACCATTAACCCCTTACCGCCTCACTTGTAATGAGACCCATTGTTTTCATTTGCAGTTAAAGCCAACCCAGGAGAGCTTAGGATCCCTTTACCTGCGCTGAAAATGGCTCCCCCTTGATGGGCGACGGGCAGGTCGGCGCCCTTCGCCCTTTATGGAGTAGCCACCACTGGTTGGCTCTCTCAGACTCCGACTACTCTGCTTAGATCACCAAACGTAGCACTACTCACTACACCTTTGAAGAGGCAAAAGGGGCACATCTTTACAACACTAAAAAGACTGTGAACAAGTTATGACTCAAACTTATTTTTCTCTATTCATCCCCTTATATAAAGTGACCCATATCAACAGTTCAATCTTAATCATCAGATTAAATCAGATCTGTTTATTCGACCTAATAAAAAAGTAACCAACATTTAATTAAAAAAATTGATTGTTTTAAATTATAGGCTGTATTGACCCAACCAGCCGCTGAAACAGAAACAAACGCTGGCCCCAGAGACTAAGCAAGTTAATTCGGTATTGAGTAATGGACGAAAAGCCCTGCAATGTCACTGAGCAGTAGCTTTCTTTAATACCATGCTGTATGTAAGAAATGAGCTCCGGTGCATTCCCAGTGAGCCTGCTGTCCAGGACTATAAAACAGCTAGGCGTGCACTAACCCTGTAATAATGTCCCCACGCTGGATTCTAGGAAGGCGCGTTTCAATTTGCTTGCATTAGTTGCATTCTGACAGACTGCACATACAACAAGAACTAGGCCTCAAAATAGAAACACTCGCTAACTTCCATTTAGCCTTTAATTATAACAAACGCAACATGGAAACATCCACAGCTGAGGGCAATTATAAGAAAAGCAGAGTACCTAAAAGCAGAAAGAAATCATTTATTAGAGGCCGCAAGCAGACATTTGATAGTGTAGAAAACAAATAAATAAGCAGCTACCTGACTAAATTTACACATACGTAAAGTCATAAATACATATTTCAGTACCCAACGTTTTGCCCGCGAGACTCCTACATCCAGTGCTAAAGGCATTCTGTTTGTTCTGCTTCTCTCAAACTTGAATTTTCTCATTTTCATGGATCTTCTGATTGACATACCAATGCCACAACAATCAATACAGGAACCATGAATGCATGCATGTTCAAAAGCCACCCACTCAAACTAGATTCTGCAGTTGCGTTGGCAGGTAAATGCATGTGAAACCCACCTTTGGGAAGTTGCTAGAATGTTTGCCTTCATCTTTCCTAGACCCATACATATGAGTGGAAACATGCTCATTATGGTCTCCTTTGTAATGGCACCTGCCTGAGAAGGCCAGTTCTGAATTTTGCATACGTGGTCTCTTGTGTCGGGTGCTGGTGCTGTTGAACGGATTGTGTCATCTTCGTCCTAAGCAGGAGGCTGTCTGATAGCTCAGGAGACATCTCCCTTTGGTCGGGCTTCGAATGACGTGGATGATGGTCATCGTGGAGTGATCACCATGGATGAGTGGACATCCAAATGAGCCAATGGCTTGTAGGGGGACTGCTGCACCCCATTGGAATATCTTGGAGGCTGATGGTGTTAAAGCTAGTTTCTCAGGGATCTGGTGAAACTCCTTTTCACCCATTATGTTTACGGTGGCTCCCGAGTCGACTAGGAAACAGAATTGTTTACCACCTATTTCCACGGGTATCTTGAGTGCTTCAAGTGCTCCTCTTTCATCCATGATGAGATTGACGTATTTGTCCTGCGAATATTGGTAATATTGGTCAGCTTCGTAGTCAAATCCTTGCTGTTCTACGCCATAGTAGTTTTGGTATGATGTGGGTCCGTCATATTCGTCTCTTATGCGTGAGACTTGGTCGTGTGTCTCGTTGTCCTGCGTCTCAGCGTCTGGGTAGATGTCTTCAACCACTCTGACGTATCTCCTTGGGTTTTTCTGATATGGGTGCAATTGATAGGACTGTGCTTGTAGGTTTCTGTTGAATGTTCTGTATTGTGGGGTCATAGGCATTTGTGGTGTTGGAAAAGGTCTGCCTTCTCTGCAGACCGCTTGGAAGTGTCCTTCTCTGCACATCTCTGGGAGAGTGCGGGCAAGGTCCCTGCATGGGGGAAAGCCATCCCACAGTGGTAGCACTGCCTTTGTGTTCTTGGAGTGGCCGTGTAGCTGGAGTTGGAAGGTCTCTCTGTTGTTCTTGTGTTGCTTGGTCGTATTGCTGCTATCATTTCATTCTTATCCTGTTTTGCTGAGGTGCTGCCCTCTATCTACGTTACCTGCTTGTCGACCTATTCTAGGATCCTGGCCATCTCACTGACCTCATCAATGGTGAGTGGCTTCTTGAGGAGTTGCTTTTTTAGGGTTTGAGACACACATCCATCAATAACTCGTAGGCGGATGGCCTCATCTAGCGAGCAGACATGAAATTGGCAGTGTGCACCTTTTATTCGCAGGCGAGTGATGAATTCATCTACTGTTTCATCAATTCTTTGGGTGCACTGATTAAACATCCTTGCATAATCCCTGTTGGGCTCAATCACCAGCCTCTTGTTCAGAGCCGTGATTAGCGCTGGAAAGTCAGTTTGTTCAGCGGTTGGGATGGTCTTTATAAGTATTTTGACTTCTTTCCCTGCTAGATTGAGGAACATGCTGCGTAATATCGGTGAGTTATGTTCGCCTGCAGCTGCAATGAAGGTGTTAAAGTCTTCTAGCCATTCCGCCCACCTCGGACCTTTATCGGCATGTGGCATCATGGAGAAGGTGGGTGGCATGCGCCAGGCAGTGGCAGCCGTGTTCCCGGTAGGGGCCGAAGGAATTGGAGGTTGTTGCATTGTTGGAGAGCTCATGACTGTGGTGGTGGTCGCCCTGGTGCTGAGGACGGCGATTGTCCTTCTGTGGGCTGTGGTGTCATGGTGCTGTGTGCATGTCCTATGACCCCAGGCAGGTTGTTTAGTAGCTTTCTCTTGCTTGTGTCACTTGTGGTGGTCGGGGTAGGGTACAGGTACACTCTTGAGGGGTATTTGTTGGTCTTATCCCTCCGATTGCTGTTGTTGAGTAGCAATGAGAAAAATGGGGGGGCAGCACCAACCTGAGTTATTCTTGCTTTTGTGCTGGCTGGAGCTTGATTGCAGGTGATTGCAGATTACAGGTACACTCTTGAGGGGTCTTTGTTGGTCGTATCCCTCCGATTGCTGTTGTTGAGTAGCAATGGGAAAATGGGGGGGCAGCACCCGCCTGAGTTATTCTTGCTTTTGTGCTGGCTGGAGCGTGATTGCAGACCTCTGAAGCGACCGCTGGCGGGTTGCTGCGCAATCTTAGTGTGGTGTGCACTCTGTGTACACACTCTCAGGCAGGGTATGGCTGCGTGCCAAAACCGCTGGCAAGTTGCCACGCGGTATGCTGTGGAGGAGGAGGAGGCAGGCAGCGTGTATCAGCAGTTCCTGCCGGCACGTGTTGGCTCTACGCAGCCGAGGGAGAAGAAGGAGAAGGAGGCGGGGCCCGGAATCGGGCGCTTCCACTGATGAGGAGGGGGCGGGCAGCGTGTAGCTGTTTGCCCCCGTCAGCACGCGTGGACTCTACGCGGCCACAGGGGGAAGGAGGAGGAAGGCGGGGCCCGGGATCGGGCGCTCAACACAGCCAGCCGGGATCGGCTGGCAGGGCACATTGGAGCGGGATTGTGTTACGCTCACCTGGATTCCACAGGGGCGTCGAACGAAGCTGGACAGCTGCGGTCTCCATCAGTGTGACTCGTAGCGAAGTGATGATCGACTGCACTTGCCCACTCAGTTTCGTCTGCCTGGCCCGCAAGAATATTTTCCTAAAAGCAGTAAAGGGGATTAGCCACCCGTGGTAGAGAGGTTACACTAACAGTATTTTCCCTGAAAACTTCCAGTATTCCCCTTCATAAAGTCTCACCTTATTGTTTGGAAGGATGAACTCTCCATCCTGCGTGGAGTGCAGGGGCGCGTAAAAGTTCAGTTACGTCACTGATCCGAAGGTATTTGGCAGAGTTCCAGACAACAATGACTCCGAGGCAAGTAGTGTGTAAACCGAATGTATAGTTCTTTTAGAGTTCACATGTCTGTTAATTCACTCTTGCTCCTTTCATACCTTTTCCCTTGCAGCGTGATCCAAAGAGTGAGTTTGCCTCGATGGATGAAGGTTACGCTTAGGTAAGAGTCAATTTGTACCAAGCACTGTCTAGCAAGTAATATTGTTCCAAATGTAATTAACCAATAGTTCTCTATCTTCTTTGGAGGTGCGGCGCCTTTCCGAAAATGTCTAACGTAGGATGGTGACCAGCGCTGCCTCGAGCGGTAAAATTCTGAGTAAGTTTCTTGCGGTAAGTAAAAGAATGTCTTCGGCGGAACCCCACTCACCTTTTGTTTGTTCTTGTCTTTTCAGATACTGATGTTTCCGGCAGCGGTTTGACGGGTGTTGCGCTGGGTCATGGAGATGCTCCAAAGACAGGTGAGTATGGCGCGGCGCTGTATCTGGCAATGCGACGCGGTTTATTTTAATGTCTTTTTACTTTATCCACAGGTGCGGCTACTCCAGGAAAAGATGATGACCAAATGGAAATCTCCTTGTTCTAACCTTCTCTTCTTCTTTCCTTTTCTATAGGATCGGCTCCGGACACAAGACAGGTGTGGCTGTAGACTGGATGATGGACTGCAGACACGGTGAGCTTTACGCTGCTAAGATGCAGAATAACGCAAAGCGTGTGCTGCTCTTCGGGCGTGGTTTAAATAGCATCAAAAAAGTAGTTCCCAAGTAAGAAGTTCCAGTACCACACCCAAGAAGCAAAATAGTTCCTAAAGGAAAATAGTCCCTTCATGGCCTCATGATGGCCTTTACATGAGTTCTTTGCAGGATGACCTGCATAGTTTAAAGTTGGCAATATGAGCCTGGCACCTATGGCGCCAGGACTGAACCCATATAGCCCCTAGGCGGGGTTTTGGGAATTCCTGTGTCTTCTTGGGTGCCTGTTCCCTGGACAGATGGACCTGTTCCGGATGTCTGGGGGCAGGCATCGTGACAGATCGCTCATGCGAAAGGAGGAGGAGGTGGTCCTGGAATAACCTTGTCGCGAGTTGTTGGGCCTCTTTGGCTGTATATAATAAAGAGGGACACGCCGAGCGGATTCAACGTCTTCTTTATTCAACATACATCAATCAACTGAACTCCTGTTCTCCCTCCCCCTTACAACACGAGTAACAAACAGCAGGGTTAACATGCAGCCTGTTTGCAGGGCCCTGGAACAGAAAGTCGACCAATTTAAACATGCAATAAATGCTGCCTGTGATCCTGGGAGGTTTCAACTCGCACTGTCAATGGCTTGATATATGTTGCCCAGCAACAGCAAGACAGATTTGAAAGATCCAGGCCTGATGAGTTCCAGAAGGCTAGGTGCAGTGACTTATGAGTGTGCTGAACCAGGGAATCCACAAGTGTTGTACCTACAAGAAAGCTTTCTCATTTCAGACGTTCACTTTTGAGATGAGCATGACAGCCCAGACATGAGTCCAGCAATGAAATACGGTCCATGCACATACCTTGATTAGGGGCTTCCCTCTTGTGAGAGTCCTGGGCTCTCGCTCCTGCTCTACTAGTCTGGCAGTGGCCCCCCTCAGGCTCCGAATGCCAGAAAACATGGCCCTAAGCATGCAAATGGCTGCAGAGAAAAAAGATGTAGGACTGGCCATGCCGAGCCTGTGGGGGGGTGTTAGGCATGCCTGGGGATTAGTCAACTTTCCAGTGACTTGACTGAGTTCTGACATTAAAACTGTGTATTATTTCCCAGGCCAGTTGGCTGCTGTTCCACCAAAAGGAAGCAGAGAGAGAGTAGTGCCACGTTTTTTTAAAAGTTGGTTTCCCCCTTTTATGATAGTCCTTCCTAAAAGGGCAAAATGATAATTGTTTTTATTTTATTTAATGTGTTATAGTTTTAAATTAAAACTTTACACATATACATTCATTATTTAACATACACCATACGACATCTTGTGAAAAAGAATTCTTTTCAATTTGATTAATTCCTCTCATGATATATAATTATACTAATATTACAAAACAAATCATATGAATGCCATGAAAACCATAAAAACCAACTAAATGCATGTGTCATACAGATAAAATCGATAAAACAGATAAAACAATGTTAGTATCAGTATCTATATCATAGACCTAAAAGCCTTAGGTCTTATTCATATTCATAGCAGGAAAAAGAGTGAATGGTCGACCATTCTCCAAATCATCAGATAATTCACAAGTAAAAAAAATATAGAATGCCTGACAAGCCAGAGTCAGGACTTGTTATTACCCTATACTTCTGGTTCCTTCCCCATCTCTCATTGGGTGTCCAAGCCATGTAATATACTATTGGCTAATCAAATAGTTCCCCGGCTCATGTACCTGTTTTCCTTAAAGCACTTCCATGTCAATCGTTTGTTTGTGCTCCCCATATGTTAAAGCTATTGAGTATATGCTAAATCGGGTCTTAATATGATTAATTAAAGCTCTAGACCAGATTTAAGTGTGTCTCCACCACCTTCCAGACCCAAAAATAGCAATATGCTTACTCCTGTTCTGGGTGTTTAAACAATTCTTCCAGAAAGTGGAGTCTTTTATCGAGTCCTGGAGGTGCACAAACTTTCTGAGATATTTCAAATATACCTTCTCCATACTGCTACACATAGTGAAGACATGTCTGGCTGTCTCCTAAATGGCACTGTTGACACAGATGCGACAGGTACGTCTAAAACAGGCGTGGCCCTGGACGGGCCCACTACGTCCAACACCGGGAGCTTATTAATTCGTAATAGGAGAATAAATCGCCTCAGAGCTTTAGAGAGACAAAGAGGTAGGTAGGGTTGCATCTTTTCATAAGTGTAAATAACATCTGTTACAAACCTATAGCTTTTCAGTGATCCCAGATGCTTAACATTTTCAGACCAATGCCATTGGTCTAGGTGATTGCAGAGGCGCCTTCGGAGACTGGAATTATCTTTCCCCCAGTTGGGATCCCAGTCAATTTCCTTAAATAGTAGGTCCATTCCTCTATTAAGGCCCGATTTTGTTTCCGATCTCTGGATCATGCCGTGCACAAAGTACTTAATAGTGGGTTTGAAGGACCCTGCATCAGTTTTATGAGTGGAGCAACCCTCTTCTTTAGCACCATGGCTTTAAGGGAGTGCAAGCCTAATTCCAGTCTCAAGAGGGCCATAAGTACACAGTTTAGGAGTCCCAATAGCTTTGTCCAGAATTTGCCTTCAATTAGTTGCAACCATTCAAGGTCAATTTCCATTAGACTCTCAAGTCCATAAATGACTGTCGGGATGGGGCATTGCATGTACAGCTGTCTCATACCCAGCAACAAGTAGCCAGCCCGTTTCCTAGCAAATTGGCTAATCAATGCTGTGAGTTGCACAGCCTTGCTAACCCGAGATACGATACAGATTTTATAGCCACTTCGAACTTTGAATTCTATTCGCAAGTATTTATATACTGAGGTGTATACAATCTCAGTGTTTTGAATTAGAAGTCTTGGGGCCTCATTACGAGATCCGCGGTAAAAAACAAACCTTACCGGCATGGAGGCAATACTGCGTCCGGGTATCACTGACGCCACTAACAGCGGCCGATTACGAGAATCCGTACACGCGCGTAGCGGCATGCCGGTATCGTCTGTACCGGCATGCTGTTAAAGACCCTAAACACCCGGTGGCGGCATCATGGAAAGCGCTGACACCTCCTCCGCATTTGTCCACCCCTAAATAACGGGCTCCGTCAATAACGGGTCCGGCAATACCGGGCCCGGCAATCCCAGAACCGGAAGTAACGTCATCACGCCGGAACGGGAAATGGTACACCATCCATTGCAATCCCCGAGACACAGGACTTGGAGCCACACACCACCAGCTACATCTGCAGCAACACCCCCAGCACAATGCCAAAGGCCATTGAAAAAGGATCATCCCGCCAGCGAAAGCTGAAAAAGAAAGAAATATGGGAGCAAGTAGCCCAGAAGGTCAGTGCAATTGGTAGCACCTCCCGCACCATCAAGTATGTCAAAAAAAGGTGGGATGACCTGCACCTCTGTGTGCGCAATATCCTCTCTGCAAATCGGAGCCAGGGTCTGGATAAAGACGGTGGGTCCAACTCCCCGATAATACAAATACGGAATTCGAAAGCACAGGACACAGGAACACAGGCCACGCATCCATTCGGAAAGATGAAAGAAAGTAAACTGAACAATTAAGGCAAGGAACAAGCAATTGTATACTTTAAATACGATTATAGACATTACCAATCCAAAATGGATGCAAAGCGGTCACATGACCGTTACTTTCACATGACCGCGACTCTACAATTACACAAATATGGAAATCCAAAGAAAAGGGTACAGGTTAACAGGCCGCGCATCCGTTTAGAAGGATTGCAAAAGGAAGAAAAAAGAAAAATTGAGGTAAGAAAGAAGCAGAACCTAGCGTGTCACTAGTAAGAGCCTACTTAACAGCTAACATACGAAGTGTAACGTCTAAAAAAAATAGGGATATTCGTCCTACAATTCGGAACTATAATTGGGGATTCTTTCTATACTCAGATCGTGCCCAAACGTAGCACATTGTAAGGCAAAAAAGCAGGAGACAAAAACACAGAGGCACGAACGAATTGGTTCCAAAGCAGCAACAGCAGAAAAACCAGGAAGCAAAGCAAAAGCTGTAACATTGAGTGCCCGTACTATTTACAAACAGAATCTTACACTTAGGGTTTTAATTCTAAATACTACTTGCTCCAGTGTCTAAGGTAAAACGAAGATAACAAATATTGGCGCTGAAATTTTACTTTGAAGCAACATTCAAGATGTAAGGTTTTGTTTTGGAAAATGCTATGTATAGAAACCGTGAATATTGATGGAACAGAAAATGCATGACTGAAAATATGTTTTTTTCTTTTAGAAAACAAGGTCTTTAAGTACAAAAGTGTTCCAATTACTATTTTTTACTTTGTAGATTTAAATTGATGTCACAAAAACAACCCCTCCTGAAGAACTGTCTGAAAAGTTCAAAAGACAGTGAAACACGTGTTGAGGGTATAAACTGACAGCCTGATTCATGGAATTATTTGCATTGAAAAACGCAAATTTGCGCGCCTTTCTGCCTGAGAATCCCTGTTTGAAGTATGGGGATTTTCTGGCAGAAAGGCGCGCAAATCTGCATTTTTCACACAAATAATTCCATGAATCAGGCAGTAAGTTGGGCTTTTTCCAAAAATTCTAAAAAAACAAATAATCTAAATTATTGGAAAAATAACAACAATTAAATATCATTTGTTCCATTCAACAAACAAGAGTTCATCGATTTATTCATAGAACAATATAAAGAGAAAAGGCATTGGGCGCACAAGCAGGTTATCATTTTTCTTTTTATGAAGAAGAACCATTGATTGCTGCAACTGTCTGATCAGTCTCAGACAAGGAAACCAGTGACCAGCCCTAAGCCACCACGAATCAGCTTTAAAACTGGAAAAATTAAAAGGCTCGCCAAGGGGTTGCAAAAGGCTGAAAAGGACTGTAAAGTGCTAAAATAAATAGACCAACTCCCCGATAAAACTCACCGATGGGAAGAAACCTGTGCCAGCACCATTGGCATGGAGGCCATAGAGGGAGTGGGAGACATGGAGCGTGGTGTGCCGTCATCGGCTGATGGAGGTGAGTGTCCACACAAACCACTGGAATGCAAAGTATGATGATGGGCCACAATTGTGACAGTGACATGTGCCAATGCATGGGGCATCACACATACATGGACACATCCCTGCCTAGATGCTGTCCCCAGCACTGTCACGTCTACATGCATGCAGCATGCCAATGCCATACCTGAGACACACCATACAAACAGCGAAACGGCATGTATCACACTGCACGCAGTCCACAACACAAAGGCATGTCACACAGCATACAAAACTTTACACGTGTGAACCAGACGTATGCCTGAATAACCCCCCCATATAGCAAGCAACCTGTATGTCACAACTCCAAGACAGCATATCATCAAATGTGTACAACTGCACTAATACCAATGTATGCATGATGCATGTACAACCATCACTCATGCCGTCCCTCTCTCAGTCCCCCACAGGCTCAGATCCCAACAGCGATGCTCAGGACAAAGCTGCACAGGCCTCGACTTCATCTAAGAAGGCCAGGGTCAGGGAAGACAGCAACAGGACCCTCCACGTCTAAGAGCCCAGCCAAGCAACATCAGCCACCAAAGGCAAAGCCGACACAGGATGGCAAGGCACAGGGGCGGCAAAGGACAGCCGAAATACCAACATTGGCTATACCTGTAGAATCCACTGAACTGGAGCCAGTGGCAGATGGGACCTTGTCTGCTGCAAACAGCTCCGTACGGTTGGCAGTTGCCACAGCGCCCCAGAGTGGCGATGAAGGACAGTAACAAGACGAGGTATGTGTCCCTGAGGATGACAACCTGTCAACAGAAGTTGTAGGCACACCCAGCCCCGGCCAAACACCCCAGCACTCCCCAATGAGCACCCCCAAAAGCATCACGCTCAACCAGTCTGGAGCAGAGGCAATACCAGAGGCCTGGAGCCCCACAAAGTCCCAGATGCATTGGGCCCCTTGCCAGATGTCCCATCCACCTCCACAGGGATCCCGGACGGGGAGTGGCGAATGGCACAGATGGAGGGGCGCCAGCAGGAGCTGACAGGGCTTATGAAACAGTAAGTTTCAGATGGTGACCTGACAAGGAAGGAGGCCCGTGAGAACGCTGTGGCCATGAAATGGGACATTGAGTCTAGCACCATACACATATTTGAGGAGCTGTCGGCAGTGAGGCAGGTCCTGGCCAGGATTGCCGATGCCTTGGAGGCTCAGCATCCTGCCCCGACAGTGGAGCATTCGGGCACGGGGTCATCGTCCAGCTCCACCCAGACGAGCCCTCTGCGCAGGACATCGTGCACCATGTGGCTCTCTGACATGCCGCCCCCGGGGCCAACAGAGGACACAAGTAGCAGGGGAAGCCTGCATGTGCGGACTAATGTAGACTCATGTAGCATACCATTGCACACCATGTGTGGGGGAGTTGTGGGGGGAGGGAGGAGGGGGTGTGTGGGCGAGTTTTGGGGGAGGGGAAGGGGGAGGTGTTGTGTGGGGGAGTTATGAGGGGAAGGGGAGGGGGGTGTGGTGGAGTTGTGGAGGGAGGGGGGAGGGTCAAAGCACTTTGTTCATATAACCTGTTCAATACACCCATTGTGTACCAGAAAATCACATGACTGGACATTGCTTATTGAGTATGTGTGCTTTATTGGTTTACAGTGCACAGTTTCCATGTACCCCCAAACCCAGTTCCCTGAGTCCCACATCCATGGCAACCTCTGCATCCATGTATCTTAGAAATATTGTCCTATCACAGACTGGCGCACAGAATGTCCCTCCTGTGCATCACCACCTGGATGATGTACAACCCCTTCTTCTTCATCCTCATCCTCACCTGGTGGTTGCTGTTTAATGTCAGGGGGCAGAGGCACGTTCCGTCGGATGCACATGTTGTGCAGCATGGCACATGCCATGATGATTTTGGCAACCTTCTCATGCCCGTACAGGAGTGCCCCACCCGACCTGCTGAGGCAGCAAAACCGTGCCTTCAACAGGCCAAAAGTCTGCTCGATCACCACACGGGTACGTGTATTGGCCCGATTGTAGTCCTCTTTGTGCCTGTTCAATAGTTCCGGACAGAGGTGAGGAGCTACGGCTTCAAGGGATAGCCAGCGTCACCTGCATGTGTGCCAAATAAGGGATATGTGAGTCAATTCCTTACATGACACCTGTACTCATCACTCACATGCCTGCAGATGTATGTTGTTCACATGCACATGTCCCTGGATGTATCCACACATTTCAACCTGCGACAATGTGTGCTGTCCCATGGTCTACAGGTGTGGGTTGTGTCGTCCAGATGATGCAGGGTGTCCACTTCCTTGCTGGTGTTCATGCACTGTGGATGCCTACCGCTGTATTTGCTATCATCTATGTGATGTGGAATGATGTGTATGTTTTTTACTAGCAGCATTGGCACAAGTCTCATCATGATTTCTCATTCAGCGCTTATTAGTCCCATGGTGACATGCAGCGCTACTGTGGTGGTGGGCCAGTGACAAGCAGTGTATTCCCTTAGTGGGATTGATTTGTGCGCACTCATGGATGCATGTACCGTGTTGTGTTTTGCGGTAGTCATTTACATTGTGCATACTCACAGCATGTTGCTGCATTGTTTTACAGAGGGTAAGGTCTGATGATGTGCAGTGGACGTGTTGTGGGATGTGGGCTGGTTGCAAGTCAGGCATATTGTGGTGTGCAGCTTCCATCATTACTTTGAGGTTTGGGTGTCATATTCAGTTTGGGATGCTTTGGGGCACAGTGTTTTGCAGTATGGGCATTGGCCAGTCACCACCCCATTCACACCCGGATGGTGTGTGCATCTCTCCCCCCCATTACATTGCCATGTGCCTGGCATGCAACTTACCAAGCAGCCAGGCACGTCATCCAGCATGTCGCTCCATGTAGCGTGGTAGCGTGGAGTTCCGCAGGACCATTGAATCATGAGTTGATCCGGGATATCTGGCACACCAATGTGTGATGAACTTGCTGGAGTCACATACCATCTGCACATTGGCGGAGTGGTATAGCTTACGATTGTGGTACGCCACCTCCATGGCATGTGGGACCACCAATTCCACATGGGTGCAGTCGAGGGAATGGATACAATTTGGCATGCCTGCCAGTGCATGGAAGCCAATTTTTGTGTCAATTTTCCTGGGCAGTCCATGGTATGGGTATGTAGTCACTTGAGTGCTTCAGGAGGGCATCCAGCACTTGCTTCAGCATGAGTGAAAAAAAACGTTGTGATATGCCATGCATCTGCCCCACTGTGTGCTGGTAGGTGCCTGTGGTCAGGAAGTGGAGCACAGACACTACCTTCAGTAGAGGGAGGATGGCAGTGTGTATTTCAATCAGGCTGACAATGTTGTTGTGTATCATGTCCACAATGGTGGTGATGGTGTCCCAGTCCAGGTGCTACAGGGTGTAGATCTGCTCAAGGGTTAGGTTGAAAGGACTGGCTCTGATGCGAGGGGTTGGAGGCTGCTTGCATGGTACCACTGGCTGCACTGGTGAGACTTGCTGCGCCTGTCTCACCCTCATTCTCCTCCTGCGTCTCCTCTGTGGTGCCTGTTGTAGTTGTTGCTTATGGTGTAGCAATGCAAGCATGTCCTCCAGCCCCAATATCACAACTGCAAGTGGGATAAATTTGGTGTGGGAAGGGGCGTGGTGTGTGGGTGTGCTCCTTTTGTGCAGGGCCAGACTTCATTGCCTCCACCTGTGCTGATTGTGTGCACCTGTGGCAGTTGGGAACACTGCACATTGCTGTTAGTGGGTGATTTGCGATGCCGGTGAAGCCAGCATCATGGTATCCCTTATTACCACCTTCTTGATGCCGGTAGTTGCATGTCTGCATGTCTTGTGATGTCCTCCTGTTTGAGGCAACCCGGTATTGCTGGCCCGAAGGGTCGCATGGCCGCGCGCATGCCGGTACGGGGGGGCACAGTCTCAGCGGTGGTGCTGATACCGGTTTGTCGACTCGTAATAGGCCGGAGTGGTATGCGATGCTGGTATTCCCTTACCGACATCGTTTTTCCATTACCGCGAATCTCGTAATGAGGCCCTTGGTCTTGCAACTTGCCTGGCTGTAAATAGCATAATTTGGGCTTCATCATTATTAATGACTAGTCTATGTTTTTTTTCTGAAGATTCCCATTGGCACCGGCAATGTGCTGAATGCCAGTGAAGGTGTGGTCTAATAAGACCAGGTCATCAGCGCATGATAGGACCCGACAGTGGGAATCGCCAATTTCCAGGGGACAGGCTTTTATCAAGGCCAGATAATCTGGGCGATCGGAAACAAAAAGGTTGTACAGAATTGGTGCTGAATTTGGTAGCGTCTCCATCCCTTACCATTTTCTTATCTCTCTGACAGGGGAAACTCAACTCTTTGCCCAATAGTGCAGAGCCACATTATATTTTTTTCCAGTGCACAGGCGAAACCTTCAACACTCCAAACCCCATCAGAGCAGTCCAGGTTCCATGTTCATGATCATGAAGTATATGTTGTAGCTGCCCATTTCAACCATGGACAAGATTAATTTAATTTAATTTTTTTTTTTTTTAATTTATTTTGGTTGGTCAAATTAATTTAACCTTTCAAAACAAAACTTTTCTAAAAAAAATTAATACATTAAAATACATTGTTTCCATTTACAATGAGCATAATTTACATTCTCATCACAAATTCTCAAAATGCATAGATGAACAATAATTTCAGTTCAGTGAGAATAAGAGTCCTAAAGATTCTAAATTATCATCATAAAATAGTCCTATTTACAGTGACAATAATTAATCAATTCAATTCATCAGAAGCCACACACCGTAGAGTTCAATTTTTGGTGAATTTGCATTACTATAACATGATGTTTTAGCATTGGTACGTAATTGTAGATTCAGCTGGATGCAGTATTGCTTTTAAAAACTGCATTGTGGCTATTCTTATTGAGATTTTTGATGTGGCAAACAATTCATACCATAACTCATCATTAGAACGAGATAAATAGTGTGATTGGGTGAGTTTATGGATAATCGTTTCTCTTTGTATTTCTAAACCAGAACATACAATCAATAGGTGTTTAAGAGTCTCTTCCATCTCAACAAGTTTACAAAATTGGCAATGTGCAACTTCTGCCTTGATAAGACCTCTTCTCAACAGAATTTGATTTGTAGGCCACAGATTTAATCGAAATCTTAAAATTTGATTTCTCAGTATCACTGAGGGACATTTCAGTAGATAATCGGCCGCCTTTCGAAATTTCTTATGACCGAATAATGCTCTGTCAAAGTCCTTTAATGCTAAACATTTTTGTTGTGTGTTTTGCCAGTCAAATGTGTACAATTTCAATTTGGCCCTGTTCGGGATCTGGAGTAACAGTTCTAATGATATATTCGCTTCACTCAGATCATTGAACACTGAGGTTCTCCAATTCCTTGGAAATGGATGTTGAGAGCATAGCAAATAGTCTGCCAGTGCTGTTAGCACATTGTTCGTAGTTATTCCTAAGATACATTTCCGTAAAAGATTACATCTTTTCCAGACTGCTTGAATGTGCATCGAGAGAGTGCCCAATTCAAATCGCAAAAGAGCATTTGGTGTCGAACTCGGCAAATTTAGGGTTTTTTTCCAAAATTGAGCTTCAATTCTGTCCCAGTATTCTCGTTTTTGAGATGTCCACGTTTCAGCCCCATAAGTCATAATGGGAATTACTTTCTGTAGATAGAATGTGAGAACATGAGAGCAAGAGAATTTGCCAAATTTGGCTAAAAGTATTTTGGCCTGCGAGATCAGAGATGACAATTTTCTACTCAAACTACTTTGTTCAGGTTTGTTTGCAATGGAGTTACTAAACATTACACCGAGATATTTGTATTCATCAACTATCAATAGTTTTTGATTAAACAAAACCCAATTATTATGTTTCCGAGGTTTCAGTTGATTATTTCTTAGTTCCATAACTTGGGTTTTTTCCAAATTAATTGTCATGTTATTCTTAACAACAAAGCATTCTAGCTGATTAAGAAGTGATTGAAGTCCACTCGGTGTTTGTGAAATAAGGACCAAATCATCCGCATAGAGAAGCCATGCGATGGTTTGCTTGCCAAGTTTAGGTGCATCATTAATTACCTTCACCAGTTCTACGCCTATGTCAAGAATGAACATATTAAACAATGTAGAGGCAAGAATACAGCCTTATTTTAGGCCGCGTTTAGTGTGAATGGTTTTAGATAGCAACCCGTCGAGATTCAATTTCACTTGCATAGTTGTATCAGAATGTAACAGTTTTATTAGTGAAATAAGTGTTGACGGGCAGCCAAAATTCGACATTTTATCAAATAATAGTTGTCGATCAACTGAATCGAAAGCGACTCGAAAGTCGACAAATGCCAAGTATAAAGCTTGTTTTTTCCATGCATGGGCTGCTTTAATGGCATTAAGTATGGTTATGTTGATGGCAGTGCCTAGCCCCGCAACAAATCCCGTCTGAAAGGGGTCACGTCTGTTTTCATTGTTTAACCAGGAATTAAGATCCCGCAGAATAATTCTGGAAAGATTTTCCCAGGTGCGTCCAGCAATGCTATTGGACGATAGCTTGCTGGATTTGTGCGATCACCTTTTTTATAAATGGGGACTATCACAGCTTTACACCAAGATGGAGGAATGCTTTGTTTCACCAGAATGGAAAGAAAAATTGCATATAAAGCTTTAGCCCATAGAATCAGGTTCTGTTTTAGAGTGTAATTTGACAGACTGTCAGGACCCGGGGCTCTAGATGAACTTGCCTTATTAATATAGAATAGAATATCGTCTATGTCAAACTGTAAAGAGAAAGGGGAACCTTCAAATCTCGGTAGCTCTTGTTTGCTGTTGCTTGATGGTATATCATACATGCTCGTGAACTATTCAACCCAGCATTCCTCTGGCACTCCATTAATTTGAGATGAAAGTTGTGAGATGTCGTGCCAGAGTTAATTAATCTCCAAATTTGCGAAGTATTTTTTTTCTCAGCTACTCGAAGCCATTGTTCACCATCCTTTTGAAACATACTTGCTTTGTATGCTCTTATCCAATTTTTATAATCAGTTTTTATTTTACATAGAGCTAAATCGCGATATTTCTGCGGTAGAAGCAAGGATTGTCTTTTTTGTTTTCGAAATAAAGATTTCCTAATTCTAATTGATTGATCATATACATGGGTTGAACGAATGTTATTGTTCATTTTATGCGCAATTGTGCAAGAAGAAGCAAAGAGGTACATTTTGTCATAGTATTCTAATGGAGTAGATGTTTTCTCTGATAGGAGATGATAATCATTAATCAGATCTTCACCCAGCGCTTCTAAGTCAGGATTCGTCCAGTATAGCCTATTTAGCTGTGTATTGATCTTCAAATTTTTTAGTTGTCGTTGATGGGTCTGCAAATTACTCTGAGTATGGACAGAGAATTCAATCGTCAGCATCATATGATCACTATCCTCGGACGGTAGAACAAGAAATTTAGATATCTGGTTAAATAATACTCTGTCTACATAGACATAATCGATAATTGCTTTGTGTTGTCCGCTAGACCAAGTGTAAGAAGGTGGAATATCAGTTTTAGAAGCACCATTCAACAATAACAAATCCCAGGTTTCTATAAACGAAAGCCACTGAGAGGCCCGTTCCGAATTTCCTTTTTTAGATGTCATAAAAAGGTGAATATTCAGATCTCCAGCCAAAAGTATGTGCATAATATTGGGAATAGCAGCAATGCTTTCCATGATGGCATTGAGATCTTTTAGGAAGTTAGATGTTAGAATAGCTACAGGATTCCAATACAAGTTAATGATTGCAAATTTTATATCTTGAATTAGAATTACAGACCATTGCATATAGGAATTCGGAGAGGGACAATCAGTTACATTAGTTACAGTTGAGATATCAGAAATTATTGTTAGACCAGACATTGGTCTACCTTTCAGTCCTTTAATCGCAGGTGTCAGATGTATGTGATGATTATCCCATGATGGAGAAATCGTAAGCCAGGTCTCTTGCAGCAATACTATATCAAAGTTTGATAATATGGATTTTGGGTTGTTAAATAAGTGCTTATGTCCTCTGGTGTTCCAACTCAAAATTCTAATTTTGTGTGTGAGAGGGCATGACTCATCAAAATCTAGTTATGCATTTTTACAACAACAACAACTATTCGCTTGGATTGCAGAGGATGTACTTTCGTTTGTCAGAGTTGGAGGATTAGGTCCCGCAGTTCTTACTCTTTCTATAAGTTGCAAGTCTTCAGTTGGGTGATTCTCACCATTGGTGGGGATTAATTTAAATCCTAGTTCGAAGAGCGCCAGCCTTGCGGACCATATGATGTTAAAAATGGCCCGAGATCTAATCCACAGACATGAAACAGTCAAATCGTTTTCATCAGGGAATTCAATCCTATCAATGTCTCCAGAGGCAAGACTCTCCAACATTGAAATATCAGAGAATATTTCCATGATGCTACCTCTGTTCATAGTATATTTTGGAAAGGAACCACCCCGACAACTAAGAAAAATCGAATATAGGTGAGGAGATTTTTTATTTCCATTACCCGAAGTCATTCCGACCATTTTCTTTGTACGAGGGGTTTCTTGCATAGAGTTTGTTTTCTCAATTGCTGCTGGTAATTGAAATGAAACATTTCTGACATTGATTTTCTGATCTGTAGTTAATAAAAGATCAGATTTATAATCACAAGTTGACACTTTCATAGCAGATTTAAGAGTCTTTTGTTCAATGGTTAGGGCCACTAAACAATCCCTAATCGAAGATAGAATCTCAATTTGCACATTTGCCTGTGGTGCCAGATCTGCTGACATGTTGGAGGGAACCTTTGTACCTATTCCAACTATATCATCACAGAGTGGCAAGGCAGGTGTGCAACCAGCCGTTTCAGAGCACAGAATTGGACCATTATTCAGAACAGGGTTAGATTTCAACAACGGGTGTGATAGAGTCGTGCTTGGTCGATGTTGAGACATGTAATCATCTACAGCTTTCCTGATTTCCGCACCAGTGAATAAGGATTCTTGGCGATCAGAGTTGTTTTCTGTATCAGGCTTGTTTGATTTTATTAGATGACCCTCAGCAGGTAAATCTACACACTCATTATCGCAACCTTCCACCACCTTAACCAATTTGTCTAATGGTGAGTGATTTAGATCTATCTGGGAGTCTCTCCTTTTGTCGTTAGTAGATCTATTTTTCTCCTGTGCTAAACTAATATATTTTTTAGATATAGCATTAGAGGCCAATCTTAAACCACTCGTTGATTTAGAGAGAGACTTAATTAACTGTTTAGTCTGACCATTTGATTATATCTTTTTAGACTTTTGGTTTTTTGTTTTCTTCACATTTACAATAGGTTCAGATTTTTGTTTCTTTACATTTTTGTCAAAAATCGTATAGGTTTCCTTTTGTACTTGTACATTTCCAACAATGGGGGTTATCTTTGTAGAAGATGGTATACATGATTCATCAATAGATGGTACTATAGAAAGTACTTTAGGAGAGGGCATCAGAGGTAATTCTTCGTAGGATTTCGTGAGCCTCGGGGGCACTTCAGCCAAACCCCTCAGTGGAATCTCTCGAATGATGCCCTCTACAAAAGGTACAGCAGTTTTTGGAGTTGGTACAGATTTGTCAGTTAGATATTGACTGTTTGGAGGACCAAATTGATCGGTAACTCTTTTGAGTGAGGATATAAGCTCAGGTATTTGATTAAGTGCTAATAATGCAGCTCTTTCCTCAAGCATTTGCCTCAGGGTCAAGGGGTCAGCACTCGATCGTTGCCAATTAGCATTGTTTTTAAAGTTTTCCAGAATCAAGTTTACTTTCGTGTCAAGAACTTCAAATAGTTTTGCAAGAGATGTTATAGCAATATTCATCATTTCTAAAGTTATTACTGGAGATTTATTCGAGAGTGACTCTCTGATCTTAGCAGAGTTGGCTCGGTCCGGCCTTCTTGGGGTCGGAGGTATAAATGAGATGGAAGTTTCAGTTTCAGAAGTACTTTGGTTCTGAAATAAGACAGGAGATTTGGAAAGATCATGGCTGTCTTCCTTGGCCGAGAAGCGTGAATGCAACGAAAAAAGATCAATTACAGCATCATCCACTTCATTGATGTTGCTTTTCGATTTGTCCAATATATTTGGGACAGTGCCTGTGCGGGCATTTTGCAGTATCATAGTATCTGATAAGGAAATATTGCATGGTTGCTCGCAGCCTTTGTTACTAACATTAGCGTCTAAAGCTGTGGGAGAGCTCATTAGAGGTTGTTTATTGGTTAAGCATTCATGATTAGTAAGTAGAGGTTGAGCCTCGACATTTGAGACGCTTAGATTGACTATTTCAGGCATTACCGCCATCGAACGACTAACATGCAATGCTCTAAAGCCAAAATCTCGAATGTCACCAGTGTTAAAGCGGGTGCGATTCTTCCCAACTCGTTTGTCCGATTGAGGTCCTTTGGTAGTGGGGCGAACTGATTTCGGAGTTGAGAGAGGGCTAACTTTATGCGATAAATCACATAATGCACATAGCCGAGAGGGACATGGCATATCCGTGCGTAAGTTATAAATCTTACCCCTTTTGTCATTCATAATCAAAAGTATGTTAGGCGCTATATGAGTAATAAATTAAAGTATATACTTATTTGTGTACTGTTCACTAGTTCAGTTACAGTTTTTGAAAATAAAAAGAAACCAGAATTGTTTAGCGCATTAAAACACTTAAATCACTCAGATGAAAATAAAAATAAAAAACATGGATGAAACAACATAGCGTAAATGTACCTGGAATTTAAAAATAGAAAAAAAAGAAAAAGAAAATTGGTTTGATTTATAATAGCCCTCCCCGTAAGCCGCGACGCCGCGGCGAAGCGGCAAAGCGGGACTTTCAGGGGCTTCCACGGGTGCGCGCGCGCTGTGCGCGCTCGAACAGCGTTAAATAGGCACGCCCACTAAAGTTGGTTGCAGTGCCTAAACAAGAGAAAACAAAGATATAAGTATCTTTTTTTATAATAATAATATCAGTCTCTGTCCTTCTTAAAGTCTTTATGTTCACCTTGTGGAGGCTGTAGTTAGGAGACAAAAATAGCCAAGAGTTCAGCAGGATCCGAAGAGCGTTCCGCGGCAAAGCGGGACTTTCAGGGGCTTCCACGGGTGCGCGCGCGCGGTGCGCGCGCGAAGAGCGTTAAATAGGCACGCCCACTAAAGTTGGTTGCAGTGCCTTGTGGAGGCTGTAAAATATCCTTTGGATTGTTTTCTGCTGAACCAACAAATAAACTGTGCCCAGAAATCACTCCTTCTGCAAGAAAGTACTTGAGCAGCAACTGGGAATAAATGTTGTATTTGTCTTCTTCAATGAGTAGAAGGGTTCCAACAGCTAAACCTCCACCTATGATGTGATCGAGGGAGGAAACACCACTGGACACCAGCAGTTGCCCGTTGCGGAGCGAGGGTCTAGTACCAGGAATGGAGAGCAACTTGCTACCTCCACATCGGGGTTTTCTCTGGAAGCTAGTCGCGCTAACTTCGCCAGCATTTAATTTAAATATATTGGACTCCATCTTCTATCCATGGTTAGAAAAAGAGGACACAATGGATAACACCTAAGAAGGGTATATAAGGATTTGCTGTACAGATTCTCGCCAAGACAGCAGCAAAAAAACAACTTGTCAGCTTCAGAGGGTAGATATTCAAGAAGACATGCTATCTCCAGAATTTGTGTCAAACCTGAATTTGAGTGTGCTGCCACCTACGAGGAAGGCTTAGAAATGTTGTTGATTTATTTTCGAAAAACCTGCATTTCTGTGCTGAGCAGAGCCAAATCCAAAAGTAGATGGTCTGTTGTGCTTTCATGTGTTGATTCCACAAACATTTTGTAAAAGTAGTAATGGATATGGCTCATGCCACCTATCTAGACATGGCATCAATCAAGAACATGGACTGAGTAGATTATATCGGGACAGGTCTAAATGGATATTTAAAATATACTCAGTACCAAAGCAGTCCCTAATGTGCCCCTTTACAATCTACCTATCATTGGGGCACCATTCAAAGGAATCAGAGTGGACTTTATAGAAGCATTAGTCTGAAATAAAAATGAATTTTTATATATTCTTATCATAGAATATGTTGCTGATACCCAGAGGCATTCCCACTGAGAGCCAACATCACTCAGAACATTATTAGGGTGCTTATCCATGCTTTACTCAAGTGGGGTTTACTTGGAAATATTGGTGCATCAAGGAATGACCTTTATTTTAAAGGTGATGAAAGAACATACAGAGTGTTACCGATAAAAACTCAATACAGTAACATAGTTCTTCCTCAAACCGATGATTTGGCAAAAAAATGTATAAAATAAGTATTGAGAAAACTATATATAAAGAGAGATGTGTTTAGGATACTTTATTAATGTGTGTTTTTATTTCCCACAAGAACACCCCAGAAGTCACTACAGGGTTTCTCCAGTTGAATACGTCTCTGGAAGTACTGACCAGGGAATTTCATAGATGTGCTAAATAAAGACTGGTGAGAATAAGAAACTGAGGATCAAATTTCACATGTGTTTGTTTGAAATACCCAAGAAAGACTGAGATTGATACAAATCAGCAAAATAAGAGACAATTAGCTAAAGCAATGAAGTTAAAGGGACCCTGAAATGCTTCTATAATTATTTTTTGAAACACTTTATTTCAGTATACATAAGGAATAAACAGGCAACCAACACAAGGATACAAAAACCTTCAGAAACCAAAATGCAACCCTAACAAAATTACTCCTGCCTAATAACATATACATTTCAACTGAAATAGCATGAAACTACTATATATAATATTCACTGTGAAAATTGAATAATAAAATAGAATACACACATACAATACAAAAGTAACAAGATATACCATGGACAGACACATAAAACTCATCACAACACACCACTGACAGAACCCAAAATGCACATTTCCCTCTCCACAAATCGCTCAAAACTCACAGTCAGCCATATACCTCATTAAAAGGTCCCCATAACTCCAAATTCCAAGATCGTGCCTCTTCATCATATGCTTCTCATAATTGGATAAAGTCTGTAAATCTGACAACCAGCTTTCAGCCATTGGTTCTTTCTTCATTGTCCACACTGTCAGTATTTGCTTAGTCGCCACCATCAGTGCTTTATCAATCCAACAAGATAAACTGCGAGCTACATCACATCTCCCATTGCTTGAAAGTGGAACCACAGTGGATGGGTGCCTTGGCAAGGTCACTCTCAGAACCGTATCAAACCTATATAGCACTTCCTTCAAAAAATCAACAACCCTCGGACAATCTCACAACATATGTATTAAGGTACCTCTTCTTCTACCACAGCCTCAACATGTCTTGCTATCCAGCATACCCAATCTGTGCATCCACACCACAGTCCTGTAGATGCGGCCCAAAATTATTTGATGTGTGTAATGTAAATTTAAATCCAACTTTGCCTTCTATAACCCCTTCCATTCCTTTATTGAAATATTACTTCCCAGCTCCTCAATCCATGCTTCCCTCAGCCTTGTCCACAAAGCCATATATGAACCTTCCATAAAGGTTGAAACCATGCATGGTGGGGACATCAAACAAATCACAAACCATCCAACACTTCTATAATTTATTAACAATCAAAAGGTACCAAAGAGGTAATGTGGCCAACCCATTAAAAGGTATACTTAATTTACACCTAGAGTTGTCATCCGAATAACAGTATGAGTTGAAGGCATTTGAAACAAGAATATCAAAGCTTCTTTCAAGTAAAACCTGGGAGGGTTATGACAATTTTTTTATTTCTTATTATTTTAATATGTTTTAGTTTCAAAATAAAATGTTCACATACAGAGAATATTCACACAAACATTACACATTCATAGTAAAAGCCATACGTTAAACAAATCATTCCTTTATATTTACAAGTCTCATCTTATTCATGTTTTTAATTTCATCAAATGTTAATAAGTTGATAACCATATATATAAAAATATCTAAAAATAACCCTAATAGAAAAGAAAACATTAAAATCTTAACCATATAAGAACTGACATCTGTCAATATTCAATTTAGCAGTGATGTGAATCCAAATGCTATAAAGTGCATTTTGCAGCGCTGTATTCCTTGAGACAATATTTCCAAAAGTCACATCTCTTAATCGTATCGTAACTATGTACAAACTCGCTTACTCTTTCAGACAAGTTAACCTTGGATAAGAAGCACACTTTGCAATATCATTAAACATAAGCTTTGAAGCACTTTCTTGTTGTATAAGTGCCTTATAAATAACCAGTACATTAATAAGCTTTTCCAACTTCGCTGGGCTTAAAGGCAGGCAATTAAGGAAGTAGTTAACAAAATCTTAACACTAAAGATAACTGAGGGATCCTACAATTAGCTGGCTTCCCCTATCCTTCTAGACATCACACCTGATGGAACCTAGGCATACAGTATTGATTTTAGGCTGGTCAACATTTTACCAGAGCTAGGACAGTACAAAATTATTTCCAACAAGGATTTAACAATAGGCCACTAGAAAGTCAAGGAATACCCACATAATAAAGTAAATATAGCGTTCACAACCCTGCAAGTAATGGATCTATTTGCTATTTTACTGTTTAGACTTCATGTTCCAGTAGCTGATGGGTCAGGTCTTAGACCCTGTATAAAGAATATATTCAAGCCTATCTGAATAACAAAGTTATTCACAGTGCAGACTGGGGTAGCCATGTGAAACACCTTTGCCTGCTTTCCAATAGTCTGAGAGAAACAAGTCTCACTGCAAACCAGGCCACATGAATATCAAGAACCTCAGGCATTGTGATGAATCCCACGGTATTGTCACTGCTCCCATGAGGGAGGGTTCTTTCCATGAGGCCAGAGAGGTGAGGCCGCTACTCGGTAATCCCCATGGGGGTGGTACTCAGTGGGTGGATTTCATGGGGAGGGAAGCCCTGCATGGGACCAATGACAATTATTTTGGGAGAACACTGTGTACACCCCTTCCTTTCTGTCCCCTCTTTCTTCTCACCCCAATCAGGTCATTGTGTTGCCAACACATCTATGTACCTCTGTAGAGCAGGATACTCTATCCATACATGTCCGACTGAGACGAGGAAGAGTGAGACTTTCCCAGGTGGAGTTCTTAAAACCACTGACACGAAGAAAAACAGGAAAGGAGGCAAAAGCTCACCGCAAAACCAACATATGCGGTAGAATCAACTAGAGTCAGCCCCTAGAATAAAATGGGAAGAAGGTCTATGCACCCTGTCAGATCCTCCCTGGAGGACTTGCGAGCCAGCCGGAGAATCGCCACATAGAACAGGAAATGCTGACAGAGCCTCACTGAATTGTCCAGGCTGTAGAATCAGAGGGCTGGGGGGGACTGGGAATCAGACAGCACAGTCGAGCTGAGAAGCAGACGCCAAGAGGGACCAGACCAGGGAACGCTGTGAAGATACACAGAGACCACTGGAAGCTGCGCGGAAGCCCGTGGAGGGAAGACACAGTTCCGAGCAAGCCAGTTACGCCACAAAAGGTACATTGGGTAACTGTAACAGGTGGTGGAGATAAAAGAGAATTAAGGAGGCAGTTGGGGAAGGAAGAAGAACCCCATCTCCCTCGTGTCAGCATTTGGGGAAAACTAAGAGTCAGTGGGGGTAATTCTGAGTTTTGAGGTAGCCATGGTGCTATTAGCACCATGGCTGCCCCCAAACTCGGTTCTAGGTCCGGGTAGTCGGAATGGGGACTTACTGGGACATTCCAACCTATGCGGACCCGGTAAATCCCCATTTCAAAAACCATTCCCCATTCCCATTTGAGCTCCCATAGGGCTCAATGGGAATGGGGGAGGAGCTAATAACGGGCCCGCATATTGCGGGCCTGTTATCAGCTCCATGGTCCCTTAACAGGTCCCGCTAAGGACGGATGGTAAAACCAGCTGGCCCTACTTGGACCCGCTAAGGGACCTCGTAATAGGGCGGTAGGGGGTTAACGGCACCGGCATCCTTACCGCCAGGGTCGGAATGACCCCCAGTAACTTGAAAACCAGAGCCTGGCCGGTTAATGGATCAGACCTGGTTACAAAAAGCAAAAAAGCTGAGAGAGGGTTCTGGAACCCATATGAAGTCTGGAATGCCCCACAAGAGCAGCACGCCAGGGTCTGGGACCCATACGAAGTCTGTGAAGCCCCGAAAGAGCAGCACACCAGGGTCTGGGACCCACACAATGTCAGCCAAGGCCTGCAAGTGCATCACACAGGGATCAAGCACTAATGCACTTCAGTTCGACCCATGAGAGTGGTATCTCTCAGCACTTAACCCAGGTTCTAGTGGGACTGGGCACGCATGGTCCCTGTTGCCCCCCCCACGAACTTCCTGTTCTGTTCACCTGCATAATCTGAATGTAGCATACCTAGTAAGTTCGTTTGTCCAGTGTTCCCTATGTCTTCCCCTCCCATGCATGGTAGCGCTTTGAAACACTTGTGTATAAGCGCATAATAGATAAACAGTCAATCAATCAAGGACCCATACAAATCCAAAGAAGCACACAGTCAAGGGGCTGAAGCCCAGAGCGAGTCGGGAGCTTCTGAGATAACATGAAGTGTCTGGGACCCACACAAAAGGGAGACAAACTGCAGAGCAAGTCAGGGAAATCCTGAGACAATCCAGATGGGTCTGGGACCAACGTAAGATAGAAAAATAGATTTGAGTAGTTAAGATAAGGGGTTGATGACCCATTGCCACAGGAAGAGACACTTTCTGCAATACTAAGATCTGCAATCAAGTCTAGCAGGATAGTGAACCAGACTTGATGCTATGTTTGTAAACTGGAGAAAGAACAGGGGAAGAGTCCTCGCCTGATATCTGGGGACTGTATTTTGTGATACGAGGATCTACAGTCAGGTCTGGCAGGATAGTGAACCAGACTCGAGACTACATTTGTGAACTGGAGAAAGAACAGGGGAAGGTTGCCCCACCGCCAATACTTGGGAACTGTGTTTTTTTAACACGTTTGGCAGAGCATACACCAAGAACTTTTTAAATTAAAGTACCACTCATTGTGATTTCTCACCACAAACTGATCTTTTGGATGTACATCCAGAAATAGAGAATTCTAGGATATTACTGTTACTTCGCCGCCTGTAATATCCCAGTATTACCTGGATATCGGGTGGCAGAAACGTTAAGCCGCCCGGATTACTGGCAAACTCGTAATGACCCCCTGGGGAGGAAGGATAGCTCAGTGGCAACGCATTTGTCTTGGAAGCAAGACAACATGGCGCAACACATTATAAATGAACAATAAAATAAGTAAATAAATGTCATTATATTCAGCGTTAATATGTGGGCAGCCATCATGTGTGATACTGTGCTTTTTGCAACTTTATTGAAGTCAGGAGGTTGTTGGAGATTGCCTTTTTTTTACCTCTTTGACCTTTCCCCTTCTTCATTCGTATGGTGGCTCTGCTGTTCTTAATGTCATAGTCTCTGGTGAGTCACACCATCTTAGTCGACACCAACTGAAGGCTGTTATGTTTTATCTTGTGGAATTCTTTCTTTCTCAATATCTCCTTTAGTTGTGCTTTGGTTGAATTGGGGGGAGATGTGCGACAGGAAAAGTACCTTGTAATATGTGTTATATGCTCCAGGGGGCCTATACAGTCGAGCCCCTCTTTGCCCTGCATGCCTTCTGGGCTCTCCACCATCTGTAAGGGAACTTGCCTAGTGCACCACCTCTTGTCACTGTAGGGGCATAACATACTTCCATGTACAGCGATGTCAGTATAAATGTCTATCGGAGGCCATCAATAAACCTACCTCACTCTGCTTTTGGTAAGGATCCCACCGAAAGGCCCTTCATTGGTTTTGAACATGATGCTGGGCTGCACACTAGTACATGATTGGCAATATTGTGAACTCTGCCATTTACTGAAGCTACAGGGCTGTGAGTGATATATTGCATGGAGAAGGAGACCCTCAACAAAGGTCCTGACTATCAACTGTTTCAAGGATGTGATAGGGTCTGTGATACCAGAATTACCAACATGTACCCCATGGGCACAGTCCAGCCAGTCTGCAGAATGCTAATCCTTTCACGTGAGTCAATGATCTAATGTTCTCCAAGTCCATACCTGAGGCACAAGTTCTTTCACTGCCTGTAAAATGACATCCTTTTTTATTCTTTATGGAATCAATGTACAATGGAACACACCAATGGGGCATCTGCTGCCTAACAAGCCTTTTGCATGGGCATAGGGAGAGTGCGTTCTGAAAAATCAGCATTGTGCTGGGCATAGTAGGTGGGGTTGAGTTGCAGTCCAGGAAGTGTGAACATTAGCAAGCTTAACTTTGCCTGGGGCAGGAAGATGTCTTATAGGGGCACTAATATTTTGGGACCGAAGAGGGTAACCAGGTTGTCCGTCCTCATCATCAGAGGCAAAGGAGCCTGAATCTGTTGGCCTAACTAGCCACGCAGTAGACTGTACACTAAATGAGCTCTCCAACCATGCAAGAGTTTCACCATGTTTCACATGTCTCAGTTTAGCTTAAAATCAGTGTCTGTCATGGTATAAGTGTAATCAGGGTATGCATTGGAGAGCATGAGTTACTGGTTTGGGGGCTTCATGATCCAGGGTCTAGACTGATAGGGAATCAGGTGAAGGGCAATGGGAGGGACTCCAGTGGCAAGGTGACAGTGGTCTGTGGCCTGGGAACCGGCGTGACAATCGGAGAGCCCTCAAGGGCTGGGGGCTGAGATCCTAGACCCATCCTGTAGCTTGTGTGGCTAGATGGCCTGCAGGATGAGTAGGGGACCATAGGGCAGTGGACAAATCTTAACAACATTCTTAGACCATGGTGCAATTGCAGTAGGATTGCTAATGATAGGCATGTCTGCTTTATCGTGTTGTTTCATGTTATGCAATCTCATTTTGCTATTGCCTTATTGCTGATAAATGGTATTCTTACTGCACACTTCTACTCTGCCATGGAGGGTTTGTTGTTCTCACAAACAATTGCCATAATGAAAGAATGGATTCCAAACTGTGTGACCACACTGTGTGTTGGCATGTGCTACCTCAAGGCATACATCACAACACACATACCAACATATCAATATTTAAACTCCTTTTCCATTCTACTACCTAAATTGCTAAGTTGCTCGAGTTGTATATATAGAGTCTTACGCTGTGATACAATGCAGGACATACAAATACACAGAGATACAAAAGGGGTAGGCCAGCTGAACACATGAAACACAGGTCTCATGAGTTTGCATAAAAATATGTAAACATTATACATCCTGCAACCCCACGCCCTTTGTTACATCCAGGCACTACTATCAACAAATATGCATACCAGAACCGAACCACCAGACATCTATTGACTTAAAACAGACCAGTAAATAAGAACAATGAATCAGTAAACCAGAGACTTAAAGCCAGAGCGTGAATGCAAGGCATGTTAAATGTAAGCTGAAATGACCCAAAAGCTTCACTAAAACACACTGAATAGAAATGAGACATCATGTAAAACTATTAATTCCTTTCATATTCCCAGAACATTTCTGATCTCACAAATCCATGCCCCTGACTGAACGGTAATAAAGATTACAATGCATAACTCTCCCTTCGATCACCCTGGGAAACAGAAGATTCCTTGGCTTACCTGAGCGATCACAGGGTGCGTTATGATTTCAGCTAATTAAATTAAACTGCACAGTTCATCCCAGTCATGGCACCAAGCTGTAGAAATTATTAATCGTACATCTGAATTCCCCTTGCCCATCCAGTTCTATAAGGTAATAAATAATTAGGAGACTCACCTGGCAGATTCACAGACACATATGGTTCCAGTTCACAAGTGAGAACTCACTGCCCAGTCCTACCAAACTGAACTGAACAGTGCCCCCCAATTTATTAAGAGCTTATAAAAATCTCATGATAGGTAAAGGACAAGGAATGCAGTTCCATCCAAGGCTGTCTCCACCCTCCAGACAATACAGCCAGACATTTTATACAAGGGGTGCCAACCCATGCCCCTGAACTGATGTATAGATAAAATGTTAGGGAGGTCAAATATTTTACTCTCTGGTCCATCATTGTAGAAATCAAGATTGATTGCCTTTATTAAAAGTAAAAAGTACATTGCACACTGCACACACTTGGTTTGGGTGGCACAGCAAATTAAGGGTGCTGTAATATTACAAACACTATACAAGTGCATAAGGATATATTGTGAATAATGTGTTTACGCAATGAGAATGTTTAAATAAATGAAGAATATAGCTCCCTGAAGAAAAGCACAGTGTCAGATAAATATGTATTTTTTTAAATGGACACTCAAATGTAAAATGATTTACAGTCCTAAGCCAGGTGGGGGGAACTATAAACCATGCAAAGGGTTTTCAGATAAGCAAAAGGGACGGACACACTTGGAGACCGTTTTTGGCACCATCTCGTAGTGAGATAATGGGGTTTCTTAGGTTAAAAATGGAATAGGCATAGAAATAAGACCAAACTGAGATAAGGTTAGGTTGAAAGCCCAGCTGTATTATTTTGGCACAATAAAATAAGAGGATATATATTCTGTAATGGTGTTGAGTACTAAAAATCTTGGCATAACCTCAGGAAAGTAGGTATGGGGCAAACATTGATTCATGAAAAATGTCCTTGGCAAGAGTTGAGCACATTCATAGTTGTGTTCAGCCAAGTCTAAAATATGCATATTAATTACAAGACATGCTAAATGTGGAATTGTTGTACACATGAGATAAATTCCCCCAATGGTGATGAAGGGATGTTTTCCCTTTAACTAACTTGGCCTATGAAAAGCCTACCATGTACAAGGTGCTAATTTACAAACACATGTTGTGTAATCCTGGAAAATGTATAAAGATAGGTTGGATGCAGACATGCATTTGAGTGTGTTCTATTCCTGGAAAAATAAAGAAACATTTCGGCTCCCAGGCGCCTGTTTTTTCCTGTCCCTGCCGTGTGGATGAGAGCATGAGAATCCAGGGATGTCTGATGGAGGCGTGGGGTGTGGGGGGGAAGGACCCCCTGTACAATTTCAAGGTAAAGTTGGTTTCCAAGACAAGCACAACATGTCAAGTGATAGCAGAGGAATGTATCTGGAAGCTTCAGGGAAACAGATAAGAAGTCTTGATGATCATGCAGAGAGATATATGCATAGAGGGGAGAAATGATAGCTGTATGGTAGAACACGCTAGTGAGCAGAGGCAGAATGGGATGACAAAAGATGGAAAAAGTTTAATTACAAAATGGATGCTGGAAGTTATATAACAATGTTAAAATAATACATGTTTAGGCATGTTAGGTTAAACCATGGGTGCACAACTTACGGCCCGCAGGCCAGTTGCGGCCCACCATGCTGTTCTGTCCGGCCCAACAGCAACAAAGACTTTCCTAATGGAGGGCGGCCCGCAAGCAGCATCGGTCGCCCTCCATTAGGAAAAGTCTTTGTTGTCTTCCGGGTTGGACAAAACACTGGCCTTCATTGGCTCAGGGCACACGCACCACATACCTCCTAAAAGCCACGTAGTGCATGTGTGCTGCACCAATGGAGTGCCAGCACTACGGCTGGCATGGTCAGTAAGGCTTGATGCCAGAAGACATTTCAGCCTTGCCACACCAGCCATAGTACCAGACCTCGCCAGCATTCCAGCTAGCCTGCCTTCCAGCACATTGCGGTAAGTACAGATTTTTTGGGGGGGGCTATTTGTTTGTCTGTGTGTCGGGTCTTTGTGCTGCTTGTATGTTGAGATGAGGGTGTGGGGTGTGTGTCGGATCTGCCTGAATGTGTGTGCAAGTGCAGTATATGTTGAGATGCGGAGGGAGGGTTTGGGGTCTGCCTGAATGTGTTTGTGTGCAAGTACAGTGTATGTTGAGATGCTGAGGGGGGTGGGGAGGTTTGTATCGGGTCTGCCTGAATGTGTTTGTGTGCAAGTGCAGTGTATGTTGAGATGCTGGGGGGCAGAGGGGGTGTCGGGTCTGCCTGAATGTTTGCTGTTGTGTGCACTTTCAGTGTATGTTGAGATGTAGGTGTGGGGTGTGAGTCGGGTCTGCCTGAATGTTTGTTTTGTGTGCAAGTTCAGTGTATGTTGAGATGCGGGGGTGGGGTGTGTGTCGGATCTGCCTGAATGTGTTTATGTGCAAGTGCAGTGTATGTGGAGATGCGGAGGTTCGGGTCTGTATGGGTGCATGCTTGTGAGTTTGTATGTTGAGTTGGGGGGTCTGGGTCTGTATGGGTGCATGCTTGTGAGTTTGTTTGGTGAGTTGGGGGTGGGAGGTTCGGGTCTGTATGGGTGCATGGTATATGCTTGTGAGTTTGTATGGTGAGTTGGGGATGGGGGTCTGTATGGGTGCATGGTGTATGCTTGTGCTTTTGTGTGCTGAGTTGGGGGGTGGGGGGTTCGGATCTGTATGGGTGCACAGTGTATTGGTGTATGCTTGTGAGTTTGTGTGCTGAGTTGGGGTTGGGGGTTTCCGGTCTGTATGGGTACATGGTGTATGCTTGTTAGTTTGTATGCAGGGGTGGGGGGTTGGGGTCTGTATGAGTATGTATGCATGGTGCATGCTTGGTGGCATGGGGCATAGTGTTTAGTTGGGGGGTTGGGGCCATGGGGCATAGTGTTTGCTTGAGAGGTGGGTTTCATGGGGCATAGTGTTTGCTTGAGGGGTGGGTGTCATGGGGCATAGTGTTTGCTTGAGGGGTGGGTGTCATGGGGCATAGTGTTTGGTTGGGGAGTGGGGGCCATGGGGCATAGTGTTTACTTGAGGGGTGGGTGTCATGGGGCATAGTGTTTGTGTGAGGGGTGGGTGTCATGGGCATAGTGTTTGCTTGAGGGGTGGGCGCCATGGAGCATAATGGATTCTTGAGCGTTGGGTGTCATAGGGCATAGTGTTTGGTTGAGGGGTGGGTGCCATGGGGCATAGTGTTTGGTTGGGGGGTGGGGACCATGGGGCATAGCGTTTGGTTGGGGGTGGGTGTCATGGAGCATAGTGTTTGGTTGGGGGGTGGGGGCCATGGGGCATAGTGTTTGGTTAGGGAGTGGGGGCCATGGGGCATAGTGTTTGCTTGAGGGGTGGGTGTCATGGGGCATAGTGTGGGGACCATGGGGCATAGTGTTGCACTCCCAAGAGTGAACCCAATAATAAAACTAATACAGGCACAGTTAGGAGATGTACATCTTTTGCTTTGTGTGGAAACCTGACTCAACAAAGGCCATGCTCCTCTTGGGCAACCCAAACAGCAAAGTATAACAGTCCACAATAATGGAATATCCAATCAAGGGTCAATAAAATATATATCATTTAATTAAAAAGACGATATGCAATAACTAAATAGAAATAAATGATAATGTGTTTAATAAAAATTGGGGGTTGAAAAAGCCTCCTGCCACGCCACGCCTACCGCACCACCCACATTTAGTTTGACCCATTATAGCTAACATGTAAGATACTTACGGCCCTCTGTCAAAATCATTTGTGCACCCGTGGGTTAGACATACCCATCCCTCCTCCATTAATGCTTGGCAGCCAATTTTGCAAGTCCAATGGGGGAGTCTCGGCACCTCATGTGCTGAACGTAGGAACCAAGGTTTGTGATGTGTCAGCAAACAAAACTTCGTGCACCATATGAATATTCTGAAATAGACAGTCAGACAAGCAGATCAACAACTAATTTCCCATCACTTTGTAGTTGTTATGACAGAGACTTATCGTTGATTCACAGGTTACAGCGTTGTCTATTCCCTTTAATCTCCTGCATCAGTCTAATATATTTTACATAGACGCTGGCATCCACTGTTATGCAAGTGTTGAGATTGGGATCAAAAGGTTTGAGAGATGGGACGTTTGCGATATGAGATTTCACGTTGGCAAATGCTGCTTCCCATTCATATTAAATAGGCAGCTTCTTTCTTCAGTAACCTCACAACCACAACCATTCAGTGTTTTCTTGTACGCTGGGAACAACATTTGCATCGTACTCTGAGAGTCCCATGAATTATTTGACTTTCATTTTCATGTCCACAGATGGAGCATAAGTCAAGTATTTCGGGAGATGCAACTTGGTTCTTATCCCTTCACTGTACATGTTGTAGCCCAATACTACATGGTGTCTGATGAAAATAAGCATTCCTCTTTGT
The DNA here is from genome assembly GCF_040938575.1 of Ambystoma mexicanum. Taxonomy (NCBI): domain Eukaryota; kingdom Metazoa; phylum Chordata; class Amphibia; order Caudata; family Ambystomatidae; genus Ambystoma; species Ambystoma mexicanum. The sequence continues at coordinate 710,680,912 of NC_090930.1, forward strand.
GCCAATGAATGCCTGCTCACTGAAATCTGTCAAATACTGTTTCCAATGTGGCATTGTGGCTCACATATTCCTCCCCATATATGAGAATTAATTTTGACAGATTCTTCACATTGTGCATTATGTGGCCCATCACTCCTTAGAAAAGTGATGCAGGGGAAGACAGACCAAATGGCATCATGATACATCTGTACATGCCAACATGGTGTCATGAAAGCCGTTAAAGACTTTGTGGCTTTTTGTAGCCTAATCTGATGTAAAAGAATTACTTTTATCAAGTGTGGTAAAACACATGATTTGTTCAGCAGCAACACTACTTCTGAGACTATTTCTGTTTTTGATGATTTCTCCTTTGAAGCCTCTGAGATCCACACATAATCTCACCCTTCTTGTTGGAGTCTGCCTTTTTATGAGAACCATCGGGCTCAGACGTTGCGTGCTCTCAATTGGTTTGATGCTGCCTTCTTTTTTCAGCTCTCCAGATGAATCTTTGAGGCCTGGTCTGGATGTGGCTGGGACCAGCATCACAATGGGCCTCATTACAACCCTCGTAATTTACGGTGCCGTAATTAGCGCCTTCCCCATTCCCATTGAGACCTATGGGCCAAAAATGGGAATGGGGAAGGGGCCATGGTGAATGGGGATTTACCGCCCCGCCAACCTTGGAATGGAACGGAATCCGGCATGGACCATGGTGCTAATAGCACCATGGTCCAACGCCAGGGTTGTAATGAGGCCCAATGTGTTTGAATGTTAGAGCTTTTTGATATTGATGTTCTTTGTCACTATACTTCTCTACACTTCCCATCCTGCATTTGAACTATTCACTGTATTTGTTTACAATCTCTTCAAGATGCCGTCTCAATTCTCAACTTATGCTCTTCGTTGCACGGATCCAGTTTGATTTTCAATTTCCTCTGCCTGTGGAATCATAATATGGCTGGACCGTAAAATGTCAAATACTGTTCACCTTTGCTCTGGTGGTATGGCAGCACTCATACCAGCAAGCACTTTAGAATTAAATCTCACTTTGTTCATCCAAAACCATCTCCATGCCCATCGTGGCCTTGTATTCTTTAAAAAGCATGGCTATGAGATCAGAACCAGAATCTGCAAACAATGTATTCCCTATGACTTCAATCCACATGATCAGTGTGGCTTGGAATTCTTTACTGATCCATCACTGAGAGCTAACAGCACCTTTCCTGTATCTTCACTTGTGCTCTCACCATCTCTGTCTTCTGACAAATGTGTCACTTGCCTCGTGGGAAGGCAGTAGGATGTGCATGTCCTCCTCCATGGGCATTGCATTTGACAGTTGCGCAGAACTTCTACACCTGAAACATGCACCTTTGTGTTCTTGCTTCTCACTTGGCCAGTCTGTGTTCTTTGTTTTGACAGGACATGACCTGCACTTCACTCACTTATACTTGTTTCATCATTTCGTTGTGTCTGCTTTTGGTTTCTTCTGCCACATGTGCAATTTGTTTAATATAAATGTATTTGATTTGACCTAAGCTTTTAGCAAAAACAATTTCAAATGTCAAGTAGACCTGCTAATCCAATCCTAACAATTAAATAAGCACAGTTTCAAGGTATACACTTTCTCACCGTATACTAATAAAATAACCTATAAGACACCAAGTTAGATGACTGTCACATTTTGAAAATAAATACCTAACAGATTCGAATTACCTATGGCAAAACGGTTCTACGTGATTTCGCCGACCTATTTTTGGTCGTGGTACTTTTCATCACCGGATTTTACATCGCCAGAAACCCTGTTTTTGTTTTTTTTTTATTCTGGGGTGGGGTTCCACCCCCCGGACCCCCCCATTACTATTATAATAATACCCCAACCCCAACAAAACACCCCCCAAAATAAAAAGTACAAAAAACGGGGTTTCTGGCGGTGTAAAATCCGGCGATGAATAGTACCACGACCAAAAATAGGTCGGCAAAATACGTTTATACCGGCAAAATAGAGTTCATATATAGAGACTTTTGATCATTCAACTCAGTCATCCAACAATTACAGATAAGAGTTTAACATTTAGTTTAATGCTGCCATCATGCTTCAAGATTTGTAGAGACAATTGGGCCTCATCACAAGCTGGGCGGTATCCCGGCAGTAAATCTACCAGTATACCGCCCAATGCAAATAGCGCTACCACAACTTGTTCCGGCACTATCAGCACTGGATCTCGAGTAGCGTTAAGACTGTAAGTGCCCCTTTTTTTAAGAGTCCATAGGAATCTATGAGGCATGTTATGCGCTATTAGCACCGGCGCTCATAGCGCTGTGGCAATTGCGCCGCAAATGGGCAGAAAGTGTCAAGATTTACCTATAGCTCAAAGCTGAAGGTAAATCTGCTACTTTGCGCACAAAAGCGGGATTGAGCAGAGCGGTCATGAGTCGCTAATAGCATTACAGCCGCATTTGTACTGCTCCTCCCAACCCATGATGAGGCCCATTGTCTGGTATTTTCTGGCCTCTATTCTTCAATGTTTGTCTTTCTGTTTGACTTTCAGCTTCTTACCATCAGAGGTTTGGCAACAATCAATGAACTTATATTTCCCTTGCTTATTGCTTGATTCTTAAACGGCCAAGTCAGGCGAAAGGTTCAGATGAAAACAGCTTCCTGTTGTATATTTAGTTCTTGGGAAGGCCACTTCATAAAAGTTGGCAATGGCCATGTAATCCATGAAAAAGTTCACATGTGCAGCATCATGCACTACACGTTTCTAATGTGCTGCATTGTCCTGCAACCCTTGATTTTTAGTGAAGATTCATCCCCAATTGGGGAATGGGACGGGTTTCGTGGATGCCAATGAATATCAGACAAACATGTGGCAGACTTTGGGGTCTTGTGTGACGATGCGTTATTCCATCAGAAGAGATGGACCTTGTGGTGAATAACAGGTTCATGTTTCGAGTTAATCTAGCCAATCAGGGCCTTGTTGGTCATGTGTTGAGATCGTCCGTGGTTCGTCTAGCTAATTCCAGCCTCTAAATCCAGCACTCTTCCAGTCCCAGTTTGGGGTTTTCTATGCTGTGATGGAGTTGCACACGGCAGGATCTCATTTGGAGGGTGGTTGTGCATTTTGGAGTGTTTGAGGGGTCTTCTGACATGTTTTCAACAGTGTTACTTGTTTGTTGCTGGTCCTCTCTGCAGTTTGTTGTTGTTTAGTGTGTGGTATAAGCTTTTCTTATCTCCTTTTTTGTGTCTGCTCATTATTTGATAGTATTTTATGCTAGTTTCCCCATATAAAAAAACACCAGTTCACAATTTCCTCTTGTGCCTTTCCCCTTTTGTGTCCCTTAATAAAAGTGAGACAAGCCAAAAAAGTCCCACACCTCTTTGTATCCCAATAAAAAAACAATGTTTTTTAATGTATAATTTCCCCTGTGTGTGTTTGGCGTGTACTTTTTTTCGTATTGTATTGCAGTTGTCATATTGCATTAGTACTGAGAAGTGTATCAGTTGTATTTGCAGTTTTCAAGACTATGATTGGTTGTTCCCTTGTTTGGTTCCTGGGGGTTGTGCAGGTTCTTTTGGGATCTTGAGGCGCACACTTTTGGGTTCTGATGCTCAGCAGTAGTGATCACACACAAACTCGGCTCTTGGTGTTGCTATTTCTGGCAGATGGAATGGGAGGAGGAGAGGGGAGGACAGCTGTGGGAGATGAGGAGCTACATTTCTCCTTGCATGAGGAAGAGTGACGCCCCACCCGCTTCCCAGTGCCATTTCGGTCCCCCGGTCACACAGAAATGCCAATCCTTCATGTCAGTGGGGTAGGCTAAGACATGTCTCGGGAGGATAGCCCACCGGCAACGTGCTCGCTTTGGAAACAAGCCGACATGGAGCTCCACAGGTTCGATCCCCGGGTCCGCGCTTAGAAACCTCTGGGTATTAAGCGTGTTATAAATAACCTATCATATCATATCATTGGGAGTGGGAGGGGAGGTGGGGCTATGGGGCACAGTGGTGACAAGCACAGAGGCAGGTGAGCAAGGGCCTCAAGTGGATTCCCCAAGAGAGGCATGGGAAGCTGGACCTCATGTGGACACCCCCACAGAGGCAATGGAGGGCCAATAGGGAATGTTCCAAATGTACCCTACAGGAGGTGTTTGAGATGGGTCATGACTGGGTGGGGATCAGAGACGTCACGCATCAGAGTGTGGCTGCTTCTACAGATAAGGGGGAGGACTATCAGGTGGAAGCTCAGAGGGGGGACCAACCTGTGCAGATGCTGAAGCAGGAGGTGGACATAAATTAGGGGGAGAAGGAGGGACAGGTAGAGGAAGAGGTAGGGTTAGTGGAGCCTCATCCTGCCATGGAGGTTAAGGCCATGAGGAGTCAGAGTTATAACCTCAACTCCCCCTATACATCCCACAAAGTCCTGGGTGCAGGACTAGTTTTCCTTGCCACCAGGTAAGACGATCAGGGGCATAGCTGATGGGTTCTGCAAGGTGGAGGGCTGTAGGAAGTGGAGGCAGAACAGATGGAGCAAGGCAGGGTGTGCAATAGGGATCACTGCAATGACGAACCAACCATGTGAACCAGTGGCACAAGAGAGTTTACCAAGCGGATGTGTCCACAGAGCCTACTGACCATTCAGCCCCTAGAAACTCCTTTAGTGGTGGTGAAGAGGAAGGTCCTAGCACATCCCTGGCTGAGATGCAGCACAGCAGCAACATTAGGCATGCAGAGGCAAACCACAGAACCTGTCCAGCCTGCCCAGTCAGCATCAGCAGCACCTGCAACTGTTGTTAGCGGCATGCTCCATTTGTCAGTGCCACCCCCAGCACTGGGGGTTGTCTTGCCACCGACATCTTGAGGACCCTCAGACTACATAATGCAGCATAGGGGATCTACCACTCGTATCATTGGCAGTTGGTTAGCTCTGGGATGCTGGACCAACATCCTCCACGGCATTGTGGAAGGGGGAAGAAATATGGCTGCCATGGTGGAGAGGCTTCCCTCATAGAGTGACTGGCTCCACCACCCACGAAAGTGACAGCTGTCTGTGGGGGAGCAGGAGAATTTTCGTGTGTAAATGCAGCCTCCGAAAGAGCTGAAGAATGTTATGCTCTGTCAGAGTGAACCTTCAGGGGACACTGTGCCTGGTTGAGCAAGAACCTGGAAACCTTAAGGGATGGCTTGGGCCTGTGGAAATATCAGAGAGGCATAGTGCGTGGCTATGTCCTGCTGGTTCCTTGTTATGACTCTCAATTGTTCGACATGTGACAACGTAAGGCTTCACCTGTGGTTAGAGATAATCGCCCCGGCCACACTAAAACTCTCCCAGAATGCGCATTTGAGTGCTGCCAGCTCAGCGATTCAAAAGCAACTCGCACCAACTGGACAGGGCCTGATGGACCTCTGCCTGTAATAAAACTTTAATGGGAACATTCTCTCTTGCCACAGGTGAATTTACCAATAGATAGGCATCAAACGAATATATGCAGCTGAAGGTCTGCTGTCTGTTCCTGATGATCTGTCTGTATTCAGGATGCCTGGGTCACTGAAACGGGTGTCCCACAGAATCTGTTCACTATAGGCTGCACCAGCACTGCTCAGAAAGCTTTCAACAGGTGCATGTGTTGTTTTTCCCATTGATGACATTGTCTTCCGTGAGCTTGACATGCTAAGTGCTCATGGACACATTTGAGCTGATTGATGTGTTTCCTGCTACCTGTATTCTTTCTCCAAGTGATGGAGGCACTGCAGCCAAACATCCTTGCACATCTTAACAGTCTTCTACTTGCGAGTCCTATTCCCCGAGACATTTGGGTTAAAAGCAACCACTTTTACTTTCAAACATGGGTCCACAAAAAAAGCCAGTAGTTTCTTAATGTTACCTTCGCTCAAGGCTTCGCTTATGGAGCATAATGGATTCTTGAGCGTTGGGTGTCATAGGGCATAGTGTTTGGTTGAGGGGTGGGTGCCATGGGGCATAGTGTTTGGTTGGGGGGTGGGGATCATGGGGCATAGCGTTTGGTTGGGGGTGGGTGTCATGGAGCATAGTGTTTGGTTGGGGGGTGGGGGCCATGGGGCATAGTGTTTGGTTAGGGAGTGGGGGCCATGGGGCATAGTGTTTGCTTGAGGGGTGGGTGTCATGGGGCATAGTGTGGGGACCATGGGGCATAGTGTTGCACTCCCAAGAGTGAACCCAATAATAAAACTAGTACAGGCACAGTTAGGAGATGTACATCTTTTGCTTTGTGTGGAAACCTGACTCAACAAAGGCCATGCTCCTCTTGGGCAACCCAAACAGCAAAGTATAACAGTCCACAATAATGGAATATCCAATCAAGGGTCAATAAAATATATATCATTTAATTAAAAAGACGATATGCAATAACTAAATAGAAATAAATGATAATGTGTTTAATAAAAATTGGGGGTTGAAAAAGCCTCCTGCCACGCCACGCCTACCGCACCACCCACATTTACTTTTTGACCCATTATAGCTAACATGTAAGATACTTACGGCCCTCTGTCAAAATCATTTGTGCACCCGTGGGTTAGACATACCCATCCCTCCTCCATTAATGCTTGGCAGCCAATTTTGCAAGTCCAATGGGGGAGTCTCGGCACCTCATGTGCTGAACGTAGGAACCAAGGTTTGTGATGTGTCAGCAAACAAAACTTCGTGCACCATATGAATATTCTGAAATAGACAGTCAGACAAGCAGATCAACAACTAATTTCCCATCACTTTGTAGTTGTTATGACAGAGACTTATCGTTGATTCACAGGTTACAGCGTTGTCTATTCCCTTTAATCTCCTGCATCAGTCTAATATATTTTCCATAGACGCTGGCATCCACTGTTATGCAAGTGTTGAGATTGGGATCAAAAGGTTTGAGAGATGGGACGTTTGCGATATGAGATTTCACGTTGGCAAATGCTGCTTCCCATTCATATTAAATAGGCAGCTTCTTTCTTCAGTAACCTCACAACCACAACCATTCAGTGTTTTCTTGTACGCTGGGAACAACATTTGCATCGTACTCTGAGAGTCCCATGAATTATTTGACTTTCATTTTCATGTCCACAGATGGAGCATAAGTCAAGTATTTCGGGAGATGCAACTTGGTTCTTATCCCTTCACTGTACATGTTGTAGCCCAATACTACATGGTGTCTGATGAAAATAAGCATTCCTCTTTGTGCCAATGAATGCCTGCTCACTGAAATCTGTCAAATACTGTTTCCAATGTGGCATTGTGGCTCACATATTCCTCCCCATATATGAGAATTAATTTTGACAGATTCTTCACATTGTGCATTATGTGGCCCATCACTCCTTAGAAAAGTGATGCAGGGGAAGACAGACCAAATGGCATCATGATACATCTGTACATGCCAACATGGTGTCATGAAAGCCGTTAAAGACTTTGTGGCTTTTTGTAGCCTAATCTGATGTAAAAGAATTACTTTTATCAAGTGTGGTAAAACACATGATTTGTTCAGCAGCAACACTACTTCTGAGACTATTTCTGTTTTTGATGATTTCTCCTTTGAAGCCTCTGAGATCCACACATAATCTCACCCTTCTTGTTGGAGTCTGCCTTTTTATGAGAACCATCGGGCTCAGACGTTGCGTGCTCTCAATTGGTTTGATGCTGCCTTCTCTTTTCAGCTCTCCAGATGAATCTTTGAGGCCGGGTCTGGATGTGGCTGGGACCAGCATCACAATGGGCCTCATTACAACCCTCGTAATTTACGGTGCCGTAATTAGCGCCTTCCCCATTCCCATTGAGACCTATGGGCCAAAAATGGGAATGGGGAAGGGGCCATGGTGAATGGGGATTTACCCCCCCGCCAACCTTGGAATGGAACGGAATCCGGCATGGACCATGGTGCTAACAGTACCATGGTCCAACGCCAGGGTTGTAATGAGGCCCAATGTGTTTGAATGTTATAGCTTTTTGATATTGATGTTCTTTGTCACTATACTTCTCTACACTTCCCATCCTGCATTTGAACTATTCACTGTATTTGTTTACAATCTCTTCAAGATGCCGTCTCAATTCTCAACTTATGCTCTTCGATGCACGGATCCAGTTTGATTTTCAATTTCCTCTGCCTGTGGAATCATAATATGGCTGGACCGTAAAATGTCAAATACTGTTCACCTTTGCTCTGGTGGTATGGCAGCACTCATACCAGCAAGCACTTTAGAATTAAATCTCACTTTGTTCATCCAAAACCATCTCCATGCCCATCGTGGCCTTGTATTCTTTAAAAAGCATGGCTATGTGATCAGAACCAGAATCTGCAAACAATGTATTCCCTATGACTTCAATCCACATGATCAGTGTGGCTTGGAATTCTTTACTGGTCCATCACTGAGAGCTAACAGCACCTTTCCTGTACCTTCACTTGTGCTCTCACCATCTCTGTCTTCTGACAAATGTGTCACTTGCCTCGTGGGAAGGCAGTAGGATGTGCATGTCCTCCTCCATGGGCATTGCATTTGACAGTTGCGCAGAACTTCTACACCTGAAACATGCACCTTTAAGTTCTTGCTTCTCACTTGGCCAGTCTGTGTTCTTTGTTTTGACAGGACATGACCTGCACTTCACTCACTTATACTTGTTTCATCATTTCCGTTGTGTCTGCTTTTGGTTTCTTCTGCCACATGTGCAATTTGTTTAATATATATGTATTTGATTTGACCTAAGCTTTTAGCAAAAACAATTTCAAATGTCAAGTAGACCTGCTAATCCAATCCTAACAATTTAATAAGCACAGTTTCAAGTTATACACTTTCTCACCGTATACTAATAAAATAACCTATAAGACACCAAGTTAGATGACTGTCACATTTTGAAAATAAATACCTCACAGATTCGAATTACCTATGGCAAAACGGTTCTACGTGATTTCGCCGACCTATTTTTGGTCGTGGTACTTTTCATCACCGGATTTTACATCGCCAGAAACCCTGTTTTTGTTTTTTTTTATTCTGGGGTGGGGTTCCACCCCCCGGACCCCTCCCATTACTATTATAATAATACCCCAACCCCAACAAAACACCCCCCAAAATAAAAAGTACAAAAAACGGGGTTTCTGGCGGTGTAAAATCCGGCGATGAATAGTACCACGACCAAAAATAGGTCGGCAAAATACGTTTATCCCGGCAAAATAGAGTTCATATATAGAGACTTCTGATCATTCAACTCAGTCATCCAACAATTACAGATAAGAGTTTAACATTTAGTTTAATGCTGCCATCATGCTTCAAGATTTGTAGAGACAATTGGGCCTCATCACAAGCTGGGCGGTATCCCGGCAGTAAATCTACCAGTATACCGCCCAATGCAAATAGCGCTACCACAACTTGTTCCGGCACTATCAGCACTGGATCTCGAGTAGCGTTAAGACTGTAAGTGCCCCTTTTTTTAAGAGTCCATAGGAATCTATGAGGCATGTTATGCGCTATTAGCACCGGCGCTCATAGCGCTGTGGCAATTGCGCCGCAAATGGGCAGAAAGTGGCAAGATTTACCTATAGCTCAAAGCTGAAGGTAAATCTGCTACTTTGCGCACAAAAGCGGGATTGAGCAGAGCGGTCATGAGTCGCTAATAGCATTACAGCCGCATTTGTACTGCTCCTCCCAACCCATGATGAGGCCCATTGTCTGGTATTTTCTGGCCTCGATTCTTCAATGTTTGTCTTTCTGTTTGACTTTCAGCTTCTTACCATCAGAGGTTTGGCAACAATCAATGAACTTATATTTCCCTTGCTTATTGCTTGATTCTTAAACGGCCAAGTCAGGCGAAAGGTTCAGATGAAAACAGCTTCCTGTTGTATATTTAGTTCTTGGGAAGGCCACTTCATAAAAGTTGGCAATGGCCATGTAATCCATGAAAAAGTTCACATGTGCAGCATCATGCACTACACGTTTCTAATGTGCTGCATTGTCCTGCAACCCTTGATTTTTAGTGAAGATTCATCCCCAATTGGGGAATGGGACGGGTTTCGTGGATGCCAATGAATATCAGACAAACATGTGGCAGACTTTGGGGTCTTGTGTGACGATGCGTTATTCCATCAGAAGAGATGGACCTTGTGGTGAATAACAGGTTCATGTTTCGAGTTAATCTAGCCAATCAGGGCCTTGTTGGTCATGTGTTGAGATCGTCCGTGGTTCGTCTAGCTAATTCCAGGCTCTAAATCCAGCACTCTTCCAGTCCCAGTGTGGGGTTTTCTATGCTGTGATGGAGTTGCACACGGCAGGATCTCATTTGGAGGGTGGTTGTGCATTTTGGAGTGTTTGAGGGCTCTTCTGACATGTTTTCAACAGTGTTACTTGTTTGTTGCTGGTCCTCTCTGCAGTTTGTTGTTGTTTAGTGTGTGGTTGAAGCTTTTTTATCTCCTTTTTTGTGTCTGCTCAGTATTTGATAGTATTTTATGCTAGTTTCCCCATATAAAAAACACCAGTTCACAATTTCCTCTTGTGCCTTTCCCCTTTTGTGTCCCTTAATAAAAGTGAAACAAGCCAAAAAAGTCCCACACCTCTTTGTATCCCAATAAAAAAACAATGTTTTTTAATGTATAATGTCCCCTGTGTGTGTTTGGCGTGTACTTTTTTTCGTATTGTATTGCAGTTGTCATATTGCATTAGTACTGAGAAGTGTATCAGTTGTATTTGCAGTTTTCAAGACTATGATTGGTTGTTCCCTTGTTTGGTTGCTGGGGGTTGTGCAGGTTCTTTTGGGATCTTGAGGTGCACACTTTTGGGTTCTGATGCTCAGCAGTAGTGATCACACACAAACTCGGCTCTTGGTGTTGCTATTTCTGGCAGATGGAATGGGAGGAGTAGAGGGGAGGACAGCTGTGGGAGATGAGGAGCTACATTTCTCCTTGCATGAGGAAGAGTGACGCCCCACCCGCTTCCCAGTGCCATTTCGGTCCCCCGGTCACACAGAAATGCCAATCCTTCATGTCAGTGGGGTAGGCTAAGACATGTCTCGGGAGGATAGCCCACCGGCAACGTGCTCGCTTTGGAAACAAGCCGACATGGAGCTCCACAGGTTCGATCCCCGGGTCCGCGCTTAGAAACCTCTGGGTATTAAGCGTGTTATAAATAACCTATCATATCATATCATTGGGAGTGGGAGGGGAGGTGGGGCTATGGGGCACAGTGGTGACAAGCACAGAGGCAGGTGAGCAAGTGCCTCAAGTGGATTCCCCAAGAGAGGCATGGGAAGCTGGACCTCATGTGGACACCCCCACAGAGGCAATGGAGGGCCAATAGGGAATGTTCCAAATGTACCCTACAGGAGGTGTTTGAGATGGGTCATGACTGGGTGGGGATCAGAGACGTCACGCATCAGAGTGTGGCTGCTTCTACAGATAAGGGGGAGGACTATCAGGTGGAAGCTCAGCGGGGGGACGACCTGTGCTGATGCTGAAGCAGGAGGTGGACATAAATTAGGGGGAGAAGGAGGGACAGGTAGAGGAAGAGGTAGGGTTAGTGGAGCCTCATCCTGCCATGGAGGTTAAGGCCATGAGGAGTCAAACAGAGTTATAACCTCAACTCCCCCTATACATCCCACAAAGTCCTGGGTGCAGGACTAGTTTTCCTTGCCACCAGGTAAGACGATCAGGGGCATAGCGGATGGGTTCTGCAAGGTGGAGGGCTGTAGGAAGTGGAGGCAGAACAGATGGAGCAAGGCAGGGTGTGCAATAGGGATCACTGCAATGAAGAACCAACCATGTGAACCAGTGGCACAAGAGAGTTTACCAAGCCTATGTGTCCACAGAGCCTACTGACCATTCAGCCCCTAGAAACTCCTTTAGTGGTGGTGAAGAGGAAGGTCCTAGCACATCCCTGGCTGAGATGCAGCACAGCAGCAACATTAGGCATGCAGAGGCAAACCACAGAACCTGTCCAGCCTGCCCAGTCAGCATCAGCAGCACCTGCAACTGTTGTTAGCGGCAGGCTCCATTTGTCAGTGCCACCCCCAGCACTGGGGGTTGTCTTGCCACCGACATCTCACATCTTGAGGACCCTCAGACTACATAATGCAGCATAGGGGATCTACCACTTGTATCATTGGCAGTTGGTTAGCTCTGGGATGCTGGACCAACATCCTCCACGGCATTGTGGAAGGGGGAAGAAATATGGCTGCCATGGTGGAGAGGCTTCCCTCATAGAGTGACTGGCTCCACCACCCACGAAAGTGACAGCTGTCTGTGGGGGAGCAGGAGAATTTTAGTGTGTAAATGCAGCCTCCGAAAGAGCTGAAGAATGTTATGCTCTGTCAGAGTGAACCTTCAGGGGACACTGTGCCTGGTGGGGCGAGAACCTGGAAACCTTAAGGGATGGCTTGGGCCTGTGGAAATATCAGAGAGGCATAGTGCGTGGCTATGTCCTGCTGGTTCCTTGTTATGACTCTCAATTGTTCGACACGTGACAACGTAAGGCTTCACCTGTGGTTAGAGATAATCGCCCCGGCCACACTAAAACTCTCCCAGAATGCGCATTTGAGTGCTGCCAGCTCAGCGATTCAAAAGCAACTCGCACCAACTGGACAGGGCCTGATGGACCTCTGCCTGTAATAAAACTTTAATGGGAACATTCTCTCTTGCCACAGGTGAATTTACCAATAGATAGGCATCAAACGAATATATGCAGCTAAAAGTCTGCTGTCTGTTCCTGATGATCTGCCTGTATTCAGGATGCCTGGGTCACTGAAACGGGTGTCCCACAGAATCTGTTCACTTTAGGCTGCACCAGCACTGCTCAGAAAGCTTTCAACAGGTGCATGTGTTGTTTTTCCCATTGATTACATTGTCTTCCCTGAGCTTGACATGCTAATTGCTCATGGACACATTTGAGCTGATTGATGTGTTTCCTGCTACCTGTATTCTTTCTCCAAGTGATGGAGGCACTGCAGCCAAACATCCTTGCACATCTTAACAGTCTTCTACTTGCGAGTCCTATTCCCCGAGACATTTGGGTTAAAAGCAACCACTTATACTTTCAAACATGGGTCCACAAAAAAAGCCAGTAGTTTCTTAATGTTACCTTCAAATTTAATTACCCATGGATCATCACTCAAGGTTGAAAGCAAGCCTTTCACCAGATGTTCCTCAGCTACTTCACCTGCCAATGCACAGGCCTCATCATGTTGGTATCATTGTAGGTGCACCATAAGGAGAACCTAACTCAGGGATGCATTGTGATGACACCCAATTGGGGGCCTCTGAAGGTTTGTAGCATGGAAACGTCATTAGACAGCAGCTGCCACTGACACATGCCCTTCTAGAGCTCTGATGTGAACATTGTAATACAATGTTTTTCTTTTTTTTACCGTTTAGAAAAATAAACCTTTACGAAAAGAGATAAAAAGAATTACACAAGATGGTCATGTACAATCTGGCAACAATTAATTGATTTAACATTTGCAAACCTAGCTTAAAAGTGATATTACATCAAAATGTCAAGTAAGGAAAGCTAACAAATGTACAAACTTACCAACTGTACAAAAACAGTTCCTTACTAATCTCTAACTCTCAATGCTATTTGCATAAAAGTAATGACAACTATAGCGAGGGAGGGTAAGGTTCCACTTAAAATTCTGATCCAAAAAATATAGGTGTGCAAAATATATACTTTTCTAATCTAAACTATAATCATAATTGCAATAATCTACGATGGCATTGCACTGTTTACAGCCTATCTAGCATGTGCAAAGTAGAGCTCCAATGTGTGGTGACTTTATGGTGTGGAGCAAGCTGCTGCAGTGTTTTTTCAGTATGATGAGTCCATCTGAAATGGGAGATGATCTTCTGAACCACAGCGATCATTTCTTTCACAGGCTCACAACTGTTGAAAAAGTGTGCAACCACAAATTGGAGGATATGTGCAAAGCAGGGGATGCCAATTGGTAAGGCAGCAAGATTATCTGATCCATTGTCTGCTGCAGAAAGGGCAAAATGCAAACTATGAGGCCTTAGCCGGAGAACGTCCACCTTCTCCTAGATGCGAACTCCTTGGTGACTTCTCCCCTGAAGCCATTGCATGCACAAGGTAGCCTGGCACTGTACTGCACACTCCCCTTTAATTAATCTGCCCCTCCCCTTTGGCTGTTGGAAAGCCGAAAGACAACAAAACATGCCGTGACAGCCATGTAGTCAATGTTCTAACCACTTACCCACATGTCCATGGCCAAGTAGACGTTTTGCTCCACTGACTGCTGTAGAGCCCGCCCCAGTGGCGGATTGTCCATAAGGGGCAAGTGGACGCCGACCCACCCGTACCCTCGCCCATTATTAAGGAGTTGTGCCAGCCGAGTGTAAATACTGAGAGAACCCCAGCTGCTTTATGTAGCTGAGAGAGCGCTCCTGGGTTGGCTTAAACTGCCCATTTTTGTACTCAACCTAGCATGTCAAATGCACCATGCAAGGCCTGGGGTGTTTTGCTTCTCCAGCCTTGCCTGGCCCATTGGGGATTCAGACTGGGGAACTGCATCTCTGAAAGACTTCCTGTCTCACTGAAGGCTTCCGGAGGCTGAAAAGGAGCTCCAGCCATGTGTGCACCTTTAAGCTATGTGGAAAAACTTCAGATAAACCTTTCCAATGGTTTGTTCGAGTCTCACAAGTGTGAGCATGCCAAAATGAACCTATGGCCTATGAAAAGCCACAGTCGAGCCAGACCACCTGATTGAACTGGAGAACATGTTGAAGGAGAGCAAAGAGATGGAGAGAAACACAACCTGGAGCACAGAGGTTGATAAAAGATGTATCAATCAGTGCTGTCCCATGGATTGGGTATGCCCGCCCCCTTGAGTACAAGTACAATTATTTCAAGTTGCATGAGCCTCATCAGTCCCAGTAAGGATGCAACAAGCTATGTGCTTGCACACGGTCTGCATCTTCACAATTTGATGATTCCCCCTTTTCTTCCTGCTGTGTCTCAGGTTGCAGCTATGTTTTACCTGTTCATTGGTTTGATAACACACACTGGACACACCCTGTACCCCATCTTTAGGGTTCTGATACGGGGGTCACCTCCATGAGACATAACAGATCACTATTAGAAGAAACGTGAAGGTCGGTGTATTCCTGGCCCCAGGGGGTGAACTGAAGCACTTTTATCAAGCATGGGAAAAGTAGGGGGAGTTATTCCCACACAAAGGGGTGGCATTTACTACCTTTTGTGGGTATTGCTTTACTGATTGTTTACTTTTGCGATTGTATATGTTTGTAAATTATCTTCTCTGTGTACCATGCACATATGTTCTTATAGGGGGTTCCCAATCCTGTCGATTTAGGCGTAGGCGGCGTCTCATTGTGCCACTGCACATGTCAAGTCCCCAAAGAGCTCAAGTGGTGTACCCCATGTGGGATACTGCAGCTGTTCTCCTATTGCACCTTGGGTGGGTGCCACAGTTGGGACAACTCCACCACCGCGCCCGTGGGGAGGATAAATTCAAGACTACAATTGCATTTGAGAAACTACATTTTATTCACTGCAACATTGAAAAGTTAACTAACAGCTGTATTGTTGCTCATATACGTGTGATCTTCGTATGAGAAAATGTTATTTGAAGAAGCTTGCTTACTATTAGGGATGACGTTGGTTATCAAATTCTCGAGTGCACAAACATGTGAGGCAGTATTCTTCCTGCATTGTGAAATGGACGCTTGACAAGTAACCAGTGTAAAATGTTCATTGCGTAATCCCGGAAGCGAATGGCGGCCGAGGAGGAGAGGGACATCGAAAGTGAAGGCTTGGTTTGGGGTGCGGAGTGGGAGAGGGAATGGAGGAGTCCGTGGGGAAGGTGTAGATAGAGGTTCTCTGGGTGTATCGTGGAGAGAGTGGGGAGAAAGGGAGAGAGAGAGATCCTCTTTGGATCTCCTGTTGAGCCGTGCTCTACCTCTGTGCGCAATGGAAATGTTTAAAAACAATCTTTCTCTCATTGATCCCACACACGCGGGCTATTTCAATTCCTTCTTTACTTTCCACATTTCTGAACTATTGCAGGCTTATTTTTGAGGTGGCATCCCATCTGTTCTATTTGTATTATATTTTAAAATCCGTCTAGGCCTGAAAAAGGGACCGTTATTGAAGGGGCTTTTATTTTATTCTCAGCTGGCAACACAAGGGTGTGCATTTGCAACTCTGCAGCGCGGAGCCACAGAGCTACAGAAGTTGCTCTATTCACCGAACTAATAGCACATTCTCATTGCTCTGGCCAAGAGGTTCATTCTCCAGTCCAATCTTTTCTCACCATGTCACCCAGGTGTTGCCTTAAAAAGCAATAAATAAATGTGTTGACTCTGCAAAATTGCAAACACTACAAACAATTTTCTTTTAACAATTGAGATGTACATGACACCAGGGTAAAGCACAATCTTGGGCTCTCAGCTTCGTCGAGGAAATTAATAAAGCTGCTGAATCAATATTTCTGGATATGAAACAAATGTACTTCTTTATTAAAAGCTCATCAGCAGCCATGCCATGATGAAACTACTATAAATATATTGGATATGCTGACTTCTGTGCCGGCAAGGTTTACGCACCCACGCGCTCATTAATCTTAGGCCTTTCCATGATTCATGCCAGTATTTCAGCAAGATTCCTTGTTTTCCTTGCGACTGTTCTTGTTTGTGTTGCGTGTGGTGAAAGCAGGAATACTCCTATTAAGGGCGATAACATTAAAGCTGGTGATATTTTATTGACATGAACTGTGCAGGATATCCATCAGCTGAGCTCAGGTATGTTGGATAGAGATGAGACTTGCCTCATTACACAGTGAGCGGTAAGGGTTTACCGGTACCGGTATTTTACCGGTACCGGTAAACCCTTACCGCCTTACTACGAGGTCCCTTTGCGGGTTGGGGAATTTAACGCCTGCTTTTTGCAGGCGTTAAAAACCAACCCGCAAAGGGACCAGGGAGATAATTACGGTACCGCAATTTGCGGCGCCGTAATTAGCACCTTCCCCATTCCCATTATGCCCTAAGGGGCAAAAATGGGAATGGGGAAGGGTAATGGGGGAAGGGGGAATTACCGCCCCACCAACCTTGGAATAGGGCGGTAATTCCCCTTTCCACCAAGGCGGTGCCGGTATTTTACCGGCATGGACCAAGGTGCTAATAGCACCTTGGTCCACCGTCATCCGTGTAATGAGGCCCTTAGCCACATTACCAAGAAGACCCTTAAGCTGCTCACTGGGCCTCATTACGAGTTTGGTGGTAATTCGGTGGTAAATCCACTGGTGAAAGACCTGTTGCAAATCCAGCTAACTCTCACCCCAAAAGGGGCAGTCCATCCCAAACTACTTGGTTACATCACTTCTGCTCAAGACCACAATCATCCCCAGACAGATAAGCATCGTCATGGGCAGTCAAATGGTGGGCAAATAGCCAAATGACATCTTCAAGCTTTGTGTCCCTGCTGTTTCTCCCTATCTGTCCTCTAATGCAATAGTTTTGGCTTCTAGGTGGTGCCGCCACCTAATAGCCCAAACTAAAAAAGGATAGGCTAGCCATTGTCTTTTTTTTAGGTCGGTTGGAGGGAGAGATTACTGTGCCCAACTGCAATCCCCAACCTGAGGTTGGCTGGACCCTACTCCTAGCTTTCCACTGATTCGAGCCGCTATGCTGGAGGGATTCCTTGCTGCTCCTCCCAACTCCTAGAGGAAATCCTTCCACCTTAGCAACCCACATCGCTCTCCTCCAGAGCACAAACACTGCTGAGGGACCTGCTCACGCAGAAGGCTCAGAGTATTGCTAAACGGCACTAGCATGTTTATTGAACGATAAGTATGGAGACAAAGCCGGCTATAAAACATCTTACTCTTTTATAGCTGAAAACCCAGCACTTAAAAGAAATGCTTGAGGAAAGCAAGATTTGAGCCCGAAGGTAGAGCGCCACTTCATCAGCAATGGGTGTCCAAGGCAAGACGCCACCAACAGGCACTGGTAGAATGACGGCCGAATGGTGTGATGATATATGACCACATCCCCTTTCAATGTTTCGAACATAAGGTAAGGGATGAGGTGAGATAAGATGGCGGTGCAGGGCAATATAATGTGCACCACAGTTGCCAGCTGGATGATCCCAACCCATCAAAATACTTAAAACATTACTTAGTGGATGAGGTGTAAAAACATGGTTATATGAGACCGTATAATGAGTACCACAAACTAAGGATCGTATGCATAACAAACTTGAGGCACTGTTAGGTAAGATTTGCACAGAACTGTTAAATCTTCCTTTCCTGGTTCAACCCCAGAACTTTTTGCTTTATTAGTGGGATATTTTTCATTAATACCTCGGTGAGTGGGAACCTTTTTCCATACTCACATAATCTTTAACTCTTTTTATGAGTGTAATTTTTAAGACTCTCCATAGTGTTTTTTTTAAAGTTATCATCTTTAACAACTTATTGGCAATAAGAGCCTGTTGTTGCTGGGTTGCACTTTGAGTGAACTACAGTTCCCAAGGGTACAAAGGATCTTTGGATCCCTTTTACACGTTATTTAGTGAAACCAGCACACCCCACCTTATGTGGAGTGTTGGGGAGATACAATGTATCCCCTTTCACAGTAAAACTGTAACAATTCTGTTACAGTGGCAAGCTTACCTTTAATGGCTGGTGCAGTGATACCTTGTATTAATTTGGTGCACCTTTACCGCGGCCTGTGTTCACAGCTGCACTAAAGGGACCTAAGGGTGTCAATTTTTGCCAAAATGGCCTCGTCTTCTTTTTTTGCCATTTTAGTATTTATTGTTGTTTCTTGTTCCGTCCCCTGACATCCAGGTTGGGAAATTCCTTTGTGTGATTTTTGTCTGCGACAGGAGTCCCCTGGACACCCTGCCCAGGCTCCAGTCTGTCTGTGAGAGCAGGAAGTGAGGAAGGAGTCCAAAACTCCCCAGCCCTTTGTCTTATGCCTTGCTTGAGTGGGAATAATGCCCAGTGGGGGCTGGCTGTTCTGATTGGACAACCAGACCGCCCCTTCTTGTAAAATGCAGGGAGAGAATGCAGAGGTTGTGCTGTAATTCCTGATAAATACTACGAACCTGGAAGCTGAAGATATGTTGACCACTGGAACTTAAACTGAAGAGGATGACAAAGGAAAAGCGGCAGGAATGATTTCCTGCAACCAGAGAGCCTGCTGTGTAACCCAAGCCTGCTGCAGCACTTCTTTCTAATCGACCCGGGGACTTGGAAAATTACGACCCAAAACCAGAGCCTGGTGAGACCCACTAGACTCAAGAAGAGATGCATTTTGAGCCATCCCACGCATTGTTGCAACCTTGCGTTTTTGCAATACCCCAATACTCTCGGAACTCAAGCCATCATGCAGTGCACAGTCTTCTGAATTCCGTATCTCACTGAAACTTCGTGGGCATCCTGGTGGACCTCCAGAGACACAAATTGAGTCCAGAAATTCTCCTCACAAGAATGCTGGACTTTTAAAATGATGAAAATTCAACCGCAATTTTCTGTCTTCTTCTGTGCTCCTTGAAAAGGCGGCAAATCCTCAGAACCGTATTCAGCCACGAAGGAAACCTTGCCTACAGCCTTCTTCATCAATCCCTGCTCAGAGTCCCTTCTGAGGTCTTATTTTCACTCTCCCCAACAAGGAATTAATTGACCGGGTATTTGGCTGCATTCCCTGAAGTTCTCCTGCTGCAAAAGCTTCTTCAATGTTGAGGTACTGTGTTGGCTTGAGTATGTACTTACCTTAAGCCTCTTAGGATTTCTGTGTAGTTAAGTGGTGTTTTCTGTAATTGGGAGGTCTCTCGTCCAGTGCACCCAGTCCCACTGTTAGAATCCTGCTAGGGTGTCTTTGTGAAGCCCCTGGACCTTCTTCTAACTCTAAAGTGAAATACTTACCTGTTTGCCCAGTTTTCCACAGGAACTCTGACTTTTGCTACTAAAGAACCTATTCTTACACTGCCTGTTGGTCACTAGTCCTAGTGACCCCCCTTCTGCCACTGAGAACACTCATTCTCCAGGAATAAGGGAAAGACTGTCAAGGGATAGGGACTTCTGCCTAGAAAAGAGAATAAGTGTTTTAAAAGTTACTTAATTGTAAAGAGTTGGTTGGTAACTGTAATTCTAAAAGTGAACAGTTACAAAAGTTCTTACTGATCTTGAATGTGTGATGCACTATTCTTAAAAGTATGGTTAACATGTTGTCTTTCTTAGCAACTGTTTTGCCAGTCTAATAGAAAGTAGATGTGAAGATATTTTACTCTCCTGTGATTAGGTTGTGCCTCTTCCCAAAAGTAAAGTGTTGGTATCACCAGATTAGTCCCTTGAGGATAATTGTATGAGTGTCCCCCAACTGGGTCTTGCTTCCCCTGACTTGCTGCTAGTCTGTCCTTAATATATCTGTATTAGGTTGTTGCCTACCTAGAATAACTTTGAGTCATTCAGTAAAGTGTGACATTGGGTTTTACTTTCCCCTTCCTTGTGAGGTTAAACAAAGCATGTGGGTTTTACTTACCTTGTGTTAGCTGTGTACCATCCAAAATAAGTTACAATAGTTACTGCTTACCTCAATTTAGGGTTCCCTGATTTCAAAAGCACCTGTAGTTGTATATTACATCTTTAGGTTTTGCTCACCTAGTATAACTGTGTGTTGTGACAAAATAAGTTATAGGTTTTTACTGCACCTAGAATAAGTGTTTCACTATTCACCAAAAGTACATTGTCCAGTTGACTGATTATGTGATTTGTTCTGAGAATCATTATACAACTGGAGGGGTCTACTGCTCTTGCATTACTGAATGTAATTGTAAAAGGTAACCATTGGTTTTTACTCCCCAAGAATAGGCTGGACCTATACAGAATGTGTATGAAAAGGTTTTGACTTCCTTAGAACTACAGTTAGGTGTTCCAAATAAGGTCTATACTTGGGTCTGTGTACTTTCAAGTATAGTGTTGTTTTTTTATACTGTGATTTCATATGTTTTAGTGCTTACTTACCCCTGGATTTATCTGGGCATGCTTGTATTTAAATAAATCCTTTATTTTTACATACATAGTGTTTCAGTGTTTCTTTGGATCTTTTGTATAACAATTTCACTTGTACTGATTCTACAGTCCTTTCTCCCTCCTAAGAGAAGCCTGGCTGCTCTGCCTACGCTGCCATGTACTCAGGTGGTACAGTGTTATACTAAGAGTGGAATCTTGTACTGCCTCAGTTGAATGGTTTTGAAGAAGATGGTAGCACTTCAGAAAAACTGTCCTAACAGGCACCGACGTCAGTATGGCAAAACTTGAAACAAGAAAGTAAGTAGTCCTCAGAAATGACTTCCAAACTGGAGATAGGTGTGGTTGAAATGTAAGTATAATATGTTTTGCCTCAAACTCCTTTATAGCAGTACATGGCATGATGGAAAAAATGCATCTGCAATTTGGACAGAGGCACATTTCCTGAATTATGCAGGATACAGAACCAGCTGGCACAGAGTGTGCGCACCAGTAACATGGAAAAACAGGCAAGCACAAAAATTAAAATTCTCCAAATCCGCACTGTGGAATAAAAACATTCTCTGTCTATTTGGTAGTCAGTAACGCCTGTGAATAAAACTATTGGTGACGGTAGGCGATTCCACTTATATTGAAACCAAAGGGAAATATGGTGATGGCACTTCAGTGGATGGAAAAGAAAAGGATGATAACTCCACACCAGCCGACTGCAATGTTGGTGGCTCCTCAACCGGCGACTGCACTTTAGGTGCCTTCACACCAGCTGACTGCAGTGTAGGTGCCCCCACACCAGCCTACTGCAAATGTCTCTATGCCAGCAGTTTCAAAAACAACAAGCATTGACAAAGCTAGCAGTGTTACCTTTTGTGTAGGCATGGGAAAGGTCGTTGCCAGGAACTGCCATAATGGCAAGACCTGGCCAGAAAATGGCAACAGCTGGAAAAACACTCTGAGTACCTGGGCCTTTGATGTCAGTGCCTAGTAAATGGCTATCTAATGGCTATCTAATAGCTATGTCCAAGCCGAAATTGTTCATTTTGCCATGGCTTGTTTTTATGAACGATGTCAGTGCAAGGAACAGATGTGAAGACACTCTTGTTGCTTAAAAATCAAGCTGCTAAAGGCACACGTAATTATGCCATTTTTATTATGTCAGGTGCTCATTTATAACTGCAGCTAAGCCATTAACTCTCAGAAGTCTGCTTAGGTACAACTCTGGCAGGCCCTCTAATTCACAAAGACCCAATATGGCTGCATGATAACGCTAGATCAAAGCGACCCCAATAGGATGTGCTTGAGCTAGGGAGGGCCATATTTTATATGGAACTAGCCATTAGGATTAGCATGGCCGTGGATGGTCAATGAGTGGGTAAATCCCAAAACATCACCCATAAGCTGTGTTTCCCTCATCTCATCCCACCACCAAGTCATTTTGGAATTGAAGATTTCAGCTTAAAACATGTTGGCACTCAGATACAAAGACAACAGCATGCATAAAAGCCATAAACCATGAAAGCCTTCAGACCTGAGAATGTAGCTTGTAAACTAGCAAACTATTATTGTTATTATTAGGGGGTATTTATTGAGCGCTGAGCTAGCTTTAGGAAGCAATGGAGTGCTTTACATCCATAGGGGATAGAATAAGGTTAGGAAGCATGGAAACAAGGGAGTGGGGCTCTAACAACAGGGGAGGGAGGGCAATTGTTATCAATGGATCTACAAGTAACTACGGTGACGAAGCAGTGTGGATCAGATCACCCAGTCTCAGGTAAGGTGGGTAGTGGACAGTGTATGGACATCGATGTTAGGCAGGAGCCATTCCTTGAAGAGGAGTGTCTTCAGTTCTTTCCTGAACTGTGGAAGGGTGGGGGTGTGTCGGATGTTGATGGGGAGGAGGTTTCAGAGTCTTGGGGCATAGACAGAGAAGGCCTGTCTTCTGGTTTTTCCTTCATGCACCAGCGGAGTTCAAGTCTGCACATGTCTTTACTTCTGGTGGATCGTAGGCCTCTGGAGATGCTGAGTTTCTCAATGAGGTAGCTTGGGGACTTCAGAGTGACAGCCGTGTATAAGATGCAGCAGGATTTGAAAGTGATGCAGGTGTGCAGCAGGACCCAGTGCAGTTCGATAAAGGTCAGGGTGATGGGTTCTAATTTGCAGTCCTTTAATAAGTCATGCAGCAGCATGCAGGACACATCTCGGGGGAGCCAGAGTAGTTGATGGAAGGCCTTCCAAAAGGGAATTGCCACCATCCAGGTAAGAGAGGACCAAGGCTAGGACAGCAGATCTGAAGTTGTTTTCTGAGATGAAGAGCTTGATTTTTCCGGTGCACCACAGGAGATAGTTAGAATTGGTGATCTGGAGGAATTCATTTGTACAAACTGGTGGCGATTAGCAAGGTACGATTTCAGCCAGCTGTGGACGATCCTGCTTATCCCCATGCAGTGATGTAGATTGTCAGTGAGTATCTGATGGTCTACTATGTCAAATGCTGCGTAGATGTAAAGGAAAACTAGGAGGCAAGGAAGACCATCATCAGGAATTTTAAGGGAATTGTTGATCACCTGTATGGTAGCTGTTTCTGTGCTACATCTGGGTCTAAAGCCAGACTGGTAGGACTGATAGAGGTTGTGGCTTTGATGTGTTGGAGTAGTTGCATGGCTAGTGCTTTCTCAATGATCTTAACTAGGATGGGAAGATGGGTGATGGGGCGGTATTTGCTGAGGACAACTTGGTTTCTTGAAAAGTGGAAGGATTTGTCCAGGTTTGAGGGTTGAGGGGAAGGTGCCTTGAGTTAGGGAGATGTTGATAATTGTCAGGTAAGGGAGGAGTGCTTCAGTCGGAAGCGTCTTGAGTGCAGAGGCAGGGAGGATGTCGTCCACATCTGATGTGGCCTTGAGGCATGCTAGAATGGCAGTAAGGTTTTCCATAGTGAGTGTCTTGAAAGTTGTACTGATGGTTGTGGTTTTGCGAGATGGGATGTGTATTGTGCTGTCAGTTGTAGTATTGGTGTCTATGTGTTGACGGAAAAGGCCTTCTTTGCTCTCTGCAGCTCTGCTGATCAGCAGATGCCTCACCCAGCTGATCAATTGCCAGCAGGGACACCAGAGGATTCCAGCATCTCCTTTCCATCCATTTTGTGCCCCGTTCCACACGCGGTCTCATCTGTGTATAAAATGGTGGACCAGGTTGCCATGGAAACCCAATGACAACACAATCCGTCAAAAAAGCCTGTGTCCAGATTGGGTGGCCCACCCTGCCAGCACCTCCCCCTCCTGCCTTAAAGGGAGTGGGAGAGCACCGGCAGGAGAAGCCATGCGTAGAAGGCCTGAGGAAAATGCCTTCTCTGCTCTCTGCAGCTCAGCTGTGACCTACTGATTAGCAGATGCCTGACCCAGCTGATCGATTGCCTGCAGGGACACCGGAGGATTCCAGCGTGTCCTTTCCATACATTTCGTGCCCCATTCCACACGCAATTTCTTGCGCATAGAAAATGGCAGACCGGGTTGCCATGGAGACCCACGAAAACACAATCTGCCAAAAAAGCCTTGCCGCCGCCGGCCCGTGTCCGGATTGGGTGGCCTACCCCGCCAGCGCCTCCCCTCCTGCCTTAAAGAGAGTAGGAGAGTGCCGGCAGGCAAAGCCTTCCAGCGAAGGCCTGAGGAAAAGGCCTTCTCTGCTCTCTGCAGCTCCGCTGTGACCTACTAATAAGCAGATGCCTGACCCAGCTGATCGATTGCCTGCAAGGACACCAGAGGATTCCAGCGTGTCCTTTCCATCAATTTCATGCCCTGTTCCACACACAGCCTCATCCGCATATAAAATGGCAAACAGGGTTGCCATGGATACCCACGACAACACAATCCACCAAAAAAGCCTTGCCGCTGCCGGCCCGTGTCCGGATTAGGTGGCCCATCCTGCCAGCGCCTCCCCTCCTGCCTTAAAGGGAGTGGGAGAGCAACGGCAGGTGAAGCCGTGCGAAGAAGGCCCGAGAAAAAGGCCTTCTCTGCTCTTTGCTCTCTGCAGCTCCACTGCGACCTACTGATCAGCAGAACCCTGACCCAGCTGATCGGTTGCCTGCAGGGACACCAGAGGATTCCAGCATGTCCTTTCCATCTATTTCGTACCCCGTTTCACATGCGGTCTCATCCACATATAAAATGGTGGACCGGGTTACCATGGAGACCCACGACAACACAATCCCCTCCTGCCCACTGTGTGCAAGCCCCGGTATTGTGCAAAACCTATGTCCCGCACCCCAAGCTGGAGACAGACAATCCGACCATAACTTGGTCACAAAGAAATAACGCCAAGCCTCGCCTTACATGGAGTAAGCACCATGATGGTCCTGCTCTGAACACCTCAGTGCAGGGTACAGTAGTAAACAACCACACGCCTGAGGCCAGACTTTATAATCAGACTACAAAAATCGCACAGTATGGCAATATTGTTACCATCATTGATCCGCCCTTGCCTACATATATCCTTGATGTAGTATCCACTCCAGCAAAGGCTGCAACTATAATAAAAAATGCTGCCAATGTATGTAAGCCCCCCCCTGCTAATGTAATTCTTCCCACCAGTGTAACGCTTACCTCCTAAACTCTGAGCGAGCACCTCTCTGGAAAATCTGGCTTGTACTATTCTTAGTGTGCATTGTTCATCAATACTGTCTCATTATCTAGGAAGAAACATGCAGCAATTCCTCAATATACTTTTCCAAGAATGCACCAATTCGGAAGTTGCTTCTCTAACTCTCTTGTGTGTTTACTTTTGATTATGTGTTGGTGGGGTCTCCATCCTGCTTCTACGCAGGGGCGCTTGTTCTGAAGAATGGGAATGAATGAGTTTTTTCTGTAGGGAGAGTAAGACAACTTGTGTGCGTGGAGTAAGAGCAATGAGTGCTATAGAGGAAGAAAAAGAAGATAGAAAACTATTCCTGACAGGAATAGCACTATAGGTGAGATTTCCTTACTAATTAGTACATGCTAAGGAAGGAACTCCTAACTCTCCTTATCCACAAAGAGGAACGCCTATGTTTATGTATACACACATATATATATATATATATATATATATATATATATATATATATATATATATATATATATATATATATATATATATATATATATATATATATACATATATATGTATATATATATCTACTGCAGAGAAGTGTAAATTTGCAAGATAAAGGGGGGAGATGCTGAAGAACCCTTCCTAACCAAGGCTAGCAAACTGTCTCCCTAGTTCTAAGACAACTTGTCTAAGAGGGAGCACATGAACCCTAGTACTTGATGTTTAAAGGAAAAACTGTCAGAGTGTTCTGTGAAAGAACTGCCAAAAAATAGCAGTCCCTATGGCAGCTACTCTGGAATACTTACACTCACACAACACATAACTTGCAACTTGTATTTCTCCTCAAGAAATTTCAATAGCTACAAATAGAGTGCAACACCTTTAAGAAACTCAACAATGTGCGCGCATTAAACATTAGGGTCTCGCTACGTGCGGTGTGTGTGGAACGCTGACAGACAGGGGGACGAACTCCCAACAGCTAACTAGAATTACACAAAATCAATTCCGCTGAACGGAATGAATGCAGCATCTTAAAGTAACTCAACAAACATGCGCGGGTAAATCATGAAGGCTGCCGCTACTTGCGGTGTGTGTGGAACGCTGACTGACAGGGAAATGAACTTCCAAACAGCTGACAAGAATTAAACAAGTGAATTCAGCTGACAGGAATGAACGCAGCACCTTCAAGTAAACTCAACAAAATATGCGCATGTTAAAACATAAGACTGCCGATACTTGCGGTGTGTGGAAAGTTGACAAGTGAAAGACAAACTCCCAACAGCTGATGAAATTAAACAATTCAATTCCGCTGACAGGAATGAACGCAGCACCCGTGCCGCGGCAGGAATGAAGGCGAGTGCCTATACTGCTGACAGGAAATACGAGTAACATACACTTCTGAATACTCTGGCAATGACTGGGAAGTTACGGAAACTGCACAGGGAACAACTATGTAGTAACTAAGGTAAAAGGTCTACAGAATGGGCTGAGGGATCTGTGACTGGAGCCGGCACCGCGGTAAGCGTACACTGCAAAGCAGACGACGTGAAGCGCGGAGCAGGAACTGGAGGGGCTTATAAGTGCAGTGAGTGTGAATCACTAGACCTTCACTGTCACTTTCCATAGGACCATAGGCCGCCATATTGGATAATGAGGAAGTGCCTTCTGCAACATAGTATAGGCATGGTTTTCCACTTTTCACTGACCAAGCATGATAAGCTGTGGTCCATGAACCTTTAGAGGTAAATCTAGGGGCATGACTCATGATCATGACAACCAGCAACGTGGGGACCAATATTGATTTGGCATGTATACAACACACTGTCTATGACCCCAATACTGTTACTAATGTCAACACTGCCATTGATATCCATACTGTTACTAATGTCAACACTGCCATTGATGCTATATGTATTCCCTAAGCTGCCTGTGACCTGAATAATGCTACCAATAATGCTACCAATGTGAATACCGCCAATGAAGCCACTTGCATGCCACAGGCTGACCTTGCCATGACCCCCTTAAATAATGTCAATACTTCTGTAGATACTAGTACCAACAGTTGCGGCCCCGGTACACCCCCCACCGCTAAAACCACAACCACTAATAGCAATTGTGATAACTCACACTTGGCATGAACACTGATCAATGCCCGCTCCATCAATCCCCACACCCTGGATATTTATGACCTCATCATCTCCCACAACCTTGACATCCTCATGATATCTGAATCATGGCTACACAAGGCCTCAGGTTCTGCTCTATCCATAGCCTTGCCTCCAGGTTACTCTATCATCACACAGGACTGCCCCACCAAAGGTGGAGGCGTAGCTCTGCTAGCTAGGGAATCCCTCTCTATCAGAAAGACTGACAAAGACACAAACAACAACAGCGACTATCTCCTTGTTAAAATCAACCTTTCCCACCACTGCACCATCACCATGCATCTTGTTTACCGCCCTCCAGGACCCTTAGGCTACTTCCAAACAGCCCTCACGCACCTCCTCTCTGACAACCTGAAAAAATCGACCAACGCCATCCTGCTGGGGGACCTCAACCTGGGCCTCGATAATGCAAAAGTCCCTGCAGCCAAGTCACTCAACACTGCGCTCGAGACCTTAGGGTTGAGTCATTCTTTCACTGCTCCTGCTCACATTCAATGCCGTACCATTGATCCTCAACCTCATCATCACTGCACTTCCCACCCCCCCTTAAAGCTATCTAATCCAGCTAGACTGGTCAGACCACCTGGCATCCTCCTTTGACATTAGTCACACCAACTGACCACAAAAGTGATGGGTGGAAGGTTTCGAATGAATCTAAACCACTGGCAAATGCTCTGGGCAACCTTCCACACCACCGTTTTTTAGCCCGTCTGCGCCATTGCAAAAGGGGACCAGCCATGTGCAAATCAGTCAGCAGCTGCCGCCACCGAAGGTAGCAGCCCAGCCCGAACTGCTAGGCCAGGTCCCCTCTGCACAGAAAACCAAGGAGGATGCCAGGTGGTCTGACCAGTCTAGCTGGATTAGATAGCTTTACGGGGGGGTGGGAAGTGCAGTGATGATGAGCTTGAGGATATTACCTTTCCTGTTAGTTGGGTATTTCGTGTGCTGCGTGAAGTTCAGAGTGTTAAGTAGGCAGTGGAGATCCATTTTCATTGGCTTGGTTGCTGGGTTGTCAGGGATGTTGAAGTTGCTGAGGAAGATGTTGTTGGCATGTGTGAGAGACATGGTGATCACCAAGTGAAGTCTTCGATGAAGGAGGTGTTGGGCTTTGGTGTTTTGTAGATGAGGTTAAAAGTAACACTGTCCAACGGGGAAAGCAGGAAGTGGCAGTAAAGACTTTCGAAAGAGTGACTGGTGGCGACGTCCAGTTGAGTGCATAGCCATGATGCCTTGTGAATGATGGGTAGGCCTCTGCCAACCTTTTTTGGATGTTCTTGTTGTAAAATGCTGTAGCCTTTGGGGAGAAGGACATCTAGGTTATGGGTGGATGCTCATTAATTAAGATGGTGCCTAAATCATGTGTGGTGATGAGATTGGTGATTTCAGCTGCATGGTCTATTGCTGAGCGAACATTGGCGAGCATGAGTCTTGTAGTTGTTGATGATGGAGTTCTGATGGGGTCTATGGTGGTGCAAGTGAGATTGTTGCACTGCAGTGTCAATGATGTTGCTGGTGAGCATTGTGGTTGGTGATGAGTTGTGATGGCAGGGATGGGATGTTGGGAGAGAGTGGTGAAACATATATTTGAGGGAACTTACCTGATGTTAGAGGAGCTGGGGTTCCGGTCCTGGGTCATCCCGGTCCGCACAGGTCTAAACAGGAATTGCCCTTTTCTTTGTCTGCCCTTTGCAAAAGTTAATGTGTCATGAAAAGACGTGCAGCATCACAGGACACAGAAAGGAGACAGCAAGAAAATGACCAAAATACATAGCATAGCAGGCAATTAGATT
The DNA here is from genome assembly GCF_040938575.1 of Ambystoma mexicanum. NCBI lineage: Eukaryota > Metazoa > Chordata > Amphibia > Caudata > Ambystomatidae > Ambystoma > Ambystoma mexicanum. Next base: position 710,710,423 of record NC_090930.1, read on the forward strand.
ATTACTCCATAAATAAACATGTTGTTCAAATACCTCATACCTGTGAGGTATACAAGAGTGGAAACACATTAGTACTTGGGGTTCACTAAACATTGGGCTGATTCTTTTTCAGGGTTCTGACAGGTATCACCGGACACATTCCAATACTGCTTGCTATACCTTATTTGTCTATCCTTTTCCACTCTCATTCTGATGGTGGAAATGGATAGTGTACAATATCCATTTATGTCCTTACTGTACAATTATTTAATGCTAAAAGGATACATTCCAACTCTTTGGCATTACATTAGAAACATTATCAGAAATTGACACTTTTACACCTGATTCAATGTATCCATTGAAATATGCGCCTCTGTATTTCTGGGGTGGCAGTACAAATTATAAAAATTGGAGGAGTTTCAAGGCAGAATACCACCTTGTAATACAATGGTATTTCTACTGCTCTCTGCTTTCACTTGGAAAACTACCAGAAGTAAATAGCGTCATACCTCTAATAAAGTAGGCCCAAAAACAGGCAGTATTTTCTGTTTTAGGAGTATCTCAAAATTCGAAATGAGGCCTTTTAAATGACTGCTTCAGATCATGGCAATGGACTGGAAGTTAGGTATCATCAGGCCAAGTGTTGCTTGAAAACAGACCTAATTCACTTAGAATATTGTGGTTTCTTTGAACAGGGTAAATCATTTGAAACAATGATATGATTGGCAATCCCATGTGAAGTTATGCCAGAGGCCATTGTTTTATCATTTCTTATAGCTGACACAGCCTGCTGGTAAGATCTGCAGTTAGTGATTTACCCTTGTGTGTGTGAGACAATTAACAATTTGGAAATTATGACAGATTAATTTATGAACTAACTGTCCCATTGTGCAGGCAACATTTTCAGCAGAGAAACCTTAAGGTAAACAAAATAAAAATGGCAAGGCACGACCATAGTAACGAACATGCAGATCACAAGCTTGGGTAAACGTAAGGCCCAAAGTATCCACTATGAACATGTGCACGCAGGCCAACACACACAGAAACACACACAAGTCTTGGTAATGGAACATAGGTAGATGTATAAGGGGAATAATGACAATTAGACATAGACTCAAATCGGTCCGCATAGCTGTGTATTACCAAGAAACAAGAGTGAACATAGGCAAGAGAGTTCCTGAAATTCTAGGATCTTTGGAGAAAACGGAACCTTACAACAGAAGGCCCCAGAAAAAGGCAATCCTCATGCAGGCAACCATAAGACTGCTGGGATTCTAGTCACACTTGTAAGCAGTTGCCTCAGCCTCGCTTGGTAAGGAGGTTTTTGAAGGGTAAGGAGACATGAGACCTGAAGTCTTATTTACCTTTGTGTGAGCCACATCCAGGGATCAAGGATCACGACTGAAGTATGGTATCTACAGGCTGAGTCCTGCAACCATCTATAGCAAGTAGGAAAAAGAAGAAAGGAGACAGCAGGTTCTCTCCCTGGTGCAGAAAAACACACCCGATCCAGATGGCTTTGCCAACTATTGCCCCGTCATGCATCCACCCTTCATCTGCAAAGTTATTGAGAAGGCTGTCATCATCCAGTTGAATCAAAGGATCATTCATCCCCATATTTCACAAAACTACCCATCTGGTTTCTAGCAATGATGCAGAAGAGAGACTGCCACCATCCAAGTTATCGATAATGTTCTTTGCATCATGGAAAATGAGAACCCTGATTACTAGTTTTACTCAACCTCTCTGCAGCCTTGATTCCCTAGCCATGAAGCCATTCTTAAAAAGCATTTTACACGCATGGACTTCGACAAAGACCAACTTGTCCAGATACACTCCATCCAATACCAGCACTGGTCAGTAGCCTGCAGAGTACATAAAGTCTCCGCCTTGTCCCCTGTACCCTTCCACCTCTACCCACAAGGAACCCCCGGCTAAACTCCTTGCAAATGTTGACATCAAAATACAGCAACATGCAGGTGACATGCCACTTTACCAAATGATAATTTGCATCAGCATCATTGACACAAGCACAGTCTGTTCCTTATTCAAGCCTGGATTTCAAACACTACCTAACGCTCAACACAACAAAGAATACATTGATTCTCCTGGAAAACCCCAACATGCATGCCAGAGTCCAGAAATTGCTAACCGACATGAAGCGCAAAATGAATTAATGCCTCAACCCTCACTTAGTGAAACATATGTCAGTTTTTTACCCTTAAATTTGAACTCTTGTTCAAAACATGCACTACAAAGAAGGGGCAAGCAGTATGGTATCAGCTTGGCTCCTCCTCAAAGTCAAGGATTTCAGATCTGACCCAAGTTTCAGAGCTGTTGTAAAATCCGTGGTCATCTCTCACCTGGATGGTGGCACCACCATATTCATGGGAGTCCCAGATCCTACATTCACCCTGTTGCATTATATTGACACCACCCTTAACCTGTGGAGTTCCTTCCTGACCCCAATCAAGGAGCCCTGCAATACTCACTTAGGTTTTTTAGTGCTGACCTTACTGAAAATTCATATAGAGTCACACAAATATCCCCACCCCCCGTGCCCAGAGCGAGCCAAGAAACAGGCTGGAGTATAGGAAATATATTTGTATTTATTTGAATGATAAATAATGGAGATCACACTAAGTGACACACGCCACCTTCTTTGTGGCTCACAATTAACTTCTCATTACACAAATAAATCACACAAGTTGGTTGGGAAAAACACAAATCACAATACTTTACTCTATCCCAATTTCACTTCCAGAAAAAATAAACACTGGTCAATGAACAAAAGCAATTTACATATATAGTGCTGTGCAATTTCAATTTTCCTGCCCGCTCAAAAGGCTAGCAGTTTGGTTTATAGATTGGTACAAATGCAGATGGCAATTTTGATTTCAACCACACCTTTGCTTTAAAATAAACATAGGGTGATTTAGCTGTTTGTTTTCAGACCCCCCACACTTAAAGGTCCGTGTTGGGGAAGTTGGACAGTAACAATTGTGATGATGTACAGATTTTGGATTTTCAGCCCACCTCCACTTAAAGGTCTGTGTTAGGGGAAGTTGGACAGTAAAAATTGGGATAATGTAAGAATTTTGGATTTTCAGCACCGCTCCACTTAAAGTCCTGGGTTGGGGAATCTGGACCCAATGAAATTACAGTCTATAGTTTTCAATGCACACTGGGAATGAGGGTTGTTAATTTCTAATGTTAACAAAAATCATCCATGGAGTTTCACCAAGGGGGATTAATTACATATATTACATATAATTACATATATATTTTTAGTTAAATAGGCTAAGGATCTACACAGTTCCCCCCCACCCAATCCACCCCTATAAAGGGAAAGGATTTAAGGCCAGCAGATCCCCCACCTTGTGTTTAAATTGGCTCAATTCTACTTACATTGATAGCCTCTGTTTAGATTTCAGGAAAGCCAGCTGCATTTCAGGACCCTGTGGGATGACAGGGCAGGGATCTGGTCACTCCACTCTCAAGGATGGTCCCCATCTATTCACCATAGGACCCAGTCAGCTTTTAGCTCTCCCCAGCAATAGACAGCTCCACCCAGATGTAATTTTGATTTTCCTTTGGTGTTTCCTTGTGGCTGTCGGATGGTCATTTTTAGCAGCTCTTTCCTTCGCTCACAGTGCATCCACTTTATATACCAGTGATGACACCATCAAGATCTCAATACAATATTGGGCAGTCCCCTGCAAGAGGTCTCGCAAACTGGGATTGGACAGTTACCCATCTCTTTCCAGCCTCTCTCGATGGATCGGTTTTGGAGTCTGGAACAGACATATGGCAACTTCCATTTGAAATCCCCTTTTGTTTTCATGTCAACTTTTGGCAAACATCTAGTTATGTATCAAAAACATTGTGATTTACTAGTAAGTGCCATAATATATATATATAGATTCCGCTTCAGCTAATCATGGGGAATTTAACAAAACACAAAGTGGGTCTGAACCATGTTGCACAGCAATTTGGCAATTTTACGCCGTTTTTACAAAAAAGCAAAATCATTAGGAACATGAAATTCATTCCCAACATTCCTAATTTTAGCCTCCATCAGTTTGTCAACTCTCAAATTTGAAACACGTCAGAGCAGCCAGGAAAACCTTTTAGCTGGTCATTTCAATTCCCTAAGTCGCAGGTGGATGCTTTTTATTTCCACAACATCGCCTGGATATTATCAAAAAAATGACACGTAAATGAAGGCAGTTTGACTTATGGTTGCAGAGAAAAATGCCTAAATGATAATGTTCCTTTAAAATTAACAGCAAATCTTCCTGTTATGCAAATTGTAGCTCTCTGGTCTCCATGCAATTTGCCCCTCTGGGCCAGCCTGTAGCCAGAGTTTTTTTTAAATTAATCTCTTTGTTGTTTGAAGTGTACGCTGCAAATCGTAAATACCTGGGATGCACCAGCCAACACAGAGATCTCCAATGCAGACATCTGGCATTCTGTCCTCTTATCTGAAGGGGACCACTATTTCAATTTGGAAAGCTTTTATTTTCCTGTATTTTTTTCAGAGTTCAGCCTTGATTGCTGTCCCAGTTTTCACACCTCCACCTACATTCTGGTCATGCACCGGCTAGGTCATCTGCCCTGCACAGAAATTAGCTTTCAGTGACTCCCAGTATGGGGGGAGTTTGTTTTCAATACCGTTAGCGACCACACTTAATTGCAGTTGTAAACAACTGGGATTCAAGCCAGGCTTTCGGTGCGGAGTCCTTTGTGACATTTTGCCTCACAACAAGCTAAAGGTTCTGCCTTGAGCCTCCAGGAACTTTTCATGGAAAGAAACTGTTCTTTTCTTTTCAAATGTTTTCTGGTATTTTGCATGTGAAGCATGATATACATTACATCTTGTCAACACAAACTAAGTCTTTTCCCTGACATATTTATGTCAGCAGGGGAATATTTTTCTCATGTCTTGCTTTAAACTGAAACACACATGCAAAGCCGGGTTAGTGTCAATGTTTGAAACTTCTATCTTTCATGTGAAAGGGAAGTTGTGTTTCTTCTACAACTGTGAATCAAAATGCTGATTTTACTTTTGTAATGGCACTTGCTTGTATTATTTGCAAAAACCCCACAGTCTGCCTTAACAGCCCCATTTGTGTGAAGGGGTTATATTATAAAGGCTGCCAGGTAATTTTTTTTAGTGGGCTCTAGAGTTCTGTTGGTTTGGGACCTTTAATTACACTCCACAACTTTGAAATTCACAGAGCATGCTGCAGAAACCTCATCACAGGACTAAGAAAATAAATGTGATCATAATACCCATATCCACAAGGAGCTGCACTGACTATACCTTCAGTAACGCATTATGTTAAAGCCAACCTGTATCACCTGCAAATCATTCATAACCAAAACACCACTTTATCTGGCCAAGAAACTAACTGGCTCTGGGGGACTGCACACCACCAGAAGCTACAGCACCACCATCCTTGAATAAAATATGTTTCACCTCTCTCTCAATGGTCCAACACCAGTCATTGCCAACCACACTGCTAAGAAGCAACATCCTGTACACTCTATCATAGCAACCTCACCAGTGTCACTATAGACCACATCAACACTCCATCATCCTCCACTACACGGAAACTGGTCCTCACCAACATCCGCTCAGCAATCAACCACAAAGTAGACATCGCAGACTTCATCGCCATACATGTATGGACCCCGTCTTTATTACTAAGATCTGGATGGCATCTACCACCATCAACATCCTAGACATACTCATCCCCAGTGGCTACAGCATTCTACAAAGAGACCGTCCGAACAAGTTTGGAGGATGCCTCGTCATCATTAACAAGCAATCATGGCCATGAACCCAACTCTACACCACCACCATCGGCTCTTTCAGAAACCTATCCTTCCAATTCTCCCCAATAGATACAGTCACCATCACTAAATTATTATACTTTAAAAGCTATGTAAGATGAAGGCATAAGGCACACCATTAGTGAGAACAAAATTAGTGCCAAGTATCAGTGCCAAAGGAAATTATTACACTTATACTTCATTACATTCAATAGAAATAGCATTGTTTTCCTTCCTTTTTAGATACATTCCACTTAATGGGCCAGAGTTAGTTTCTATAATACACCTAGAGGCAAATGTCCACTTTCTCTGCACTAATTAAGAGTAAATTAAATCTTCAAGCAATCAAAGCAGGCAATGCAAAAAATATAAAAAAATATGTAGTTAACAGAATATGTATGCTTGTGGTGTCTGATAGATGTCACAATGCTTCTTTCCTACACTTACATTATATATGTGTGTTTAAGTTGATGAATTACTCTTACTTAGTGTCTATTTTGAATTTCTAATTAGTAATACAGGAAAACACATCAATAGTTACCTGACATGGTTAATAGCGGAATACGTTATTTTAAAAAAGTAATCTCTTTTCAGTGATTATTTGTTGGTGTGATTTTTATCATCTCATCCTCCTGAGCCTTGCCTCCACCCTAGGGGTGTGTCCATGAGCACCCCAGGAGGGGCTGCGGTAGTTGTATAGGTAGGGAAAAGTAAGTACCTTTCACTGTGCAACAGTAATGAGATCAGGCACCAACCCCTGCAGTCGACGGCTACTCTCAATTGCCAACATAGGAGAGGTTTACCAATGTCACATAAATATTCATTGATAATCCACTGCTCACACCATCCATTAACCTGTGGTGGGTCCCCCAGACATGTGCCCTGTTTAACACATCAATATACAGTAGTTTAAATGGCTACCGCACACTTAATATTCATGTTCAAAGTCATCTTATAACACTCAGTAATGAACACTCAATGAATGTGTCTTACACTCTCATATAAAAAAGACATGTGAAATATGTAATAAAGAAACATAAAGAAACATCATCATTATTATCATCACTATAAGCAACACACTTAAAATACAATAAACCATTAATAGAAAAGTGTAACCATTGTCTTTTGCCTCTACCTCAAATCAAGACAAAGACTGATCAACCTTCTCCAAGAAATCAGTTACCTTAAAAACCAACTACATGCCTCACCAGGTCATGATAGATAACCTCACAGTACATGCTAGGCAATCTAGCATCTGCCTCACCAAACTATGATAGGCAATCTCATAGAGGCATCTGCCTCAATCAATAACCAATACCGCAATACCTTTCTCAACCTGATATCCAATGCATGGTTTGTTTGTTTGTTTGTTTGTTTGTTTGTTTGTTTGTTTATTACATTTATAAGGCCCACCAGACCCAGGAGTAGTAGGGTGCAGATGAATATACGAAGCTTACATATGTTACAGATATACAGGCAAAATACGAAATGTCGACATTACATCTGAAATAATACAATATAATACAATATTTAGGCCTTAATTTGCACGTAGAGGCAGAATAATTTACATCTAGGTAGTTGGAACTATACACAATTTACAGTCTAGCAGCAGGTTGTGCTGGCGTACCATAGTTTCAGGGCAAGCTATTTCTCAGTCAGGTTGAGGTGAGTAATGAGGTTCTTTATGAAGAATGAGTATGGGAGGTCAGCTCTCAGCTGGTGTGGCAGGGAGTTCCAAAGTTTAGTGGCCTTCACAGGGAAACTGATGCCGCCAATCTTAGACAATTTGAATCTGGGCGCTACCAATTAATTAGTATTAATGGTTCTGGACGGTCTACTAGAAGTTCTTCTGGATATTCTGTCAATGAGGTTGCTCGGTGCCACTTTTTGTAGCGCTTTATGTGTCAAGGAGGTGATTTTTAGTTGTATTTTATTGTGGGTCGATAACCATTTATGATGCCGTCTAATGGCAGAGATATGTACTCTTTTGTTGATGCCTAGTACAGCTCTAATGGCATTGTTTTGTAGTATTTGGAGTTTTTGGATAATGGTTTTATTAGCACTGCTGTAGAGGGTGTTGCAGTAATCTAATCTTGATAGAATTAATGCTCTGGCGAGTATCAGGCAGCTGTCGTTGGAAAGGAAGGGCCTGCCTGCTCTAATCAGCTTACAGGTATAGGCTGTGGTAGAGGCTAGAGAATTTAGTTGTTTGGTAAAGGACATTGTTGCATCCAGGTAGAAAACAAGAGTTTTTACCTCCTTGGAGACAATAGTATTATTACCGTCAATGATTAAAGAGGCATAGTCATGCCCTAGTTTGGAGATGTTAGATGGGGAGCCAAGGATAATCACCTCGGTCTTGCCATCATTCAGGCATAGGCCGTGAGTGGCCATCCATGCCTGAATGATGAGATAAATTCTATTCACCAACGCCATGTCCTCGCCACGATCCCCGGAAAGCGGGAGGAGAATCTGAATGTCATCTGCGTAGTTAGTGTAGGTGACACCCAGAAGGTCCAGATCATCGAAGAGTGGCTTGGTGAATATAATATTATAGAGAGTGGGGGACACACAAGAACTCTGCGGGACCCCACACATGATAGGGGTAGGGTCAACAGCTGCAGAGGGAGAGAATACTCTGCTAGTTCTTTCGCTCAAGAAGGATTCTATACATTTAACAGCGCCTCTGCTGTATCAAGATGCCTACAAAGGACCTTATGATCAACCAAGTCAAATGCAGCTGAGTGGTCGAGTAACAGTAGTAATGCTGTTTTCCCTTGGTCTCTCAGCTCATCAATTTGTGTCTTCAGGTCTATCAATGCAGTTTCCGTCCCATGTAATGGTCGGAATCCTGATTGGCGGTTACCTAAGAGTTTGTGCTGTTCGAGGTGTTTTTGGATCTACAAATATGCAATTTTATCCAAAATTTTAAGAAGAAATGGTACTGTTGTGATGGGGCGGTAATTGGTGGCAATAAGAGGGTCTAAGGTTTGCTTCTTGGGAAGCATAAGTACCCAGGATTGTTTCAAATTGGCTGGGACGGTGCCGGAAGCAAAGGAGGCGTTAATCAGTTTGGAGATGAAAGGGGAGAGGTTTCTCGCAGCCTCTTTTATGATATATGCTGGGCAGATATCACCTTTACAGTTAGATGGTTTGAGAGAGAGGATAGTTTTTTCGACCTCGAGGATAGTAGTTTTGGTGAAACAGAATTTGGTATTTGGATTGGAGATATTTGCATTAGGAAGGGGGTGGTGGTTGGGTGGTTGAGATAGGTTCAGAGAGTCTTTCTTGTTTTTTATTTTAGTTTGGAGGGTGTCGATTTTGTTGGTTAGTGCTAGTTGTATCTCTGAGCACCAGTTCTTGTCTTTAAGGCAGATATCAGGGGGAGAGATAGGGGACTTCTTTTAGGGTTGAGAATAATTCTTTCATACTGGAGTTGGAGTTAGCTATGCGTTCATTGCAGGAGTTTCTTTTGGCCTGGCAAATTTCTTTTTTATAATGTGATACAGTGGACGCTAGCTTCTTTTTGTTTTCGTGGGAAGGGCAGAGGCGTCAATCAGTTTCACATTTTCTTTTTAATAGTCACAGGTCTTTTAACTGAGGAGTAAACCACTTGTTGAGATGTAGTTTAGGTTTACTAGCTCTCAGTTTGAGAAGGGCGACTTCGTCCATGGTAGAGAGCATGATTTTGTTATATTCATGCACCATCGTACTTGGGTCTAAGTTGTCAGCCAGAGAATTTAGGGTGGGTAGAATATTAGGGATCACACTGTCCACTGTTATATTCTTTTTTAGCCTGGTTAGACAGGGTGGCGCTTCTTGGGGAGCCATACGTTTTTGTCTGGTAGTGGAGAGTTTCATGGACACGAGGAAATGATCCGTCCAAGATAGGGGAGAGATAGAGGTAACGGCAGCTGTACAATTGTGTTCAGCTTCCCAGTTCAGGGTTCTACCCTTAGTGTGGGTGGGAGCGTTCACCTTTTGGGTTAAACCTAATGCGTTGAGGGAGTTTACTATTTGCACAGCATGATTGTCAGAGGGATCATTCAGGCCTAGGTTAAAGTCTCCAAGCAACAGAACTTGGGAGGTAGGTTTGAGGTTGCAAGCAATTAGATTATGCAGATCCTCCTCAAAGGTGCCAATGGGACCAGGGGGTCTGTAAACTATATGCATGGTGAGGGATTGGGAGTTCTTTAGTGGTAGCTTGACAGAGAGGGATTCACATGATTGCAGGTCATGTGGGGCTGCTAGCCTCAGCGATAAAAACTCTCTCTAGATATGATAGTTATTGTGCCTCCTCGGGAGCCATCTCTGTCTACGGCCTCATCATACTCACTAATTGTATAACATAGGGAGTTGAAGAGGGCTGTAAAAAAAGACTGGATGCCTGGAAAGAATCCACAATTCAAAACAAAAATGTAAAATTGGACAAAAGAAAAATTTGAAAAAATCCCATAAGACACCTATTAATGCACCATGGGCTTTTCATCCCAAATGCATACAATTAGGATAGAATGCGTTAAAAAGAAATGAATGTCCATTGGACCTACTGGTGCTCAGAATATAGCCAATACAGAATAAGGTGTCTGCACCTACGCCCTTAGGCTGTGAGCTGAAGTGAGCTGAAGTGCCTTGGGGGAAGATGCAAAGAGCTGTTCCCAAGCAGCTCAAAAGGAATTCCAGTTCTGCTAAAAAATGCTTCAACATAGCCCGAACCAAGCTTGGGGTTTCAAAAATCCAGAAAGGGAATTAGGAGTGGGATGACCTCTCCCATCTAGGGAAGCCTTGCTGCTTTCCTTTCCATCCAGCCCTCTGCATTTTCCTCCATCGTCCTGTCAGGTCTGTCGCCCTGAACAGCCCACAGCAGGGCCTAAGCTTACTCTCTTTATACCCTCTGCTGCCGCTCTATTTTCAAGCCTTCCATGCCTACTGTCTGTCCTTCAGAGGGCACTAGGAACGTTGCCAACAATTGCATTTCAGCTGACAGCATCTTTTCTTGTAAACCATAGCCACGGCCATGGTCCTGTAATTCAGGGGCCACTCGGAATTTTGGCAACAATTGTATTTTTAACTGACATCATCGTTAACATACACAGCTTGGACAAGGACATAGCGCTGTCCTTCAGATGCCACTCAGAAGTTTTCCAACAATTGTATTTTTAGCTGAAAGCACCCTGCTCGTGCACAGCATGACTCAAGACATGACCATGTCCTTCAATGGCAATTGGGAAATGTTCTAGGAACTTGCTAGCAAACTACAGATTCCCATTTAAAACTACATAATAGAATTACAGAAGGCCTGCCTTTTGAAGTTCGCAGTGTTCGCCGCTATCTATGTTTTGTGTTCTGCAAGTACATTGGCTTCCTTCACGGATAGGGCCTACATAGCGGTTAACGAACATTGTTTTTACAATCAGAAGGTGCTGTACTGGGCTATAGGTCAATGACTCGCAACCCAGACTTTTGGAAAAAAACTCTAATGTACTTCATCGCAACATGGAAAAGCAAATCTCGCAGCTTTCAGTTCACTTTATATAAATGTGTTTGCATCACGCTGTGCATTATAGCAAGGAGACCTGCATTTCACTTAATATCACTCAGGAGCCAACACGATGAGGGATCGGGCAGGAGCCCTCCCTTCCATCCCTGCACTGTGCCGGAGAAGCCTGATCCACCATGAGAAGCAGCACATGAGAGGAGCCTTTGCTGTTGCGCCTGCTCCATCGCCGCACTGCCGCCGCACCAGCATATTGCATAAATCACTTTGCCCCATCAGATGCCAGCAAACCTGCAATTTTGTTGAAAGTATTGAGAAAACTTGTGGCAGATGCCTTTGCCATCCGTTCCTGTTTACTGTTGTCATAGGAACTATTACGATGGCCGCCGCCTCCAGCTAAATAGCTGATTTGCCCCACGGCGCTTTTACACGCAGCACCCTCACTGGAGGAGGAAGCCGGTCCTGCTTTCAAAAGGCCTGATTCAAAAGGCCCTGTCTCAAGCCTTTTGCTCACACAGGAGCCAAGATGACGAGGGATCAGGCCGGAGCCCTCCCTCCCATCCCTGAACTGCACCGGAGAAGCCTGATACACCACGAAGAGCAGCACATGAGAGGAGCCTCAGCTGTTGCGCCTGCTCCATCTCCACACTGCCGTCGCATCGGCATATTGCATAAATCACTTTGCCCCATCCGATGCCAGCAAACCTGCAATCTCGTTGAAAGTACTGAGGAAACACGTGGCAGATGCCTTTGCCGTCCGTTTCTGTTTACCGTTGCCATAGAAACTATTAAGATGGCCGCCACCTCCAGCTTAATAGCTGATTTGCCCCACGGCTGCTTTTACTCACAGCACCCGCACCGGAGGCGGAACCCGGCCCTGCTTTCAAAAGGCCTGATTCAAAAGGTCCTGTCCCAAGCCTTTTGCTCGCAGAGGAGCCAGCACAACGAGGGCTGGGTCCAGAGCCCTCCCTTCTATCCCTGAACTGCACCGGAGAAGCCTGATCCATCATAAGGAGCAGCACATGAGAGGAGCCTCAGCTGTTGCAGCCACTCCATCTCCGCACTGCTGCCGCACCAGCATATTGCATAAATCACTTTGCCCCATCCAATGCCAGCAAACCTCCAATCTCATTGAAAGTACTGAGGAAACACTTGGCAGATGCCTTTGCCATCCATTCCTGTTTACAGTTGCCATACGAACTACTAAGATGGCCGCCACCTCCAGCTAAACAGCTGATTGGCCCTTGGCTGCTTTTACACACAGCACTCGCACCGGAGGCGGAAGCCGGCCCTGCTTTCCAAAGGCCCGATTCAAAAGGCCCTGTCCTGAGCCTGTCGGAAATGGGAGGGCTGGAGGGCCACCGTAAACTGTTGGGTTACACGCCTGCTACCAAGGTGCCTCCTCCTGACTTTTCCCATGACCACCACTAAGTTATATTGTCACTCTGCACTGCACGTGGTAAGATCCAAAATGCTTTTCATTTGCACCCCACTGCAATGTACTTCATACCTTTGCCTGTCTCATAATATAGGCTAGGCCAACCCACCTTCCCTACCTCGCCATGTTAGATACGTGTTACTGTGCCTCCACCTAGTCACTATCCCCACATCTGTTACTGCGCCACAGCCACTGCGTCTCCTATCTCACACCAGCCCGAGGATTCAACCGGCCTAAGCGCTCTGACGTGCTACCCGCCACCCCCCACCCCTGATATCTGGCAGCGGCCTGCCAACCACTAGCCCACAGAACAAGCATCAGGCTGGTATACCTACCAACCGCTCTATCTTTTCCCCTGTACAACTACATCGCCCTCATGTATGTCTAACTGTATCACCTTACAGCACTTCTGTATTGCAAATGCACTGTGAACCAAATACCTGTATATGCATGTTTGTAATGCTCTCCACACCCACGAGCCTCACCTCACCAATAATCACTCAACGTAAGCTCATTTGCCTTGACTTGTGTTGTACGCTTCGTAAACCTGCCTGCATTTAATGTTATGCGCCAACCTTCTGCTTCTGTAACTTAGCATTGTTCCCCTAACACGGGCTCACCCGCACATTGCACTGCTCCTTGAACTCCTTGAACTTGGCACGCCATCTCACCCACTAATACACAATAAGCACAGCTGCTACCAGCAAGGCCTACCTGTTTGCCCACGCACACTGAACTGTGCATAGCATGGCTACTACTGCAATCCCAAAACTCTCAGACATCCCACCTACCCCCTTCCTACCATCTTTTTTTTACCAAATCGACTTCTCAGAACAGTGCCCATCAGAGGTCCACCACGCATCTCCTCAACCTCTCAAAAACCATGAACAACCTGACAGACTACCTCTCCAGAACCCCCAAACTATGTAAACACCCCAGATCCGTCGACACCAGAAACAAACACCTTGGTCTACACTCCCCTTAAACTCCTACTCCTAACCCCAACCCTCCACAGGCACACCACAGTGTTACAAAGAAAACTGTCCCACTTGAGACTTCTAAAATCTCATCAGCACCCTCCCTGCCCAAGGCCACAGGAACCACCACCACCACCCATTCAGGGAAAGGCATAACAAAGAAAAACGTGGCACCCTCCAATCTGCAATATGCACTGATTAATGCCAGATCCCTCCCGGCCTATGCCATAGAAATCTATGACCTCATCACCAATATCAACCTTGACATTTTAGCTATCACAGAGACCTGGCTCCGTGAAGCCGCACGACCTGCCCTCTCACTAGGACACCCTATCTATAGGCAAGATAGACACACAGCCAAAGGCGGGGGAGTCGCCCTCATAGTCAGACAAACCCCCTCACACCTCAGAGAGAACATCGATTCTCTCGCAGTTAAGATCGCTATCTCCCCCAACACCACCTTGACCATCCACCTAGCCTACCGCCCACCAGGTCCAATAGCAGACTTCCATGATAACCTCATCCATCTCTTAGGTGAAAACCCTAAAACCAGACTTCAATCTGGGCCTTAATGATCAGAAAGATAGACCTTCCAAAGCCCTAGCACAAGCTCTACAAGAGCTCGGTTTCAAGCATAAATCCTCACACCCACCCACTGCAAAGGGCGCACCCTTGACTGGGTAGACCATAACTGTGATGTAGACATCAGCTCCAACAGCCCTACCCCTTGGTCTGACCATCACCTAATACACTTCCTCATTCCGATCTGTACCACCATATCCAAACATCTCAGCCCCATCCCACCTGCGCTAGCTAGAAGTGCACAGAACCTCACTAATGAAAGGATCTTCCCCTACCTAGAAACTCTAACACTCAACCTCCTAACTTCCTCAGACCCATTGATATCTACAACACTACGCTGAAAACAGCCATTAACACCATTGCACCACTACAGAACAAAAAAGTGAAAAAAATAAAACTCTCCAATACTTGGTTCTCCACAGAACTGAAAGAATTACGTGCCCTAAAACATAAAGCCTTGAGTAAATGGCTAGGATCCCCACAGGGATCCACACTATCCACCTATAAAACTCTGGCCACTCAATACAAGAAAGCCATAATTGCATCCAAATCCTCCTCCTACAATTATAGAATCACCAATGCCACCTCTGAATCAAAAGTGCTCTTTGTCATCTTTAAAGAACTATCCACTCCAGCAACCAATTCACAAGAGATTGTTAATGATAAAGCATGGTGTACTAGTGTACAAACAGCCTTGATAAATAAAATTTAGCTCCTGCAAAATAGGATCCATGAGCATCACAAAAACCTCTCTAAACACATCATGTTAGCATCCCACCCTAACAGCAAGATCACCAAAGACAAAATAAAACTCTTCTCCTTCAGAGTTACTGAGGGAAGTTACTGAGTCCGAAGTAGTAGACATAGTCAATAGAATCAGGCCATCTAACTGTAAAGGAGATGCCTGCCCAGCCAAACTAGTCAAAGACTGTGCAGAAACGCTAGCCCCTTTTCTAAAAACTTTCATCAACGCCTCTTTCAACTCTTCTGAAAAAACCCTCACTAGACCATGAAATAACTAACAACTACAGGCCCATCACCATCGTTCCATTCTTGCTCAAAATCCTGGATAAGGTTGCCTATTCGCAAATCCAGCAATTTCTGGAAGAAAACAAGATCCTAGGCAAAAGGCAATCTGGATTCCGCCCAGGCCATAGGACAGAATCTGCTCTACTCGATCTTAAAATACAATTTGGCGACATTATGGAAAAAGGCAAACTGGCACTTCTGCTAGATATGTCGGCTGCCTTTGATCTCGTCAACCATGACATTCTGGGTAAGCAACTAAAAAACAGGCCCCACTTCTCCCTGCAAGCCATAACATGGATAGCGTCTTTCCTCAAATTCTCAGTCTCTGCTTGTGCTTCTCCCACCACCATACACTGTGGAGTCTCACAAGGATCATGTACTGCACCCACCCTCTACAACATCTTCGCCCTCCCTCTCTTCAATGATCTGGATCGTCGTGACATAGCCTACACAATCTATGCCGACGACATGCAAGTCCTACTCCCTCTTACTGGCATCTATGTACAAGACTCTGCGGCCTGAACCAATATCTACACAGCCAATGCAAACATGGATGGCAGCCAACAGCCTTTCTCTTAATGGAGATAAAACAGAGATCCTTGTGGTAGGCACTAAAGAAACGCTCAATAAACTCTCCCCCCAATACAGCACATAAATAATCGACAATACCATTATCACTGTTTCATCAGTGGTAAAAACTCTAGGAGTTTACCTTGACTCCTCCCGGTCCATGATACGCCAGGTCAGTGCCATGGCCTCCTCCGCTGCACTTACCACAAAAGTTATCAACACCGTCAAACCATTCCTTTCAACCAAAAACTGCCTATCAATTGCCAGAGCGACAGTCGGCACCAAGCTTGACTACTGTAATGCCCTCTTCTTGGGCACCTCTGCCAAAAACCTTATCAAGCTACAAGTAACACAAAACAATGCCCTCCGAGCAGCACTGAGTATTCCCAAAAGGAAACACATCTCCCAGGCAAGGAAAGATGCACACTGGCTGTCGGTAATAGATCACATTCTTTTTAAAACCATGGCCATTACACACAAATGCCTTTCACTTAACGATTTGCCCTATCTATCTGAAAGGATCACCCTCAGCTCATCATCCAGACCCACGAGATCCCATCTCACTAACAAGATCTATATCCCTTTCTTCAAAAGAGCCAAAGCAGGAGGCTCCAGTTTTCTGAACTTAGCACCCCAAAACTGTAATGCCCTCCCCACGGCACTCAGTGATGAAAAGTCCTATACAGTCTTCCGCAAAATACTGAAAACCAAACTGTTCAACTAATTTTGCCAATACTATGTAACCTGCATCATTTTTTTCAGTCTTGCTATGCTGTTCCACTGTAACCTAGGAATATGTACTATCCTATATTGTCAATATTGTTTGCACTGTTGCCCATCTGATGCAAGCCGTTTCCAAACAAGTATTCTGTAACAGTGCCGCTGTGCGCTATATATATTTAAATAAATAAAATAAAACATTAAATAAATATTAAACTGTTTTCATCGCACAGTGTAGAAGGAATGGTCTGCGACTCAGATCGAAGGCCATAAAAGTGCCAAGGACGAGTATGCTTGTCCTTTTTGCATAAACTTGCATAATAGCCTGGCACTTAATGTGGGCAGACATTGAACATACATGTCATTGTTGGACTTGAAAAAGTCAATTTCCACTTCTTTTTAGAAATAATTATTTTCTTTTATATTCAAACTGTTATGCAGGTTAACAGTTTTACTGTAACTTTGTAACAACAAATGAAAATGCCTTAGGTGTGGAAAGAAAGTAACAAAATAAGTAAATAAACAGCAGGGCATGTGTCCTTCTGCTATAGAACAGCTCTCCAAAGTTATGCAAGACATACAAATTCTACCCACTATTTAATTATTCATTAGCATTTTCCAAACTGATGTTCACTCCTTTCTTACCAAAAATGGTTGGAAACAACATGTTTGCAAAAAAAATAATGGAACTATTTATCAAATTCTTCATTTTAAAACTGTAAATAAAAAGGCAACTGCAATGAAATAAAACGAACACTATTTTCTATATTTCACATTTAAATAATTGATATTTTCTTGTTTTTGAACGTTACACAGTTTTCTAAAATTATTACAAACATTTCTAGAACATCATAAAACATTTACCTTGAATACTATTTCCATTTAAATCACTTTTCTGCACAAAGAATATCGTTTTGGGCAGTAGAAGGCATATTTACCAAAACGTTAATCAAACCTGTGCCTGTATATTTCAATAAAGCATCCATACAATGTTGCTCAAGTTACTACTTTATTAAATTACACTTATATATAATTACCAATGTAGAGCATACTTCGCTTGCTGCTTACCATTCTGTGTTGAGGCTGATCTTATTTTCAACTCTCCTGAGCTTGCATTATTATTTGTCTTTCCTGATGTTTTTCTCTAGGGCTCGTACTGGTATTGTAATCCTTACCAATTTGGAGGTAGGACCTCATCCACTCCTCAAGCGTCACAAATACAGCTATTCTGACCTGCAGTCATTCGTCAGTTCAGAAATATGTTAGGCATTTTCTGCTTTAGAGCAATTAAGCAATGGGTCAGACATATTTTATTTTTACAAAACAAGGGGGGTCTGGAAAACTCTCTACCAGCACAAACACAGCCCATTGACTTGTTCTTGGGTGGATGGCCCCTGGGAGAGTCTCAACCAAGTCTTTTGCTCACTGTTCTTTTCACAGAGAAGAAATTTCCGGCATATCAGTCTTCGTCCTGCCCAGTGGCAGTCCAGCACCGAAATGCTAGGCAATTCTCCTATGAACAAGAGTACCACAGCAACCCCATACACGTGTTTCAGCCTTGTTAGGCATCATAGGTGAGGTGAAGCTGTGCCTCTCTAAGAACAGTGAGCGAGGGGTCCACGTCTGGATGACCCTGGAAACTTAGGGTTAGACCCAAAGTTAATTTATGCAAAACAAAGGGGGGTCTGGGAAACTCTCTACCAGCACAAACACTGCCCTTTGACTTGTTCTTGGGTGGATGGCCCCTGGGAGAGTCTCAACCAAGTCTTTAGCTCACTGTTCTTTTCACAGAGAAGACATTTCCCCACATATCAGTCTTTGTCCTGCCCAGGGGCAGTCCAGCACTGAAATGCTAAGCAATTCTCCTCTGAACAAGAGTACCACAGCAACCCCATACACATGTTTCAGCCTTGTTAGGCATCATCATTGAGGTGAAGCTGGGCCTCTCTAAGAACAGTGAGCAAGGGGTCCACGTCTGGATCGCCCTGGTAACTTAGGGTTAGAACCAAAGTTAATTTATGCAAAACAAGGGGGGGTCTGGGAATCTCTCTACCAGCACAAACACAGCCCATTGACGTGTTCTTGGGTGGATGGCTCCTAGGAGAGTCTCAACCAAGTCTTTAGCTCACTGTTCTTTTCACAGAGAAGACATTTCCCCGCATATCAGTCTTTGTGCTGCCCAGTTTGATTGACTGATTGACTTATGTTTATTTACGCATGTATATTGTGGTTAGTCAGGCCAGTTAGTAATGGTGCAAAAGTCATTCCATCTCCTTTGCCATCTTTACATGCATTTCATAATGGTTGCATTTAACCTGTTATTTAAATGCCCACACCTTTTTTCCTTTAGCCCAATGTGCATTAGACTTTTCTATGTTTCTTGTATTGCATTATTCCCATTTGTAATATAAATGTGTTAATTATTTTTCTGTTACTTTGACTCTTTTCAAATGTGTCCTGTTGGAGCTACTTTACATGCTTTGTCCAACCAGAAATGTTTGTATATCTATACGTTGTTTGACATTTGTTAAATAAAATAATTGGTAACTTCAATGATTCATTGATTTTTCCACTGGTGAACCAAGCCAGTGCATAATATATTGCTTAAATCATGCACCTGTATTCATACCATGTACATCACGAATTTGACAATTAAGTTCAGGTTGCATTCTTTGATGCTGAATACATTTTATATCAAAGTTCACTCTTTCCACACGGGAACATCTTTTGTCGTTTATCTTATTTTCAATGACGCCTTCAAAGTTATTTGTTTACTATACTGTTCATGTTTTTCCTTTGAAGAACGATTTTTAAGAAAATGGGATATGCATCTGTTTAATTATGAGAAGTGGATTGTCATTATAATCATACCATGCAATCTCATGTCTAATCTTTTTGCATAATGGCCAGATGAAGTATTCCAGCATGATACATTACGCCAACAGTGATAAAAGTAGATTTCCTTCTTGATACTTTACCGTATTTAAAATTGGTAATGTCAGAATTGTTTTTTGTACCTTCAAACAATTATTGAAAAAACATTAATATTATGAAAAAGTCCATTTGTAGACAGATGTGAAATGGACATCATATCACAATGGCATCTGGAACAGTCATGCTTTGATTAATTAATTTAAAAAAGCTGGTGGTGGAATGGAGCAGTTTCACAGTTAAGTATTTGAATATGCATTACAGAATCATTTGCACACACGTTGTCAATCATTGGCCTCAATAGAAACAGTTTATTGATGGTAATACTTGAATAGCAATTAGTTCCATTGGAGATATCAAACTTGAAAGGTCTAACTTGATGAGTCTTTAGCAGTGTACTACTAGATTCTCCATGAGAACTGCAGTCTTTATCTAAGAGAGAAACGTATGTGTCGCATACTCTTTATATGTTCTGTTTTTAGAAGTAGTAGACCTTTCTGGCTCTTGTTATAATGCTGCCACAGCACTGTAAAAAGAATGTAGTATATTGTACTCTAAAATTCAGGATACATTAGCAATTACTTTGGAAGCATCAAAGCATAGTAGATACGGTCCATCAAGAGTGCTTAGACATAACAATGAAATGCACGTTATTCACTCTTCGAAAATATTTCACTAACTAGTTGAACACAAGACTGACATTTCAATTGTATTCAACCACACACTTGCCCAATCGTTTAGACTCTCCAAAATGCTATTCTTGACGTAACAACATGATTGTTTTCATTTTTAACAATTCTCCAATGTCTACATCAAACACACTAACTTCACTTTCTATTTACTCAACAGGTCCAGGAGAAGGACAGTGGTACTGATCAACTTTGTTTTAGGCATTTCTGCACTCTCTCAGAGAGACATCAAATTCTCAGGGCCTTCAATGCTTTAGCATAGCTGGAGTCTATTGATTGGCTCAGTTTCTTGTGTGGAGAATTCAACCAAAGTTTGGCATTTACAATGCTACCCAGAGTGCCATGACTCTTTTTTTATTTTTATTTTATTTCAAAACTTCAGTTTAATACAAGATCAAACTTTTGTTACATTACAGTATCCTGAGATTCAACTGTTAGGTTCCCATTATGAGTGCATGTTTGAATCACACCCATAATATGGCATTAGAGTTCATTGAGGTGTTCAAAAAGAAGAACAAAAGATTCCTTACACCTCAGATTAAATACTTTGTTTACAGACAATTTTTTCGGTCGATCGGCAAGATCATGTCTAAGAAGTTGATCATGCTACATGTGAGCATGATATTTCTCCCAATCGAAACAGTGTCCCACCAATCATCGGCATCATAAAAGATCGGTTTATAGGAACCAAGGTGTAGTTCACGAGCGATATTGAGCTCAGTACATTCAGTTATAAGATGTTTTAATGACTCAGTTTCTCCTGTCTTGCAGAACCTGCATTTATCGGAGTTGACTGTAGTATCTCGTCGTCGCCAGAGTGTTTCTCTTGTGAGAGCGTTCAGTCTGAATTTCAGGAATTGATTCCGATGGTGGCGAGAGGGACAAGAAAATAAGTATTTAGGAGGGGAGTGTAGTTTGATCATGCTCTTAGAACCTGGTAGAGTGGATTTAAAAGATTTGCGGTGTTCGTAAGTGAGAATCCAGTCCCATAGTTTGAGTTTTATTTTCGCATGTTGTGGATGATCAATTAATTCTTCAGTGCTGAT
Source organism: Ambystoma mexicanum (assembly GCF_040938575.1). Taxonomy (NCBI): domain Eukaryota; kingdom Metazoa; phylum Chordata; class Amphibia; order Caudata; family Ambystomatidae; genus Ambystoma; species Ambystoma mexicanum. The sequence continues at coordinate 710,731,719 of NC_090930.1, forward strand.
ATTGGCGGCTTCCATGATATTTGTCAGAGCGGAAAGCCATGATTGAAGTAGGCCGAGTATATACCTACAATGTCATTGACAAAGATTTCATATGCTGGAATTTGTTGACCAAGCTTCATTTTCCTCAAAGTGGATAAGGATTTCCAAATTATTGTCGTCTGAAGTGAGGTCAGAGCCAATTCGTATCTCAGAGCCACCATTGAGATGTCTTTTGAAAGCCCCAATGCACGTTTCCAAAACCTTCCTTCGAGTTTTTGCCATAGCCGATGATCGAGGTTCCATCCTGACTCTCCACCAAATGATATAGTGGGAATGAACTTCTGCAAGTAGAATGTTATTAGTGGTTCAATTGAAAATTTGCCATAGTCTTTATTAATTTTCGCACCTTGAATACCAAGTGTAGTAGCTCTTGCCAAAAGGTTGTTCGTCCAGGCTGATTCGCAAATGGAGGTGTTAACCATTGTTCCTAAGTATCGTATAGATGTCACAATAGTAAGCGGAGTGTTCTCAATTGCCCATCGAAAATTTTTGTCCTTCCGTGAAACAGTTTTCCCAATACACATGATCTTAGTTTTCCCTGTGTTCAGTTGCAGTTAATTTATTTTTAGATATTCGTTCAACTTCAACAACAGGTTTTGCAAGCCTATCTGAGTGCGGTCAATCAGCACAATATCGTCAGCATACACAAGACAGTTAACAGGTTTTGCGTTGATCTTTGGGGGAAAACAGTGTGTGGCTTCCATCCATTTCGGTAGGTCAGAGATAAATATTTTAAACAAGTCAGCCACCAATGGGCATCCTTGCTTGACCCCTTTGTACGTTGGAATTGGGTCGGTCAAGTCGCCTTGGGAATTTACTCTTACTTGAACAGAAGTATTGGAATGAAGCGCTACTAGAGGATCAAGAATTTGAGATGGACAGTTCCACTCGCTTAGTTTGGCCCACAGTTTTTCGCGATGGACTGTGTCGAAAGCTTGTTTTAAGTCGACAAAAGCAAAAAAGATTTTTGTTTTAGCTTTCAGGGCTTCAAGTTTTAAGACGGTTAGTATAGTTGAGTTGGCATCAACGCCTACGTTTTTCGTGAAACCTGTTTGTTGACAATCTACTTGATTCGCCTTTGATGCCCAAGCAGTCAACTTCGTTCGGAGAAATGAGCCAAATATTTTGCCCATGGTATCGAGCAGGGCAATTGGACGATAGTTTGATGGATCATCTCTGTTACCCTTCTTGTAAATTGGTACCACAATTGCCTTAGCCCAAGACGCAGGTGTTTTTCTCGAGGTTGAAATTTGACGAAACAAAGATTCCATAAGTTTGGCCCAATGATGCTTGTGTTTTTTTAGCATGATGTTAGTTATTTGGTCGGGTCCTGCTGCTCTTGAGTTTTTTAATTTTTGAATTGCTGATTCAAGGTCAGCATATGATGGAGTTATATCCCATACTTTAGTGGAAGGAAGACGATGAACTTGGGAGATTTGGTAAGGTCGTTCGTAAACTTTGGTAAAGTAATCCACCCATGAAGAGCTTGAGATTGCATTCGAGATAAATGTGTTGGTTCTTGTGTTTCCTTTATTTAGGATAGCCCAAATTTCTCGTAAGTTCTTTGTAATAATTATTTTTAACATAATTTGAGCTCTGTTTTGATCAATTATGATAGAATGGGATTTAAGCCAATTTCTATATTCCTGGCGTCGTGCCTTTACGCTTCTGTGTATGTCATATGGATCAACATGTGTTTTCCTTAACATTCGTAGGTCTTTCCTCAACAATTTTTTGGCCACTGCTATTTCTGAGCTATATAGATTTTTAGATGTAAGACCATATGTATTTGAGTTGGCATAATGTTGTGAACATGCAAACAGCAAAGGAACATAGTCCACGTCATTTGAGGCTTCAAGATGGAGGGTTAATTTCTCTATTGACGAGCCAGTAGTTTTTAGCCGATTTCCGGCTGCAGTTGTTGTCAGTGGGAGTTTGTAGGTCTTTGGATGAGCAAAAGTATCGAAGTCCATACATAGACGAAGCAAATCGTGGTCACTTGCATCTTTTTGAACTACTTCTAGTGAAACAACTCTTTCAAATAGATTACAAGAGACACAAATATAGTCAAGAGTGTTTCTAAGTAGAAGTCGGTTCCAGGTTGTCTTGCAGGGTTGGTCACGTTTGGCGTTGCCATTAACCATCTTGCAGTTTCGTCACGAAACTGCTTGTGACCATAGTTTACCTCGTAATGTAACTTCGTCTTTAGGAATAGCATTGTTTTCCAACGTGTGATGGTTAAATCGATACCAGCTGCAGTTCAGGTCACCACATATTAACAACGATCGATTGCAGTATTTAAGGAAAGCATCGTCAATGAGAGTTGTTATTGAGTCGATAAATTCTGTGGTGGTAATCATTGCCAGGTTCCAGTAACAATTGATTATGAGTAGATAGTTGGAAGTTCCTGAGTTTTCCTTCCCAATTCGAATAATCGTACCCTGAACAAACGGGTTTGGGTTAACCGCTTCCTGGGGAGTCATCCAGTTTTGAATTTTCAGTAAGGTAATTAAGCCTGAGTATGGACGACCCTTAGTATTTCTTTTGGCTGGATTCAGATGAGTAGTAAATCCGTCGCGATTCGGAGCATCGCGCAGCCATGTTTCCTGAATGCAAATTGCGAAGACCTCATCAAGCGGTTCTGTAAAGTTATCAAACAGATGAGAGAATCCGCGGGTATTCCAGGAGAGTAACCTTAGCTTTGTCCGTGTCGCTCATGGTTATTGAATATTGTTGTGATTAGACTGAGTCTTCTGTCTGAATCCTCTGATGGTGGGTTTGTAATCCATATCATTTTGTAATCTGTGCGAGAGGGATAGTGATTTCAGTAGGGATGTGCGACAGATTGGTCTGTCGAAGTTTCCTGAATTTGGTAGATTGGTTGAAACTTCTTTTTGAATTTTCAAGTCGGGTTCTAGGGTTACATCGAATCCATATACTAGCAGTTCTTCGACTGCTTGCAGTAAGATGTTTTTTACTGCAGACAATTTTATATGTAATAGTACTTGATCAGTTGTTTTTTCCGTTACATATTCTACGATCTTGATGCCGTCTGTGGTTATTGATCTGAGTTGGGGAACACAGGCGAATAGTTTTCGGACGTTCGCTCTGTTCAGGTTTACTTCTTTTCTATCAGAGTCAATATTCTGGAGACGAAGCTTCCATGAACTTGTTACAGGTTTGGCACTTAAGCTATCAGATACTCGCGAGTGTAAGTGTGAACCATTTTTTCTTTATTTTATTGTTAGTTTTGGGTCTAGTTTTGAGCTAACAGGTGAAGACTGGATCTTTAAAGAAGTGGACCGAACCATCCTTGTAGATTCTCTAACGTGACATCTAGTTGCGTTTTCTTTCAAGAGGGATTTCTTCCTTGCCTGGTTTCCTTTGTCGTTTGGTGCCAAAACTACAGGAGAAGAGACAATATTAATTTCACTTCTGATGGAGTACGTAGATAAATCACATAAGTCAACAGAGCCGTTTTCGCCGGACATATTTGAGATATCAGAATCTGTATCCAGGCGACGGCGTTTGGTTGGTAATTTGGTCATGACTTTTTATCAGTTGCATGTACTAACCCATGAGATTGTGTAAGATCATCGTGTGGTTTTACATTGCCAAGTAAAAAAAGACTACTTTTTTTCAGGGTCGTCAAAGTTCTTTTGAATTTTTTGACACTCGTTTGTTTATTTTTCTGTGATGCATCTTTTGGACCCGATTTAGTTAGAAGTTTTCCATCGGGTTTTGAGCCTTTCTTATGAGTTTTGGTTAATTCTAGAGTTTTGGCAGGGCCAGTAAAGATGTTAAATGAAGTGGGTTTAAAGATCACTGAACCAGAGGATACTTCTTGATTCTCAGTTGTGTCTTTTGTGTGAGGAAGAGCATTTTTTAATTGCTCGTCACAACCACTAATACGATCAGCTGAGCTAAGATGCTCAGATGTAGGTTGCAAGAAGTGGGTATGAGGTGAAGGGGGCTGGACCTCATTTGAATTTAATGCAGCAACATTAGAGTCCGGAGTTGTTTCGTTTGGTAGTCTTATGTCCACATTTTGAGTTGCCGGAGAACTTGAAGCCGGGACTAGAGGGACTAGCGTTTGGGTATATTGGGTGGCATTTTTTCTCATCCATTTCAGTGCTTCTAGAAGACCTTCTGATAGAGAGTCGTTTTGACAATGGTGTCTAGCTGCCAACTCACCTAACCGCTCTTGCCATCTTGTGGAAATATCAGCATTTTTTTCCATTTCTGTTTGAAGAAAATTCGTAAAGTGATCAATTTTTTCTATTTTTTGCGTCAAGTTTTGAATAATCACACCTTGATCACTTAATTGTCCATGTAGAGCTTCATATAATTTGGTGAACGGGGCTAAATCCACCGCTGATGCAGCTAAAACATTATTATGAATTTGTGATAAAGCTTCCATTGATATATTCACAGATTTGACTTTGCCTGCTAAAGGTTGTTCCTCGATCGAGGACGCATTAGAGCAATTCAGGTTGAACTTTTCGTTAATTGGTGAAAGAGTTCTTGTTAGATTGGGCAAGTGAGTATCGCCATAGACAGACAGTCGGCCGGTGAGGCGTACTTGCCTGACTGACTTGCTGGTCATCGGGTTTTTGCAGAAAGTGCATTTTGGATTTTAACTCTGCAATTCGTTGTAGGCGATGCGCTCTTGCAAGAGAGCTTGGATCCAGATCAGATGTTTTTGCTGTTGCTGTTTGAGGGGTCAAGTCAGAGGGGCGCCGGTGTAGACCGCCAGGAGACGCACTTGAAGCCTCTGGCGCCTGACATGCATACCCACTATTATTGCCTGGTGCAGGGGCCTCAGGTTTGTGGTTCGTTCCCGGAAAAATCATCTTGGATGTTACAGTCGATCGGGCCAGAGGATTGCAAGTCTTGTGGGTTAGGTCAAAGGACAATTCCTTTGGCACTATCAGCCATTCATGGTGATTTGAGGACTCGGCGTCTGTTGAAAGCAAATTTGACTGAGGCGGGTGGGACTGGCTGCTAGGTACAGAAGTAGAAGTGCAAGAGTCTTAAGTTTGCTGAAGTTACAGCCCAGGAAGACTTTGTCTGTAAAAATGAAGATGTTGGGTTTGAAGAGTTAACATTTGCCGGAAAAAGGTGAGGAGGCAGCGCATTTGAGATGTTTAATAGTTCATTATCAATCACCACGAAAGGCAACATTACATGATTGTTAGTGTCCATTAGTTTGCAGGGAAATAAAGTTGTTGCATTTTCGACCTGAGCTATGTCATGATCTACTAAATGTGCTCGTAGTACTCAAGTTGGAAGTTGAGTGAGTGGCAATTGAGGGTAGTGGAAGCTTTTCAAGTTGCAAAGCCGCGTCTTCATCCGAAACGCTGGCCGGAGGTGCTGTCATCAAGTTGGTGGGGTGACTATGAGAGAGTATTACGGGCACAGAATTTACAAGCCCTTTTTCATGTCCATCGCCTTTGTTTGCATCTTGTTGAGCATGAGTTGGCATTATGGGAGAATTCATATGTTTCCCTTGATGGATCTGGTGTACGAGATCCCAAACTGCCGTGTCAGTGACAGATAAATTGTCAGTTGTTAATTGGGATGTACATCTTTCAATGCAGGGAAGTAATTCTTCAGTTGAACTTAAGGTGTTTTGTACATTTTGTATAGAATTTGTTGATTGTAGTCCTAGAGAACAGACCGATGTGCCATGTGAAAGAACTGCCGGGAGAATGCGTGAAGCAAGTAAGGTACGGCTTGCAGTTTTGCTTACCTTTTTAGAGGCTGAGGCTTTCATCGCCGTCCACGGATTAAGCGTGCGCCGATGTTGGAGAGTTTTTTTCCGTGTCTGGGGGCCTGTGGTTTCAGCAGTCAGCATCATCGATGAATCTTACTGCAGATGGACCACAGCGCAGATACAAGGACGCTTGAGGGCGATTTGGGATCAACTAGAATCGATTGTCATGCTCCGGACGCCGCAAGTATGATCAAAAATGACTTATCGAGGAAGGGGGCGAGCAATGTCTCGTTGTGCAGCTCCTCAGGTAATAACAAAAGTAAAAAGAAAGAAGACAAGCGAAACTCTGCTACTGGACCCCTCAGGATGCCTGTACGTCTCGCGGGTCCAGCAGCCTCTGCTTCTTGCGTCGGGTATGATACCCGCCACACGCCACGGCCGCCAAACAGCTAAACAGGTGTAGCACAGCCCTTCTGCCACAGGGCTTACGCCGCAAGGGCGGATTGATTATGCAGATATAGCCCAACGATGGTCATGTGACTTGCGCGTCACTGCAGGGAATCCTCGAGTTGTGTTAAAGCAACGGCGTCCTTTTCACCATTCGCTTTAGACTGCACTCGTGCTGAACTTGATGAAATGAAAGTGGGAGAAAGTTCAGCTTCTTATCCACGTCGATCAACAGGGAAGCAGAATAACTGTCAAGCCGCCACAGCTAAACAGGTGTAGCACAGCCCTTCTGCCACAGGGCTTACGTGATGAGTAAAAGTCTTGAGAGTTGGTTGGTTTAGTTGATGGAGAGATTTCAGCACAATCATTTGCTTCCCTCTAAATAGTTAATCATATCCAGCCTTTAATACTTGTTGCATTCTCAGGTGGATGAAGGATAGCATCACTTTTGAAACCTTTCTTACATAATCAATGAATAGTTACCTGCATATGTGTGCTCCTTTTTGAAAGTTTCCTGTGATTAGATTTATTTAGGTATTCATCAGGTAGCAGTAGAAGATGGCGGAGGGTGATTTCAACAGTGTTGCATGTTGCCAATTTAATGGGGGACGTAAGAATGCAAGACACATTGTTTCTGGTTTCTAGTCTGAATGATTCAAATAAGATAGCTTTTCCCTGTACCATATTTTGCAGTGGTGAACAGAAGAAGAGGTTTGATGACACTGCATGAGGACGTTTTGATTTTCTTGCTGCATACAATGTTTTATTTCATCAGTACTCTTCAGATAAAGGCCAATTTTTACTCAACCAGCAGAGTAATTAGTTATGCAAACTCGATCGCTTGAACCTTGGCTTGTTGCATGGAACTTTCAACATCATTCATAGCCAATTCATCTTTGTTCTGTACTATGGAATCTCACATTGGTCACTGATGGATGCCTTTAGAAGCCTGACTTCATTTGGACATTGTTGCTGGCAATATCAGCTCCTAACAGGTTCTTATTGGCATATTTCACCTTCTATTTATTTTTGTAAATTTAGAAATTACAAATTACAGCAAGTGATGGTGCTTTCATTTGTTTCAAAAGCTGCCTATTAAGTATTGTATTCTAGTAATTCACCATCAGCATGCCGAGGACCGAAGAGCTGCAATAAGCCAAGTAGAAAATCTATTTCTGCGAGCATGGCAAGCAGTGCTCACAATGAAAAGTAAATAATGCCTGGCATGCAAGCATGCATGGCAGCGTTTACTCACTTTGCACAGGAGAGTGCAAAAGTGCAGGGCAAAAAGGAGGTGTCCACACATGGACGCTGCCTTTTTGCCATGCATTTTTGCATTCCCAATGCAAATGATGACCATTTGGTGGCAGGGAGCAAGTCCACACGTAATCGCTCCCCGCCATCAAATTACGAATTCAATGAACATGAGCACCTCAGAGCTTGTGAGTGAACAAACTTACAAAAGGACAAGAGGAAGAGACCATCATGCATGTTTATGAGTGAAGAAACTCACATAAAGGCAAGCATGAGGAACCACCACGCATGCTTTTGAGTGAAGTAACTCACAGAAGGACAAGCATAAGAAGCTGTCAAACACACTTGTGAGTGAAGAAACTCGCAGGGATACACAATCAAGGACAATAAAACAGACCTGTGAGTGAATTAACTTGCTGTTCCCTGGGATACCGTTGGCATGACTCCACTGGTGCTGGTCAAATCAGAGAACAAGGGGGCTCGCTCAGAAGACACTACACATCACAAAGACCAAGGTACTTGCACACGCTAAGGGGAGTCAGAAGGGGTCAGAGGGTTGTATGGAAGAGCTAGGGCCAAAACTACATTCCTGTGTTTCTGTTTAAGTAACCCTGGGACCCTTTGGGAGATTACACCCCTTAAGCAGCCTTCAGAACCTGGGACAAAATAACTCCAGAAAAACCTGGCTCTCCCCGGACACCATAAAGCAACTTTCAGTAGCTGTCGGCATATTCTACTGGGGAGAGCGACTGTTAGCAGCTGCCCAGGTCGTTCCACTTAGCACAAACTAATATGTCACTTTTTCAAATTTCGGAACACCATAAATCCACAGTAACATATGAATATGTGGTTCTCCCATAGATTGATATTCTTTCAGCTAGAAAATTCTCAGAGTGGAGGAAAATCTTTGTTACAGATAAAATGTAACATAGCAAGAATGTGATGATGAAAGTACAGAGAAAAAAACAGGAGCCCATAGAACACAAGTCACCGAAACTTTTCACATCACTTCCTTCTTTATTTGGTATGCCTGTTGAATAAATGCATGCACATTTAACTAAGCATACTCTTTAAAGCTCAGAGTTTCAAACCATATCAGAGGTTAAACATTCCTGTGCATTTATTGCATATCTGCATTATTTTGAAAACAGTACTCTTTGGTACAACTAATGTTGGATTTCCAAACTCTCTCAATAGCATCTCCTCCTAACTTCCTCTCATTTGATGTTATCATCCCCTCCTTAAAGCTTATAGCTCTCACCACTTCATCCTGCTCTCCTCTGATGCCACCTCTCCAACCTCCATCGCCTAACCAGCCTGTGGTTTCTCTATCTTTCTCCAATCTCCAACCAACACCAAACACAAGCTGCCTCCTGCAAACCACACTGGCTGACTGGTCTCCTTGGGTTTTATAGTGTTGTCCTTGGGTTGGGATCTTAGTGAGTGGCTGCCCCTGAGTTTGCTAATTGGGTCATGTGGGATAAATTGACCCACTGGTGCACTGCTATGCTGCATCACTCTGTTATGATGGTGCCAGAAACAGCAAAATGACAGCAAAACCCTTGTGCGCACTAAAACCCCTGAAAATCGCGCTTTTCCACGCACAAAAAGATGGCTGCCCAATATGCCACACATGTTGTCAGTGGTGGAACAGAGCTCTCACTACTGAAATGTGTCACTGGGCTCCACAACAATTGAAAGTGGAATGCAGAAGGAAAAAGCAGTGCTTTGCTAAATGAAATTCCAAATCTTGCTTTAAATCACTTTTTCTTTGTTGCTGAAACTTCAGAATGCCAGTACATAACACCTTTCAAATATTCAAAATTCTAGCTGGGTGCTACAATTCACTTAGTTTAAGAAATCATTGTGAACTTACAATGTCCTGAAAAGCTGAAAGCATAGAGAGATTTTCACAGCAAAAGTGGCCTGCCTGTGGATCTGTCAAAAATCTCTGTGCAGCAGAGGACTACTGTGATGACAGCTGTCAGGGCATGCCTGATTAACCTTTAACATGTATACACTGATAATCAAATGTTTGCAATCTAAGAGGCCTGTTACTGATAGTAACCCATATTGTAATTGTTTGATCCCATGGTTTAAAATCTTGAATGAGAATTCTAGCTGTATTTGATACAACAATTTTGTTTTGTGCTAAGCAAAAGGCTACAGAGTTAACAATTAATTTAAACCTGTCTGAAGCTGCAGAACTTGAGTAACAGGTTTTTCTCACAGAAGGAAGGTCTTTCCCCCAGCAGAAAATCATGGAGAAGTGTTAATTACAAGGTAGATAAGAACCTGCCCTACAGAGGCAAAAGGAACAATGACCAGCTGCAACTCAGCAAATTCGAAGTGTGAAGACAGTCATAAATGGCCTCTGCAAGGAACAAACATGGGGGATGGCTCCTGTGCGTGCAGGGAGAGACCAAGGGGTGGAGCCAAACAACCACGTGTTGCTTAACATGGACAAAGAACATATTTTAAAAAGACTGATAACTTCCTATTGAAAATTGTGAAAAAATAAAAATAACAGAGTTGTTAAGTTAATTTCCGGCTGCACGGGTGAAGAGGCGCCAGAACTATGTGACATGTTCTGGATAGCAATGGCAAGAAATGTGATTTTACGCAAAATGTATTTCTGCTAGAATTGTGAAACTTCAGACACTTATTCCCATGTTAAAGATACACACTTGTAGACATTTGCTTAAAAATTGGACATTGTGTTCCTAGTGAAAAGGGCAAAATTCTGTGAAAAGCGGAGACAGGATCCCACAGCTATGGGGTTTTGAGGAATAGCTGGTATGGAAAATATGTAATCTGTATATGTGATTTATAGAGGTTGCACATGTGGAAATATGTATTTTGCCAAAAGTAGATTTTGTGTTCCAGGGACTAGGGGTGGATTCTTAGCCTCATAAAATTGCACCATAAATATGACACTCTGTTTCTCTTCTCCTATCAAGGCAGAGAGTAGACTCTGACCCAATCACCTTTCAAAGGGGCAAGCCTATGCTAAACCAGCCCACACACCCCCTTTAGTTTAGTTTAGTTTATTATTTGTATAGCGCCGCCTGGCCCTAGGGCATCCAGGCGCTTGCGATGAATACAACAAGAATAATACAACAGAAATGTACAAACCGATTACATATTTACAAATTTACAGTCTTGGTGCATGCTAGTAAGGTAGGGCTAGGCAGTTTACGTTTCTTTGGATAGAAGCCAAATTTTGGTGTTGTGTCTAAATCTGTGAAAGGAAGGTTCTGATCTCAGCTCGAGTGGAAGTGAATTCCAAAGTTTGGAGGCAAGCACGGGGAAGCTGGAGCCACCTGCTTTTTGGAGCTTAAATCTTGGGATATTTAAGCAATGTGTTTGAGCTGATCTGGTAGGGCGCGCTGGGGTGTGGTGATTGAGATTGTCGGATAGGTATCTGGGTGCTTGGTTAGCTAGGCATTTGTGTGTGAGTGAGATGGTTTTATATTCAATTCTTTGTGGTATGGATAGCCAATGGCAGGTGCGTCTGGCGTCCGAAATGTGTTCATGTTTGGGTATGTTCAGGGCTGCTCGCAAGGCGTTGTTTTGTATGACTTGTAGTTTGTTGATGTTTTTCTGACTGGTTCCTAAGTATAACGCATTGCAGTAGTCAACTTTGGAAAGGACTAGCGCTCTGGCTAAGGTGATGCAGTTGGATGGTGAGAGGTAAGGTCTGCTGGCATTGATGAGTTTACAGGTGTAAGCAGTGGCTGATGATATGGAATTGATCTGTCTTGTCAGTGTGAGGGAGGAGTCGAGGTAGATTCCTAGGGTTTTGACGCTGTTAGAGACGATGATGTTATTGCCGTCTATAGTGAATGCTTGATAGAGTTTGTCGAGTTTATTAAGTCTGGGTTGGGAACCTAGGAGAAGAAGTTCGGTCTTGTCGTCATTGAGGCATAGGCCATGCTTGGCCATCCATTCTTGGATAATGGAATAAATGTTGTTGAGAGCAGTGAGGTCGGTGGAGTAGTCGCCTGTTAAAGGGATCAGTATTTGGGTGTCATCTGCGTAGTTGGTGTAGATGACACCCAAGCGGTCCAATATGTCAAAGAGGGGTTTCGTGAACACATTATATAGAGTGGGGGAGACGCAGGAGCCCTGGGGGACACCGCAAGTGACTGGGGCTGGGATGGCAGAGGCTGTGGGTGCGTAGACTCTCATGGATCTGTTGTTAAGGAAGGAATGGATCCATGCGTTGGCGTTATCTGAAAATTTGGCTGCTGAGGATAGATGTTTGCAGAGGATGTCGTGGTTGACCAGGTCGAAGGCGGCCGATAAGTCAAGAAGGAGAAGGATGGCTAGTTTACCATTGTCTTTAATGTTGTCCATCTGTATCTTAAGGTCAATCAGGGCGGTCTCAGTGCCGTGTTTGGGGCGGAATCCTGATTGTCTGAGTCCTAGTAAGTTATTTTTCTCAAGGTGGTTCTGTATCTGAAGATAGGCAGCTCTGTCGAGGATTTTTAGTAGGAAGGGTACGGTCGTAATGGGTCTGTAGTTGGTGGGGACATTAGGGTCAAGGGTGGGCTTCTTAAGTAAAGGAAGAACCCAGGAGTCCTTGAGGTTGTTGGGCACTATGTTGGAGGTGAAAGATGAGTTGATGAGGGAAGTGATGAAGGGAGCAAGTTGTTTGGCTGCATCTTTAATGACTGGGGCTGGGCAAGTATCGCCTTGGCATTTGGACGGTTTAAGAGAGTAGATTATTTCTTCAACCTCTTTGATGGTTATGGTGGAAAACTCAAAGAGGTTATTGTCATCATTTTGGGGGGTGGTGTGGGTGTGTGTAGAGGGGGTGATGTTATCAGTGAGGGTGAGGCTTTCTTTCTTTGTCAGGATTTTGGCTTGTAGTGTGGCAATTTTGCCTAGGAGTGCTTCCTGGATGCTCGTGCACCAGTGGATGTCTTTGTTACAAGTGTCTGGAGTGGGGGAGGGTGATTCGAGTTCTCTCAGGATATTGAATAGCTCTTTGGTATTAGATTTGGCGTTGCTGATTCTTTCATTGTACATGTTTTTTTTAGACTGGATGATGGCTGATTTATAGATGTTCGATGCCAGTGCGTAAGATGTCTTATTAATAGTGGATGGTGATTGTTTCCATGCTAATTCAGTTTGTCTTTTGGATTTGCGGAGTGTTTTTAGTTTGGGGGTGAACCAAGAATTGAGGTGTGCTCGTGGTTTGGCTTTCCGAAGCTTGAGTGGTGCTATGGTGTTTATGGCCTTAAGGATAGTTGTGTTGTATAACTCTACTAGTTCAGTAGGGTTGGTCATGGTGGGTGAGAAGTCGATGATGGGTTGGAGTAACGGGAGGAGTTTCTCTAGTGTGATATTTTTGTTGTTTCTTGTGAGTGTGGGTGGGGCATTGGAGGAAGGCCCTGGTGTTTGCGTGCCTTTGTTGATGGTGAAGGTAATAAGGTGGTGATCAGTCCAAGCGCATGGAGTGTTGGAAAGGATGGTAGTGTTGCAGTTGAGGTCAGCTATCCAGTCAAGGATGCGGCCTTTGTTGTGTGTGGGTTGTGTGATATGGTGGGTGAGTCCTAATTCTGAAATTGTGTTGGCGACAGTGTGAGCTTTGTCATCTTTCTCATCATTGAGACCTAGATTAAAGTCTCCTAGGATGAGTAGTCGAGAATTAGGTTTGATATTGTCAGAGAGTAAAAGGGCTATGTCGTCATTAAAGGATAGTATAGGGCCTGGCGGTCTGTAAATGAGGTGGATGGTGATAGTGCTTGTGTGCGTTGTGTGTAGTTTGAGGGTGAGTAGTTCCGCTGATGGCAGTGATTGGTTTTGTATGTGTCTTATGTTGATGGAGCTTTTTGCAATAATGGCTACTCCACCACCTTTAGCTGTTTGTCTGTCTGCACGGTAGATGGTATAGTCATTGGGTATAGCAAGTGATAGAGAGGGGCCAGACGCTGGGTGGAGCCAGGTCTCTGTAATAGCTATGAAGTCGAGATCATTGAAGGAAATAATGTCGGCTATGTCTAGGGCATGGGCGACTACAGATCTCGCATTGATGAGTGCACCTTTGATGGTTTCGGTGGTGATGCGTGATTTTTTGATGTGGGTGCGGGGGGAGGGTGCGTTCAGGCCGTGTGATATCTGGTCTGACGGAAGTGTAGGGCGTGTGCAGGAAGGGGCAGATTTGGTTAAGGTTATATTTTGTTTGTTGCCTAGATTGAGGAAGGATACGGGTGTGTGTGTTCTGGATCTGAGTCGGGTGAGTCTCGATAAGCCTGAGCAGGGATAGGATTTGCTGGTAGTGAGGTTCGTGATAGTGGATTGGCCGATGGGAGTAGTTTGTGATGCTTCTTGGGGGCTGGAGGTGTCTGCTGTGCGATGAGAGTTGATGGAGGAGGTAGGTTGGAAGGGGTTGATGTTGGGTAGGAAGGGGGTGGGGCAGGGTATGGGATAATGTCTGGGGCAGGCTAGTCTGCTGAGGCCATTGGGGTGTAAGCGAAAGTGTGGCCCTGTACAAGGGGTGTCATGGGGGACCAGGCAGAATGGGAACATAATGAGGAAGGTCCAGGTTATCATATCTGAATTTAGAGGGAGCTGGCGCACAAAATCATCAGAGAGAAGCTAGTACGCAATGTAAGTGCACAATGGTGCTGCAGTGAGGGTACTGACGCAGAGAATCAGAGAAATGCTAGTACACAGTGCTAATACACAGTTCTAATACACAGTGCTAATACACAGTGTGCTCTAAGCGACCATGAGGCACTACACTATGTCACAGTGGTCTCTAAGCGACCATAAGGCACAACACTATGTCACGGTGGTCTCTAAGCGACCATAAGGCACAACACTATGTCACAGTGGTCTCTAAGCGACCTTAAGGCACAACACTATGTCACAGTGGTCTCTAAGCGACCCTAAGGCACAACACAATGTCACAGTGGTCTCTGAGCGACCATAAGGCACAACACAATGTCACAGTGGTCTCTGAGCGACCATAAGGCACAACACAATGTCACAGTGGTCTCTAAGCGACCATAAGGCACAACACAATGTCACAGTGGTCTCTAAGCGACCATAAGGCACAACACAATGTCACAGTGGTCTCTAAGCGACCTTAAGGCATAACACTATGTCACAGTGGTCTCTAAGCGACCCTAAGGCACAACACAATGTCACAGTGGTCTCTAAGCGACCATAAGGCACAACACAATGTCACAGTGGTCTCTAAACGACCATAAGGCACAACACAATGTCACAGTGGTCTCTAAGCGACCATAAGGCACAACACAATGTGAAAGTAGTTTGTGTTAGACCGTACTGCAAAAACAGGGTTCAGTGAAGGCTTGAAGCAGTTCAGGTTGCTGGCTGGAGCAGTGGAAAAAAGGTTGCTGTAAGGGGCAGTATGCTTGCCTCAGAGGAGATGGGCAGGGGATCTAGCCCTATGCTCGATGGCGTATACAGGCTAGAGATAGGCACCGTGTACAGTGCCTTCGATGTGGGCCGGTTCGAAGCCTGCTGGCTTGTGGTAGGCTCCCAGTAGAGGAGAGGGGCCAATCACAATGTTTGCAGGGTTGCGGGGCCGGGTGGAGGGCTGAAGATGCGACGGTCAGCCATCTTTAAATGGTGTGGACCTAGGGGCTTCAATTGGTGGCTGGATGCACTCTGAGTGCAATAATGGGGCAGATCCTGGCTGGAGAAGGCCACACGCTTGAGCGGCGCGGATATTATTAAATAATCCGCCGCGTGTTGCCTTCAAGACGCACGCTCGTGCTGCGGCTAGGGACTCGTGACATACCTGGTGTCAGGCAGGGCTGGCTACTGCTCCAGCAGTAGATGGAAGGAGCTCCTGCTCATGGTGGCTCTGGAGTGGTAGGGGCAGAGTTCCTGGTCCCTGGCTCCTTAGGCTCCGAACAGGCACCCAACAGGCCTTAGTGTGGCCTTTGTGAGGGCCGGCGAATCCGCCTGCCGGCGGATGCTCGTTCGAGCTGAGAGGCGGTCTCAGCCTCGTTTTGGCGCCGCGCTGCGCCCGGCATGGAGAGGTCAGGCAGGCCTCTCAGACCTAGTCAGGCGGTCTCTGTGGGCCTCGTCTGTGCTGCTGGCTGCTTTGGGGCGGGGGAGAGGGCTCCTGCCCTCTTCCCTGGGCAGAAGATGTGGAGTGCGGAGGCACGGGCACCCAACAGGCCTTAGTGTGGCCTTTGTGAGGGCCGGCGAATCCGCCTGCCGGCGGATGCTCGTTCGAGCTGAGAGGCGGTCTCAGCCTCGTTTTGGCGCCGCGCCCGGCATGGAGAGGTCAGGCAGGCCTCTCAGACCTAGTCAGGCGGTCTCTGTGGGCCTCGTCTGTGCTGCTGGCTGCTTCGGGGCGGGGGAGAGGGCTCCTGCCCTCTTCCATGGGCAGAAGATGTGGAGTGCGGAGGCACGGGCACCCAACAGGCCTTAGTGTGGCCTTTGTGAGGGCCGGCGAATCCGCCTGCCGGCGGATGCTCGTTCGAGCTGAGAGGCGGTCTCAGCCTCGTTTTGGCGCCGCGCTGCGCCCGGCATGGAGAGGTCAGGCAGGCCTCTCAGACCTAGTCAGGCGGTCTCTGTGGGCCTCGTCTGTGCTGCTGGCTGCTTTGGGGCGGGGGAGAGGGCTCCTATGATGTCATTGCATAGCATAAATAGAGACAGGTCACCACACATAAGGACAAACAGATTCACTCACTATCCTGATGCTGGCGGAGCACCCTGCTGCTGAACTCTACATCTTCCTTGCTCCAGACTCCAGAAACTTGGCAAAGAAAAAGGCCCACTGCATAGCTGAACCATTCTCAGCTAGGCCTCAAATTCCAGAACAGAACCCCACAGGCCTAAGGGGCAGCACCATAATACAGCCGGGTTGTGCTATTACTGCTTGCCTGCAGTGAAATATCCGCAAAACCAAGAAGGGTAGATCCAGTCCTGTGCTGTGCTGTGAACAGAGCGCCTTGCAGATCCGATCCAGTCTGATGTGCCCAGCTGTCTTTCCTAAACCAGATCCAATTCCCTGACCAGAAATGACGGTCCCATTTAAAAACGTATCCAGTGAGTATAAATAGGAAGAATTGTGTCACTAGCACATGTACTTTGCATAGTCTTATCCCTATCTTAGACCCATCCTCTCTTGTATTCAGAACCTGTATTGTTAGGAGTATCTTTGCATTGTGTGAAACCTCTCTCCAACCTATCTGATCTTTCCTCCAGAACTAGTATTGGTAAAACTATTTCTGCGCTGATTTTTTATCATCTCAAGAAGGCAAGTTTCCTTAGCAGACAGACAACCTGATCAAGTGACTGTGTTCCTGTGTGGTATTTGTTTTGTTCATAGTCATCCTCTAGTGTAAGAAACCCTTTTGTCATTTTAAAAGCGCATTCCTGTTTTCCATTCGTGCGCCTATCTTGAAAAAACAACCTCCACTAAAACATCTGTAACGCCCTCAGTTTTTGTGATAGAAACAGAATTTCACCTCTGCTTGTAGCTAACATCCATATCTATCCATCGCACCTAGAACCGCATTCCAATGCGTTTCTCCCGTTATCGCAAATATTGTGCAGTGAAAAGTTTGCCGCACATTTTCATTTTGGGGAAATTCTTACACATGTAAAACAGCTTTTAATTGCTTCTGACTAGAATTTTAAGATTTAAAATGTTTTCTTGGGATTAAATCATTGCTTGTGTTTGTGTGCAACTATCCAAAGTGGCTCTCATAAGAATTGATAACAATTTCAGCAATTTTGACCATATTTGGTGTTTTTGCCCAGTCCATTCTAAAGATAACTTTAAAAGCCATTTTGCCAGCTTGACAGTCAATTCCGTTTCTCTTGTGTTTGAAAGGGGGAAAGTGGGATTGATATTCTGTTTGAATTCTGACATTCCTGAATACCTGCTCTCTCCTCCTATCTCTTTACATTACCTATTGGGGGTTCACGGGTGTGCAGAGGGAACCTATAACCAGTAAAGATCTGAACCAACACAAAAGTATTATTTTCTGTGCTGAATTGTTTTGCTCACTACTTACTCCTTGTGTATTAAAGAGATTATTCAGTGTTACCGCACCCCATTGGTGATTGTTGAGTACCTATTAAAACATATTGTGATTAATTTTTATATACCTAAATAAATATTTACCTTTGAAAACCAGCCTGCTTCCTGGTTCAGTGTGACCGGGGGGGAGGGTTCCAGGAGAAGGGCGTGATATGAGTGGTATATCGTTCAGAATAAAGAACTTTTAGACAAAAATAAATAAGGATTTCAGTTGTGCACTACATGCTAGGCGTTGACTTGGGTGTGTGCCGGATTGAAATCACTTACAGCTTGGGGGCTCGTTGCGAGATCCTGAATTAGACATACCACTTGTGACAGTCTAACACAGCGTGCTAACTGACAGGGTACATACACCGTGTTGGGCTACCATACTGTGCTACAATGTAAAACACCCTTCAAAAGAAATACTCAAAGGAGTTAGGCCTGTTTTGCAAAACTAAAGTAACCCTGAGATAAATCAGAAGGAAATTAATATTTCCGGAATGGCGACCCTAGTGGAAATCAATATTGCAAGGGAACACCTACTGCACAAATTGTTTGTCAGGGATGAATGGGTAGAGAAGGATGAGAAAGTCTGGCTGCAGGAAACCAAACAACAAGTCACTGCCACAGAATTAGATACATGGCAGGTCCAGGGTCCATTACACCAGGCACTTAGTGAATTGTATATGGCCCCAAAGGTAAAAGAAGAGCAATGTAAAATGTCCAAAATAGCGGCTTACTTGTACCTCCACATTGGAGTAATACATGAAGAATATGCTGAAAGCCTAGATCTGGCAAAGAGGCAAGTACAATCCCTAGAGAAAACCCAAACAGATCTGGACTCTGCAGAGCAAAGGCTACAAATGAGCCAAGAATCAGAGAGAGAAACTAGACAGTACCTGACAAAGTTAAAGGAAGATCTGGATCACCTGCAGCAAGACAAGGCAGAGCAAGCTACCAAAATAGTGACACTGCAAAAAGAGTGTCAAGAAAGGTTGGATTCTCTACAACAGAGCATACAAAAGCTGGAGCAGCAATTAAATTGTAATAGAGCCTGTGCAGGGCAGATGGTTGCCCTAGAAAATCAGATTGATGAACTAAAGGAGGAAAATAATAAATTAATAGTGAATAATCTCCACACTCAAACAGATTTTGATGAGGAGTGCCAGAAATTATATGCCATTAGGAAACAAAGGGATGACCTGGCTGAGCAGAGGGGAACTCTATGTCAAGAGAGGGATGCCCTAGGCCGGGAAGTCAGCCATTTAAAAACCAAGCTAGAAGAAAATCACCTGGCCCTTCAGGGACTGGGTGAACTCAAAAGGGACTATGAAAAGCTGTTAGAGCATACCAGGAGGGTGGAAGATGCTCTGGCAAAGAATAATCAGGCCAGTAAGGACCAAACTCAGGAGGTTAGTCTCCTGCAGCAACAATTGGCCCAATACTCCCAATGCAGGCAGGATGCACAGAGAGACAATGAGGCTCTCTGTAAAAAAACATGACAGTCTCCATAGACAGACAGCCATGCAGGAACAACTCATAGAGACCAGTATGGCCTTAATAGAAGAACAAAAGGGTCAGATTCTTGCATGTCATCAGGGAGTAGGGGCTGAAAGAGATGAGGTCAGATGGGAGAGGGAATCCCCTGAGCATAACCTCAGGAGCCCTGGCATCAGGGACTATAATCCCTTCAATTCCATTGACTCTGCCACCACCATGTCCACTGGCTCATATGAACCAAGGGCCACAGGGATGGTAGACTTCAACACAATGGGAAATATGGGGCTAATAGGTCAGCGCCTCCCAGAAATGGATGGGTAAAGGTTCCCAAATACTAGGGCCATCTTCTCTGATCAGGGAGACTCCAGTGAGGGGAGAATCAGAGAACTGGATCCTCAGAAATATCACATACCTAAAGAGCAGGCTGTAAAATTTGTTGAGGAACTCCATGAGACTAGTCCCACTAAGAGCATACTAAAAACCTCTTCCCAGCTAGGACAGTGGGGGGGGGGAAACCCAACCAATTCTGGGAGGAAGGAAGAGTCAGAAGACTCTTCTGAGCACCACAGATCCCAAGACACTAGGCCCCCACATTCTGCCAGCCATTCCCAAGCTCACAAAATCCAGGAGAGACTAGAAGATCAGACAGCCACCTCAGGAAGCAGTGCCTCGGAGTCAGAGGATGAGTGGACCAGGGTGACCAGAACTAAAAAGGCTAACAAAGTCAAGAGAGCTTTACTCAAGGATCCCCTGAAGCAAATAAAAGCTTTTAGGAGCGTCATCACGCCCTACCACAAAAATGCCAAATATTCAGTTTGGGAGCACCTTGAATTGTTTGAGCAGATGATGTAGACTTTCCACCTGAAGGACAGCGAAAGCTGTATTCAGTATGTAAAGTGGACATTTTCACCTGAATAATCCAGCTTCTTTGCGGGGCTGGAGGATCAGAACCATTCCAGATGGTCCACCTATAGGGTGGCCATCCTGAACATTTTTTCTATTCATAGAAACCCACAAGAGGCCTGCAAGGCAGCCTAAAACCTACAATGTGGGGGAGACCAGGCCTCACAAGAATTTGTCCAGGAGTTGAAACGCGCCTTTGCACAGACAACTAGAACGGTGCGCACTGACAGTAAACAATTTGTGAACACCTTCTTTCATGCTCTCCCTAAATACATTATGACCCAGCTAGAGAGGGACTTTCATGAGAAAAGATCACTAAACTGGGTCATTGAACAAGCAACATGCATCTATGAAGTGCAGAAGCCACTAGTAATTACGGTGATACAACCGCAAGAGACGAGGAGCATGTACATTAGAAGCTGGTTCCCAGGACCTTTCTTCGGGGCCATACCCAACCCAATCAATGAAATAATATAATTGTCCGCCCCTTTTTCGGGAATTGAGGATAGCTTGCACCTCGTATTCGGGGTACCCTTCTACCAGAACCGGGGGAGGTCGTGCCATTCGGATGTGGGGTGCCGCGGGTTTTAGAAGGGCAACATGGAACACTGGGTGTATTTTCATATGGGCTGGTAATTGTAATTTCATGGCCACTGGGTTTATGACATGTGTGATGCGAAAAGGACCAATAAAACGGGGCTTGAACTTTTGTGATCCAGGTAGTTTCAGATGTCGAGTTGATAGCCATACTTTGTCTCCAACCGTGTAGATAGGGCATGCTCGTCTTTTCATATCAGCATATTTCTTACTAGTGTCTTTTGCTGTGAGTAGGTGTTGCTGTACCTTCTTCCATGTCTGTGTTAGTAACTCTACCCGTGCTTGTACTGATGGCACGGTGTTCGAGGTGGTTTGAGGGATAGTGGGTTGGATGTGCGGATTAAATCCGTAGGTGGTATGAAAGGGCGAGAATCCTGTGGAGGTATGGTGTGAATTATTGTACGCTATCTCGGCCATCCAGAGAACTTCCATCCAAACACCCTCTGTACTATGAGTATAACACCTAAGATACTGCTCCACGGTCTGGTTCAAGCATTCTGTCTGCCCGTCAGTTTCGGGATGGTAGCTGCTAGACATTTGTAAAGTAACACCCACCTTTTTACAAAATAGTTTCCAGAATTGCGAGGTAAACTGTGTCCCCCTATCTGACACAATGTGTTGAGGTATTCCATGTAAGCGAACTATGTGCTGCAGGAATATGTTCACCAGTTCACTCGCAGTTGGGAGTCCTTTACAAGGAATGAAATGGGCCAATTTGGAAAAAGAGTCGACCACTACAAGTACGACTGTGTAACCCTGGTCGGGAGGCAATTCTACTATAAAGTCCATAGAGCTGGTGTTCCAAGGTTGTGTAGGTATGGGCAAAGGGCGCAAAAAACCCATTGGTTTCCGATGGTCAGTTTTACTTCGTGCGCACACTTCGCATTGCTGCACATATGTCTGTGTGTCTCTAAGAAGACCGGGCCACCAATAATGCCTTTGCAGTAATTCTTGAGTTTTGTTCACCCCCGGATGTCCGGCCAGGGGGGAATCGTGACACCATTTTAAGGCTTGGGCTCGCAAAGCAGCTGAGGGTAGATACACAGAGGTTCCGTGATAAGGTATACCGTCCTTTAAATATTGTTCCTTTTTTGGATCCTCCCATTGAAGTAGGTCCTGAGCTGACATTGCCTCCCCGATCTGCTCGAACAATCCATTCGTTATGCTTGCTGCAATTTTTTCAGCTACTATGATGGGTTTCGCTTGTTCTTCCGGACATATCAAGGTATGGTCTTCGGGGTACCTTGATAGCATATCTGCTTTTTTGTTTTCAAGCCCAGATCTGTAGGTGACTACGAAGTCATAATCTGCAAAATACATGGCCCATCGTAGCTGGCGTGGGGTTAAAGCACGTGCAGATTTGAGGAATTGAAGGTTACGATGGTCGGTCAACACCGTGATGGTGTGTCGTGCCCCAAGTAGGTAATGACGCCACTCTGCAAATGCAGCTCGAATGGCCAGTAGCTCCCGGTCTGCTATAGTATAATTTTGTTCTGCGGGGTTTCATTTTCTGGAGTAGTAGGCCACTGGATGCAAGTGACCCGTCAAATCTCGTTGGGATAAAATAGCCCCCAGCGCATAACCGGAAGCGTCTGTTTCTACAGTAAAAGGTTGCGTGGGGTTGGGATGTAGCAGAATAGGTGCCGATGTGAATGCCTCCTTCAATAGGTTAAAACTGTGATCAGCCTCTGGCCCCCAAGCAAATGACCTTCCCTTTTTCAGCAGTTTGGTGATGTCTAACACTTTTTTTGCAAAGTCCTGAATGAAGCGTCGATAAAAGTTTGCGAATCCTAAGACGGCTTGGACTTCCTTGACGCTTGTAGGGGCTGGCCAATCCAGAATTGCTTGTACTTTTCGATTGTCCATTTTCACTCCTTGTGGGGATAGAATGAATCCTAGAAACTCGACGGTATTACTGTGGAAGCAACATTTCTCGAGTTTGGCATATAAATTGTGTTCCCTTAGACGTTGTAACACCGTTCTGACGTGTTGCACATGTTCCTCCTCAGTGGATGAATAAATGAGGATGTCGTCTATATATACCACTACGAAACGGTCAAGGAGACCGCGAAGGACTTCGTCCAGAAAATTCTGGAAGGCGGCGGGTGCGTTGCAGAGGCCGAATGGCATGACCTGATATTCATATAAGCCAAACTTTGTTCTAAACGCGGTCTTCCATTCGTCCCCTTCACGCACCCGCACCAGATGGTACGCCCCTCTAAGATCCAGCTTGGTGTAAATGGTTGCTCCCCGCACTTGATCTAACAGGACTGGGATTAGGGGCAATGGGTAACGATTTTTTATTGTTACTTTGTTGACTGCGCGATAATCAATACAAGTCCTAAGTTCTCCGGATTTCTTCGGCACGAAGAATAGTGGTGACGAAACAGGTGAGGTGGAGTGCCGTATGAACCCACTTTGCAAGTTAGTATTTATGTATTCTTCCAGGTGTTTGTTCTCCGCCTCTGTTAAGGCGTAAAACAGAAACGTTGCTCCGGGTTCTAAATCAATCCTGCAATCAAAGGAGCGATGTGGGGGTAGTGTCTCTGCCGCAGCCTTACTGAAAACATCCCGAAAGTCGGCATATGCCGAGGGAAGTCCCGCCAAGTCTTCTATACCTGACCATTGTGTTGTACCCAATACGCGTACAGGTCTCCCTTTATCCTTAACACAACGCCGCTCACAATGCTCAGAGGTGAATGCGACCGTTCCACGTGTTCAATCTATGGCAGGATTATGTAGGGCCAACCAAGGCAAACCTAGAATAAAACCGAACTGTGGAGCAGCGATAACATCAAAGGTGAGGATTTCACTATGGCCTTGTATATCTAATACTGCTTCCTCTGTGTGTTGGGTCACAGGTCCTGATTTCAATGGCGACCCATCCACAGCGCAAACTGGTTCCTGATTTTCCTTCCGACGTAGGGGTAGATTTAAGGTTTGCGCATAAATGGCATCTACGAAATTGCCTGTGGCTCCCGAATCCACCATTAGAGTGATCACCTGATTCTTCAAACAGGTTTTTAAAAGTCCAGTCACAGTGACATGAGAACTGTGGATATGGGTCGCATTAGCTAAGACATGAGAAGGGGCGTCAACAAGGCTCGGGCTCGACAGATCCACCCCATTCACTGACGAGCGCTGGCGTTTCCCTGCGGTATACTTCCTTTAGGTTTAGTACCACTCTCCTTAACGAAATGTCCTGGCTTCCCGCAATACATGCAGAGTTTCTCCCGTCTCCGCTTTTCCCTTTCTTCTTTGGTAATGGGGCCTCTAATGGTACCTATTTGCATGGGTTCAGGTTCTGATGCCTTGTCGCTTTTCCCCATAGTTGGAAGTTTTTGATGATCTAACCTGGGAAGTACTCCCTGTTTGCTTTCCCATCCTTTTTTATCCAGACGTCGCTCTCCTTGTCTGTGATCCAGACGCAGTGCTAAGTCTATCATTCCAGTACAGGTATCTGGCTGGGGATCGACCTGTGCTATGAGATCCTTTAGGTCATCCCTTAAGCCTTGATAGAAAAGGGCTAACCTTTTTTCATGTGGCCATTCAGCCTCCACCACTAACCGATTAAAGGACGTCACATAGGTAATCAGCTCCTTGTTGCCCTGTTGCAGCGTCAACAATTCCTTGTCTCGCACTAGAGAGGCTGCTTTGCGGTTAAAGATCTTGCCAAACTCTTCCTGAAAACCACTCCAGTCATACAGCACTGCATCGTCTTTTTGGACCAGGGGTGTTGCCCAGGCTGCCGCATCTCCCGTGAGATAGGAAATAACAAAAGCCGTCCTGAACTGATCTGAACGGAACACAGCGGCCTTGGTTAAAAAGTGTAACTGGCCATGTGTCATGAAAGTCATGTACCTCTGTGGGTCCCCACCATAACGCTCAGGGGTAGCTAATGGCACTGGAGTTTCGGTAGTGACATGTACCTTCACGGGAGTATGGGCCCCCTCAGGCAAAGGAACCCCCTGGGCAGCCAGACCCCGAACCTGAGTGGAGAGATTAAAGTAGTCCTGGCGAGTGGCCACTAATTCAGCTTTGAGTTCGTGCAGAGCTTGGGCTATTTCTTCCATGATGGCGGCTAAGTTCGTGCTACCTGGGCGCTTAGAATACGTGGGTTCACGCTTCTGTCGAGGGCTCTTGATCCAGCGCAGAAGTAGCACGAACTCCTTCCTCCCCTTAGCAGTTTTGGCGCCTGGGACTTAATGCACACAGGAAACCGCAACCACCACGGGGAAAGAGGGTTAGGGTCCACGGGTTGGATAGGTGTGGGGTTGTAGGATCACCAGGTAGAGGTTAAGGGAGATGTTATGGTCAGGTAGGGGTTAGGGGAAAGACATGCTCCTGATCTCTTGATGCTTGGTTGGGCACACTAAACACCTTAGATCAATACATTCTTGCATGCACTCATGAGCATCTCAACAATCATACACTGTCTTACTGCACTGCGTAGGGTGATGTGCTTAGCTTATTAACACTGATTCATAAGCTAACGCCAAGCATTGCTTACTCCAGCAATGACTCCGTTAGTTGACACTTACTTCAGTGTCCAGTGTCAATCGCACTGAATTACATGAGCTTGTTCTCAGCCCACCCATTGCTTGGGAACCTTACACATTAGGAACACCTGTACAGCACAGTCTGGGTGTGTACTGGTCCAGTACCAGGCAGTTAGTGACACAAAACGTATTTCTCAAAGAAACTGTAAAAGACTTAGCTTTGGTACTTGTCTGATGTCCGGTTTTGTCTGCGGGCCCCCCCAGCGGTGCCTTGGAAACCGTGAGCTGCGTCTGTCAAATGAAAAGGAATTAGTACGTGCGTTCACGTAGCTTGTTTCTACCACAGATTGGCTCGCATACAATTCTACATGCGGTTAGTAACATCATGCGCCTGATGCCCAAAAATGGCATGTAAGTCTCCTGCAATGAACTGGTACCTCCCGGGCCTCAATTCTCCCCGAGGCTTCATGCAGTTAGTGGTTCGGAACTGTGAAAATCTGATAAAGTACTTATCTTTAATGCCGTGGGGCCGCGGCGATGTAGTCTGGGCGAGGGATGGCCCTGCGTAGGAGTTGTGCCCTTTCGGAGCTCCGCGTAGGAGTTGTGCACTCTCGGAGCTCTGCAGGATGCGTCCGCCCGTGAGGAAGTCGAGCGCGAACAGGGTTTCGGGGCTTGCGCATGCGCGAACCCGTCTCGTGCATGCGCGATAACTGGGGCGTTGTTCGCACAGGTTGCAGGCCCTGCGTGCCAGTCCCTGAGTGTGCTGCTCCCGGGGCTGCGGGGAGTTGTAGTCTTCGGGTCTTTGTTTGCTCCTGATGCTGTTTTGGCCCAGCAGATGCCACTCTTCCCCATCTGATATTCCTACAAGAGGGACAGAGATGGCATCTACTGGATAAATAGGCCCCCTTACTGGTGGCTGCCACACTAGGCCCCTGCTGGGCTCTGACAGATACATGCTTGACTGCAGTATTATATCAAAAGCATGACAAGGTCAATAAAGTAATCTCCTATGCGAGTAAGACTTTATCCTCTGTGGAGGAAAAATGTTATGATTGTGAGAAGGCACACCTGGCAACGGTGTGGGAATTGAAGAATTACCGCCCATTCATCCAGGGGGAACACATCATAGTGGAGACTCCACACCAACCTTTGCAATATCTTCAAAGTGACAGAATACGGGCCGGAAATGTGAGTAATTCCTGAATGACTTCCTGGATTCTGTAAATGCAAGGCTTTCCTGTGGAGGTCAGATATGGCCAAAACAAGAAGAGTCCCCTCGCGCAAGGTCTGGATGAATTGCATGATTGTGCCAGAGAAAACTGTCTCGCGGACGAAAGTCTTAAAATCAAGGACAACATGGAGGAATACCTTAATTCCCCACACAAAGTCTATGAAAAAGACAAGTGTGAGGGAATCCCCACTGTCTATGTGGATGGGTGCTCCTACCATGTTGACAGCAACGGGGAAAAGGAACTTGTAGCCAGCGTAGGGAATGCATGGGTGAATGATGCCCCAGAACCCTCCGCTGGGTACAAAATCGGTCCCCAAAGTAGTCAAGAGCTGATGGCTGTGCATCAAGCCATCCTCACTGCTGTCCAACACCAACTCCACGAACTGGTCATAATCACTTATTCAGATTATTTACAGAACGGGTTCGTGGAGCACCTGGTTAACTGGAAAACCAGAGGCATGCTATGTGCTAAGAATAAACCTTTAAAACATGGAAAATTAATACAAAATATTGATGATCTGGTCACCTCCAATGGGATGACCATCTACTGGAAAAAGATCAAGGTTCATTCTAAAGTAGAGGGACCAGACAAAACTGGAAATGACCTAGCTGATCAGCTGGCCAAAACCGGAGCCATCCAAGGGGATCTACTTGAGATTGAGTCCCTGTTAGGGGAAATCCAGGTGACTGCTATCACTAGGTCCCAGACAAATGCTCACAATGAACTCTCAACTGCACAATGGAGTAAGGAGACCACAGATGCTGATTTGATTACGGCTCAAAAAGGGATCCAATAATTGGTAAGTTTTATCAACACATTGAGGACCCCGAGAACTTTCCCCTGACGGATACCAATAACATTGGGAAAGAGGACCTCAGAGTGTTGATGCGGCCACAGCCGATCATCGGGGGTTTCATACGACACTAGAAATCTTGCAAGAGGTTGCATACTGGCCACACATGGGGCAAGGACCTCGACCAATACTTGAAGGGGTGTCTTGTGTGTGCACAATTTCAGCCAACATCACTCACACACAGTGCTCCCCTCCAAAAGAGGGAGATGCAACTGCCTTGGTCAGATTTACAAGTCGATTTTATCAAGCCTGTGATTCGCTCCTCTAGGGGGAACAAGTACATGTTGACCGTGAAATGCTTGTTCACTAAATGGGTGGAATGTGTCCCGGCCCCAAATTGCAAGGCAGAAACAGCAGCTGCCCTGATGATTAATCACATCTTCTCACGTTTTGGACTACCCCAAAGGATTGAGTCAGACCGAGGTAGTCACTTAACTAGCAAAGTGATGACAAAGACGTGGGAGAAACTTGGGGTCAAAAGGAAACTACACACTGCCTACCAGCAGTCCTCTAGTGGTGGAGTCGAGAGATACAACAAAACTATTGTGAGCATATTAAAAAAGTTTGTGGCAGATTCTGGGTCAAGTTGGGACATTTGATTACCCCTTATCCTGATGACCATCGATATACCCCTTCTTCTGCTACAAAAATGTCTCCCTTTGAGCTGATGACTGGACGAAGGATGGTGCTAACCCAGCATCTGCTCTACAGAACACAAGAGCAGACCTTGATAAAAGCCTCCACAACTCATGAATATGTTGAGAATCTGAGAAAACACCTCCAACATGCTTTTGCCTATGCTCAGCGGAATCTAGAAAGATCTGCAGACAGTATGAAGACCCACTATGATCTTAAGATCAAAGGAACCAAGCCATAGAGTGCAAATTCCTCCCAAGTTGGCGGGGTCCTTTTGAAATTGTGGACAGAATCTCACCAGTTGCCTACAGAATTCACATCCCCAAGGGCAGTTTTGCAGAAGGGGAAGATAAGTGGGTCCACATAAACAAGCTGAAGAGTTGCCATCCCAGGCATACTTTGCGGCAAATAGAGGAGCCGACCGGAAACCCAGAGGGGGAAATTCCGGATCCCTAGAAGAATCCACCTGTTAAAACCTTTAGTAAATACAGGTGGGGAATATTGTAAATTGTATTCTATGCATGCATCTGCCCCACTACAAGCTCGTGGACTAGTAGTGGGGAAATGCCCATAACCATGCTATTTTCTGTCTCCTAGCATTGGAACTAAGTAATCCTAATTACCAAGGAGGACCACTCGGGGACCGGGAGGAAAGACCCAAGGAGCCTGAAGTACCGTTCCATACTCCCAACCAGAACCAGCAAGACTCCTGATCAGAACCGGCGAGGAGAGCGTGTCACTCCAGCACTGAGGGAGAAGCAGCTGAATTTCTCCACCTGGACCAAAGAAAAAAAGAACATCCCAATCTCCCGACTTCCCCTTGATGGGTGGTCAAACTCAAGCTGGGAGGGGGGGCTCTGTGGGATGTATTGACCCACTTTTGCACTGCTATGGTGCATCACTCTGTTATGATGGTGCCAGAAACAGCAAAATAGCTGCAAAAAGCTTGTGTGCGCCAAAACCCCTGAAAATCGCACTTTTTCACACACAAAAAGATGGCTGCCCAATCTGCCACACATGTTGTCAGTGGTGGAACAGAGCTCTAACTACTGAAATGTGTCAGTGGGCTCCACAACAATTGAAAGTGGAATGTAGAAGGAAAAAGCAGTGCTTTGCTAAATGAAACTCCAAATCTTGCTTTAAATCCTTTTTTCTTTGTTACTGTAACTTCAGAATGCCAGTACAGAACACCTTTCAAATATTCAAAATTCTAGCTGGGTGCTACAATTCACTTAGTTTAAGAAATCATTGTCCTGAAAAGCTGAAAGCATAGAGAGATTTTCACAGCAAAAGTGGCCTGCCTGTGGATCTGTCAAAAATCTCTGTGCAGCAGAGGGCTACTGTGATGACAGCTGTCAGGGGCCTGCCTGATTAAACTTTAACATGTATAAACTGAAAATCAAATGTTTGCAATCTAAGAGGCCTGTTACTGATAGTAACCCATATTGTAATTGTTTGATCCCATTGTTTAAAATCTTGAATGAGAATTCTACCTGTATTTGATACAACAACTTTGTTTTGGGCTAAGGAAAAGGCTACAGAGTTAACAATTAATTTAAACCTGACTGAAGCTGCAGAACTTGAATAACAGGTTTTTCTCACAGAAGGAAGGTCTTTCCCCCCAGCAGGAAATCACAGAGAAGTGTTAATTACAGGGTAAGAAAGAACCTGGTCTACAGAGGCAAAAGGAACAAACATGGGGGGTGGCTCCTGGGCTTCCAGGGAGAGACCAAGGTGTGGGGCCAAACTAACATGGACAAAGAACATATTTTAAAAAGACTGATAACTTCCTATTGAAAATTGTGAAAAATATAAAAATAACAGAGTTGTTAAGTTAATTTCCGGCTGCACGGGTGGAGAGGCGTCAGAACTATGTGACATGTTCTGTACAGCAATGGCAAGAAATGTGATTTTACGCAAAATGTATTTCCTCTAGAATTGTAAAACGTCATACACTTATTCCCATGTTAAAGACGCACCCTTGTAGAAATTTGCTTAAAAATTGGACATTGAGTTCCTAGTGAAAAGGGCAAAATTCTGTTTTGACGAATAGCTGCTATGGAAAATATGTAATCTGTATATGTGATTTTTATAGAGGTTGCACACGTGGAAATATGTATTTTATCAAAAGTAGATTTTGTGTTCCAGGGGCTAGGGGTGGATTCTCAGCCTCATAAAATTGCACCATAAAGATGACACTCATTTTTCTCCTCCTGTCAAGGCAGAGAGTAGACTCTGACCCAATCACCTTTCAAAGGGGCAAGCCTAGCTAAACCAGCCCACACACCCCCTTTATGATTTAATTTCATAGCATAAATGGAGACAGCTCACCACACATAAGGACAGACAGATTCACTCACGATCCTGATGCTGGTGGAGCACCCTGCTGCTGAAATCTACCTCTTCCTTGCTCCAGACTCCAGAAACTTGGCAAAGAAAAAGGCCCACTGCACAGCTGAACCATTCTCAGCTAGGCCTCAAATTCCAGAACAGATCCCCACAAGCCTAAGGGGAAGCACCATAATACAGCCGGGCTGTGCTGTTACTGCTTGCCTGCAGTGAAATATCCGCAGAACCAAGAAGGGCAGATCCAGTCCAGTCCTGTGCCATGCTGTGACCAGAGCGCCTTGCTGACCCTGTCCAGTCCTGTGCCGTGCTGTGACCAGAGCACCTTGCAGATCCGATCTAGTCCGATGTGCCCAGCTGTCTTTCCTAAACTAGATCCAATTCCCTGACCAGAATTGACAGTCCCATTTAAAAACTTATCCAGTGAGTATAAATAGGAAGAATTGTGTCACTAGCATATGTACTTTGCATAGTCTTATCCCTATCTTAGACCCATCCTCTCATGTATTCAGAACCTGTATTGTTAGGAGTATCTTTGCATTGTCTGAAACCTCTCTCCAACCCATCCTATCTTTCCTCCAGAACTAGTATTGGTAAAACTATCTCTACGCGATTTTTTCTCATCTGAAGAAGGCGAGTTTCCTTAGCAGGCAGTCACCCTGATCAAGTGACTGTGTTCCTGTGTGATATTCGTTTTGTTCATAGTCATCCTCTAGTGTAAGAAACCCTTTTGTCATTTTAAAAGCGCATTCCTATTTTCCATTTGTGCGCCTATCTCGAAAAAACGACCTCCACTAAAATGTCTGTAACTCCCTCAGTTGTGATAGAAACAAAATTTTAACTTCTGCTTGTAGCTAACATCCATATCTATCCATTGCACCTAAAACTGCATTCCAAATGAATGCGATTCTCCCGTTATCGCGAATATCGTGCAGTGAAAAGTTTGCCGCAAATTTTCATTTCGAGGACATTTTTACACGTTTAAAACAGCTTTTAATTGCTTTCGACTTGAATTTTAAGATTTCAAATGTTTTCTTGGGATTAAATCATTGCTTTTGTTTGTGTGCAACTGTCCAAAGCGGCTCCCATAAGAATTTGTAACAATTTCAGAAATTATGACCATATTTGGTGTTTTTGCCCAGGCCATTCTAAAGATAACTTTAAAAGCCATTTTGACAGCTTGACAGTCAATTCCGTTTCTCTTGTGTTTAAAAGGGGGAAAGTGGGATTGATATTTTGTTCGAATTCTGCCATTCCTGAATACCTGCTCTCTCCTCCTATCTCTTTACATGACCTATTGGGGGTTGAGGAGTGTGCAGGGCGAACCTATAACCACAGTGTTACCAGATCTGAATCAACACAAATGTATTATTTTCTGTGCTGAATTGTTTTGCTCACTACTTACTCCTTGTGTATTAAAGAGATTATTCAGTGTTACTGCACCCCATTGGTGATTGTTGAATACATATTTAAAGATATCGTGATATCTAAATAAATATTTACCTTTGCAAACCAGCCTGATTCCTGGTTCAGTGTGACCGGGGGGGGGTGAGGGGGAGGTTCCAGGCGAAGGGCGTGATATGAGTGGTATATCGTTCAGAATAAAGAACTTTTAGACAAAAATAAATAAGGATTTCAGTGGTGCACTACATGCTACGCGTTGACTTGGGTGTGTGCCGGATTGAAATCACTTACAGTCAGAGTGTGATCAGTTGCTCTTCAGAAGGACACCTGGGCTGCTTTGGGCCTATAGGGGCAGAACTGTGATTGATTGCTTTTCAGAAGGAGAATTGGGGCCTATAGGGCTGGAAAAATCCTATAACTGTCCCATCTCCTTTCTAGGAAGTTACACTCCCCTTCCTAGCCATCTCGGGTGCAGCCTGTGAGAGGCCTAGGTCTCCTCTTGCTCCAATGTGTGAATTAAATGCTGAGCAAACACTTACAGTGTTCAATGTGTTCAAACTCTTTATTTATAGATAACTGCGTACATATGTTCTGACAGATTAGATTGTACAGGGAGAAAGCTTTTGTTAGGAGACAATGGCCCTCATTACAACTGAGGTGCTAAGTGCACCAACTTTACCACCATGGTGTAAACTACGTTTACACCATGGTGGATGGCGGATTTACCACCCCATTACAAGGTGAGTGGGGCGGTAAATCCCCATTTCCCATTTTCCCTTCCCCATTCCCATTTTTGCCGCATAGGGCATAATGGGAGTGGGGAAGGCGCTAATTACGGCACCGTAAATTACGGTGCCGTAATTAGCACCAAGGTGCCTTAGCACCATGGAACTTAACGCCTGCAAAAAGCAGGCGTTAAGGTGGGAATCAGGCGTTAAGGGTTAACGATGGCGTTAACCCTTAACGCCTGAGTTGTAATGAGGGCCAATGCTTTGTTGTCTTTTTTTCCCAAGTGATATACAGGGTAATTCATAGAATTTTGCACAAAAGTGGCGCGTGCGAATGTCTGCGCCAGCCGCGTGCGCTAAAATCGATATCCGTGCACAGCGTATTCATGGATTTTACCCTCCAAAACCAGCCGTGCACAGAGTGGCGCAGCGACCCTGCAGCAGCACCAGTTCCGCCCCCAAGAACGCCCTCGCGCAAGGAAAAGCCATCAAAATTCCCAATTCAGCGCGAAGGGCTGCGCTAACCCTGGACCAGTATACAGGGCTGGCAAACAGCAAACGCCGAGCAGGAAACGTGTATTTACTGGGGTGCGCGGGAAGTTCCACACGCGATTTCACCAGGGTATGTGTATTTCTGGGGTGCGGGGAAGTTTTACACGCGATTTCAGCAGGGTACGTGTATTACAGGGGTGCGCGGGAAGTTCCACACGCAATTTCAGCAGGGTACGTGTATTTCTGGGGTGCGAGGAAGTTTTACACGCGATTCCAGCAGGGTACGTGTATTTCGGGGGTGCGGGGAAGTTTAACACGCAATTTCAGCAGGGTACGTGTATTACAGGGGTGCGCGGGAAGTTCCACATGCGATTTCAGCAGGGTACGTGTTTTTCAGGGGTGCAGGGAAGTTCTACACGCGATTCCAGCAGGGTACGTGTATTACAGGGGTGCGTTTGAAGTTCCACACGCGATTTCAGCAGGGTACGTGTATTTCTGGGGTGCGGGGAAGTTTAACACGCGATTTCAGCAGGGTACATGTATTACAGGGGTGCGCAGGAAGTTACACACGCGATTTCAGCAGGGCACGTGTATTTTGGGGGTGCGGGGAAGTTCTACACACGATTTCAGCAGGGTACGTGTATTTCTGGGGTGCGGGGAAGTTTAACACGCAATTTCAGCAGGGTACGTGTATTACAGGGGTGCGCGGGAAGTTCCACACGCGATTTCAGCAGGGCACGTGTATTTTGGGGGTGCGGGGAAGTTCTACACACAATTTACAGCAGGGTACGAGTATTTCTGGGGTGCGGGGAAGTTTAACACGCGATTTGAGCAGTGTACGTGTATTACAGGGGTGCGCGGGAAGGTCCACATGCGATTTC
The DNA here is from genome assembly GCF_040938575.1 of Ambystoma mexicanum. Classification (NCBI taxonomy): domain Eukaryota; kingdom Metazoa; phylum Chordata; class Amphibia; order Caudata; family Ambystomatidae; genus Ambystoma; species Ambystoma mexicanum. Next base: position 710,765,270 of record NC_090930.1, read on the forward strand.
AGCAGGGTACGTGTATTTCTGGGGTGCGGGGAAGTCTAACACGCGATTTCAGCAGGGTACGTGTATTACAGGGGTGCGCGGGAAGTTCCTCAAGCGATTTCAGCAGGGTACGTGTATTACTGGGGTGCGCGGGAAGTTCCCCACGCGATTTCAGCAGGGTACATGTATTTCTGGGGTGCGGGGAAGTTTTACACGCAATTTCAGCAGGGTACGTGTATTACAGGGGTGCGCGGGAAGTTCCACACGCGATTCCAGTAGGGTACGTGTATTTCTGGGGTTCGGGGAAGTTTTACACGCGATTTCAGCAGGGTACGTGTATTACAGGGGTGCGCGGGAAGTTCCACAAGCGATTTCAGCAGGGTACGTGTATTACTGGGGTGCGCGGGAAGTTCCACACGCGATTCCAGCAGGATACGTGTATTACTGGGGTGCGAGCAAGTTTCACACGCGATAGGGCCTGTGCAAGTGGGGTACGTGTATTTCGGGGGTGCAGGGGAGTCCTACACGTGAATTGGCAGTGTGCGTCCTCCCAGGTGTTCCCTCTACACCCTCCACGACCCCTGCAGGCAGACCACACCACAGGGGACTACCCTGCACCCCTGATCATGTCCCGCAGGCAGCCCATCCACCATGGGCATGCCCCCCCAGCCAAGCCACATGTTACCTTGCACTAGTGATCACCAACGCATTACCCCCTTGCACCCTCACCCCACAGCAGTGCAGGGCACCTGCCAGCAGGCCCCCACTCATGTCCCTTTGCACCCCCACCCCCCAACACTGAGGGGCACCTGCCAGCAGGCCCCCACTCATGTCCCCTTGCACCCCCACCCCCCAGCACTGAGGGGCACCTGCCAGCAGGCCCCCACTCATGTCCCCTTGCACAACCACCCCCCAGCAGTACAGGGCACCTGCCAGCAGGCCCCCACTCATGTCCCCTTGCACCCCCAGCCCACAGCACTGAGGGGCACCTGCCAGCAGGCCCCCACTCATGTCCCCTTGCACACCCACCCCCCAGCAGTGCGGGGCACCTGCCAGCAGGCCCCCACTCATGTCCCCTTGCACCCCCAGCACTGAGGGGCACCTGCCAGAAGGCCCCCACTCATGTCCCCTTGCACACCCACCCCCCAGCAGTGCGGGGCACCTGCCATCAGACCCCCACTCATGTCCCCTTGCACCCCCACCCCCCAGCACTGCGGGGCACCTGCCAGCAGGCCCCCATTCATGTCCCCTTGCATACCCACCCCCCAGCAGTACGGGGCACCTGCCTGCAGGCCCCCACTCATGTCCCCTTGCACACCCAAACCCCCAGCACTGAGGGGCACCTGCCAACAGGCCCCCACACATGTCCCCTGCACCCCCACCCCCCAGCAGTACGGGGCACCTGCCAGCAGGCCCCCACTCATGTCCCCCTACCCCCAGGTCATGACGATCCTCAATCATGGCCCTTATGGCCAGCCTCCCCAGACCAAAGACCCTACCAAGTATTGCACCCACCCACATAGAAAAGGCAATTACATGATACAACCCCACTGGCAAGTATATAAATGAATACATGTCCGTCACACACACACAATGGTTGCAAGTGAATGTGAAAACCCATATCATGACATGCATGAAACCAATGAGATAATACTACACATGGAAGTATGAAGAAAAAAATGTATTAAAAGCAACATGAATGGAATTAAAAGCAAACAAACAACAATGGGAATAAAAAAAGAAAAGCTGCATGTCCGTAAAATAATGAAAAACAAGAAATCATAATCCAAAGGAAAGGTGTCCAAAGTCACAGTCCAACAAATCAAATCCAAGGGAAAAACAAAAGTGAAAACTGTTGCTCCATGGGAAAAAAAAAAAGATGAATCCAATAGTGAACTATATACAGATGAACAATCCAGGGTCCATGATCCCAACTGAAGAAATGAAACCTATAAAAAATGCTACCTAATGAAAAACTATATACAGAAACGTGGTGCATTGTCCAAGTGCAACCAAAAAAAAGAAAAAACCAAAGGAAACCTAACACTATGCAAAACAAAACCTAACTGATGAAGGCCCCGAGCCACCATGGCTCCCACCTTGTTGCTGCTGCTGCTGTGCCACTGCCTGTGCCCTGGCTCCTGCTGCCTGCACGTCCTCCAGCTGGGGTGCAGTTGTTGAGGTGGCCACCCCTGCTGGACGTCCGACTCCCGACTGTGGCAGGGATGTGTCCTCCACCAGCCTGGCCGCAGGGTCAGAGGCAGCTCCACAGGGCACCCAGGTGACACATGGGTGGGAAGATGGGATGGAGGACGACTGGCGCATAGGGGGTTCAGTTGAGGAGGGGGTCGGAACAAGGTCCAGAAAATGGAGGAATCCGGCCCTGGTGAGCTGTCCCAGTGGGTCAACGCGGTCAACGAGCCATGCGAGAAGACGTGCACTCTCCTCATGAAAAGGCTGCAGGTCAGCTCGCATGGCACGTTGACGCAACGTCACCCCACCCAGGACAGGCTCAACCCGGTGCCAGATAGCCACATCCGCAGGGAGAGGAAGGCCAGTTGGTGTAAGCCAATCCCCTCCCTGAGAACGGGTATGGACGTAGGTATCCCTGCTGGTGCAAGATGATGCAGTCACAGGATCAGGGACAGGATTACACACAGGCACCTCCGCGGCGGCTTGTGCTGCCTCCTGTCCCTGCCCCGGCACTGTACCACTAGCACCAGTGGAATCCCCACCTCCAGACCCCGTCTCTGTCACTTGCACGGCCTCCTCCTCCACCAAACCCCCCACCAACCTGGATGACTCCGTGCCATCTTCCTCCGTCGGGCCCTGTGGGGTCTCAGCTGCCCCTTCGGCTGCCGAGGAGTCCAACTCCAACCTCCGCCTCTTGGTCCTCCCCTCAGCAGCTGTGACCTGGGATGCGGCACCGGACTCCTCACTCCCCGACGAGATGACAACCTGGGAGGGGAGCCGGGCCTTGCGTCTCCGGCTGGCGGTGCGATCCCTGCCGCTGTGCTCCACAGCACCTTCTCTGCCCTCTTCATCAGTTGACGCTGCAGACAGGGAGAGATAGGAGACAGGCATCAGAGCACTGTACAATGGACTCATACACACATGACAGTTGTACATGAGTGGCATTGTCAAACTGCAGACATGGCATCACAATCCCCAACACACATGTCATTGTAACTCAAACACATGAGCTATTCCAGAGCCATATTGCAACAGCCAGCACCATCCATACACATACAACAGCATGAGCAGCCAAAGGTGAGCCAGACATCACATGAAACACAGGGAGTGCATTAGACATGCACACACGCCACCACAATTACATGCATGTGTACACCTCTGCCAACTGTCGCAGTGATGAGATTGGCATCCATGTCACATCTGGCAATCAGTCTTCTACATATCAGTCTCACATGCATCCATTTTGCATCACTGTTGCACCAATGTCAAATACACACACATGCACATGTACACGGTGCAGATACATGCAGCTGGAACCAACATCCATGTGTGACACCACAACCATGCCAATTTACATACACAGTAATCCAAACATGTGTGCTCATACATCTGCATTTGGCCTGCATGCTTACCCACACATACACCATCCATGTGTCTCACACATGAAAGGACTTGCATGTGTCAGCCTCACAGCCCTGTAGATACACATCCATTCTTGGCCCTACAAAACCACATGTACAACCTGCACACTACTGGCACACCACCACACGCACAGCTTCCAATCAGTATGCATGTACACTTACCGCTCGACTCCAGACCGGTCTGCCTCTCAAGGACCTGGACGTGGAGCGCTGGGCATATGCGTTCCAGGACCCTCATCTGATGTTCCGACAGGGGGCCCCGGCGCCCCTTAGCATCCGCTGCCTTCAAGAGGCGCCGGGCCTTGTTGAGGGTCCTGGACCTGAAGTCCTCCCAGCGCTTCTTGACATGTTGGAAGTCGCAGACTGCCACCCCCTCCGCGTTGATGGCAGTCACGATGTCCGTCCAGATCCGAGTCCATCCTTCCTTGTCGGCGGCCGACCTTCCAAAGAGGGCATCATACTGCCCCAGGACTTGCTCCACCAGGACACCAACTTCGGTGGCAGTGAAGCTGGTGGCCCTCTGCCTCTCTGGCTGGGGGTTGCCAGTGGTGCCAGATGGTGTAGTACCCGACATGGCAACCCCAGAGGCAGGTGTGGGTGGGCAACTGGGTCCTGGGGCTGGGCCGTGGAGCGATGGAATAGCAGTCGGGAGTCTTCGGTTCCAGCAGGGGTGGTCACAGCAACAGCACCCCGGGCTGACGTGCAGGCAGCAAATGGCAGGGCACGTGGGCAGCAGGCAATCAGGCAGCAGCAGATGGCAGGTGGGAGTGTACTCGGGGTTCTGGGGGGCAGTAATTCGGCCTTCTGGGCAGGAGCGTGGTCTTCCGTGTGCGAACGCGTGGCCAGCTTGATACGGAGTGATTTGGCACCTGAAAATCTTGCACGTCAGCGTGTAATTCGAGGAAAGGCCCTTAGCGCGTAAGCGTGTCAGCACGCGTACACGATTTCATTGGACCAAAGGCCCTTAGCGCGTAAGCGCGTCTGTGACGTGTGCGCGCGGGCGTTTCCCTGAACCCGGGTGCATGTTACACATCCAAGAACTGCACGTCCGAGTGTCAGCTCGTGTAATTGGAGGATAGGGCCTTAGCGCGTATACACAGAAGTGACGTTGGACGATGTGGGCCGGTTCAAAAGGTACGTGTAGGACGTCATTTCCTTGTACGTGCTTTTCGTGGAGAGCGAGTGGGTGAATTCTGTACTTCTTGTCGGTACACACGTGATTTACTTCACAGCGTTTCTACTTCGTACTCCCTGTTACCTCTGACAGCTTTTTTCTGATTTTCTGTTGGGCCTGTTTCCTCAAACAGCGTTCACTTCTTCTTTTGTCCTGTCTCCTCAGACAGCATACAATTCTTCTTTTGGCGGGGGTGTTGCCACGCCGTGTATTTTTCACGCTCTTTTTACAGGCAGACGGTGACTCGCGCACGTATTTACTAACTGTGCTTGCCCCGTGTGTCGCGTACCCCTTCAGAGGTCATTGTAGGCTGCGTGTAACACGCGTACGTTCATTTTTGTGTTTCTGGGTGCCACAGCGTAGTGCGGGTTCATTTTTCCACGCACGTGGTCTATGAGGGGTTGCGTGCACGTTATTTTCTGTTTTTGGGGTGCCTGTGCATTGCGTGACCTGTCATCTTTCCCCAGGGATCACATACAGCCTTGCTAGAGCACTAGGGTACGAATTCCATCTAGTACCCTACCCCTTTGACCCCCAATTGCCCAGGACAATAGTTTACTGCAACTCCCATACGCACAACAACATCAGTGCCATGGTTGGGAGGCGACCAAGTGGTAAGGGTGGCAAAGGTGGTCGAGCCTCAAGAGGTGGGCATGGTGGGTATGGTAGGGGACGTGGCCGGGATTTGCAGGGTACCCCTAGCCCCCCATGTGTGGAGGACCAGTCAGGGACACCCATGCCCCCCCTCATGGTTGAGGGAAACGTGGCTGGCACCATCTCTGCTCAGCCCTTGTTGGACCGGCCCATTGTGGCACCTGACCTGGCACAGGGTGACTCCCAGGCTGACTTCCAGGTCACCAAGTCTAGACCACGTGTGGCGGTGCAAGTTGGTGTCACCAGGCCACGTGGATCAGGGGCAGCTATGTCATCTGCTGCCCCGAGTAGGCAGGGTGGGGAGGCTGCAGGGGCAGCTGCAGCTCCATCCACCCCAGCTCTGACTCTCCCAGCCAGGGCAGTGTTGGTCCCAGTCCATCTTGCTAAGGTTCCCCCTGACTACGTCACACTTCAGCCAATGCCTGCACCAAGTCCCATGCTCAGTGTGCATTCCCACACGCCAACTACCCAGTCCACTGGTGCTCCTGCCCCTAGTGGCCAGAGCGGCGTAGGCCACTCAGGATCCCCACCACCTTCCAAAAGAAGAGGAAGAGTGCTCGTCCAGTACAGGCTGATACCCCAGACATGGCTATGCAGTCCGGCACGCCAAGGAAGCCTAGCTTCAATGATGCCGAACGTGATGCACTTGTGCAGTATGTGTCCACACATGACAGCGAAATGTTGATAACTTCAGGGTGCAAGACCACACCTGCTCGACGTCAGGCACACTGGCAGACCGTCGCGGACATCATAAGTGGCCTTGGATTTGTGAGGCGCACAGCTGGTCAGTGCTACAAGTGCTGGAATTACCTTAAGCGCAGGGCAAAGAAAAAGCTGGCCTCAAGTCATGCCGCTACTCTGGTGACTGGAGGTGGGTCTCCACAAGAGGACATTGAACTCACTGTACATGAGTCTGTTGCTGGGATCTACGTCACAGAGGAACAGATCCAAGGTGTGGGAGAACTACCAGATTACGAGGCATTGTCCGGTGAGTGCACATGCATGTGTGTGTGTTCCATGTGTATGTTGTGTGTGTGAGGGGTTCTGATTGAGTGCCAGGTGAGGGTGTGTGTGCCTGAGTGGCTTGGGTCACCCATGTGCTTCATCCAAAACATTCTGCGCCCCTGTATTTGGGTATTACAGTATCCCTTCTGCCCACAGTAGACATTTTGTGCAACATCACGCCAGTTGCTCTTGAAGTGGCATCTTGCAACAACATTGTTCCGTATTTTTCAGTGTTCATTCAGGCTGATTGTTTCAATTCCCACACTTTCACTACGCATTTCTCAGCCCTGTTGTCAAACAATATGTGACATGCCTATGGTACATGCCATCTGTGTGATGGCATGTGTCATGTATGTGGATTGGACATGCCACTCACAGGCCAATGTGTGATGGCACTGCTAGCCAGCATGCAGCTAATATGTTGCTCTTCCATCTTGGTGTCATCAGTGTCTGACATTTTCCTCCCCTTCAAACTCAGTGACAGTGCATGCATGGGAGGGTTATAGTCATGTGGGACATGTGTCAATCAAGTACTGGTTCTGTAGCTTGTCAGGCCTAATTGTGTGCCATGGTGCTAATGCCTGTTTCCATTTTTTGTCTCTCATGTTTTTGCAGGGGATGACACACTTGATGCTGTTGAGGGTGAGGAGATGGTGCAGACCCAGGAGATATCTCAGGCACGACTGGGCACCAGTGGGGGACGGGTTGTGGTGGTGGGTGATAACCCACTCTTGCTGCAGACCGTTCTCTCCAGGGGTGTCTCTGGGTGCACCTCCCCAGACCTCTATTCAGGTGTTGATTCGGATGATGAGATCTATGTGGCTTCGCAGGTAGGTGTTTCTGGAAAAGATTCTGTTCTGTATGACCCACCTGCACCAGGGGTACAGCCCACTATGGGGATGTCAGTGTTGGTAGGTCCGCCTTTGGTGGTTACGGATGCAGGGCCACACTCTGCAACATCTGATCCTGTTCCTGGGCCAGCAGATCAGAGGGGGAATGCAGTCCTGCAGTCTCAGGCAGTGCTGACACAGCAAGGCACAGTTCGCCTTGCCCCAGACAGGTGTGGTGCCCGCCGATGCGGTGTCCGTACGCCACCAGGCAATACCGCATGGCAGCAATCCATATAGGGTATGGCAAACCAACAGGCAGCATCATCTGAGATGATGGCTCAAGCAATGGAGAGGGTGGCCACTTCCATTGTCCCCCCAGAAAGGCAGATGGAGCAACTACAGCAGGCAACAGACTCCATTTGCCAATCACTCAGGGAGGACATGTTGGCATCCAACAGGGACAGACGGGCGGCCCAGGACACTCTGCGGGAAGCCATTTCTTCAGAGTCCCAGGGCCAGAGGGAAGCCCTGAGGTTAGAAGTCCATCACCTCAGGCAGACTCTTGTGGACCTTGAGGCTTCCACTGTCACAAGGACAGAACAGCTGCTGGAGCGGGTCACATGTACGCTCTCAGCAGAGATGCGGTCCGGGCATCACGTCACGTACGCTCTCCTCGGGAGGAGGTCCGGGTATCACATCAGGTGGTGCATGGGGATCTCTGCACCATTTTCCTCCAGAACGAGACCTTCCACACCCGCATGCTTGCTGCCATGGAGGACCAGAGTTAGGGCTTTGCGTGGGCTGCCTCCCATAGCACCACCACCTCCTGTGGCGGCAGCAGCACAGAGTGATGAGAGCGACCACAGCGATTCAGAATCTCTCACGATAGCGTAGCCGTGCAGGCCATGAGCCCACGGAGGTGTTTTTTTTTTGCAACATCCACACAGGTGGCTGTTGGTGTGCACCCTGTCCTCGGACCTCCTGGGTAGCCTCCCCCATCCCCCAGGCCCAACATGGCCATTTTTGATTTTTGATTTTTGATTTTTTGTTACAGTGTGTTGCCTTGTGTGGCTGTCACGCTCACCTGATTCCCACGGAGGCGCAGGTCTGGCTTCGAGTGCTGATGCTTCTTCAATGGTGAAGCGCAGGACTCTGATGATGGACAGGAAGGGCCCCTCTACTCTGGCTTTTCTGGCTCGCAGGAATATTCCCCTGTGCGTGAAAAGGGAGTATTACCTACTGACGGAATAATGCTCAAGCCTCCCACTCCCTTCCAACCCTCCTCGATACCCTTCCACGATTCCCCGTGAAGTCTCACCTTAGGGTCTGGAAGGATGAGTTCTCCATCCTGCTTCTGATGCAGGGGCGCGTTGAAACCCAGTTACTTCACTGGATTGAGGTTTGATGGGAGTTCAAAATAAGCTTGACTATTCAGGTGAGGCGCTGTAAGAGTTCTGTTGCAAGTTCAAAAGTTCAAGCTTAATAATAATGTTCATTGTCTTATTGCAGCAAGCGCTAATGCTTATGTCTTTTTCCCCTTAGGGGCCGGGGTTCGGAATGCCGGAGATATGACGCCGACCCGAAGTGTAAGTTCTGGATGAGCGTTCAGGTAATGTCTTTGCATTCGCTCATTCAATGTCTTTGTCTTTTTTCCCCATTGGGGCCGGGGTCCGGAATGCCAGGAAGCGGCAGGACCTAAAATTAAATGGGAATGACCCAACAGGTAAGTCTTAGAAGGAAACTGAGCTTTTCCTATTTCCCTTCCTTCTCTCACCTTGTTTTCTTGTCTTTTCTCGCTAGGCTCTGGGAAGTGGGTGCGGATCCGGATGATCGCTGCTGAAGATGGTGGCGCCCAGGAAAGGTGGTTGAAATGCAGCGCTGCAGCGATCGAAGTGAAATGCATTTAAAATGATGTCTTCCCTTTCAGGATCGTCGGTGTGATGTCCCCGTGATGCAGCTTTAGCAGGTAAGGTTTTCTTTCTCTCCAATTCTCTCTTATCTCCCTTTGCAGGCGACCCAGGATGCTGACAGGCATGGCTGAAGTCCAGATGCAGGAGCTGACACGGTGAGCATCCAGCTGTGAGGAGCAGAACAACGCGAAGCGTGAGTTGCTGATCGGGCGTGGTTTAAATAGCTTTGGAAGAAGTTCCAGGCATGTATCCTTCCACCGATCAGGTATGTATCCTTCCCCGACCACACCCAGGTGGAAAGTAGTCCCACAGGTAAAGTAGTTCCATTCAGGCCTCAAGAGGGCCTGCATGTAGCAGCATGGTCTGCATCAGGTAAGTGCACATTAAAACACTTGAACACATGTCTAGCTTTATGAGCCTGGCGCCTAAGGCGCCAGGACAGGGGTCCAACATGAGTCTGGCGCCTAAGGCACCAGGACTGTGTCCAAAGGGCCCCAGCTTGGGCCCGCTGGAACTTCCCTGGGGGGAATGATGCCTGCCTCTGGGGTTGCTGGGTCGGACCTGGCTCCTTGGAGGTAGGCATCATGACAGTACCCCCCCTCAAGGCCCCTCCCAAGGTTGTTCCCTCTGGGGGTTTTGGCTTGTTCGGAAATCTCCGGTGGAACCTTTGTATTATTCGAGGTGTGTGAACATGGTTACTAGGCTCCCACGATCTCTCCTGAGGTCCATATCCCTTCCAGTCAACAAGATAGAAGAGTTTTGACTTTAACACCTTGGAGTCTAAAATGTCTTCAACTTCGAATTCTAATTCCCCTTCAATTTGAACTGGGTCTGGAGGCTTGGACAGTCGGGTCCCTAAAGTGATGCATGAAAAACTGGATGAATACGCATGTTAGACGGTAAATCCAGTTTAAAAGCCACGGGATTGATTATAGCCTTGATGGGATAAGGTCCTATGAATCTGGGATTGAAGGTTCGCGGGCCCTTGAGGGGTAAATGTTTCGTTGCTAGCCATACCTGGTCTCCTACTTGGTAAGGAGGAGTTTTACTTGGTGCAAATCAGCATTTTCTTTATACTTTTTCTTGGCTTGCTGTAAATGAGTTGCAGCTTCTTTGAAGGCTCGGGTTATTGTGGAATGCAGATGATTTACTGCGGGCATTTCTAGGGTCAGAGATGGATCTAGGTCAGAGGTCCGAGGATGGTGACCATACAAAGTATAAAAAAGAAGTTTGTCCGGTTCCAGAATGCACTGAATTGTTGTATGCATATTCTGCGATCCAAAGGATGTCTTTCCAATTTAACTCGGATTGGTGTAACATGCACCGAAGATATTGCTCGAGAGTCTGATTGGTTCTCTCGGTTTGTCCGTCGGTCTGGGGATGGTGGCTGGTGAATAACCGCACATCTATTTGTGCTAGTTGGCAACATTTCTTCCAAAAATGGGAGATAAATTGACTTCCACGATCCGAGACTAATATGGAAGGAAAACCATGTATGCGAACTATATTCTCCAGAAATTCCTTGGCCAAGGTGGAATCTGAAGGCAAACCTTTTAAAGGGATAAAGTGGGCCATTTTGGAGAATAGATCCACAATTACAAGGATAGTGTTGTAACCAGCACAAGGAGGCAGGTCAGTTATAAAGTCCATTGACAAGGTGTGCCATGGTGCCGGTGGAATATCCAAGGGTTGAAGTAGGCCGGCTGGCCTTTTCTTTTGACCCTTGTTTTGGGCACAAATTCCGCAAGACAATACAAAAGACTTTATGTCTTTTCTCCAAGAAGGCCACCAGAAGTGGCGTTTGATTTTTTCCTCCGTTTTAGCGATACCAGGGTGTCCTTCCATTAATGATTCATGATGATGGGCAATAACAAGTTCTTGCAATTCTTTACTTGGCAGAAACAACCGCTCCTGGAAGTAGGGTAAATCATCCTTAACGGTGTAATGAGGACCCTTTTGACTCCATTCCAGTAAGGCTGAAGAGTCTAGAAGTTGTTTTACTTGCGATTGGATGTCCTCAATAGTTTGCAATGAAGTTAGTCCTAAGATTCTTTGTTCAGGTATGATTGGCACAGGTTCTAAACTCGAATTGGGTTCTTCCATGCCAATCCGGGATAAGGCGTCCGCTTTACCATTCTTGCAGCCAGGGCGATAGGTAATTACGAAATCAAATTCCGCAAAGAATAGAGCCCATCGGAGTTGTCGTGAAGATTGAGCTTTGGCCGTCTTTAAATATTGTAAATTTCTGTGGTCCGTAATTACGGTGATGGTGTGTCTTGCCCCGAGAAGGTAGTGACGCCAAGCCTTGAAAGCAGATTTAATAGCCAGTAACTCCTTGTCGGTAATTGCGTAGTTGATTTCAGAAGGAGAACATTTCCTGGACCAAAAGGCCACAGGGTGTAGTTGGTTAGTTTCTGGGTCTCTTTGCGACAGGACAGCTCCCATGGCCGAACTGGATGCGTCGGTTTCCACAATGTAAGGGAGATCTGGGTGCGGGTGCTTCAATACAGGTGCAGAGGTGAATTTGGTTTTCAGGTCCTGAAAGGCTTGTTCGGCCTCAAGAGTCCATTCAAAGCATTTGTTTTTCTTTAGGAGAGCTGTGATGGGTTGGACTGTTCGGGAAAATTCCGGAATGAATCTTCGATAGAAATTGGCGAAGCCGAGCATGCTCTGAACTCCCTTCACCGAGCTAGGAGATGGCCATTTGAGGATGGCGTCCACCTTTCGCGAGTCCATTCGGACTCCTTGAGGTGTCAGGATGAATCCGAGAAACTCAACTTCTGTGGTATGAAAAACACATTTTTCAAGCTTTGCAAATAGTCTGTGCTGGCGCAATTTCTCAAGAACTGCCCTAACATGTTTTCTGTGATCAGATTCTGAAGAAGAGTACACCAGGATGTCGTCAATATAAACAATGACACAGACATCGATAAGTTCCCGAAGAACATCATTCATAAAGAATTGAAAGGCGGCAGGTGCATTGCACAAACCGAAGGGCATCACCTGATATTCGAAGAGCCCAAATTTGGTGCGGAATGCAGTCTTCCATTCGTCGCCTTCTTTTATACGCACCAGGTGATAAGCTCCTCGGAGATCTAACTTGGTGTACACACAAGCGTCTTTCACCTGGTCAGTAAGCTCAGGGATCAGGGGCAGAGGATAACGATTCTTAATCGTTATTTGATTTAGGGCGCGATAGTCTATACATGTTCTAAGGTCGCCCTCTTTTTTCGGCACGAAGAACAGAGCTGAGGAGACAGGAGACTTGGACGGGCGAATAAAACCATTGGCTAGGTACTGATCCAAATATTGACGCAAATGCAGGTTCTCAGGTTCCGTAAGAGCATAAATCCTACTACAAGGTAGTTGAGCATTGGGTACCAGATCGATTTGGCAATCATAAGACCGATGGGGAGGTAACGTGTTAGCCTGTTCCTTCTGAAAAACGTCTTGGAATTCTTAGTATTCTGACGGTAGCTGTACAGGGGTGGAAGTTGCTGAGGCTAGACCCATAACTGGATTTTTTGGATACCAAGTTGGTTCACAATCAGGAAAACTTATCTTCTTTGCTCGCTAGTCGATTCTGGGATTATGTGTTTCTAACCAAGGAATTCCAAGAATTACTTGAAATTGTGGGGCCTTGATCACATCAACCACGATTGCTTCCCGATGTCCATCCTGACCCACCAGTGTCATTTCAACAGTGGAATGCGTTACAGGCCCTGAGGCTATTTCGGTTCCATCTACTGTAGTAATGACATCTTGGGTTACTTTCGGGCGGAGAGGGAGCTTAATCCTGGAAGCCAATTCACGGTCTATGCAGTTTCCAATAGCTCCACTGTCGATGTATGCTTTTACAGCATGCAACTGCTGAGGCTGTTTTGGGTCCACGAGCACCATTGGCATGACAAAATGCGAGGTCAAAGAGTTTGTTTTCAAGCTCGGCAAGCGGACCCCTACGCTTGTCGGGCTAGGTCGTTTCCCGAATCAGGTGTCAATAAATCGTTATCAGTGGCTCCAACCACCTTCTTAGGTGGTTTAACCGGACAATTTCGAAGAAAGTGACCGGAAGTCCTGCAATACAGACAAAGTTGCATTTGCCACCTTCTCTCTCGTTCCTTCTGCGTTAATGGTCCTTTAACACCGCCGATTTGCATAGGTTCGGATATGTCGGTACTCTTGGAGTTAGCATGGGTTTTGATCGGTACTCGGGTTTCGTACTTGAACCGATCTGCTTTTCTATTTTGAAGTCTGTGATCAAGTTGAACCACCAAGTCTATGTAGTCTGCGCAGACCTGGGGTGGATCTACTATCTGAGCTAGAACATCCTTAAGCTCTCCGCGCAGGCCTCGATGAAACAATGTGATCCTTTTGTTTTCTGGCCATCCAGTTTCCACAACCAGTCTATTAAAGGTGGCAACGTAGGACAGGAGATCCTGATTACCTTGTCGTAAGGATAGCAGTTCGTTATCAAGGGCCTGTCCTTGAGAGTGTCGAGCAAACAATCTTTCCATGCTGGCCTGGAAGCCCTGAAAATCCTGGAGAATGGGATCATCCTGATTTACCAATGGAATGGACCAATCGGCAGCACTGCCACTGAGGTAAGATAGTATAAAGGCTACCTTGGTCTGGTCGTTAGGGAAGGCCCCGGGTCTGCATAGAAAGTGTAAACGACATTGGTTCATAAAGACGGCATATTTCTTGGGATCCCCCGCAAAACGTTCAGGCGGGGCCAAAGGCATGTGTCCAGGTAGATTGATTTGTACCGGGTTATTCAAACCCATTGATGTGGAAGTACCTCCGGAATTAGGTAAAGGAGTGTGCCCTGCCTGGGCCTGCAATAACCTTTTGGCCAGGTCATCAGTTCTTTCCTTGGATAGGATCAGTTCTCTTTTGAGAGCGTTGGTCTCCTGGCGGGCTGAGTGCACTTCTGCCCGTAATTCCCCCAAAAGCTGGGCCAGCTGATCTGTCTCGGAAGTCTCCATAGCGCTCGGGTGGGAAATTGTGGGTAGGCTTCATGTTCTGTCACGCTCACCTGATTCCCACGGAGGCGCAGGTCTGGCTTCGAGTGCTGATGCTTCTTCAATGGTGAAGCGCAGGACTCTGATGATGGACAGGAAGGGCCCCTCTACTCTGGCTTTTCTGGCTCGCAGGAATATTCCCCTGTGCGTGAAAAGGGAGTATTACCTACTGACGGAATAATGCTCAAGCCTCCCACTCCCTTCCAACCCTCCTCGATACCCTTCCACGATTCCCCGTGAAGTCTCACCTTAGGGTCTGGAAGGATGAGTTCTCCGTCCTGCTTCTGATGCAGGGGCGCGTTGAAACCCAGTTACTTCACTGGATTGAGGTTTGATGGGAGTTCAAAATAAGCTTGACTATTCAGGTGAGGCGCTGTAAGAGTTCTGTTGCAAGTTCAAAAGTTCAAGCTTAATAATAATGTTCAAGCGCTAATGCTTATGTCTTTTTCCCCTTAGGGGCCGGGGTTCGGAATGCCGGAGATATGGCGCCGACCCGAAGTGTAATTTCTGGATGAGCGTTCAGGTAATGTCTTTGCATTCGATCATTCAATGTCTTTGTCTTTTTTCCCCATTGGGGCCGGGGTCCGGAATGCCAGGAAGCGGCAGGACCCGAAATGAAATGGGAATGACCCAACAGGTAAGTCTTAGAAAGAAACTGAGCTTTTCCTATTTCCCTTCCTTCTCTCACCTTGTTTTCTTGTCTTTTCTCGCTAGGCTCTGGGAAGTGGGTGCGGATCCGGATGATCGCTGCTGAAGATGGAGGCGCCCAGGAAAGGTGGTTGAAATGCAGCGCTGCAGCGATCGAAGCGAAATGCATTTAAAATGATGTCTTCCCTTTCAGGATCGTCGGTGTGATGTCCCCGTGATGCAGCTTTAGCAGGTAAGGTTTTCTTTCTCTCCAATTCTCTCTTATCTCCCTTTGCAGGCGACCCAGGATGCTGACAGGCATGGCTGAAGTCCAGATGCAGGAGCTGACACGGTGAGCGTCCAGCTGTGAGGAACAGAACAACGCAAAGCGTGAGTTGCTGATCGGGCGTGGTTTAAATAGCTTTGGAAGAAGTTCCAGGCATGTATCCTTCCACCGATCAGGTATGTATCCTTCCCCGACCACACCCAGGTGGAAAGTAGTCCCACAGGTAAAGTAGTTCCATTCAGGCCTCAAGAGGGCCTGGATGTAGCAGCATGGTTTGCATCAGGTAAGTGCACATTAAAACACTTGAACACATGTCTAGCTTTATGAGCCTGGCGCCTAAGGCGCCAGGACAGGGGTCCAACATGAGTCTGGCGCCTAAGGCGCCAGGACTGTGTCCAAAGGGCCCAGCTTGGGCCCGCTGGCACTTCCTGGGGGGAATGATGCCTGCCTCTGGGGTTGCTGGGTCGGACCTGGCTCCTTGGAGGTAGGCATCATGACAGTGGCTCCCGTGGGCATCCACTGTATTCCGGCTGGGCACTTGCAGGCTTGTCCTGAGTTTGGGTTAGATGCTTGGGTTCGTGAGACACACACCCCTCCTACTTCCCATTTCCATGGGCTTTGCAAAGGGTGTGCCCAAGGGACAGTGACTTACACAGTGACGTTGGACTCCCATGACATGTGTGGGCAGTCTGTAGTCAATACTGTGTATACATTCCTAGTGCATATTGTTGTTGTATTGTACACTGCATGGTGTATTGATGTGAGCTTGTGCATCCTTGTCTCCCTCCTAATTTGCAGGTTCGTTCCTCATGTCTTCACAAGGCCGTCTACTTTGGAGATGGAGTTCATGTTGTAAGTAGTGCACTTCCAGATTTGCGTGGCACCAACACTGTACAGTTGGAAGTGGTCGATGTGCTAGCGTCACCAGGTTTTAAGACTACGTATCCTTTTACTTAGTACTGTCATGTGAATGCTATGTTTGGGGTTGGGTAGCTGCATTGTAATGTGGTAAGTATTTGGTCATGTGTGTTGTCAGTTCTACATTAATGGGAGAATATTGTGTGTGGCCAGTTTCCATTCGGGACACTGTACTTTGTGACACTTGTGTCATGTTTTGGGGATTCCTTTGTTTGCTCTCACATAGCATGACATGCCATGGTGTGTTGGGTGGCGGTGCTGGGGAGGGGTTGGGTGACATGGCACTGTTGTCATGTTGTATCTTGCAAGGGGGTGATGATTTTAGCAGCATAGAAGTGTGTCTTTTGATGACACAGCATTGGTGGTGTTTGTGTAGGTAGGGATGCACACAATGGAACACTTCCAGGTGAACAATCTCAGGCTGGTATGGTTGTGACAGTTGACTGTCACTTGACTCATTATCATTGATAGTCAGCTGGTATGTGCCAGGGATGTGTGCACTCCACAGGGGTGTGATTTTACGTGAAGTAATTATCCACCAGCTGCGTACGGGCTGCCTCACCCCATGCCCTTTCCCCTCCCATGCGCAGCGGGCGTGCACGTGGTTGGGGATGTGGGGGCACCACCGTGTCCATGGCCAGGCCCCGGCGTGTGGCAACGTTGTGCAGGACACATGCTGCCACTATGATCCTGCACACTACTGGGGGAGCGTATAACAGCTGCCTGCCAGAACGGTCAAGGGAGTGAAAGGTGACTTGAGCACTCTGAATGTGCGCTCCACTATGCCCCGGGTTGCAATGTGGGCTGTGTTGTATCTTACCTGGGGTGGCGTGGTGGGGTGCCGAATTGGCGTCATCATGTGGGTGCTCAGAGGGTAGGCACTGTCCCCTGGGGAGGTGGTGATGGGTATCATTAGTGTGGTTGTGACATTACTCAGTATCTGACATGCATGCATGTGCAGTGGCATTTATACTCACCAAGCAGCCATGTATCGCCATGCCGCCCAGCTTCTAGGTCTCGGTTTACGGTTGACATTCTGAAAATGAAACTGTCGTGGGTGGACCCTGGATAGTTGGCATATACTGAGGTGATGATTCCCATGGCATCACATACTACCTGGACGTTGATGCAATGCCAGTGCTTGCGGTTTCTATAGATGTGCTCAGATGCCCTGGGGGGACGTAGAGCCACATGGGTGCAATCAATGGCACCTAGGACTTTCGGGAATTGTGCCACCCGTAGAAATCCTGGGCGGCAGCCTGCCTTTCTGCAGGTGTTCTGGGCAGGTATATGTGCCTGCGGACTGATGGGCGTGTAGTGATGATGGCCAAGACCTGGTGTAGGCAGCGTGACTGCATGGCCTGTGACACCCCCCCCACTATGGCACTTGTCCGCTGAAATGATCCAGTGGCCAAGAAGTGCAGTTCATTAAGGACCTTCTCCAGGGGGATGAGTGCTTGGGAGCACAGGGTTGGTGATGTGAGGTCATCCTCCCACTCACTGACCAGGTCGAGTATTATGTGAGATGGAAACCTGTACCTCCCATACACGTGATCATCAGGCATCCCAAAAAGGCTGGTTCTGGGTGTAAAAATTCTGGCCCTGACTATCCTCCTCCTCCTCCTGCGGTATCCCACGGCCACTGCTGCTAGGAACGGCATATTCATCCTGGCGTCTGAGCTCGTTTGTTGTTTGCGCACACTTTTATGATGCGCGGGTCGACGTACGCCTGCTTCCTGCTGGCGTACGTGTTTCCGGATTGGCCCGTCTTTTGGACGCATGCCTTAGCCACGTTCGATTCCATGAATACGTGTTGTAGTCGAGCGTGTGAAACTTCCCGCACACCCCAGTAATACACATACCCCGCTTGGCCAGGCCCAATCACGTGTGAAATTTCACGCGAACCCCTGAAATACACGTACCCAGGCCAATCGCGTGTGACACTTCCCGCGCACCCCAGTAATACACGTACCCCGCTCACCCAGGCCCGATCGCGTGTGAAACTTCCCGCGCACCCCTGGAATACACATACCCCGCTCACCCAGGCCCGATAGCGTGTGAAACTTCACGCGAACCCCTGAAATACACGTACCCAGGCCAATTGCGTGTGACACTTCCCGCGCACCCCTGTAATACACATACCCCGCTCACCCAGGCCCGATCCCATGTGAAACTTCACGCAAACCCCTGAAATACACGTACCCAGGCCAATCACGTGTGACACTTCCCGCGCACCCCAGTAATACACGTACCCCGCTCACCCAGGCCCGACTGCGTGTGAAACTTCCCACGCACCCCTGGAATACACGTACCCCGCTCACCCAGGCCCGATCGCGTGTGAAACTTCACGCGAACCCCTGAAATACACGTACCCAGGCCAATCGCGTGTGACACTTCCCGCGCACCCCAGTAATACACGTACCCCGCTCACCCAGGCCTGATCACGTGTGAAACTTCCCGCGCACCCGTGGAATACACAGTATGGGACATTCATCACAGCTGTATATTCGTGCTTTTTGTTGGCGCACATTTTGGCGCACATTTTTTTCCAGCGCAGGGACGCTACCGCCTGCCTTTGTGTGGCGGACGGGTTTGGGTCTGTGCGCGTCTTTGCCCGTGCGCTGGTTTGCCCTATTCGATTCCATGAATATGTGTTGTAGGCGAGCGTGTGGGCGTTCCGCGCGCTTGCCTCCTGTACTTCCCCCGTGACGCCCACATTTTCATGAGTTGTTCCCCATTCCAAGTGTTACGCCCCATGTTCCGCCTACTTTTGTTATGTGCGCCGCGCTATGTGCGCTTTCGCTGTGGCCTTAGCGCATGCCGTTAGATGACCTGTGCGCCAGCGTGCGCCGCGCACTTTTTCAGAGCACATCCCTGATTTTACTCGCGCGGACTTCCATGAATAGATGTGCGCTGGTTTCCCTGCGATATTCGCACTTGCACTGCGATTTTCGCTCTTTCACTGCGAATCGCACGTTTTTGCACGCTTGCGCCGAAATTGTCAGCGCACATTAATTTCATGAATCGGCCTGATAATCATGGTCATACATCTGCAAAATTCTAATATTTTATGGATAGGACTTCCTGGTTCACAGTAGATCCCTTTAAAGTTAACGTTAAGAAATGACTTCCCTCATGCTGCTAGCTCCCTTGTAACAATATTAAAACACTCACCATTAACATTGAGTGCATGAATTGGCTCCAGTTAAAGGGACTTTATCAGCTTGTATAGTTTGGTTCTGCTCAAAATGAAAATCAGGCTCTTAGTTAAGAAATGGGTACCTTACCATCACCCTGCATGGTCTAACTATGCGTTTTATGAGTTGCCAATACAGAACTGGCCTTCCCTAACTGGGCGGTAATTTGGAGGCCCCAAGGATAGCCTGCAGTGACCCACTGCGATTTTCTACTGCTGCGTGATAGGGATCAAGGGGGGTGGTCGTGACCAGGGCCTCCACCACATTTCATGCCGGTCCAATCACCTAGGGACCAGACCATATCATGTAGTTAAGGTAACATGACACTTTTCATAAGAAAATGAAAAGGCCTTTGCAACCCTTGTACTCATTTATGAACATTCACCACATTTGGCTTACAACTGATTTTTTCGATGTTTTGGACATACTGCTCTTCCTGGAGTTCTTCATATCGAAATGCTTTAAAAAAATCGATCAGCCCCACTCGAGTTATCGGTGAATGTACGGATAGAAAAGGCAGAATAAAATACTTGTCACAGCTAATTTTTCTACATAGAAAAAAATAAACGTGGAAACATGCAGGCAAAATTAGCATAAAATAAATGTGGAGACATACAGACAGAAATAGTGTAAACATAATGATCACAAAACACACAGCCTTAACTATAGAGCCTGCATACAGAGACTGCCGGGTACCATAGAGACAACCTTTCTGTGCTTCCTGCTCAGCCTAGGTGTGTTCAAGCGACTCTCAATGGAACTGGAGAGGTCTCACTCTTCAACATATTCCCTAGTTCTCAGACAGCCATGAACAACCAAGTTCTATAGATAGAAAAGCTTGAAGAAACAATGGGAACTCCTAAATGCGGGTGAGTTTTAATCCTTGGCTCCTCTGGGATCAAGGCCCAGGACTGGGAAATGTGCAAGTGCTTGAGACATGCAGGGAGCTTGATGGGGCTATTAATGGTGGTGGGGGAGGTTGGATTTCGCATCATCATGGGTAGTATAGCTCCCTGGCAACGCACACAGAGCAACACAAGTTCGAATCCAAGGTCCACGCTTAGAAACCTCTTCGGTATTACCAATTATAAATTGTCTGAGGATGTACTCTTCTGGGAGTTAATCCAAATAATCCAGCCTTGTCTGCTCTTCTCATTTTGGGATGCAGTTACCTGTTACTCTTAAAGAGGGACCAGTGTAAATTTAGGCTCAGAAAGGTCATAGGGCCTTCTTTTTCCAGTCTAGATTGGGCGATGTGCACCTTTTCGTGAGTGCCACTAACGTGATTTTTGAAAATGATTTGGTTGTGTCACATTCCCACTGCTTCAGAACGCATGTTGGCTTTGTAAAAATCACCATGCCGTTGAAATTATGACATAACAAAACATGACATTATATAATTTTCAAAGAAGAATGAAAATAAAATATAATGATGGAACGAGGTGGATGTACAACGAAGAGAGAGAAAGGCAGTGTGTGGACGGTAACACGCCCAGCAAGCAGACAGAAGTTGTATATAAAAACATGGATGTCAAAAGATGCTCTCTTTTTCTAAATGCATGACTGCAAGAAAGTGGGATTGCATTATAACCTGTCAACTCACACATGAATTTCTACTTGCTCCAATAAAATATAGGCTGTGTGTGGTGGTGGAATGGTGTGGCTTTTTGGTGGGAATGACGTGTAACGGTTGGGGGACTATGGCTTGACGAAGGGGCCAGGCTGCAGCATCTTTGCTAAAGCACTTTCTGGTCCTGTAGGTGAGTTCCTGAACTTCTTTTATACTTGTTTCCAATACTTTCCTTTCAAGCACTGAATCACATCGAGTGTCAGTGAACACTAGATGATGGTTTGGACATTGAGAGATGAAAAAGAGAGGAAAGAGCTATCCATGCTTGCGGACGTTGTGTAAAGGGGTTAAAACGGGAATCTGTATGTGTGTATCTATGATTTCCACATTCAAATGCACTTTTGCGCAGCTTTTATGGGCGCAAGTGAATGGGAACGCTTCGCAGCCTCCCAGCACTTGTCTCCAAAAGTATTTTCAGATTTGCCTTTTAATGTTAGGTCCCTAACATTGTCCTGTAGGTCTTGGAAGGTTCCTTACCAGTGACTGATAGGCTCTCTTTTTGGTATTGCATGATCCTTCACATGCTGTTCAACCCCACTTCCACTGAACACCAGTAGCTGATTCTGGATAATTCAAGGAACACAAAAAGCGAGGGCGCCCGGCAAGCTTTGCTACGTGGATGCCCCCAAACTCCCCTAAAAAGCACATGCTGCGCCACAACCTCCCGGCCCACCATGCATGTGCAACGCACATGATAAGCATGCAGCTGCAGGGGCATGCAGAGTGCAACACTAGGCAAAAGTTGTAGGTAGGTTTTTTAGTCAAACCTTACATCTTTCAACCAGTGTAGAAACAAGGGGGTGCTGTGAAGCCTCGGGCACCCCAGCATTTCCAACACGACTCTAGGCGACCGGCGGTAGGCAAATATTTTTAGCAGAGGGGCATCGCCATCCCCCAGGATGAGTGCAAGCGACCGCCCAATGTAAGGGAGCTTTATCTAATGTAGAGGTGTACAAGGGGTTCTCCCCCAAGCCATTTTTTAAATAATACTTTTATGAAGCGGCAGCCACAATCTATCCCAATCAATCCTCCTCTGCATCCACCAAAGACATGCACTTTTTGCTCTTGCACATAGTCAATAACTCACACACAAACGCACACTCATCATGCATGTGCGCACACACACACAATCCATATCTTGCATAAAGACTGCATCATAATCAAATATGCAATCATACACACTCGTTTCTGGTTTAACTGGCATCGCTTCAGTGGTCTTGCCATTTGGACGTGTCAATAATGGCAGTGGCATGCTCTTGCACTCCAGAACTGGTAGGGCCAGGTTCATGGGAGGGCCTGCCATCGGAAGTATGCAGTGCCAATGGTGTAGCACCGGAGCAGAGCTTGCTTTCTTAAAACACAGACTAATAATAAAGTTGAACAAAGGGACTTCCATACACCCCCTGAATCCACACAGACCCACATTGCAAAAGCAAACATGCATCTTCAAATGGGCCCTGTGAGTTTCTTTTTTAGAGGGCTGATGCGGCTGCTACAGCCTCAGCTCCATGGTACAGTGAACAGCCCTCCCCAGCCTTCTACAACCCACAGCCCTCAGCAGCAGCACGATCATGTTCTCCATTGAAGTGTCCTGTCAGTCCCCCAGCCCTCTTGCTGGATAGCACATATGTGCTGCACTGCTTGGGTAGCACCACTCCCCCCAGCAGTTCTTCTGCTTTCATTTTCAGCAGAAATTAAAAACTCAACATTTTGTAAATGTTTTTCCACCATATAGTCTAGCTGCCTTACTCATTCCTAAAGTATCTACTTGACATATGCATTTATCCACACTAAACAGGAAAGCAAAAGGAGAGAATCGGTCTGGCCCTTTGACATATGGATATATCACGTCCTCCATTTTACCTCAAAGATATTTATATTATTTAATGTAACAAACGCACTTGTCCTGGACTTCATTCTTTAAAACCAAGACCACAACATGCCATTTTATTTTAAAGGTCCTCAAACATCAATATCAATCTGAATGAGTGAAAGGTGCATTAAAATAAGGCTGTTACATATCTTTGTTGTATATTTTTATGCAATGGGCACCTCTCCCTGATACGCCCACTGCCCCATTATGATACACAATGAGGCCTAATAGGCACTCATTGATGCAGCTCCCATTCACAAAGACATTGCATTTTCCAATACTAACATTTCCTTTTAAATTCACAGTTAAATGTGGACCTGCTCTCGAAGATTGCTGTTTACGTTATTGTCCCTCAATTCTAAAATAGCCATGGCGCTCCCTGCTGTTTTCTTTCGCTGCTGCGGTGAGGGCGGCAGCTCCTCTGTTGGCCTCGTGCTGTCCTGTGCTCAGCGGCAGTGCTATTTTCTCTCTCTGGGAGTGTTTCTGGGGTTTCTTATTAGTGGCTGGGGCCAGGCATGGCTCAATAATTCGCAGAAGAGAAAAATAGCAGGATACAAGTCAAATATTCAGTGCTCTGTCTGTTACATTCACAGGTTCAGAATTTTGTGGATTTACTCTGCCAGCAGCCTCCCTTATTTACAGATTAATCTTCTTCAAATAATACTTTAGGGGGCCTCTCAGAATGGACGTATTTTGGTTAAATGTTTTCCATGATTCCTGCAATAGCTTGTATTTCTAGCATTGTTGGCATTGTGCTAATGTAAACTTTTAAACCTTCTTCGTTATTTTTAGTTTTGCTCAGAAAGGGTGCATTTGTGCAGAGATACACACGTGCCAGTAGCATCTTGGGTGGCTCACCCTGGGTGTTAACTAAACGCTTGACACATTAAGATGATTTAGAACAAGCAGTTCTGCCGTTTTTGCAAGCTAATGAGTTAATTGTGTAAAACAGAGAGGACGGGCAGTGACAATGATGGTATGCGCTCAATTTCTCACATGTATTTTGGTTAGTGCGATGCAGTAACCAGTCCACTGGAGTTTCCCCCGGGTTCCTCCAACAGTTCATAGCATGACATGGAGTTTGTGCAGTTATGATGCGCAGAAGACTCAGTGGTAAAATGGTCAGATCCTCAATAGTACAATCAGAGCTGAAATGTCCTTAAATAAACAAAAGGTCCAATGTGTGGAAAGTGATTTATTGCGGTCACAGCTGACACGTGTTTCGACCCATGTGGTCGTCCTCAAGGCAAATGGAGTAGAGGGTTTTATCCCTTGTAAAAGGTTGATAGGTGATAAATAAGTCACAATTTGGACCGAGTTCAAGAGAGTCCGAGTAGAATGGACAAGGAGTGCGCTGAATAAAGAATGCAGCACATACATTAATAAGTGGCCAATGTGAGCTCTTGTGTATGTGGTATTAATACCTGGATCAAGTGTGCATGGGTTAAATCCCGAGAAGCAAAGTCATCAGGGCATAATTGCTCAAATAAATTGCGTGTCGTGTAATCTCTTATTCGAGTGAGACTTTCAGTCACTTGGTGCCTAAAGGATACAGCATCCCAGCACACAGCCCTAATTAAAGTATGTCAATTGTTTCATTATGGAGGACTTAATCTTTGTATAAAATAACATTGGGGGTCATTTCTCGAGACTCTGAATTTTGCCAGAGGGGACCACATACAAGTGCACTTCCGTTCAGGCAGTCCGTCTCTCAAATGTAATTTGAAAACATGTTGGTAGTGGTCCTAGATGTAAACCAGAAAAATGGCGCAAACTCGGTTTGCATGTGATATTTACAGCATTCACAAAATGTATCGTAAACGTCCTCATTCATGTCCATGCATTCCTAAGGAATCTGCCTGCTTTGAGCATGTGCAAAAGCATCGGAATCCATAGCACTCCATAGCATCTGATCTACTCCAGCTTCAAAATCAAACTTGGGTGTTCTCTTTTGATGGTGTTCCAGAACTCACACAAGTTCTGGAACAATTGAGGGTTAGCATTAGTGGTCGTTTGACTGCGGCGGCTGTACCTGCTGCTCCCTGCGTTCATCGAATAAAGAACATGGAGTTTCACCCACCTGTCCTGCGGTGCACGTGATTGGGCTCGACACTGGTGACGACCGGATGGAAACCGCACTAGGGGGCAGAAAGTGAACGCGGAGGCCCTTCCTTGCGGCAGCACCAGTGCCCGCCAACCTGCCGTCGGCACTCACACCCATTCAAGAGGTGAGACAGAGAAAAACCTTGCCTCAAATTCACCCGCCTGGGGGGAGTGCAGAAAAATTAGGCACCGTAGAAGCGGTGAAGGTGGGGCAGCTGGCTTTCTGGGATTAGATGAATGGACATACTAACATTTCAACACTGCGTCAAACAGTGCCTCCCACTGGTTCACTGCAACATTACTGGGTCACCATAACAACACACAACGCTGGCTGGTAACGAACAGCTTCGGAAGTAAACAAGTGCTGCTAAAGCCAGTAGGGTGTGCCATTGCTTTAACACTGAACAATCCCTGCCACTAAACAGCCTCCCATACACAAATGGCCACAGCAGCACTACCCCGTACACCCCATTTTTGGCTGAGCCTGGAACACCACCAATAAGATGGGAGAGTTGGAAAGAAAATTTGAGACCTAAGTAGTGTCAATGGGTGGGGATAAATTTGCCCCTTCCAGAAAACAAGCATTATTATTACATTATTTGGGACCAGAAGGGTGCAGCGTATTCGATGGCCTACCAGAGCCTGAAGGTGTAGGAGCAAGAGAATTAGATAAATTTACCCTTGCAATCAGGAAATTTCAGGACCATTTCGAACCAAGGAAAAATGTGACTTTTGAGATACACACATTTTTTCAAAGAATACAGGAACCATTGGAACCGGTGGAAGGTTACATAGCAGTTCTATGGACACTAAGCCACACCTGTGAGTTTGGCATGTTAACCAACTCCTTGATTAGAAATCAATTAGTAAGATGTACTAACAACGTTGGAGTGCAAGAAAAAATATTGGCAAAGGATTTAACATGGAACAAGCTGTGTAACTCACCAAGAGTATCCAACAGACGGTGCAGTACATGAAGGAGATGAAAATAAAAAATAAAAACTACAAGGTGTGTGCTTTGAAGCCAAGGAGGTTAAGAAGGGAACTGAAATGTTTCAGATGTGGAACCCTGAGACATGGAGCATCCAGCCTATTCTGCCCAGCCAAGAACGCTGATTGCATCAAATGCAAGAGAAAAGGACACTTTGCACACATGTGCAAGGAAAACTCCATCAATGTGGTGGAACATAGGTTTTCTCAATCAGTGCAGGAGACAGCACAAACCTCTCCAAACAGTGAAGAAAGACTGCGCCATGTGTTTGAAATTTCGGCATTGTCTGTAGGAAAGGGAGAGCCTGTAGATGTATTTTGCATGAATGGCCAGGACGTCTTGATGAAAGTAGACAGTGCATCCCCTTGGACTATAATTTCAAAAGTATCTTCACAACATCATTTTCAGGAGAAGAGCTGAAGTTGGAACCGCCCCACATTCAACCTTGTGGGTATGGCAAAACAGAGATTGAACTTCTGGGGAAGTTCCAGGCAAACATTGGCTAGAAGGGCAGAGAGTATACAGCAGAGATATTTGTGGCAAAGACAGGGTCTTCATTACTGGCATGGAAGGAACCAAAGAACATATGGATTCACATCCAGGCAAGCTCCCCTGATCCATTGTCAATAACAGAAATTGATGACAAATGGGCCTTGGAATTCCCTGCAGAGTTCACAGAGGAAATTAAGAGACTATGAACATTCCATTAAAATGAGGGTGAATGCTCAGCCAGTTGTACACGAAGGGCGGCCTGTGCCTCACCACATGAAGGAACAATTACATGGAGAACTTGAAATTCTACTACAAAAGGAAATAATAGAATGAGTGGAGGGGATCGATTGGATTTCCTCAGTGGTCCTAGTAGCAAAGAGCAGTGGAAAGATGTGCTTGTGTGTCGATTTGAGAGACCTGAATAAGAACATCTTAGTGGAGAGACACCCGTTACCTGTTATATCGGAAGTTCTATCCGTACTTGGGGAAACAAGCTGGTTGCTGGTGACTGATTTATCTGCTGCATACCACCAAGTGCCTTTGTCCCAAGACTGTCAGGAAGTACCAGCATTCATAACCACGGAAGGAATTTTCAAGTTTTGCAGAATGCCCTTTGGATTAGCTTCAGCAAGAGTTGTTTTTCAACGCATAATGGCGAAAGTGTTGGACAGGTATGTAATTGTGTTTCAGGATGACATCCTTATTTATGCAGATTATAGTGAGCAACATAACAGAGCGCTGAGATGCATGCTGGAGATGTTAAGTGAGGCCGGGTTAACGGTGCAGCGTAGTAAATGCAAGATTGGCGTGCGTGATGTAGAGTATTTGGGTCATAACATTACAGCTCAATGGATATCTCCGAAATATAATTTGGTGGAAGCCATCAGTAAAGCCCCGGTGCCACAAGATAAAGATCAATTGAGGCCTTTATGGGCATGGTTTAGTTTTACCACAAATTTGTACACAACTCTGCTCTTATACCATCTCCTTTGAGGGTATTACTCAAAAAAGAGGTTATGGTCACGTGATCAGAAGAATGCATGGAGTCATTTCAGGAGATAAAAAGGGGGGATTTCCAATGCACCTTCTCTAGGGAGATTTGTGAGTGGGTGGAAAACCTTACTGATGGTAGATGCCAGTTTATTTGGGTTAGGAGCATCACTGTCTGAACAAGATGGTGGAAAAGAGGAACATGTGGTAGCTTCCGCGTCTAGACCACTAAGAGGAGCTGAGAGAAACTACTCTGTAGTTGAAAAAGAGGCTTTGGCTTTCTTTTGGGACATCAAGCATTTTAAATTCTTCATATGGTGTCAAAGGTTCATTGTTAAAACTGATCACAGAACTCTGGTGCAAATGTTAGCTTGTGGTAACTGGTCTAAAGTATCGCAGAGGGTGTCCAAATTGATATTGGGGCCGCAAAACTATGACTTTCAAGTTTTTTATGTACCTGGGAAAAAGAATGTGGTTGCAGATTGTCTCTCTCGTGTACCAGGGGAGTTTAGCAGCAATGTACACCAGGGAAATAAGGGTGAAGATAGGGAGGAAGAAACAATAGTTGCCAGCATTGAACAAGGTTCTTTGAGTGAAGAAGAATGGGGAGTGGCAGAGATGGAGGTTGAAGTAATGAGAAGGTAGCAGAATGGACGATTGTAGAATGGCCCAACAGAGACAATGTAGAACTAATATTTGAAATGTTCTATGAAGAGAAAGATGAGTTCGCACTTGTTGGAGGAAAACTCAGGTGAGGATGAAAAATTATTCCCCCTGAGGACATCAGAAGGAAGTTGGCAGAAAATAGCAATGGATATCATGGGACCCATCCAAGGTTTGGGTGAAGGGTTCAAGTTCTTTTTGTCATGGTTGATTACCATTTGGAATGGATAGAGTGGAAAGGAGTGAGGGAGACAACCACAGTGGAGCTAGTGTTATTGTTTAAAGATGTTTTTTACCATGAAGTGTTCCCCGTGGAAATTGTCAGAGATAATGGTTTTCAGTTTTGCACAGATTCAACCAAGGAGGGATAGTCAGAAGAGTCCCTCCTATATCTTGGACATGTGGAATGAAAGGGCACATTGCACGAACATGTGGGAGCCAAGACTATGTACCGGATGGCCAATTCTCAAGAGGGGTGACAGCTTATCCTCAAGCATATAGTTCACAAACTAGGGACGGGTTTGCCCAAGATCAAGCAGTGTATCAAGCACCAGCATCGCAAATGCAACAGGCATTGCAACCACAGCAAACACCATTGAATCCACCGGAAGGGCAGTTACAGCACGCACCCATGCAGATACAGCAGAGAGAAATAACATGGGACAATTATTGACACCTAGAGTAGGAGGTGTCACTGTGGTGGGGGAAGTCCTTTTACAGGTACAGGCATAAGTTTGTACCCACAATAGGACAGCTCACAGGGTGACTTGATGTGTTCAGTACTATCAGTGACACCAGACCCCCAAGAGGAACCAAGGGTTGATGTTACCATAGGAGGCAAATCTTTTTCTTTTTTAGTAGACACGGGTGCAACTCGTTCATGTATATGAGAGGGAAAATATCGGTTTTTGGGAAATGCCATGAATGCTCAAGGTTTCTCTGGTGCTACTAGCAGAGCTCCTTTTACTGATGAATTACCAGTCTCTATAGGAGAATGTGACATCTCTTTTCTAATATTGTATTCACGGCAGACACCAGTTAATATTCTGGGCCGAGATTTAATGATGAAGTTAAATTTGATAATTTCTTTCACTGATAAAGGTATAGTGTCTTCTACTCCTGGGATACATAATCTGAACGTGGGCAAATGTATATTGGCGTTTACAGGGCAAATGGTTCTGCGAGGAGTGCCGTTAGAGCCAGAAGTCTTTCTTTATGGGGGTATGCATTTTGTTAACATGGCTACCCAACCTAGTGGGAAAAAGTTATAAGAATACCTGAGGAGTTTTGGTTCAGGCCATAGATACCTAGGGACGAAGAGGAAGAGGAGGGAACAAACTATTCCCCTAAGTGTAGATGCAGCCATTGTGCGAGGGGATTGACTATGCTTGAAGGAACCGATGACGAGGGCAGGCCATGGAGAACAGTGATTGCCATTGGGAAGGGGTATAGATTGACTGATGTCACTGATGAGGATATGTTCAGAGAGGATCCGTCCGATGATGAAGCAATATTCAAGATGAGTATTACATATTGGATTACAATAGAGAAAAGGGAAATCCCACAGCGAATGATGATAGTGTGGCAGTGTCCAGCATTTTTTGATGAGCTTTTTTTGATGAGGACTTGGAAAAAGTGCCAACCTCTTTACTGACTACAGGCCCCAATGATATAGGCCTGCTGAAAGGGGTAGGGGAGGTTAAGATCAAGCTGAAGCCAGGTGCAATTTTACCTCCAGCAAGACAGTATCCCATGTCTGGAGAGGCAGATGAGGGTATTTTTAAAACTATTTCAGCAC
This sequence comes from Ambystoma mexicanum, assembly GCF_040938575.1. Lineage (NCBI taxonomy): Eukaryota > Metazoa > Chordata > Amphibia > Caudata > Ambystomatidae > Ambystoma > Ambystoma mexicanum. The sequence continues at coordinate 710,795,025 of NC_090930.1, forward strand.
TGATGGAACAGGGTTTCTTAGTGACGTCAGAGCCACTGTGTAATACCGCAGTGTACCGTGTGAAGAAATCAAAAGGGGGGTCATGGAGACTAATTTAGGATATGAGACCAATTAACCAGTTTGTAGATGCAGAGTTTCCTTTAGCTCCGAATTCAGTGATGATAGTATGTAGTATCCTCACAGAGGCACGATATTTCACAGTGATTGACTTGAAAAATGCATTTTTCTCAATCCCGTTGCATAAGGACTCCCAAGACCTTACATCATTTAGGTTACGTCAGACTAAGCTGAAGAGCACTTGCTTGCCTCAAGGGTACTGTGAATCTCCATCGATCTTTCATAGGGTCCTGGAGTAGGACCTAAGCAATATTGATTTGCAAAGTGTTGTGCTGCAGTACGTAGATGACATTTTGGTTTGCTGCACATCAGAAGATGAGTTCAGGCAAGATTTGATGCAGTTAATGATTATTCTAGCAGGCAAGTGCTATAAAGTTGACAAGGAGAAGGTGCAACATTGTCAAGAAGAGGTGTTGTACATAGGTCAGCTAATCTCACATGAGGGGAAGTAACTTACACCTGAAAGAGCTGAGGCAATTATGAAAACAGCAAAACCGCACATAAAACAAATGCAGCAGTTTTTGGGATTGTGCAACTATGTTAGATCATGGGTATTTGATTATAGTTCATATACAAAACCTCTTTTGCAGGCTCTAAAGAAAGCACAAGTGAACAAGGAAAAAATAGAACGGATGGAGGAAATGGACAGAGGGTTTGAAGAATTAAAAAAAAGCTATTTGCACAGCTCCAGTTTTAGGAATTCCCCACTATTCTGAGGAGTTCTTTTTATTTTCACACCCAAATGGGACAGTTATGACAGCAGTACTTACAAAGAGGACTACACTAGGGTACAAACCTCTGGCCTATTATAGTGGAATTTCATATCCAGTTATGAGACAACATTATCCTTGTGAACAATCACTGGCAGCAGCAGCGTTCACCATTGAAAAGTCTACCAGCATTGTGAAGGAGTGTTTTATGACATTGGGCCTCATTCCGAGTAGGGCGCAAAGGGATAACGGGCACCGTTAAGGACATCGGTGCTTGTAAACCCTTTGCGCCCTACTACGAGGTCCCGTTGCGGCCCCGTCCTTAATGCCTGCTTTTACCAGGCGTTATGGATGGGATCCGCAAAGGGACTTCAGAGCTAATAAGGGTATCGTAAGTTACGGTACCGTTATTAGCACCCTCCCCATTCCCATTGAGCCCCATGGGGGCTCAAATGGGAATGGGGATTGACATTTTCAATGGGGACTTACCGGTCCCGCAAAGGTCGGACTAGACCGGTAAGTCCCCATTGAATGAGGGCGGACACGGTGCCGGTAATGGTGCTAGTCATGATGCTAATAGCGCCATGACTAGCACCAACCTCGGAATGAGGCCCATTGTCTGTTGAGCTTGCATTGTTTGCCGTTTTGGAGAAACTTAACGATACATTGTCATCTCAGAGGGCTTCTGCATGTGAGGCAGTTATATCAAATACAGCAATCAAAATAGTCAGGTATAAAATAGTGAACCCTCCATGTTTGTAGCCAAGTCTGTGGCAGAGGATGAGCATGTGCATGATTGCTCTAACTACAACGAGTTCTACGATGATATCCCAGGAGTAAAGGAGAATGTGCTAACAGGAGGGGAGGTTCTCTTTATTGATGGGGCTTCAAAAATTGATCAAACTGATGGGGAAAGGCATTCAGGTTCAGCTGTGGTAAGGCACAGAGCTAATGGTGAATATGAAGTGGTAGCAAGTGCAAGACTACCGTCTCACTTTTCAGCACAAGCAGCAAAATTAGTGGTGCTTATTGTCACACTCGAGAATCATGCAGGGCAGGAAGCGATGGTGTACAGTGACTCCGCCTATGTGATATCAACCATCCATGCAGGTCTAGCACGTTGGAAAAGGAGGGCCTACCTCTGAGCGGACGGCACTCCAGTGCAACACGCTACATTATTGGACAGGCATATCAAGGCACTACAACTCCCATAAGCCATCACATTAGTTAAGTGCACAGCATATACTAAGCCGACTGACTTTATCTCATGCAGGAACTAAGCCACAGATAAAGAGGCCAAAAGGGTGGCATATTCACCAGATATTTCAAGTATTGATACTCCAAATGTAAAAGAGAAAGTGGTCACAATTATTATTGTAAATGAAGGATTTAATCATTTGTCAAAAACACAGTTGGTGGAGGTTCAATGCAGTGCTCCACAGGAAGAGCAACAATTGTGGAAATGAAGGGGTGTTCTTTATCCCCCTCTGAAGCATTGTGGTTACAGGACAGCACTGGAATGCCGGTGAAGCCTGAAGCCTTGTTAAGGGTAGCGCTTGAACAGCTGCACTACCCTGCGCATATAACTAGGGAAAGCCCCGCACCAGTTACTGCGGAGGACTGGTTCGTACCGAACCTGTCAGAACATGTTGCATTTTATGTAGTAAATTGCATCGTATGTCAAAAGTTTACCACTAGGCACGTCCTGCGAACAATCAGAGGAGTGATTCCTCGACCAAATGGTCCTTTTCAACATTTACATATTAACTATGTTGATATGCTGCAAGTATGTAGTGGATTCAGGTATATGATAGTGGTGGTGTGCCCCTTTTTGAGATGAATCAAAGCAGGTCCATGTACACACCCTGATGCAACTTGCGCTGCAAAGGTTTTTAGTTAGAGAAGTCTTTCCTAGTTGAGGAGTATGTGAGGTGCTGAGATCCGACAATGGGCCCCATTTTGTTAATGAAGTATTTGAACAGATTAGCTTATTGCTTAGCATAAAACACAAGTCTTCTTCTGCTTATCACCCGCAAGTGAACAGGATATGTGAGAGACTCAACAGTCTTCTCAAAGAGAGAATTGCAAAATTAAAATTGTCACAAAAGAAGGGATGGCTGTATTGGCTGCCCTTTTCATTATATGCATTAAGGAATCACCCTGGGTCGGACCACCACCTCACACCCCATGAGCTAGTGACAGGTAGGTGAATGTGAATGCCCTTGTCTCCTCCATCGAGGAGCAGAAGTGATGCCTAGACGAATGCAGAATTGTTAGGAAATGAGTTAAGTATGTATTTGACATGTATGACCGCTGTTATCTCTGTCATTTCAGATCAACTGAAGCGTAAAGGGTGTCGGTCTCAGGACACAGATGAAGACCATTCAGCAACTGGATATAAAGAACTACTACCTGTACCTAAATTATTTATTGGTGACCCAGTTCTAGTGTGCAACTTCACAAGGAAGTGGCACAAGCCCCATTTCAGTGGACCCTTCATTGTCAAAAATATCACTCTCTCAGTCGTAAAAGTCCAAGAAAGGAGTGCCTGGATCCACTTGGGCGATGTCAAACCATATGCTGGTGAGACCGATGCACTCCCAACCACTGATTCGGAAGCAAGACAAGAAGAAGTATTTCAGCATGTGTGCAGACTTGATCGATGATGAGGAAGAAGGATGCTAAGATTGCTGATTGAATAAATGCAAGTGTGCATTTGCACTGTGGCTCACCTCAGACACTCTTTTTAGATATTTTAGCAGGAGTGCAAAAACATTGTTGAGCTGCAGGAATCTTTGAATTGGACTTTAGAAAGTGTTGATGCGCTAAACATGCCAAATCTAGACTTTGAGTTTGAAGACTGGAAAAGGGAGCAGTTTCCTGATTCATTCCTCACTGAGTTTCTCTTTGGTTAGTATCATGGTCCTGTCAGATGTCGATGCCCATAGAGTACTTCTCGCTGTCTTTATATACATGCTCCAAGCTGACCCTGCTATTGTTTGGCGCAGTACTAATATTCATGTGTTCCTGCAAGATCCTAGAAATGGCCCTGCAATTCGGAGGTTACTTACGGCGATAGCTGAACAGATCCTGCAGTTTCCGGAGTATATAACAAGATTGCCTGATTGAAAAAGGTGTTTTTCTTCTTTAAATTAGTAAACAGGCATAATGTTGACTTTCAAGAATAGTGCAGTTCCAGAAAATGAACAACCTCAACAATGTGTCGCGAAGGCGAATCGAAAGTGGTGGGAACTCATGTATTGGTGCAAAATATATGCATGCTCAACATTTATTATTGTTTTTCTGATTTTGCTGATCCATACCGTCTACTTCATTGGTCCCAAAAAGTTAGGAGTCCCCTTGATTTTTCCCACTCCAGTGACTTATGCAGAATTAACTATTGCAAAGAGACCAAGGTCAAATGTGAACATCCCTTCACCAGTGACACATGTGAAGTCACCCATTTCTCTGACAAGTGTTCCTATGATTCCCCCTGTAAGAAGGTCCATATTTAATATACTCCATGATCATTATGTGCAGATTCACCTTGCAAGAGGGAGACACACGAGAAACACAAGGGAAGATGATTATGAGTTAAATAATTATCTAGACAGTACAGCACATTTAGGGAATAACATGTGGTATCAACTCATGAAAGAGGTGGGGAAGGACCTCTGAAGAGAGTTGCTATGTTTGTGCTTTCCTACCCTATACCATGGGGAAGCCCAAGATATTCATTCATTCATAATCGAAGTCCAGGCAGCTCATTGCCTGACTCACCTTGCGCTCTGCCATACAAGAGGTCAGTTCCAGGGTCGAACAGCATGCTTGATATGGGTGACTGAATGGACAGCTTCAGAAGAAGATGATTACATTCAAGATTTGAAGACAAGAGCAAGAGCACACACCAGAGATCATGCGATAAGATACAAACAGCCTGGAATGAAGGGAGCAGGAATCACATGGGAAATAAATAAAAAGCTCAATTGCCAAGGAAAGAATGATGAGAAATACGAAGATGCAAGGAAAGAGGCCAGATGAAGATCTGGGGAACAGTACTTTCTCCAGATGGATAGGAAGAAGGTATAGTCATATGCAGAGTTGTGGCAGTAACAGGACATCACAAACCAGTTATAGTTCATGTGGAAAAGGGGTGAAAACCTCTCTGGCTGAAGTTTGCAAAGCTGCTGACATGGGTTGAGGATAAAGGAGACCTGTGGCAGATAGTGCCTCTGGCTAGTGCAGAGATATGTTTCAGAAATAATGGCACAAGGAAAGTTGGAGAGAAACAGCAGTGATAATGGACCACTACAGGGCCTGTGGATCCAGAGCATGTATGAAGTTGCCCAAAGACTGGGGAGGGCTGTTTTCTATAGTTCTTGTTCATGTTCCAGCATTGGTGGTTCCAAAGCATGACCTGAACATTGACTAGTTTCCAAAAGCAGATGTCCACCTGAGAAAGAGGAGAGCAGTTGGATTCCTCAATCGAACAAAGAGGGAGAACTACTTTTCAGCTAAATCAATAGACGCTTTTAATTCTTTTCCGTATGAACACAGGTTGTTCAGTCAGACTGCTGAAGTATTCACGACGATCTTCAGGCCAGGAATCCAGACGATGGTAAATGCGAAATGGTTACAGATAGCCAGATAGGAGCTCCTGCAGACGACCAAAACTACCATAGAGGGATTCAGTGCTATAAAGGAAGAATTGAGAGCCATACGACTGATGACACTTTTGATATAGATATGTTCTGAACATGATTACAGCTATGGGTGGAGGTGTTTGTGTAAAATCAGAGAATCATGTTGCACACTCATACCTTCTCACGATGAAGAGAATGGGACTTTGACAAAGGCCATAACGATACTGACGAAATTACACATCAAGATTGGAGATGAAGTGCAAGATATTGCAGATGACACCTGGTTTGCATCAATTTCTCATGGGTTCCACAATGGATGCTGTATATCTTCTAGTTCCTCTGATCCTTGTTGGTAATGATCATGTTTGGATTCTGTGTGATCAGAATAATAATCTCACAGTGCAAGAAGACAGCATAAAAAGCAACAGGAATGAAGATTATGATCAATGTCAAATCTGGTTTTGGACCCAAAGAGCGACAGATGAAGAGATAAAAAAATATAGAGAAGCAAGTATTCATGCACCTGAGGGAAAGAAGTTCCTTTATTCAAGAAACCACAAGAAGTATGTGGGGAGATGGATCTAAACCAACCGGAATGGACAATGTAGTCTCATGACTTGAAGTGTTGAAGTGTTGATGAGCATGTCAAAACAGCAGGATCTCTGAAAGGAGTAATGAAGATATGGCCTCCAAAGAAACCCTTTTTCAGATGAGGATGTCTAGATACGAAGACTGATGGGAGAGTGGTTGATGAATCAACCTGAGGAGGGAGTGTAGAGGAGGAGCCAAGTGCCTCTACCGAAAGTCCTGCCCACATTTTGCCTATATGTATGAAACCAGAAAATACGACATGCGCAATGGCAGTGATGGTACCTATACCAAGAAGAGTCCTTGAAACTAGGTATGCATTGAGAAGACCCTATATGATGTTCCCACGAAGAAATTAGAGTCTTCTGAAGGATGTTCAGGAAGAAGTGTGAAGATGAATGAAAGAGAAGACTGGTGACGTCACAAGAAGCAGAGTTGATGCACCGAGAAGAGATGCCTATGAAGAGAGTACATAGACCTTATAGAATCTGATGGTGAAGCAAACAATTGAGCAACATTTCATGTGCGAAATGAAGATTGCACGTGCAAAAAGCACTGAAAAAAATCCAAAACTGTTTTATAATTGTACAGATGCTGAAATGCAAGTAGACAAAGTAATCATAAGGCTGGCTAAACCTAGTGAATAGTCTACAGGCGGTGCCGCCAATATATATATATATATATATATAAAAATATATATATATATATATAAATATATATATATATATATATATATATATATATATATATATATATATATATATATATATATGTGTGTGTGTGTATAGAATCTGGATGTTCCACAACGCATTTTAGCCAACTTGGACCCTGTCAATGGGAGGGCTAAAAGTGTGGCGCAGTAGAATAAAACAGCTGATGGCAAAGGAAGATTCGAGAAGGCTTGTCTGGCCCAGAGTCAAGGGTTGGGACAGCAACGAAACTGGTTATCCATTGGAGGAGATACAATGAACGTGAGAAGCAAGACGGGCTCCTGTTGATGTGTAATGGAAAAACACTAGAAGTGCCAGGTTTTATTCATTTAATAGTATTAAATACAACAAAGTAGCCCAAAATGTGGTCTCCTGTCACATGGTCAGATGAGAATAGTGTTTGGGAAAGCTACACCGAGACCAGAAGATAAGACCATGCTCTCACTCCCTTTTATTCTCAGGCACAGTGATCCTTTGCAAGGCTGAGTTCAAAGGACTAATTGAATGGCACACAGTAAGAGTGATGATGGATGTTGGGCTAATTGGGTGGGGACGTATGGTCAAGTCCAACCCTCCAGCACCTGGGGTACCAGCTTGCCTGGTGCTAGCAAGTGGAATATTCCAGAAGGGTACAAGCGTGGCAACCAATTGGAGAGGGCCACGTAGCAAAGAGCCCTATAGTTTTGAAAGCCAATGAAATGTGTATTTTCATGACACGAAAGATGACTTGCACTAGGGGTTGGCATAGCTATCCACCTGATCTTAGAGACCCAATCACGATCCCATACCCTATAGAAAGTATACTTACATGTTCCCTGTAGACCAACCACAATCTATCATGTTTCCTTATTTTATCACATAGTATGATGTCACATATGATGAGGTTTTGCTATATAAGTGTCCATTTTTATTAAATGTTTCGAGAATGCTTGTGTTGTGTCCTTTGATAGCCATTGTACTCCCTGTTTTAATTAATTGTTAATAAAACAGCTGCAGATTTGCCAACTTCCTGAGTCGGTCTGGTTATTGGTCCGAGAGTAAGATCGTCATCCCCATCCATCCCAAATAGTGCTACATCGTTTCAAAGGGCATACAGGTTCACTGGTATGCTGGAAAGGCTCTAAACTATAGCAATAACCACGACTCTTGTTTATATATATATATATATGTATATATATATATATATATATATATATTCAGTGAAAACACTTTGTTAAAGGGATGTTATGGTTCCAAGTAAAACCGAAAAACCCTTGAAATTCGCCAGTTATGGTAAGCTAAGCAACCATAACTCAAGTCACCACAGTGCACTGCTAAGACTAACACCCAGGACATCAAAGATGACATCACAAATGTCATTGATGACATCACTGATGACATTACATGTCTGGCTCCCCCTTTCTTCCTTTACTGACATATCTAGGCCACATGGCTTTCTTCAGTAGCAGTCAGGAATTAAAAGTGGAAAAGGTAATATATTTGTAGACTTATCCTTCAAGTATGTTCTTACAATAATTCCCTTAGGGTCCAGTCATTTCATATGAAACATATACATAGGGGAAGACACAAGCTTGAAAGATAGCAATCCTTTCTGTGCATTAAAATAATCAGTAGAGTTGTCAGCATTTTCTGATAGTTCTGTTGTTTTTTTATTACTGTACTATCCCTGAATAAGCTCCTATTTTTATATCTTGTATTCACACTACTTTCATTAGAGTCTAGGCACATCATGTGATATATATACATAGGGTAAATAGCAGCTTTGAAACAGAACAATCATTTATCTGCATAAATGTAATCAGTTATGAACACTTTTTGCTACTACTACTGCTGCTATTTTTCTCTTACTTCAATTTCTTTGTATATACTCATATTTGTATGTGGTGTTGTCTCTTTGTGTTTTGTCTATAATAATGCAATTATGTAGTAAGTGGTTTTTATTATCTACTTATCACATGTTTCACAGTATTCAAAAGTCTAATAAGAAAACAGTTATCATTTCACTATTCAACATGGCAAGCTTATGAATATTGCATCTCCATCATGTTTGCTGCACACAATGCCCACGTTTCTACATCAGCATGTTAGTATACTGGATGGACTAATTAGCCCTTGATATTTATTCCAATGATCCTTCACACTTTTTTAATTAACATTACAATAAGAAACCCTTGTACAGACTTTTCATGAAAGGTAAATGCATATGTGATGTCATCAGTGATGTCATCAATGACATTTGTGATGTCATCTTTGATGTCCTGGGTGTTAGTCTTAGCAGCGCACGGTGGTGGCGTGAGTTATGGTTGCTTAGCTTACCATAACTGGCGAATTTCAAGGGTTTTCCGGTTTTACTTGGAACCATAACGTCCTTTAACAAAGTTTTTTCACTGAATTTCATAGGTTTTTAGTAGCGCAACTTAACCATAACGTCCCTTTAACAAAGTTTTTTCACTGAATTTCATAGGTTTTTAGTAGGGCAACTTAACCATAATTTCTCTTTAACAAAGTTTTTTCACTGAATTTCATAGGTTTTTAGTAGCACAACTTAACCATAACGTCCCTTTAACAAAGTTTTATCACTGAATTTCATAGGCTTTTAGTAGCAAAGCTTAACAATAGTAACATTGACTTTATGTACAGGTAATATGGGACATACTGAACCACTTCTACTGAATGTGATGTCCGCAAACTTTTTTGATGTCCGCGGACATGTTCGGACAACAGTACCACTAACTGAAAAGTCTGGGGGGGTATGTTTAAATGTTATATTACAACATGATAACATTTAAAAAATTCACAAAGTAGTACACATACATATTATATGTAGTCATACATAAGAAATGTAACCCATATATGTACCACACTAACCATTCATTTAAATACAATATGTTCTAAAATGGAATATACCAAGAGAAGATAAATTGGCTTCCAACATAATTACCTCACAGACACTCCAAAACTAAGACCAAGACCAGACCTACAGAGTACTCAGAACATATCTTACCTGAAATAGTAAGTGTACTTCATTTTACTCATATATTTATAAACTTTCTGTATTAGATAAAAAAAAATTATTATATATTTTTTTTTTCTCACAGAAATGTCTAGTACTCTGGAATGGCTAGAGGAGCACTTCCCACATAGTGAAGATAGTGAAGCTAATGGTATACACTTTACAATATAAACCATTTAATTGTTATTATTTTATATATATTAAACATATATATTTCTTTTTGTACAGAGCATACCAAAATAGAAAATATCTCTGAAGAAACTGTTATGGAAAACATGCTTGACAGCATAAAAGAAAAAATGGATTTATTAAGGACCAATTTTAATAATTTGAAAACTTTTGTTGAGGATCATTTTAAAACAAAAACCTCATACCATTGTCCCACATGTACTTGTCCCCCCTCACCATACCCCAGTCAATTATCCCCAAACCCTCTCCATAACCCAAAACGTTTTGATGAGACTTCCATCCCTTCTTCACCTGATACCAATCATGTTGAAACCCCTAATTCTCCTGTTTTTGTTTCTGTTTCTGCCTCACCTTCTCTGTCATAAATTATTAATATATGTTAAATAAAGTTACATTTTTATATTGTGTTGTAATTAGATCCCGTTTTTTATTTTTTTTAAAACAATGTAGGTGTCCGCGGACAGCGTGGGTGTTCTGAAATGTTCATAAATAAACGAAAAGGGAGGTGTCCTGAAGAACATTATACCTGTCCGTGGTGTTCGCTAGAAAGTTGAAACTGTTCTAAGAACACACGCGGTGTCCTGAAATGTTCGTAATTAAACGAAAATGGAGGTGTCCTAAAGAACACTATACCTGTCCGTACTGTTCGCTAGCAAGTTGAAACTGTCCTAAGAACACACGCGGTGTCCTGAAATGTTCGTAATTAAACGAAAATGGAGGTGTCCTGAAGAACACTATACCTGTCCGTACTGTTCGCTAGCACGTTGAAACTGTTCTAGAACACACGCAATGTCCTGAAATGTTCGTAAATAAACTAAAATGAATGTGTCCTGAAGAACACTATACCTGTCCATGATGTTCCCTAGCAAGTTGAAACTGTTCTAAGAACACACGCGGTGTCCTGAAATGTTCGTAATTAAACAAAAATGGAGGTGTCCTAAAGAACACTATACCTGTCCGTACTGTTCGCTAGCAAGTTTAAACTGTTCTTAGAACCCAATTAGTGTCCTGAAATGTTCAATGTTCGTAATTAAACGAAAATGGAGGTGTCCTAAAGAACACTATACCTGTCCGTACTGTTCGCTAGCAAGTTGAAACTGTTCTAAGAACCCAATTGGTGTCCTGAAATGTTCCTAATTAAACGAAAATGGAGGTGTCCTAAAGAACACTATACCTGTCCGTACTGTTCGCTAGCAAGTTGAAACTGTTCTAAGAACACAATTGATGTCCTGAAATGTTCGTAATCAAACAAAAATGGAAGTGTCCTAAAGAACCCTTTATCTGTCCATAGTGTTCGTAAGCAGGTTTGAACTGTTCTAGAACACATGCAATGTCCAGAAATGTTTGTTTGATGTGTGACGCACTTTTAATTAATTCAGGACCTGAACAGTGTCCGTAGAACATCAACGCGCATGCGCAAACCAATGTCCGTGCATTTGGTGTCCTGCGGACAGGAGCTTCCTTCGCGGACATGTTCGCGAAGGGATCATGTGACCGCACCAACGCTAATTGCGTGTTCTGAATGCGGACACTCTTCGTGTCCCCGAACAAATTAAAAGTACATTTTCGAGTAATCCACAATATTTTTCCATAAAAACTCATCATGGCACAAGTCCCACATAGTAATCCTGAGTTTGTACATACCTTTTGAAACTTTTTGTACCCTTTTTTGTGTTCGATCTGTCCGCGGACAGCGCGCATGTCCGCGAACCGCGTACAAGCACCCCTATAAAAGACCACGCCCTAGAGCTTATTCACATTGTGTTTCTGGCTATTCTTCAGTGCACAGCTATTTCTCCTGCAACTTGCAGATTACACCATCGAGATGGCATCCCTGGCTGCAGTACTGCCACCTGGTGCTGCACCTGCTCCAGCACCACCCCCACCCCCTCCACCACCACCACCTTCCCAAGGGCCTGAAGAGGGGAACAGGAGTGAGGATGCAGAGGAGGAAGAAGAGGATGATGAGAATGAAGTAGAGGAAATCCCTACTACCCGCACGAGGCGTGAGTCTTGGGTGTGGCGGTTGTTTACCATTCATGGGAATGGCCCTAAGGCTCGTGCAAACCTTGTCACCTGCAATGAGTGCAAAATGATACTCAGTCGCGGGAGGCATGGTTCGTACAGCTTTGGGACCACGACCATGAAGCGACACCTGAGGTCATTTCACTCTGGGGCTATTCGCAAGGTTGTACCTTGCGAAGAACGTAGTAGGTTGATTTCCTCTACTTCATCCTCTGTTTCTGATCCTGTCACCACAAGGACCACCTCTGTGGGACAGCGTCTTCCTCAAGCTGCCTCACAGGCCATACAGAATTCTGATGACCCTTACCTTTCGAGGGTCACAGTTGTATGTATGTACTGTGACACAGTACTCTGCAGTGGGGAGCGACTTTGCAGTGCTTTTGAGATTATCGTCTCGGAGCATAAGACCTGCTCACTACCCAAATAAAACTATGTATTCCTCTCTCAGCTCGCCCTTTCTTATCCCTGTGGTTGGTGTCCCCCCCTTTACCCTCCTTTCCCCTCCTCTCCTGGTGTGTCGTGTCTAAAAAACCAAAGAAAATACAAATTACAAAAATCAAAAAATAAATAAGGCTCTTTTCAGAGCCGCCTTTCACAGTTAAAAAATAGAAGTGAAAATAAATGAAGCAGGGCCCTTTGTATTTTTGAGAAGTCCGCGGACAGTTCGCGGACATCAAAAAAATTGGGTTGATACCCTATCATAACCATTGCAATTTTCTCTGGTAGGAAGTGGTGGCTCTTAAAAGAGCCTTTGGGAGGTGTTTGTATGTCAAAAATTATAAATACTTAACACCTACTTCAAAATGGATGCTGTAAATCTAAAAAAGGTCATAATGCATTTTGTATATTTTTCAAAAAAATATGATTGCCAGCATAAGTAAGATGGACTCCATCTCTGCAAAAAATGTATGTACTACGAAGCATATTTTCATTATGAAAAGAGGACATGCCAAAATCTCTTAGAAAGGCACAAACAGCCTTATTAACATTGCGCCTTGCTTTTTCCATTTGTGGACCAAATGAAGAAGAACGAAGCCACATTTGTCTCTGTGCAATCCGTGAAAATATTACTTGAGAATTAGGAAACATGTCCATGACCTTCCCAAGTCCTTCCTTCATAGAAAATTGCAAAGAAATTGCAGAAACATGTCCTAAACTGTTACCTCCACAATGAATTACAATTATGTCTGAATGTTGCTCTGTATCCAAAGTAGCACAAAGAGGTAGCAAGTCCAACCACTTCATTCCACCTACTCCATGCCAGTGTACTTCCACATCTGAAAATCCAAGATCTACAGCTACTCCACAGCTTTCTGCATGCACCTTCAACCAATGTATCCATGAATCTCCCAAAATCCAAACAATCTGTTTTCTGAAACACACAGCCATAGCTATCTGTTGTTCTCTCAGCAAAAATAGTATCTGAGAAACTCTCTCCTGGCACAACACACCCACTAAACTTTCCTGACCAATCCCATTCAGTGCTCATTGTCATGTGCATGACTTCTGAACCCAAAAATCCCTGGATGTAACGCTGGATGTCCGCGAACTACCGCCATGTCCGCTGACATATCGTAACATGAACAGTCCTTCTACCATTTCCACTTCACTTTCTGTGCCATTCCCTCATTGGATGTAGCTAAGAAGTCACATGACCATCCACCAATCACATTCAAGACCTCTACATCTAACTGGATCATCATAGATCAGCACTGCAAATGTACTGTGAATCTCTCTGAGTACAATTGTCATATCATTGGCAAGCACCATCTACAACAAATACTGTACAAGTCTCCAAGATTTCTACTTGCAGCTCCATGCATATCCAAATGCATGAACACAAACTACAGGTATGCATATTTTCTGTACAATACATGAACACATTTTCAAACTGACTTCATATTTTTGTTTTATTTCTTTATTTATTCAATTACTTTAATTTAAGCATGACATTGAGGCACTATTACCTGGAAGAGCATACTTACAGAAATAGTGATATTCAGTGGTACATTATGAATTTCACAAACATAGTAAAGATATTTTGTTTGCTAAAGTTAGTCATTACAATACAATTTGTTCATTAAGAACATATCATATATATTGAACTTGTGCAACGTATCTTATGTAAATAAGATAGTTTTAATGGTTTTGAGGAAAGCGCTGAGGATTTCAATTAAAAAAATCAATGTCTAAATTAAAAACAGTGCTATATACAAACAAAATTACTAATTTGTTTCTTTTACAATTACAGTGAAGACCATTCTCCTGAAAAGAAGCAACCGAATTTGAAGACCAAAGAAGAATTAAGAATTAACCTGTTCATTTTAGAAAAAAAGTAAGTAGAATATCACAATAATATTTGTATTATTATTGAAACACACTGTAAAGTTAATTCATGCTATTTCTGTGCCTAAAAATAGAAAATGTGCACCATTCTGTCCAAAAATCCCCATGTCTTAAACAACGATTTACAGACAGAATGGCCCACAAATTCCTATTTTTGGACACACAAATTACTCAACTCAACCGCTACAATTTGGATATTATAGAACAAACAACTGTTTTTATTGTAAACATTAGATTTACTATTTGTGCTTCTCCACACCACTAGCTTGCTTTTTTCCGTCATCTGAACCCCAGTTTAGTAGCATATAAATTCAAGAATACCCATCCCTACTAGTTGTAGTTCCCAATGCACAATCACACACCATTACATACATCTTTACCATCTTACTCAAACACTCATGCACACAGCACACATACATTGCAGAACACCCCAACCCAGACCTTCTTTATTTTTTTCAACAGACCCTAAAGAATGCCTACCAAAAATCAAGTCCGTAGAAAGCAACGCAGAAGTAGAGCAAATGAAAATAAAAGTGTCCAACATAAGCATCCATATCTAGCGCAATTTGTAAAAGAAGTTGAAAACAAACAGCTAATACAGTCATTTAGTGAAACAAAAGAAGTGTCAAGTGGAAAAACTTTGCCTCCTCTATCAAAATGTAAAACAAACCAGAAAACAATTAACAAAAAATCAGCTATCACTACAGATAAAACTGCTTCTATAAATCTTGAAAAAGTTCAAAGTAAGCATACCAAGAAAAGTATTTTAGCCAAAATGTTCCGTCACAGAGTCCTTCAAAATCTTATAAAAACAGGAGAGAAACCAGGTTCAACCCTTAAAACCTATCGTAGGAAATTAATCTTAGAAGCATTGATAGATAGTGCAATTCTTCTCAAAAGAAAGTTATTTATTTTAGTGTTAAACAAAATGAAACCACTAACAAAACTAATAACTAAATTACAATAAAGACTTTTCAATAAACGAAATGTCAACAGAAAGAAATTCTTAAGTATCTGCGGAGGTCAATGGAATCACATTACGAGCACAGGACCATACTTTAATGAAGAAGCGTACAAACAAAAGCAAACAAATACAATTGCCATACATAGCAGTGGTCGAGGTTATGAAAAAGTAAATAATACCATAATGGAACAAGAAGTACTCCTTACAAATATATGGCCTGAAAACTTAGAATTACCCCTCCATTCCAATGAATCAGAACATCTAGTGTACAAATGGCCATGCACGTCAATGTGTAACATTCCCAAACAATTTTTCAAGTCTTTACGCCAATTCCACAATCAATATGTAAAAAGCAAAGACAAAATCAAAATTAAACTACTGCAAAATATGGATACCTGTCCAATGCGCAAGTACACAGGACTACAAGGACATTCATTGGCCTGCATTACAGGACCTACTTGTAAAACCACCTTCCATGATATCAAAAGGATATCAACACATCATTCAACTATAAGAAATCTAGTTTATAAACTGTACTATGCTAATAGTCCTGCTTTAGCACTAGCCAATTTAAATAACATTGTTCTACATGGTACAGCAAAAGACCTACTTGAAGAAATTGACTATATCCAGAAAAAATATTTTGGAAGTGAAAGCCACTTACAGAATGAAATGGCTTTAAACCAAATTAGCAACAATTCTACACATGGCAAACTTTTACTAAACACATACAAAAAAGAAATACTAAAATTTAAAAGTACATCAGCTGAAGTACCAAACCATGTGTTTGTATGTTGCCGCAGAACTTTTTATAAAAGTAACACAAAAACTGTATACCTATCATACAAAATAGAAGACAATGAAGATTCTAAATGGTTTGAATTAGCTCTCTACCTTGTAGCAGAAAACAAATACGAAATAACTGACCCCTTAATACTTTGCAGTTACTGCACTACAAAACTTGACAACAACCAAACTCCATCACGTGCTATCACAAATAATTTGGAATTATACCCACTACCAAAACCCCTACAACAACTTAACTTATATGAGAGCATCATAATTCAAACAGTGCACCCATTTCAAGCAATAATACGCCTTCAACCAAAAACAGCAAAATTACCTCCCTCTGAATTGGTAAAAGGCATTTGTGGAAAAGTAGTTTATTTACCATTAGATTTAAAAGAAAATGTGCATACTCTAGGAGTGCAACGTCCAATGCAGCAATCTTTAATTATCTTAGTAAATGGAGTACCTACAAAAGACAAAAAAATATATGGCAACAGCTGGTATATTTACATAAAGTTAGACATGCCTTGCAATATCTTAAAGAGAATAATGAATATTACAAAGAAATTAATATTGAAGAAAACTTGAAGGATACAACTGAAATAATTTGAGAAACACAAGAAGCTGGTCAATGTGAGCTCCTAGATCCTGCTACAATATCAAATACTTTAGACCATTGTACAATTCATCCTTTGCACTCTAATGACACCATAGAAGATGCACTGGAAACTTACCAAATGCGTCAAACAAAAGGATCACCAATCAGCATATGGGAAAAAACTATAGAAGCACGTGCTTTTCCTCTACTCTTTCCTACTGGCAAAGGAGGAAGGTACGATGATAGACCTATTCAAATATCAGCTTCAGAATACCGCTCATTACGGATGTATTCTGAAGATCCCAGATTTAGACAAAATGTGGAATACATATTCCACCTACTCTTTGAAAGTGAACGAGCAACTTTATGTTACGGAGTTGCACACATATTATACATAATAAAACTGTTCCTCCCCTTGGAGAAGTGCAACACTTCTTTTGGAGAAAAGAATACCAAGCCAGAGGAGCACCACATATCTACATGCTTTTATGGATTAAAGATGCTTCTAAATCTGGTCAAGACAGTGATGCCACTGTTTTACAGTTTATTGAAAAATATATCACTTGTGAAATTCCATCAGAATCCACAAGTAGTGATCTTCATGCACAAATTTGACAATTTCAAAGACCTAAATGTGGCAAATATTGTCGTCGCAAATACAAAAACAAAGGGAAATACTACACCAAATGCCAATTTTGGTTTCCCTAGACCACCTAAAAATACATATTACATAAAAAGAAAAGAAGAAGAAAAATATATCAATAATTACAATGCAATCATTGCCCACTTATGGAATGCAAACATAGATGTGCAGTACATTGCAGACAATTCTACTGCAGTTGCACGATATGTCACAGCATACTTGACCAAAGCAGAAAAAACAGAGCTCCAAGACCTCTGGAATGACCTGTCATCAGATAAAACAGTGTCTCAGAAATTATACAGCTTGGGCATAAATATGCTCTCCCATAGAGAATGTGGATCATATGAAGCAGCTGATCATTTAACTGGTACTGCATTGTATGGTAAATCTGAAAATATACTATGGCTAAGTCTTGGTCCAGCTAAATCTAGAAAAAGAGTTCTAAAATCCTACGAAGATATAGAAACAATAGCTAAACGTGATCCCAATAGACAAGACATTTTAAAAAACAATGTATTGGACACATACTACCCAAACAGAAGCAATACTTTGGAAACCATGTGTCTATACCACATAGCCCAAAACTACAAATACAAAAATAATATAAAACCTGATGAAAAAAAAGGTAAATACAGAGTGACAAACTGTGATGGCAGCTTAGTTAAACCCACTAAACCAAATTTAATTAATCATATCAAATTGTCATTGAAGACTCCTCAGCATAAAGAAGTATATTAAATGTCCCTGCTACAACTCTTTAAACCATGGAGAAAAGAAGAAGAAATACTAGAAAACTATGATTCATATGAAGATGCTTTCAAAGCAAATTAAAGCACTATAACTGATGTAAACTTTACACAATACAAAACAATGTTGCACAATGAACAGCAACATGAAGAAGAACTCCAGGCCCAACTAGATAAAGACACTCCTGACAGTAGTCAACCTTCTGTAAGAGGAAGCCAAGAACCACTGGGAGAACCACTAATAATAAATGAGGCAGAATTAGCTATAATAGAAGTAGAAAACACCATGTGTCAGTATGAAGACAAAGAAGACTTAACTATACTACAATCAAAACTAAACAACGAACAATGTAGCATTTTTGAAGAAGTAACAAAACAAATTGCACATGGTGTACAACATGAAAATAAAGAATGTTCCTGCCATAATTATAAACCTATACTACTGTACGTCAGTGGTGAAGCTGGTTCTGGCAAAACATTCCTAATCAAAATCATCAGTAAGTTCCTTCAACAATTGACAAACAACAAACTGTCAGCTGTTGTCACTGCCCCCACAGGTTTAGCTGCCTACAACATAGGTGGTGTCACGTTACACCGATTACTACTATTGCCAGTAGAACACCAGAACAAATAAGACTATTATAAACTTTCTGCAGAAGCTGCAATGGAACTACGCAGAGTATTGAAACAAATGAAAATGCTACTAATAGATGAAGTGAGCATGGTCTTCAACCTAATGTTGGCATTGATTCATCTCAGATTACAAGAAGTACTCAAAAAAAACTATGAAGAGCTCTTTGCAGGAAAATACATTATTGTTTTCGGAGATCTTCTTCAATTGACACCAGTAAAAGGTGAGCCTATTTTTAAAACATTAGGACACAAACTCTGCCGTAAAACTGTTGGCAACATTGGAAATGTCAACCTTTGGCAACATTTCCAATACAGAGAATTAACAGAAAACATGCGGCAATCTGCAGATCTCAATTATGCCAACATCTTAAAAAGTATCAGAGTTGGTATACTTTCTAAAGAAGAAGAGGCAATATTGAAAACCTGGCACATTAATGCACTTTATGGCAATAATGCATGTGCTATAGATGTTATGGAACAATTAGCCCACAAAAATGTCAATTGTATGGCCTTAATGCCAACTCTTGAAAGCTGTTTCAAAATCAATGAAATAATGTTAAGTAAAGAAATGCAACAAATAATGGAAATTAGCGCCACAGAAAAACTAGATGTAAATGGTATGACACTACCTATGTGTGACCAAGCCACAACAAGACTAAATAGTTTAGAAAAATCAATCTCAAACACAGCAGGCTTAGAAAAGATATTAAAATTATCCTTAAATTGCAGAGTAATGCTTAAACGTAACCTTTAGTGGACCAATAACTAGTTAATGGAGCACTGGGTACAGTTGTTGGCTTTCAAACATACCCATGTGACAACAAAATTCAGTTTGTCAATATTCTCTTTGACAAACTTTCAGAAGTAAAAAGGATAGGACGCTCAACAGCTCGATTCCTTTTCTTCAAAGACATGTATGTACGCAGAGAACAATTTTCTCTAACTCTTGCATACGCAGTCACGATTCATAAATCACAAGGTCTTACCATAGACAAAGCAATGATAGAAATTGGTAACACAGTCTTTAAAAAAGGGATGAGCTACATAGCACTATCACGCTTACGTACACTTAACAGTCTATTTCTAATCAACTTTGATGCAAGTAAAGTAAACGCTGATATTCCTTGCATTTTAGAATACAATAGACTTCGCTCACTATACACCCCCCATCTAAACACATATTCTGTTCCACAAAAGTAAAACGTAATAAAAGAAAAATAAATCAAACAGAAATGCAACAGGATGCCATTGCAAATCCTCCATAGTGAGTACAAGAAAGTAATACTTCATCAAGTACCACAAGCAAAAAAGAATCAATTGGGGAAAGTAAACCAAGTACTTCTTCAAAGAAGGAAGACAAACTCCAAAAAAAGCAGTCAGATACAGAACTACATGGTCCATTTAAACTCTCAAATATAGTTGGTGTATGCAAATGTAGCAATGAATATTCTATTTCAATTACCACCAATTGTTGACAACATTTACTTACACAGTACAGACCCACTGTGTATGCAAATGTTAGTACTTCACAGAAATGCAGCAAACAATCCTGATAACACATATAGTGTTTATGGAATAAGACAACAATAGGACTACTGTGCTGGAATGGTGAAATTCACTATAAACTCACAGGAAGATCCACAAGAATTTCTAATGTACTTACTACAAGTATTGGAAAACAAAAACATACCTGCAAATGAAATCTTCCAGATTTCATACATGTGGAAACATACATGCACTCTCTGCAACAATGTGACAGAAGAACAAATCCCCAAAGAACGCTTTGTATATATATCAATACCTAATTGTGAATCCATTCCATTTCAGAAACTTGTAGAAAATGCAAACCATGGTAGATTATGTTCTACCTGCAATTCAGATAATCGCTCCACGTTACTAATACAAACACATAGTAAATACGTAATACTAATGCTTCTACGTTACAATGCAGATGGTACCAAAAACAACTGCAAGCTGACTGGATTCACACATGGTCAAATATCACTTGGCAAGAAAACCTTCACAACAATAGGTATAATCTACCACACAGGAGCCACAACCAATTCAGGGCACTACACTGCATATATAAAAAAGAAATGTGGATGGTTTCCATGTAATGATAGTACCATTACTCTAAAGCAGAGATTACCAGCAAATCGTTCAAACGCTTATTTAATGTTCTTAAAACCAAAATTTGATAACTAAACTGTACTTAAACCCTAAGTAAACTTGTAGTAAAAAAATGTAAACTGTTAGAATATTCCAAATACTTTCTAACTGCCCAAAAATTCTACACCAACTAATCAGATAAATGAATACCCACAAATTATAGCAAAAAAAAGACAGTTAAAATACGTCAATTGGTATCCAACTGTCCCAAAATTTAACAATATCCAAACAGATAAATCAATACCACTAAAATATATGAAAAAATAGACAGTTAGAATGCACCAATTGGTATCTAACTGTCCCAAAATTTAACAATATCCAAACAGATACATCAATACCACTAAAATATATATAAAAAAATAGACAGTTAGAATACGCCTACTGGTATCTAACTGCTCCAAAATTTTATAATATCCAAATAAATAAATAATATGTTACTGCTCCAAAAAAATGCAACAAGCCTATGTATAACACATTAGCCAGAAACAACAAGTGAACACTGAAAACAAACAAACAAATAAACTATAGCATAACAGAAAAAGTTTTCTCCCACAGACCCAATGAATTTAGCAACGAACACAGAAACTGAGCAAATTGTACAGTACTCTGGGTTGTAAACTACTAAATATGAGGGTCCAAAAAAATAAATGTTGATTATACAATGTAATAAGTCATTACAAAATACTAATACTAACATGCTATTTTCTTTTATCACAGAAATGAACAAGAAATACATGTACTCCAGTTACTAAACCAAACAGTAAGTATATTATACACTCTATGCCCTGGCCACAACCATCGAAGCATATCGCACCCATAGTATCTTATAACTTTGTTCCGTATAAATTTGTTTTTGAGCCAAAGTTATAAGCAACTATAAGTGTGATATGCTGCGGTGGTTGTGGCCAGGGCATAGAGTGTTGGGTGCATGGCCATGCAACCAACACTCTATGCCCTGGCCACAACCACCGCAGCATATCACACCCATAGAGTAAAACATTTCAACTATGGCCTATGGAAACTTTTAATGTCCGCGGACATTATGAGTGTTCTTAGAACACTTTGAACTTGACAACGAACAATACGGACAGCGTCCTCAGAACACCCCCATTTTGTTTATTTATGAACATTTCAGGACACCGCGAGAGTTCTTAGAACATTTTCAACTTGACAACGAACAATACAGACAGTGTCTTCAGGACACCCCCTACGAACATTTCAGGAAAATGCGAGAGTTCTTAGAACACTTCCAACTTGACAACGAACAATACGGACAGCATCCTCAGAACACCCCATTTTGTTTATTTACGAACATTTCAGGACACCACGAGAGTTCTTAGAACATTTTCAACTTGACAACGAACAATACGGACAACGTCTTCTGGACACCCCCTACGAACATTTCAGGACACCACCAGTGTTCTCAGAACACATTCAATTTACCATCGAACAATACGGACAGAGTCCTCAGAACACCCCCATTTTGTTTATTTACGAACATTTCAGGACACCACGAGTGTTCTTAGAACACAATCAACTTGCCAGAGAACAATACGGACAGCGTCCTCAGAACACCCCCCTTTTGTTTATTTACGAACATTTCAGGAAACCGCGAGTGTTCTAAGAACCCATTCAACTTGCCAGAGAACAATACGGACAGCGTCCTCAGGACGGACAGCGTCATCAGAACACCCACTACGAACATTTCAGGACAACGCGAGAGTTCTTCGAACACTTTCAACTTCACAATGAACAATACGGACAGCGTCTTCTGGACACCCCCTACGAACATTTCAGGACACCACCAGTGTTCTCAGAACACATTCAATTTACCATCGAACAATACGGACAGAGTCCTCAGAACACCCCCATTTTGTTTATTTACGAACATTTCAGGACACCATGAGTGTTCTTAGAACACAATCAACTTGCCAGAGAACAATACGGACAGCGTCCTCAGAACACCCCCCTTTTGTTTATTTACGAACATTTCAGGAAACCGCGAGTGTTCTAAGAACACATTCAACTTGCCAGAGAACAATACGGACAGCGTCCTCAGGACGGACAGCGTCATCAGAACACCCACTACGAACATTTCAGGACAACGCGAGAGTTCTTCGAACACTTTCAACTTCACAATGAACAATACGGACAGCGTCTTCTGGACACCCCCTACGAACATTTCAGGACACCTCCAGTGTTGTCAGAACACATTCAACTTACCATCGAACAATACGGACAGAGTCCTCAGAACACCTCCATTTTGTTTATTTACGAACATTTCAGGACACCACGAGTGTTCTTAGAACACAATCAACTTAACAAAGAACACTACGGACAGCGTCCTCAAAACATCCCCATTTTCTTTATTTGCGAACATTTCAGGACACCAGGGGAGTTCTTAGAACACATTCAACTTGCCAGAGAACAATACGGACAGCGTCCTCAAGACGGACAGCGTCATCAGAACACCCCCTACGAATATTTCAGGACACCACAAGTGTTCTTAGAACACATTCAACTTGCTATCGAACAATACGGACAGCGTCCTCAGAACACCCCCTACGAACATTTCAGGACACCGTGAGTGTTCTTAGAACACATTCAATTTGCCATCAAACAATACAGACAGCATCTTCAGGACACCCCCTTGGAACATTTTAGGACAACGCGAGAGTTCTTCGAACACTTTCAACTTCACAACGAACAATACGGACAGCGTCCTCAGGACACCCCCATTTTGTTTATTTGCGAACATTTCAGGACACTGCGAGTGTTCTTAGAACACATTCAACTTGCCAGAGAACACTACGGACAGCGTCCTCAGAATACCCCCATTTTGTTTATTTGTGTACTTTTCAGGACACTGCGGGAGTTCTTAGAACACGTTCAACTTGCCAGAGAACAATACGGACAGCGTCCTTAGAACACCCCCATTTTGTTTATTTACGAACATTTCAGGACACCGCGAGTGTTCTCAGAACACATTCAACTTGCCATCGAACAATACAGACAGCGTACTCAGGACAGACAGCGTCATCAGAACACCCCCTACGAATATTTCAGGACACCACGAGTGTTCTTAGAACACATTCAACTTGTTATCGAACAATACGGACAGCGTCTTCAGAACACCCCCTACGAACATTTCAGGACACCGCGAGTGTTCTTATAACACATTCAACTTGCCAGAGAACAATACGAACAGCATCCTCAGGACACCCCCTACGAACATTTCAGGACAATGCAAGAGTTCTTAGAACATTTTCAACTTGATAATGAACAATACGGACAGCGTCCTCAGAACATTTACGAACATTTAAGGACACTGCGAGAGTTCATAGAACATTTTCAACTTGACAATGAACAATATCGACAGCGTCTTCAGGACACCCCTTACGAACATTTCCGGACACCGCGAGTGTTCTTAGAACAGTTTCAGCTTGCTTCCGAACACAACGGACACATATTGAGTCCTCAGAACACCCCCCATTCAGTTTATTTAGAACATTTCAGAACACCCGTGATGTCCGCAGACAAATCGAACACAACAAGAACGTCTACCACATGAAAAAACACAACTTTCAATCTATCTCATACTCTCCCACCCTCCTCAAACACTCCTACACACCAACACACTCTACTAAATACACATTTTGAACCAAGGTTCACCGCGCTGTCCGCGAACATCCGCAAATCCAAGATGGTGGGCGCCACCGAAAATCTGACGCGCTTCACGCTTCACACTGTCCAATCATCGAACACGTCGCATGTCCGCGGACATGACATAAGCCGATCGGCCAATCAGGATACTGTCCGCGGAGCGAACAGGGAAGTGTGTCCGCGGTTCGAACACAGATATCACTAATTCTTTATGACCCACTTTTTGCTCATTCTAAAAAAAACTACTGGACCGATTTTCACCAATGCTGCAGAAGTACGCTTTCGGGACCAAGCCGCTGCTCCTGGTCAAAATTTGGTGAAAATCCGTCCAGCGGTTTGGGCTGTAGGCGCAAGCAAAGTTTTTTCCCCATTCAGTCTATGGGAAAGAAAGAAATTTTGGGACACCCCCTATAACATTTTCCCCCCTGAACGAATCCTCACCAAACTGTGCCAAACTATTCAGAGTGGGCCATATACATTTTTTGCAAAGTTTGGTGAGGATTCGTCCAGGGGGAGCAAAGTTATAAGCCGCCCAAAAAGTGCTCTTTCTATCGAAACACCAACTTAACCATAACTACATGGCCACTGACGTGGCCATGTAATATATATATATATATATATATATATATATATATATATATATATATATATATATATATATATATATATATATATATATATATATATATATATGTATTTACAGGAGAAGGGAAGGTGAAAAATACAAAGAAAGAAATGTTTGAAGAATTTAAGGAGAAAGATATGGAGAGTGAGCACTGCACTATCCATCGTCCCCACTATACTGGTAAAATCAACAGGGGAAGTGGTTATGAATAGAAACATGAATTATTATTAGAAGTAGTAGTAGTAGTAGTATTAAATGCATACCGGTAAGCACACTCCTTGTATGAAAAATCCCTTGGTTTAGACATTCTTGGTGTTACTGCATATGTGAATCCAGATTTGAGGTACTATGGGAGGAGTCTGGGAGATTATGGTAACAGCTAAATTATTCTAAGTAATGGTGATAAAGTCTATTGACTATATTGTCTGCTGAATCACATGACTGTACCATTATCTTTTTACACATGTTATGTTTAGAGAACATTCTATGGAAAGCACTGACTACGTTTAAACTATGAAAACGTTGCTTATTTAAGGATGGTTTCATGGTATGACACATCACTATAAAGCAGAAAAGAAGTGACAAATCCATGTGCAATTCCAGGCTACGGGTTTGGAAAATATTGTAAAGTGTGTAACGCCCATGTCATTTTGTAGGCTCAGAATGCTGTGTTTCCTTTTTACCCAGTCAGTAATTACGGAAGATGCTGCCTCGATGCAGGGGTTAAGCTTTTTGAGTAGAAGGTCCAGGGACGTCATTTCACCAAAATGCTAGGGGTAGCGGAAATGACATCACACGAAATGATGTCATTTGACCCCACCCTGAAGTGATATTGCGGGAAGCGATGGAACATGACCTTTCACCCCTTGACAAGACAAGAAGTGCCATCACATAGCATTGTACCTAAGTACACTACTAAAAATATGGTTACAATATCACTATAATGTGATATACATTTAATACAAGAATAGATCACAATATGTATCGTTAAGATCAGTGTCTATAGGCCCATATTACCAAATTACTGTGAATGCTAGCAGACGTCCATGGCCAAATGATAATGATGTGTTATTATATAGCACTTACGCTTAAGCGCTTCATATAGAAAAAATATACATACAGTATCACCCAACCTGTGTTGGTACTCATTTATCAACCTCAGAAGGATGAAAGGCTGAGTTGAGGTGTTTAAGAACAGACTAAATCAGTGACTCATACCCTGATGTGTGCCTGAAATAAACCTTTAATGAGTCTAGCAATTATTGTATAGAATTCCAGAAAGGCACATTATTTGGTAGTCCTGTTCTTTCTTATTTAGGGTCACTGCTGAAAGTGTTAGACATTTGGAACCCCTGTTTTTTTATTTATTTTTTATTTAAAGAGGCCTGAACAAAAAGGCCAGCCACTCCAGAAGCAAAGAGCCACATGGCGCTAGCTACAGCCGAGGAGATTGCATTTAAAAAAAAATGTTTTAAAAAAAGACACGATTTCTTTTTTTTCTTTTTTTTTAGGGGTAGCAAGGAGATCACAGGGGTAGCAAGGGAGACCTCAGGGGTCGCAGTTGCGACTTCTGGCGACCCCCAAATGACGTGCCTGAGGTCATGGAGTGATTTCAGGATGATTGTTAATTAGTTTGGGCCTGTGCGATTCAATGGAAGGGGTATGGCAGCATGGTGAGTCCAGGGAGGCAGGGAGTAACTGTATCATATTGACTGCATGAATGGCAGTTCACTGAACCAGTGACTGTGAGGACTCATGAGAGGACAGAGAAGCGGAAGCTGTCTGTGAGGAGAGCGTGTGAGCGAGTTGAAGAGTGCAGACTATTTTCAGGTGAGTGGTGCTATGAACAGAGTCTGTGACAGAGATTTGTCCCACTTAGTGGTTCTTAAGATTCACCCCTCTGCTAGTGGAAAGGGGAAAATTGGGGGAACCCTATGGCAGCATAATTAGAACATGGTGGAAATAAGAACATGAATGCTAAAATACTTTGAGAGAACAATCTTGCACGCAGATTTCTAATCTCAGTACTCGGATCTTGTACATTATGCACTGACCGATTTAGGCCTGCAAACACTGGATGTTGAAAAGGGAGAAGCAAGCGTATTTTAAAGGACATTATCAAAGATCTAGTGGGCATAACTAGCTTTTAGAAGGACTCATCTTTTGTATAAGGCAACCTAGATATGAAATGGCAGTTAGTATGGCTATGCCTACCACTGTGCAATAATATTCTGCCTCATTACAGGTTTTGCAGTAATTCAGCATTAGATGTGACAAACTAAGAACAAAATCTGCCACTGTTTCCCCCACTCGGTTCCATGGATTTAGCACAGGATTCCGAGAGGTGGTATGGTTGTGTTAGTCCCCATTTTTGGAGTCCGTAGGACTCCAGGGTCATTTTGGCAGTTTTTCCTCAAGCAGTATATGTGCTGATTGTTGGTGCTAAAGGGGAGGTTTTATCTCCAGCATCTTGCTGGGGGTAAATCCTCCACTTAAAGGCCAAACTCGTAGTGTGGGTGTGTGGTAAATGTGGTGGGAATTCTTACGACCAAAAAAAGTGTTGGTAACATGATAAACTGTACCGCCAAAGTTGTAATGATGCCCATTTTATTAAAATTTAAGTTGGCCAATTTAACCTTAAAAATAGTTGAGGCCGCCTAGGGGGGCAGAAATAGATTGGATGGACTACCCCACGTTCTATAACAGGGCTGCATGACTGAACACAACCAACATTAATTTTCCATAGCATGTTCAGTAAAAGGAAGCATTTGTTAAAACCTTTCTTTTTATGCCATAACATCTGTTCTTTTAGAGAGAGGTTGATACTTATGGATGCACCACCCATAAGTGTGATTTAATTTAGAATATGCACTTTTTTTAATGACGGAAATTAAAGTGTGCAAATTAGCAGGCCGATTCATGGAATTAATGTGCGCTGAAGTTTTCAGCGCAAGCGTGCGAAAGCGTGCGAATCGCAGTGCCAGTGCGAAAATTGCAGTGAAACCCGCGCACAGCGATTCATGGAAGTCTGTGCGCGTGTAAATCCCAGGATGTGCGCCAAAATTCTGCGTGGCGCGCCAAAATTCTGCGTGGCGCACGCTGGCGCACACGTCTCCAAACAGCGTGCGCTACGCGCACAGCGAAATCGCACATAGCGCGGCTCACGCACAGTAGGAAGAACAGAGGGTGTGACACGCAGAATGGGGAACAACACGTGAAAATGTGGGCGTCACGGGGGAAGTACAGGAGGCAAATGCGCGGAACGCCCACACGCACGTTCAAAACACGTATTCATGGATTCGAACGGGGCTAACACGTGTGCCAAAAAAAGTTGCGCTAATCCGGAAACACGTACGCCAGCAGGAAGCAGGCGTACGTGGACCCGCGCAGCAAAAAAGTGCGCGCAAACAACAAACAAGCTCACTTGCCAGGATGAATATACCATTCCTAGCAGCAGTGGTCATAGGATACCGCAGGAGGAGGAGGAGGATAGTCAGGCCCAGAATTTTCACACCCAGAACCAGCATTTTTGGGATGCCTGATGACCAGGTGTATGGGAGGTACAGGTTTCCACCTCACATAATACTCGACCTGGTGAGTGAGTGAGTGGGAGGATGACCTCACATCACCCACCCTGTGCTCCCAAGCACTCAGCCCCCTGGAGAAGGTCCTCAATGTACTGCACTTCCTGGCCACTGGATCATTTCAGTGGACAAGTGCTATAGTGGGGGGGTGTCACAGGCCACGCAGTCACACTGCCTACACCAGGTCTTGGCCATCATGACTGCACACCCATCAGTCTGCAGGCACATATCCCTGCCCAAAACACCTGCAGAAAGGCAGGCTGCCATCCAGGATTTTTACGGGGTGGCACAATTCCCCAAAGTCCTAGGTGCCATTGATTGTACCCATGTGGCTCTACGTCCCTCAGGGCATCAGAGCACATCTATAGAAACCGCAAGCACTGGCATTCCATCAACGTCCAGGTAGTATGTGATGCCAAGGGAATCATCACCTCAGTATATGCCAACTATCCAGGGTCCACCCACGACAGTTTTATTTACAGAATGTCAACCCTAAACCGGGACCTAGAAGCTGGGCGGCATGGCGATACATGGCTGCTCGGTGAGTATAAATGCCACAGCACATGCATGTATGTCAGATACTGAGTAATGTCACAACCCCACTAATGATACCCATCACCACCTCCCCAGAGGACAGTGCATACCCTCTGAGCACCCACATGATGATCAAAAATCAAAAATGAAAAATCAAAAATGGCCATGTGGGGCCGGGGGGGAGAGGCCACCCAGGAGGTCCGAGGACAGGGTGCGCACCAACAGCCACCTGTGTGGATGTTGGGGGAAAAAAAAAAAACACCTCCATGGGCTCATGGCCTGCACGGCTATGCCAATGTGGGAGAACTGCTGCTGTCGCTCTCATCACCCTCTGCTGCTGCCACAGGAGGTGGTGGTGCTATGGAAGGCAGCCCACGCAAAGCCCTGTTATGGTCCTCCATGGCAGCAAGCATGCAGGTGTGGAAGGTCTCGTTCTGGAGGATTATAGTGCGGAGATCCCCATGCACCACCTGACGTGATGCCCAGATCTCCTCTCGAGTTGCCTCCATCTCAGCTGAGAGCGAACGTGTGAGCCGCTCCAGCTGCAGTTCTGTCCTCAAGTTAGTGGAAGCCTCAAGGTCAGCAAGAGTGTCCCTGAGGTGATGGAGTTCTACCCTCAGGGCTACCCTGTGGCCCTGGGACTCTATTGATATCGATTGGCGTAGAGTCTCCAGTGCCGCCCGTCGGTCTCTGTTGGACGCCAACATGTCCTCCCTGTGTGATTGGCAAATGGAGTCTGTTGCCTGCTGTTGTTGCTCCATCTGCCTTTCAGGGGGGACAATGGAAGTGGCCACCTTCTCCATTGCTTGAGCCATCATCTCAATTGATGCTGCCTGTTGGGTTGCCATACTGTACATGGATTGTTACCATGCGTTATTTCCTGGTGGCGTACGACCACCACGTCGGCAGGCACCACACCTGTTTGGGGCATGGCGATACATGCCCTTGCTGCGCCTTGCTGTGCCGGCACTGCCTGAGGCTGCAGGACTGCATTCCCCCTCTGATCTGCTGGCCCAGGAACAGGATCAGATGTTGTGGAGTGTGACCCTGCATCCGTTACCGCCAAAGGCGGACTTACCAACACTGACATCCCCATAGAGGGTACTACCCCTGGTGCAGGTGGGTTGGACAGAACAGAATCCCTGCCAGAAACACTTACCTGTGACGGCACATAGGTCTCATCATCTGAATCAGCACCTGAATATAGGTCTGGGGAGGTGCACCCAGAGACACCCCTGGACAGAATGGTCTGCAGCAAGATTGGGTTCTCAACAACCACCACACCACGTCCCCCACTGGTGCTCGGTCGTGCCTGAGATCCCTCCTGGGTCTGCAACATCTCTTCAACCTCAACAGCATCAAGTGCGTCATCCCCTGAAAAAACATGAAAGACAAAAAATGTAAACAGGCATTAGCACCATAACACACAAATAGACCTGACAAGCTACAGAACCAGTACATGATTTACACATGTCCCACATGACTATAACCCTCCCATGCATGCACTGTCACTGAGTTGGAAGGGGAGGCAAAAGGCAGACACTGATGACACCAAGATGGAAGAGCAACACATTTGCTGCATGCTGGGTAGCACTGCCATCACACATTGGCCTGTGAGTGGCATGTCCAATACACATACATGACACATGCCATCACACAGATGGCATGTACCATAGCCATGGTACATTCCACAAGTACATCCATATGTCAGTGAATGAATACTGTCAGCCATCCATGTGAGATGGACATGATGAGATGAAAAATGCTACATAGTGTGACAAAATAGGCATGTGCCACACACTGCAACACATGCAGTGTACAAAAATACAGTGATTGCAGGCCGATGTACACATCAATGGTTGTGCACTTCAACATGACAGGAAACAACTATCATGGTCCACATTCAAACAGGCCCCAAAAATATATGTGATCAGGCCAATACTCAATCAGCCTGAATGGTCAAATCATTCACCTAACAAGGTAACACATGTGGGCCAATGTGGGGTTCATCAATGACAGAAGCATGTCACAAATGTGACAATAGGGCTGAGGAATGCGTAGCAAAAGTGGGAGAATTGAAACAATCAGCCTGAACGAACACTGAAAAATACAAACAATGTTGTTGCAAGATGCCACTTCAAGGGATACTGCCGTAATGTTGCGCTAAATTACTACTGTGGGCAGAAGGGATACTGTCACACCCAAATCCAAGGCCGCTGAATGTTTTAGATGAATCACATGGGTGACCCATACATGCATTACAGACACATGCATGGGCACTCACCGGACAATGCATCATAATCAGGTAGTTCTCCCACACCTTGGATCTGTTCCTCTGTGACGAAGGCCCAAACAACAGACTCATGTTCAGTGAGTTTGTTGTCCTCTTGTGGAGACCCACCGCCAGTCACCAGAGTAGCGGCATGATTTGAGGCCAGCTTGTTCTTTGCTCTGCGTTTCAGGTCATTCCACCGCTTGTAGCAATCATCAGCTGTGCGCCTCACAAATCCAAGGGCACTTATGCGGTCGGCGATGATCTGCCAGTGTGCCTTACGTTGACCAGTTGTGGTCTTGGACCCTGCAGTCACCAACATTTCGTGGCTATGTGCCGACACATAGGACACAAGTGGATCAAGTTCCACCTCATTAAAGCAAGGTTTCCTTGAGGTACCGGAGTGTGTAGCCGTGTTTGGGATTCTTAGCCTCTCTTGCCAGATGACCCTTCTTCCTCTTCTTTAAACTTGGAGCAGAGCCTGAGTGGCTTACGCCGCTCTGGTCAGTAGGGGCAGAATCACCAGTGGACTGGGTAGTAGGAGTGTGGGAATGCACAATGACCATAGGTCTTGATGCAGGCATTGGTTGCAGGGTAATGTTGGCAGGGGGAATGTCAGTTTGATGGACCTGGACTGACACTGTCCTGGCTGGGAGAGTCCTGGATGGAGCTGCAGCGGCCCCTGCAGCCTCCCCACCCTGCATACTTGGGGCAGCAGATGACATAGCTTCCCCAGATCCACGTGGCTTGGTGACAACAACTTGCATCGCCACACATGGCCTAGACTTGCTGACCTGGAAGTCAGCCAGGGAGTCATCCTGTGCCAGGTCAGGTGCCACAATGGGCTGGTCCAACAGGGGCTGAGCTGGGATGGTGTCAGCCACGTTTCCCTCAACCATGGGGGGTCATGGGTGTCACTGATTGTTCCTTCACACATGGGGGTATAGGGGCAACCTGCAAATCCCGGCCACGTCCCTACCGCGCCCACCACGCCCACCTTTTGAAGGTCGGCCACCTTTGCCTCCCTTAGCGCTTGTTCGCCTCCCAACCATGGCACTGATGTTGTTGTGCGTATGGGAGTTGCAGTAAAATATTGTCCTGGGCAATTGGGGGTGAAAGGGGTAGGATACTAGATGGAATTGGTACCCTAGTGCTCTAACAAATCAAAAATGAACATGCACGCAACCCCTCGTAGACAACGTGCGTGAAAAAATGAACCCGCACTACGCTGTGGCACCCAAAAACACAAAAATAAGCGTACGCTTAATACACACAGCCTACAATGACCTCTGAAGGTGAACGTGACACACGGGGCAAGCACAGTTGCTAAGTACGAGCGGAACTCACCGCCTGGAAAAAGAACGTGAAAAATATGCGTGTGTGCGCGTTGGCAACACCCCCGCCAAAAGAAGAATTGTACGCTGTCTGAGGAGACCGGACAAAAGGAGAAGTGAACTCTGTTTGAGGAAACAGGCCCAACAAAAATTCAGAAAAGAGCTGTCAGAGGTAACAGGGAGTACGAACTAGAAACGCTGTGAAGTAATCGCTTGTGAACCAATAAGAAGTACATATTTCACCCACTCGCTCTCCACGAAAAGCACATACAAGGAAATGGCGTCCTACACGTAGCTTTTAAACCGGCCCCGTCAGATAAGCGTGAACGCGGGTGCTTTCTTCCAATTACACGTGATGACACTCGGACGTGCAGTTTTTCCACGTGTGCTCTGTCATCACGTGCTATGAGGGAAATGCCCGCATGCGTAATGTAACTTACCTGCTTACGCGCTAAGGGCCTTTGGTCCAATGAAATCGCGCACGTGTGCTGGCGTGCTTACGCGCTAAGGCCCTTTCCTCGAATTACACGCTGACGTGCAATTTTTTCACGTGCCAAATCACTCCGTATCAAGCTGGCTACGTGAAAACACACGGAAGACCACGCTCCTGCACAGAAGGCCGAATTACTGCCCCCCAGATCCCCGAGCACGCTCCCACCTGCTATCTGCTGCTGCCTGACTGCCTGCTGCCCACGTGCCCTGTCATTTGCTGCCTGCACATCAGCCAGGGGTGTAGTTGCTGTGACCACCCGACTGGGCTTCCATCATTCCACAGCCCAGCCCCAGGATCCAGTTGCCCACCCACTCCTGCCTCTGGGGTTGCCATGTCCAGCACAACACCATCTGGCAGCACTGGCAACCCCCAGCCAGAGAGGCAGAGGGCCACCAGCTTCACTGCCACCGAAGTTGGTGTCCTGGTGGAGCAAGTCCTGGGGCAGTATGATGCCCTCTTTGGAAGTTCGCTCGCCGACAATGAAGGACGGACCAGGATATGGATGGACATCATGACTGCCATCAACGCGGAGGGGGTGGCAGTCCCCGACTTACATCATGTCAAGAAGCGCTGGGAGGACTTCAGGTCCAGGACCCTCAGCAAGGCCCGATGCCTTGCTAAGGCAGCCGATCCCAAGGGGTGTCGGGTCCAGCTGTCGAACCATCAAATGAGGGTCCTGGAACGCATATGCCCAGCGCTCTACGTCCAGATCCTTGAGAGGCAGACCCGTCTGGAGTCGAGCGGTAAGTGTACATGCATGTTGATAGTACACTGTGCGTGTCGTGGTGTGCCAGTAGTGTGCAGGTTGCACATGTGTTTATGTAGGGCCATGTATGGATGTGTATGAACATGGGCGTGAGGCTGCCACATGTGAGTCCTCTCAGTTGTGATACACATTGATGGTGTATGTGTTGGTAAGCATGCTGGGCAAATGCAGGTGTGGGAGCATACATGTTTGAATTTCTGTGTATGTACATTGTCATGGTTGTGGCATGGATGGTGGTTCATAATGCATGTATCTGCAATGTGTACATGTGCATGTATGTGTATCTGACAAGTGTGCAACTGCGATGCAACATGGATGCACGTGACACTGATATGTAGAAGGATGAATGGCAGATGTGACATGTATGGCGATCTCATCACTGCAACAGTTGGAGGAGATGTAGACATGCATGTAAGTGTGGTGGCGTGTGTGCATGTCTAGTGCACTCCTTGTGTTTCATGTGATGTCAGGCTCACCTTTGGCTGTTCATGCTGTTGTATGTGTGTGGATGATGCTGCCTGGTGCAATATCGCTGTTGAAATGTTCATGTGTGTGAGTTAAAATGACATGTCTGTCATGGAGTGTGATGCCGTGTCTGAATTTAAACATTGCCACTCATGTGCAATTGTCATGTGTACATCAGTCCATTGTACAGTGCCCTGATGCCTGTGTTTTATCTCTCCCTGTCTGCAGTGTCAACTGAAGAAGAGGGCGGAGAGGGTGCTGTGGAGCACAGCGACAGGGATCGTCCCACCAGCCGGAGATGCAAGGCCCGGCTCCCCTCCCAGATTGTCATCTCGTCGGGGAGTGAGGAGTTTGGTGCCACGTCCCAGGCCGCAGCTGCCGAGGGTAGGTCCAAGAGGCGGAGGTTGGAGGTGGGCTCCTCGGCAGCAGAAGGGGCAGCTGAGACCCCACAGGGTCCGACAGAGGAAGATGGCATGGAGTCATCCAGGTAGGTGGGGGGTTTGGTGGAGGAGGAGGCCGTGGAAAGGACACACACGGGGTCTGGAGGTGGGGATTCCACTGGTGCTAGTGGTGCAGTACAGGACCATGGACAGGAGGCAGCACTGGCCGCCGCGGAGGTGCCTGTGTGCAATCCTGTCCCTGATCCTGTCACTGCATGATCTGGCACCAGCAGGGATGGCTACGTCCAGACCCGTTTTCAGGGAGGGGATGAGCGCACAACAACTGGCCTTCCTCTCCCTGCGGATGTGGCTATCTGGGACCGTGTTGAGCCTGTCCCGGGCGGGATAGCGTTGCGTCAATTGGGCATGCGAGGTGACTCGCAGTCTTTTCATGAAGAGACTGCACGTCATCTCGTGTGCCTCTTTGACCACGTTGACCTGCTGGGACGGGTCACCAGTCCTGGATTCCTCTGTGTGCTGGACCTCCTTGCGACCCCCTCCTCACCTGAACCCCCTACACGCCAGTCGTCCTCCATGCCATCTTCCCACCCATGTATCACCTGGGTACCCTGTGGAGCTGCCTCTGACCCTGCGGCCAGGCTGGTGGAGGACACATCCCTGCCACAGTCGGGAGTCGGACGTCCAGCAGGGGTGACCACCTCAACAACTGCACCCCAGCCGGAGGAGGATGTGCAGGCAGCAAGAGCCAGGGCACAGGCAGAGGCACAGCAGCAGCAGCAGCAACAAGGTGGGAGCCATCATGGCTCGGGGCCTTCGACATCGGAGGGGCAGGCATCGGCCAGAGGGCAGGAGGACCCAGGACTGGAAGTGTCTTCCATGTGGCAGCGGTTAGGCCATGCTATAGATGCGGAGAGGCAGCGGGCCGAAGAGCACGGCTCACAATGGTCAGGGCGGAGAACTCCATGCGGAGGGCCCTGAGGCGGGCCGAGTGCCTCGAGGCAATTCGCAGGGAGTTGGAGGAGAACATGTCATCGTCCCTGTGAACCCTCGGGCCATGGAAGAGGACCGCCTCCAGGACATTAAGCAGGAGTGCGATGATGCCCTGGCCCGGGACATCCAAAAGTGAGCATTCGGACTAGCCCGCTGCGCTTGTAAATAGTTTTTAGAGTTAGGTTTCCTTTTCATTTTCCTTTTATTTGTGGACAATGGACAATGCCACAGAAATTTGTGTATAGTTATATTTTTAGGTAGTTTGTTAGGTAGGTTTCATTTGTTTGGTTGGGATCATGGACCCTTTACATCCTTGGACAATGGATTGTATATAGTTTCATCATGTATTCATTTTTTTTTTTTGCATTATGGACATGGAGCAATGGATTTATTTTTTCCGGACAATGGATTGTAAATAGTTGAACTATGAATTGATTTCTCTTTTTTTTTTTATTATGAACATGAAGCAATGGAGATTTTTTTTTACATTTCCTTTGGATTTGCGTTGTTGGAGGGTGACTTTGGACTGTTTTTCTTTCTAATTTTTTTGGATTGGTTATCATTTTCATTCAATCATCTTCTTCACATGCTTTTCATTTCATGTTTCTTATTTTGGTATGCTTCAATTTCATTTTTGATTTTATGTACATAATACATTTTAAGTTTTTAGTTCCATGTGTGGGATTCGCTCATTGGGTTGATGCATGTGAAAATGTGGGTTTACACAAGCAATGCCAACCAGTGTATGTGTGTGACGGACATGTGTTGATGTAGATAGTTGACTTTTGGTTTGTGTAATGAGATCGCATTTCACTGCTGGGGGGGTGGGGGTGCAGGGGGACATGAGTCGGGCCTGCTGGCAGGTGCCCCTCAGTGCTGGGGGGTAGGGGTCCAAGGGGACATGAGTGGGGGCCTGCTGGCAGGTGCCCCTCAGTGCTGGGGGGTGGGGGTGCAGGGGGACATGAGTGGGACATGAGTGGGGGCCTGCTGGCAGGTGCCCCTCAGTGCTGGGGGGTGGAGGTGCAAGGGGACACTCAGTGCTGGGGGGTTCAGGGGGACATGAGTGGGACATGAGTCGGGGCCTGCTGGCAGGTGCCCCACAGTGCTGGGGGGTTGGGGTGCAGGGGGACATGAGTGGGACATGAGTGGGGGCCTGCTGGCAGGTGCCCCTCGGTGCTGGGGTGTGGGGGTGCAAGGGGACATGAGTGGGGGCCTGCTGGCAGGTGCCCCTCAGTGCTGGGGGGTGGGGGTGCAGGGGGACATGAGTGGGGGCCTGCTGGCAGGTGCCCCACAGTGCTGGGGGGTGGGGGTGCAGGGGGACATGAGTGGGGGCCTGCTGGCAGGTGCCCCTCAGTGCTGGGGGGTGGGGGTGCAGGGGGACATGGTTGGGACATGAGTGGGGGCCTGCTGGCAGGTGCCCCACAGTGCTGGGGGATTGGGGTGCAAGGGGACATGAGTGGGACATGAGTGGGACATGAGTGGGACATGAGTGGGGCCTGCTGGCAGGTGCCCCTCAGTGCTGGGGGGTAAGGGTGCAAGGGGACATGAGTGGGGGCCTGCTGGCAGGTGCCCCTCAGTGCTGGGGGGTGGGGGTGCAGGGGGACATGAGTGGGACATGAGTGGGGGCCTGCTGGCAGGTGCCCCTCAGTGCTGAGGGGTGGAGGTGCAAGGGGACATGAGTGGGGGCCTGCTGGCAGGTGCCCCCAGTGCTGGGGGGTGGGGGTGCAGGGGGACATGAGTGGGACATGAGTGGGGCCTGCTGGCAGGTGCCCCACAGTGCTGGGGGGTGGGGGTGCAAGGGGACATAAGTGGGGGCCTGCTGGCAGGTGCCCCTCAGTGCTGGGGGGTGGGTGTGCAGGTGG
Source organism: Ambystoma mexicanum (assembly GCF_040938575.1). Classification (NCBI taxonomy): domain Eukaryota; kingdom Metazoa; phylum Chordata; class Amphibia; order Caudata; family Ambystomatidae; genus Ambystoma; species Ambystoma mexicanum. The sequence goes on from NC_090930.1 coordinate 710,832,897, forward strand.
ACATGAGTGGGACATGAGTGGGGGCCTGCTGGCAGGTGCCCCTCAGTGCTGGGGCGTGGGGGTGCAAGGGGACATGAGTGGGGGCCTGCTGGCAGGCGCCCCTCAGTGCTGTGGTGCAGGGGGACATGAGTGGGACATGAGTGGGGGCCTGCTGGCAGGTGCCCCACAGTGCTGGGGGGTGGGGGTGCAGGGAGACATGAGTGGGGGCCTGCTGGCAGGTGCCCCTCAGTGCTGGGGTGTGGGGGTGCAAGGGGACATGAGTGGGACATGAGTGGGACATGAGTGGGGGCCTGCTGGCAGGTGCCCCTCAGTGCTGGGGGGTGGGGGTGCAAGGGGACATGTGTGGGGGCCTGCTGGCAGGTGCCCCTCAGTGCTGGGGGTGGGGGTGCAGGGGGACATGAGTGGGACATAAGTGGGTGCCTGCTGGCAGGTGCCCCTCAGTGCTGGGGGGTGGAGGTGCAAGGGGACATGAGTGGGGGCCTGCTGGCAGGTGCCCCTCAGTGCTGGGGGGTGGGGGTGCAGAGGAACATGAGTGGGAGCCTGCTGGCAGGTGCCCCACAGTGCTGGGGGGTGGGGGTGCAGGGGGACATAAGTGGGGGCCTGCTGGCAGGTGCCCCTTAGTGCTGGCGGGTGGGGGTGCAAGGGGACATGAGTGGGGGCCTCCTGGCAGGTGCCCCTCAGTGCTGGGGGGTGGGGGTGCAGGGGGACATGAGTGGGGGCCTGCTGACAGGTGCCCCTCAGTGCTGGGGGGTGGGGGTGCAAAGGGACATGAGTGGGGGCCCGCTGGCAGGAGCCCCTCAGTGCTGGGGGGTGGGGGTGCAGAGGGACATGAGTGGGACATGAGTGGGGGCCTGCTGGCAGGTGCCCCAAAGTACTGGGGGGTGGGGGTGCAGGGGGACATGAGTGGGACATGAGTAGGGGCCTGCTGGCAGGTGCCCCTCAGTGCTGGGGGGTGGGGTGCAAGGGGACATGAGTGGGGGCCTGCTGGCATGTGCCCCTCTGTGCTGGGGGTGGGGGTGCAGGGTGACATGAGTGGGACAAGAGTGGGGGCTTGCTGGCAGGTGCCCCTCAGTGCTGGGGGGTGGGGGTGCAAGGGCACATGAGTGGGGGCCTGCTGGCAGGTGCCCCTCAGTGCTGGGGGTTGTCGGTGCAGGGGAACATGAGTGGGACATGAGTGGGGCCTGCTGGCAGGTGCCCCACAGTGCTGGGGGTGGGGGTGTAGGGGGACATGAGTGGGGGCCTGCTGGCAGGTGCCCCTCAGTGCTGGGGGGTGGGGGTTCAAGGGGACATAAGCGGGGGCTTGCTGGCAGGTGCCCCTCAGTGCTGGGGGGTGGGGGTGCAGGGGAACATGAGTGAGACATGATTGGGGGCCTGCTGGCAGGTGCCCCACAGTCCTGGTGGGTGGGGGTGCAGGGGGACATGAGTGGGACATGAGTGGGGGCCTGCTGGCAGGTGCCCCTCAGTGCTGGGGGGTGGGGGTGCACGGGGACCTGCTGGCAGGTACCCCTCAGTACTGGGGGGTGGTGGTGCAGGGGGACATGTATTTGTATTTGTATTTGTATTTATTTTATTTGTATAGCGCAAACCAGGCCCAGAGGCTACCGGGCGCATATCTTGAAAGCAATGGTTACATAAATTGCATACAGTGATTATATATCAGTCAATAAATATAGCATAGAAGTAGGCATAGGTAAATAGTACAGCGATACATGGTTTGTCGAATAGTACATCCATACACAGGTTATTGCATCACGTTTTCAGAATGTAGCTTGGGCATTGGTAGTGACTAGCCAACATTTGGCTCTATGTTTGAATAGGTTGAGGGAGGGGAGGTTTCTGATAGTCAAGGGGACAGTGTTCCACAATTTGGCTGCCAGGACTGGGAAGCTGGATCCACCAGCTGTTTGGAACTTGTATCTAGGTATCAGTAGGTTCTGGTTCAGGGTAGATCTAAGTGAGCGAACTGGGGTGTAAAGCGTGAAACGTGTGGAGAGATAAGTGGGGGCCAGGTTATTCATGCATTTGTAGGTTAGGGCAAGCGATTTTAGTGAGATCCTTTGGGTAACTGACAACCAATGAAGGTTCTTCCTGGTATCCGAAATGTGTGCAGATCTGGGAATGTTGAGGGCTGCCCTGATGGCGTTATTTTGTATGATCTGGAGCTTGTCTAGGTTACCCTGATTAGTGCCCTGGTACAGTGCATTGCAGTAGTCCAGTTTGGACATGACCAGGATCCTAGCAAGGGTAGTACAGTTGTGCGTGGAAAGAAAAGGACGACATGCTGTGATCAGCTTGCAGGTATAGGCGGCGGCCGCCGCAACTGCATTTGTTTGTCTGTGAAGGGAGAGGGTGGAATCGAGGTAGATTCCCAACGTTTTGGTATCTTTGGAGACTTTTATTAGATTTCCATCGATGTTAAAGGAACTGAACATAGGGTTCAGCTTGTTTAGTCTTTGCTGAGTGCCTAGGATGAGGAGCTTTGTCTTGTCATCATTGAGACAGAGCTCATGTTGGGCCATCCATGTTTGAATGACATGGTAAATGTCATTTAAGGCTATTGAATCTACTGTGTAGTCACCTGTGATGGGGATGAGTATCTAGGTGTCATCAGCATAATTTGTGTAGGTGACACCCAGATAGTCAAGCACATCAAATAAGGGTTTAGTAAATACATTATAGAGGGTAGGGGATACACACGAACCTTGGGGGACTCCTCAAGGGACTGGTGCAGGGTCAGCTGCGGAGGTGGGCGAGAATACCCTCATCTGTCTGTTATCCAAGAAGGATTGAATCCAGTTTGTGGCCATGTCGGAGAAGTGAGCTGCAGTTTTCAGGTGGTGACAGAGGATTTGGTGATTAACCAGATCGAAGGCAGCCGATAAGTCTAAAAGTAGTAAGAGGGCTAGTTTCCCTTTGTCTTTGAGAGCCTCAATTTGGGTTTTGAGATCGAGGAGGGCTGTCTCCGTACCGTGCTTCGGTCTGAAGCCGGATTGTCTCGTGCCTAGTAGGTTGTTTGATTCCAGATAGTTCTGTATCTGAAGGTAGGCTGCTCTATCTAGGATTTTTAGCAGAAATGGGACCGTTGTGATGGGCCTGTAATTGGTTGGAAGCTCTGGGTGTAAGGTGGTTTTTTTTAGGAGAGGAATGACCCAAGCATCCTTCAGGTTATTGGGGACCACTCCCGATGGAAAGGAAGCATTAATAAAAGCAGTGATAAAAGGGGCGAGGTCATGAGTCGAATCCTTAATGATCGGGGCTGGACAAGCGTCCCCTTGGCAGTTCGAAGGTTTTAAGTTGCAGATGATTTTTTCAACCTCCAGAACGGTGAGCGGTGTGAAGCTGAAGGGCACCAGGGAGTCAGGGGTAGTTATTTTAGGTGGCCTGGTATTGCTAAATATAGGGGTGTGGAGGGTATTTTGTTTGGCGTTGATTTTGGATTGCAAGGTGGATATTTTGTTAAGAAGGGCGTTTTGTATATTGTTGCACCAGGTGCTGTCCTTGGTGCACGTGTCCGGGGCAGGTGAGGAAGATTCTAACTCTTTGAGGATTTTGAATAATTCTCTAGTGTTCGATTCTGCCTGGGATATTCGTGAATTGTATGTCTCCTTTTTGGCTTGTAGTATGGCCTCCTTATAATTAAGAGAGGTAATCAGAAGGGAGGCTTTATTAGCTGCACTAGGGTGACTTTTCCAAAGGGCTTTGGCCTTGCACTTTTCTTTGCGCAGAGCGTTGAGCTGCGGGGTGAACCAGGAGTTCAGGTGGGACTGTTGTTTGGCTTTGCGGATCTTTAGTGGAGCTATGCTCTCAATGGCATTGGTCTTAGGCTGTTATAAGTGTCTACTAAGGCAGTGGGGTCCTTATCCTTGTGCTGTGCAGCAAGAGTGTTCAGACAAGGGAGGATAAGAGGAAGCAGTTTCTCCCTGGTGATATCTTTTTTATTTCTGGTAGGTATAGCGGGGGCTATGGTAGGTGTGGGCTGGGGGTTGGTGGCTGGTAAGAGGAAGGTAATAACATGATGGTTGGACCAGGCGCAGGCATCGTTAGAAATGACATTGGTGTTACAGTTAAGGTCGGCTAGCCAGTCGAGCGTTCTACCTTTGATGTGTGTGGGATCATGAATGCGCTGCTGAAAGCCTAGGTTGGAGAGGGTGGTGTCTACTTCAACGGCCATGTGGTCCTTGGGATCTGAGAGGCCTAGGTTGAGGTCGCCTAGTAGCAATATCTGAGAGTTTGGCTTAGTGTTAGTCGACAGGGTGGAGGCAACATCATCAATGAATGAGCCCAGTGGGCCTGGAGGTCTGTATATAAGGTGGAGTGTTGCTGTGTTGGTAGGGGAGAGCGATAGTTTCACTGAGAGAGATTCTGCAGAACTAAGTTGTGTATGGGGAGCAGCTCTCATAACGATTTTGTCACTATGTATAAAAGCGACTCCTCCTCCTTTCGACAAGTTGGAGTGGCGGTCGTTTCTAATAATGGTATAATCCTTAGGTATGGATAGAGCGAGGAGTGGACCAGAGGCATCATGTAACCAGGTTTCGGTAATAGCTAGGAAGTCAAGGTTCTGGACAGTGATGAGGTCTGCGATGTCAAGGGCAAGAGCCGTGAGGGATCTTGCATTGATAAGGGCTCCCTTTAGTGCTGAGATGGGTGAGGTGGAGAGTGGGGGACTAGGCGTTGTGGTTGAGTTGGGCAGTGGAAGGGCAGAACGATTGTGCAAAGTACAAGGTGGTCTAGGCAGTCTAGTTCTAAGTCTGCTATTCCTTTGTTGTAGAGTACATGGAATGTTTGGAGTGGGTTTGGTAGCAAAGTGCTTGAGCCAAAGGGCTGGGTCATTGAGGTAGGGGTTGGATGGAGGGTCAGGATGGTAGAGCATAGTAGAAGGGAGAGTGGGTTGGCTGTTATGGAAAGTCTTAGTGGTGCTTGCATGGTAGCTGGCAGCAGTGCAGGCTAATAGTCCTAAGAGGACTGTGAATATAAGGTCAATGCTGGCACAGGTTCTTAGCTGCATGTCGCAGCTTGTATTTCTCAAGGGACTGAGGATGTAATTATATGGGCTCAGGACAAAGGGTATAGGGAGTTAAGGTGGTGCAAATAGGCGGCCAACAGCAGTGCAGCTCAGGTCAATAGGCACAGCACAGGGACATCTAGATTTGAGATGGCACAATTAGGCAACTAGCAGTAGCAGTGCAAATCAGGTCAATAGGCAAAGTGTAAAGGCAGCTAGGTTTGGAATGGCAATTTTAGGCAACTGGCAGCAGTGCAAAACAGGTCAGTAGGCACAGTACAGGGGCATCTAGATTTGAAATGGCACAATTAGGCAATTAGCAGCAGTGCAAATCAGGTCAATAGGCACAGTACAGGGGCATCTAGATTCGAAATGGCACAATGAGGCAATTAGCAGCAGTGCAAATCAGGTCAATAGGCACAATAAGGCATTTAGATTCAAAATGGTATTGGGCAGGCATTACAGAATATACTTGTAACTCATGGGGGATGTAATGAGAAGCCTGAAGGAGAGGGGCAAGTAAGAGATGCAAATCGTGCTGCGGTAGGTATAGAGTATGTGGACCATAATAGTAAGTACTGGCACGAACAGCGGTGTACAAGAGGTAGTAGAACTTGGTAAAAATGCAGCTTTGTGCTAGGTGGATGCAGGAAGGGATCAGGTAGTTAATGTCTTCACCCTAGTTATTTAGTAGTTCAGTAATAACATAAGGTGCACCTTTTAGGAGGTTACCCGCCGGCTCTCTGCATGTGGCTTACCGAAGGGCTCAAACCAGGGTACAGGAGCACCGTTCACTAATATGGAACGTCAGCTATGCAGCTCGTTCCAATTCCATAAGCGTGTTGGAAAGAGATCCCTTCGATAGAACGCGACTTTCTGACTCGTGTCTTGGTGAGGTACCGTGTACCGATGAAAAATAAAGCTTGCGCTGTCTCAGACTTGCTCACACCTCGTCAGTGTGCCTTGCTGCGCAAAAACGAGGGGTATGGAATTCAGGTTTTGTGAATTTTCTTTATGCGCACAGTTAGGCGAACAGGGGGCAAACAGGGGCCTTTGTATGGGCCTTCGTAGGCGGCCGCCGGCGTTTCCGCCTGCCGGCGGATATGGCCGCTACTAAATGCGGCTAGTAGCTTAGCAGCGGGGCACCAGCCTCGTTATGGTGCCGCGTCGCGGCCGACATCACAGGGTCAGGCAAAAGAAGGTCAGCTGGGCGATTACAGCGATGCATGCTCTGTGGGGAGTGCAGGAAGGTGCTTTTGCCTGGGTCGAGTTAATGAGGGCAAAAGGGCCTTACCAAGGCGGCGGACTCAGAAGAAGGGTAGGTGTAGCTTGTAGCTTGAAGCCGTGGGTCCGCATGGCTCGATGCCTGCTCCGGCTTCTGATGCGAGGATGAGGAGGGGCTCCTGACCTCTCCTCAGGTAGCTGCTGTAGGCGCCGACTGGGGCTCTCTAGGGGCAAACAGGGGCCTTTGTATGGGCCTTCGTAGGCGGCCGCCGGCGTTTCCGCCTGCCGGCGGATATGGCCACTACTAAATGCGGCTAGTAGCTTAGCAACGGGGCACCAGCCTTGTTATGGTGCCGCGTCGCGCCCGACATCACAGGGTCAGGCAAAAGAAGGTCAGGCGGGCGATGACAGCGATGCCTGCTCTGTGGGGAGTGCAGGAAGGTGCTTTTGCGTGGGTCGAGTTAATGAGGGCAAAAGGGCCTTACCAAGGCGGCGGACTCAGAAGAAGGGTAGGTGTAGCTTGTAGCTTGAAGCCGTGCGTCCGCATGGCTTGATGCCCGCTCCAGCTTCTGATGCGAGGATGAGGAGGGGCTCCTGCCCTCTCCTCAGGTAGCTGCTGTAGGCGCCGACTGGGGCTCACTGGGGGCAAACAGGGGCCTTTGTATGGGCCTTCGTAGGCGGCCGCCGGCGTTTCCGCCTGCCGGCGGATATGGCCGCTACTAAATGCGGCTAGTAGCTTAGCAACGGGGCACCAGCCACGGTATGGTGCTGTGTCGTGCCCGACATCACAGGGTCAGGCAAAAGAAGGTCAGGCGGGCGATTACAGCGATGCCTGCTCTGTGGGGAGTGCAGGAAGGTGCTTTTGCGTGGGTCGAGTTAATGAGGGTAAAAGGGCCTTACCAGGGCGGCGGACTCAGAAGAAGGGTAGGTGTAGCTTGTAGCTTGAAGCCGTGCGTCCGCATGGCTCGATGCCCGCTCCGGCTTCTGATGCGAGGATGAGGAGGGGCTCCTGCCCTCTCCTCAGGTAGCTGCTGTAGGCGCCGACTGGGGTTCACTGGGGGCAAACAGGGGCCTTTGTATGGGCCTTCGTAGGCGGCCGCCAGCGTTTCCGCCTGCCGGTGGATATGGCCGCTACTAAATGCGGCTAGTAGCTTAGCAACGGGGCAACAGCCTCGTATGGTGCCGCGTCACGCCCGACATCACAGGGTCAGGCAAAAGAAGGTCAGGCGGGCGATTACAGCGATGCCTGCTCTGTGGGGAGTGCAGGAAGGTGCATTTGCGTGCGTCGAGTTAAGGAGGGCAAAAGGGCCTTACCAGGGCGGCGGACTCAGAAGAAGGGTAGGTGTAGCTTGTAGCTTGAAGCCGTGCGTCCGCATGGCTCGATGCCCGCTCCGCATGAGTGGGACATGAGTGGGGGCCTGCTGGCAGGTGCCCCTCAGTGCTGGGGATTGGGGGTGCAGGGGGACATGAGTGGGGGCCTGCTGGCAGGTGCCCCTCAGTGCTGGGGGGTGGGGGTGCAAGGAGACATGAGTTGGTGATCAGTAGTGCAAGGTGACATGTGGCTTGGCTGGGGGGCATGGATGGGCTGCCTGTGGGACATGACCAGGGGTGCAGGGTAGTCCCCTGTGGTGTGGGCTGCCAGCAGGGGCCGTGGAGGGTGTAGAGGGAACACTTGGGAGGACTCACACTGCCAATTCACGTGTAGGATTCCCCACACACCCCCAAAATTCACGTACGCCGCTCTGACAGCAAAATCGCTTGTGAAACTTCCCGCACACCCCAGGAATTGATGTACCCGGCTCCAATCGCGTGTGAAACTTCCCACGAACCCCAGGAATACACGTGCCCCACTCGCACAGGCCCTTTCGCGTGTGAAACTTCCCGCGAAACCCAGTAATACACGTACCCCACTCACACAGGGCCAATTGCGTGTGAAACTTCTCGCCCACCCCCGAAATACACGTACCCCGCTCTGACAGCAAATTTGCGTGTGAAACTTCCCGCGCACCCCAGGAATACACATACCCGGCTCCAATCGCGTGTGAGACTTCCCGCGAACCCCCGAAATACACGTACCCCACTCGCACAGGCTCTTTCGCGTCTGAAGCTTCCCGCGAACCCCAGTAATACACGTACCCCACTCGCACAGGGCCAATCGCGTGTGAAACTTCCTGCGCACCCCCGAAATACACGTACCCTGCTCCAATCGCATGTGAAACTTCCCGCGAACCCTAGTAATACACGTACCCCACTCGCACAGGGCCAAACGCGTGTGAAACTTCCCGCGCATCCCCGAAATACACGTACCCTGCTCCAATCGCTTGTGAAACTTCCCGCGTACCCCAGTAATACACGTACCCCACTCGCACAGGGCCAATCGCGTGTGAAACTTCCTGCGCATCCCCGAAATACACATACCCTGCTCCAATCGCGTGTGAGACTTCCCGCGAACCCCAGTAATACACGTACCCCACTCGCACAGGACCTATCGCGTGTGAAACTTCCCGCAAACCCCAGTAATAAACGTTCCCCGCTTGCCGTGCTGGTACAGGGTTAGCGCAGCCCTTTGCGCTGGATTGGGGATTTTGATGGCTTTTCCCTGCGCGAGGGACGTTCTTGGGGGCGCAACTGGCACTGTTGCAGGTTTGCTGCGCCACTGTGCACCACGGCTGGTTTTGGTAGCTAAAATCCATGAATACGCTGTGCACGGAAATGGATTTTAGCGCACACGGCTGGCGCAGAGATTCGCACGCGCACACTCTGCGCCAGCCGCGTGCACCACTTGTGCGCAAATTTCTATGAATTACCCCCTAGATATTGTATGCTGGTGTTGTGAAATGTTATTATTTTTAAGTTTCTGAAGGATTTTGAAATATCTGTTACAAAATGAAGTCATTTGATTGGATTTGCCTAAAGGCTAGTTCACCTCTGGCAACAACAGTATATTCAAAAAAGAAATGTCTAAAACTTGAAATCAAGTACATGAAAATTGTTTATCCCATTCTCAATAAATGACTGCAAAGCCAATTCGTTTTAGAATTACAAGCTCTTCCCTGGAGCACCATTAGAAAACAATGAAAAGCTCACGCAAAGGCCTGTAATTTTGAGAATTGCTTTGTTTCTATCACAATTTAAAGCCCCTGTAATATAACAGACCTCCTACGGTTAATATATGCAATTTACTTCCTACGAAAAAAAGAAGCAGGGGGTTCAATAACATGCCACAACTCTGGTGTTTAATTACTGCATGGGAAACTACAATTTCTTGGAAAGATTTAATTAACAAATAAAACGATTTGCGAAAGAAAGTGTCAATGGCAAGATATCTTATCCTTAATTTCAGTAGCTCATTCCAAATGCCTATTCATGGAAAGCAATGACGCACTGGGCCTTGTATTCGGCAAGCAGGCCAGCAGTAACCAGGCAAGATAGGAATAACCGTTGGCCTCCAACGGACACACCTGAAGGTTGCACTTTCTGAAGACGTTATCACAACTCATGACGAAAAGTTGGCATCAGCGCAGCTCTACTGGCAATTGATCCGGGGCCAATGTGTGTTCTTGTCATATTGTTAATTCTAATAGTCTAAATGCGGTTAGTTATACACAGTATTATTTGTTTGTAGTTACACGTTTATGTCAGTTTATCACCTGATTTTTTAGAGTTCGCCAGACTGTGATTTTCTCAGATTGGACAGAGGGGTTCCCTCTAGGAAACAAGTTGCTTTTGTACAGTGCCTGGTGTATGTGCTGTACTGTATCCTAGATGTAGATGGAGATTCAATGTGGTATTGTGTCACTTGTTGAAGTCACATAGGTGGGATTCTAAGATGAAGAATATTTGTTTGTATGTTTATGCTGTGCTAAACAATAAAAGTTTGTTTTATTAGCTTTGTATTGGGAAGTATGTTTAACAGATTAACAGAAGTTTTTGGTACTTTTGTGAGGGCTGCTTAGGATTTAGAGCCTATATTGTATATTTGTATTTTGAACCTGGCCTGACCCCAGCCATTAAACTAGGTTCCTCTGTCTGATAATTTTGAGCCATGTCAATATTAGATGGCCCATCGAAGACACAACTGCTGATACCAGAATAAGTTTAAAGGGTTTTATTTATCAAAAGTAAAGCATAAGACTATTGCATGGAACTCGGTCCAGGAAGACTGGAAAATAAAGGTTCTTGTGAAACATAGTAGGATGTTAAATGAAGAACAGTGAGCAAAAAGGCATTCAGAAAGTCTCAGACAGGAAGGTCTCATGTTTAGGTTGCCTTAGCATTCAATCTGTATCACTTCTTCTGGGGACCGCCAGGCACCTCTGTCTCTCTGGATTTAAGGCTTCCTCCCTTTTCCAAATGCCCCAAAAACCCTCCCCTTCTCTGGGGCTCTCCTTCTCTCTCTTCCGAGGTCAAGTGTCAGCGGTACTCAGGTACAGAAATGAAGGTTCGAAGGTCAAGCTTCTATTAGGAGCAGCTGTAACCCCAGACCAGGCAAGGTGACTTCTATTTCAGGGTGACCTTTCCTTTGAAGCACCACTCCGCCCGTTTAGATATTAACGGGTAGAGGTGAGATTCAATTGAAAGAGCAAAAAATCATACCACCAAGTATGCGTCAATCTGTGAAAAAATTAAGAACAGATTTAGTGGATGGTAGCAGTGATGAAATCTAATAACCAAGAGGATCGTGACTAACCTAAAATGCAGAATCAAAGGATTTTCTGGTGGCAGAAAAAGACTAGGCGGACAGAATGGAAATAACAAAAAATATAATCAAATATAGGGAAAGTGTCCAAGGAGCTAGGAACCAAAAAATCAGGAAGGTAAAATTAGTAGGTTAGTAGGGAACTATCCTGGGTGGCATGAGGGTGTAACTAACGGTGAAGACTGTGTACTTAGGCTGCACAGCATCCAAAATACAGTACATAGTTGAACTCCCAGAAAATCTCTACGTTATGTTACACAAATCCACCAGGAAGGTAATTGACAAGCAACGCAACCAAAGGCAGTCCAGTGACGAAGCAAGGGAATTTACCATGTAGAACAGAAAGGAGTACCAAACGATGTATAAAAGCAGTCCAAAAAATTAGTAATCCGGTTCAAGAACAGGAATCGGCAAGGGAACTGTAAAGCAGGATGCAGAATTCTCTGTGGCACTGAAATGGATCAGAAGTGCCAGCGTTCAAATAGTTTAGTGTTTTATGGGGACCACAGAAGATGGACAACGTGTTTCTGTTGCGCCTCACATCGCGCAATCAAGGCAACCTGATTGTTACCTGGCACACATGGAAATGTGACTTTACATCATGTTAGCTATGGCGTCTATGTAAGTGCTGTGGCAACTGCTAGTGCTGCAGGACCGAAAAGGAATGCTTATGTGATTTGCATAGTCCTTGTTTCCCATGAATTGTGACAGCACGGGGCTCTCTTCCTCTGTTCTTTTACTTAGGGATATGGTGCCCTACTCACCCTTCCACACCCACGGATATAGTGCCCAGCTCGTCCTTCCACACCCAGGAATATAGTGCCTGCTTACTCTCAAACACCCACAGATATGGTGCTCTGCTCACTCCCCCATTCCAGTAGCATACCCCTCTTCTGGATTCCAGCGGCTTTCATCTTTTGTCACACATTCATTCTTCTGAGGTTTGTCACTCTATCTCTAATTCTCACGCCTTCCGTCTGTTGACATCAGGGATCTCTTTCTTTTGTTCTCAATGAACTCTCCTCCCTTTTTGATAAATCACTGGAGCCCACCCCTCTTCTGGGGTCCAAGTGCGCTCTCTTCCTACCAGACCCACCCCTCTTTTGGAGTGCTTGGGGTTCTTCTCCCTCACTGAAGAACAGCACTCTTCTGGAGTTCTGGGGGGAGTTCTGGGGGATCCACATCCCCTCACTCAAGCAGGCCCCTCTCCTGGGGTTCAAGAGGCTCATCACCCCCTCTTTGGAGCAGACCATGCTTTTTGGTGTTCAGTGGGGCTCTTCTGGCCCTCACTGGAGCATACCCCTCTTCTAATTTGCAGGGTCCCCTTATGGGAGCAGACCCTTCTTTTGGGGTTTGATTGGCTCTTTCCGTATCACTGGAGCACACCCATCTTCTGGGGTTGAGGGTTCTCCGCCTACCTTCATTGGCTCACACCCCTCTTTTGTGGTTCAGGGGGCTTCTCTCTCACTCACTGGAGCACACCCCTCATTTGGCATTCATGGGGGCTCTTCCCTTTCACTAGAGCACACCCTTCTTCTGGAGCTCAGAGGGTACTTCTCCCGCACTCTGGCACATACCCCTCCCTTTGAGCTCACAGGGGCACTTTGATAAGGATTTTAAAGGGGTATCACACTCCAGACCAGGACTCTTTATACTGGCCAGGGGTGCAGCGCACAATCAAAATGCTTTTAAAATTATGAATTTGGGTTCAGCTTTGAGAAGGCAGCCAACCCGTCTCTCATCCCCCTTAACGTACACCCCTTGTCGCAATGGACCATGAACCAGGACAGTGTGTAATGATAGAATATTTATTTATTTTAATTTTGAAAAAAAAAATCAAACACATTCAGAATAGGGCAGCAATCACCAGTGTGGTGATAATTACACAGTACAATGATAGAATACACTTACTTTAATCTTCTAGCCTAAGATAAACAATGCACAATGGAAAGAAAGCAACATTTCTGTTAGGTAGTGCTTTTAAATGGCACCACAGTTAAGCATTCCTCCTGCAACACTCCCTCAAACCTCTGTTAACCAAATCTTGTGTGGGTGGAGAGGAGTAGCAACGAGTCAGGTATACTATGCAAAAATCGGATTGAAAATCCGACCTACCACTCCTGAATGGGAGGAAAAAATTGGATCGAGCTCACTTGAAAAATGAGCAAAATGGCACTCGGAATTACTGAATGGTGATTTTACATGTGCGGTTGAATGGATAAGGCAAGAATGTGTTCGGTGGTATCAAAGAAGCAAGAAAACTTGAGGTTACTTGCAAGGTCAACCTATTTCATGCCGCTTTCAACTCTATATGGGAATTAATTAAATTATTAAAAATAGTACTAAGGACTTATAAAGCGGACTGAAATGATTTAGAAAGAATGGCGCTAACACAATGAAATTACCACAGATTTTCCTAAGGACAGAATACACAGAGGATTCTGACAATTTTAAGGATTTTTCTAGGGTATTTATATGGGATTGGACATAATACCAGGTAACAAAGCAAGGTATGCAGTTTTTGGTTACTCTGGAAGGGAAATACTTACAAGCACTTGAATGAAATAGTTTGGACAGCCATCTGGGCCTCGGGACACGGGACAAATATATGGTCACTTGGGCAACAGCTGGGCTCTACTCTAGGCACATAGCGGGGCAACCGGGGTCTGATCACTTGGACAGCAGGGTGCATCAGCTGGCTAAAGCAGGTAATTGGGCACTGTTTTGCAGAGCAGTACAAAATGGGTTCATTTTTACTTCCCCATATCATTTACAAATGTGATTTTCCTCACATCTTTATTCTGAACATTTCCATGGCCCTGGTCAATTCCTAACACACAGGAATCTGTTAAAAAACAAGGTTTCTTTGAAACTGACATAAGCAAAGGGAGAGAGAGAGCTTCTTGTGAGGAATTTTGCCAGTGTCACTTTGTTGCAAGAGTAGACACTTGCCGTACTGCCTGGAGTGAATTTCTGTGCTATTTTACAGTTTTTACTTGACACACATGGCATTCAGTGAGGAATGCCCTCCTTTGCTGGTGCACAACCTGAAGATAGATGGGCATGAATGTGTCTTCTCAGCAACCAAACTTTGTTATGTTGAAAAGATGGAAATAGCATCAGTGTGCAGTCATTTTAAAAACAGAACATTTTCTATTTCAGTTAGAAATCTTGAGCTTTCAGCATAGCAGCGCTGCACCAGGCTTCCTTTGAATTCTTCTTTTTGGTGCAAATGAAAAATATATTGCAGCAATTCTGTTTCATCTCGCCCCATAAGTGCTCAGCAGAGCCAGTGCAGCCATTATTTTTGATAACTGCTAAAACGCAGTTTGGTGGTGTAGGGGCAGTTCTGCTGGGCTGGTAAATGTACCCCACAAATTCTCCACATCACTGGATCACACCCCCTTTCTGTTCAGGATTCTCTGCTTTACTTCACTAGAGCACACCCCTCTACTGGGCTCAAGAGGCTTCCTTGCTCTGGTGTGCTCCCGCTTACTCAGCAAACTCCTCCCCTCTGTTCCTAGTCCCCAAAAACACTGCCTGTGTTTCATAGCCTCAATTTGAAAGCCCCAGCCTTCTTCCCTTGCCTGAGGCAGACTTCTGAATTGATTGGTCATTTGACTTCATGTTCAAGCAAGGGGAAGGAAGTCTTAGACTGGAGGATGTATCTGTACTTCTGTCCTCTATATGGTAGGGTAAAGGCAGAGAACACCCCATCAAGGCCCTCGATTTGGTAACAGTGGACGAGCAGCCATGCTTAAGCTCTCAGGATGTGATGCAGGCAGGTTCTTAAGTACAGTTTTTGCCCAAAGCCCCCACAAAGGAATGTCCACACACTATGTTAGGTGATAACACAGCTTCATTATATAAAATAAGGTTTGCTACCAATACCATATATATATACATATAAATAATAACACTTTATACTTGGTATGTATGGTATTGTTTATTTATATAGCACCTGGGGGTTTTTGGAATACTCATTCAAAGAATTGTAAATATATACACGCTATGTGTTTCTTTAGACTAGACAAGTAATTCTGAGTGAGTACCCCCCCCCCCGGGCAACCTGTAATAGAAAAGTTAGGGAGTAACTTATGTCGTCTTTTACAGCCCAGTTGAATAATGTTCAATAACCTTGTGCTTTCTTTAAAAGGTGCCCCAAAGTACCTGAGAGGCTACAGGATAACAGGATCCAAGATGAATCTGGGACCCCGCGATGACTCCTGAGGCTAGAAGAAGCTCTTCCTCTTCACACTACCTTGTATTCCTTGGCAGGTGAAGTGGTAGAGTTTCTCGGCTTTACTCGATGATTCCCCCCAAGAATGGCCCCCCTTTGGAAGAAGGAGTCACTGGGATGCTGAGTCCAAGAATAAAAATGAACCACAGTCTTCCTGAAGTGCAGCAGTTTTACTCTTTGCAGTGCTCTTCTTTGGTCAATGATTTCTCTGACTGTAGAAGTCCTGTGAAGATGAAACTTACTGTGAGATCATTAAAGGTTTGGCAGATGAAAGTAAGACCCCTTTGACACTTCAATGACTTCTGGCGGCGACAATTGCATAGGTCACTTTTGGTGTCAGGTTTCGGAATATCACATTTTTCTGACTTACGGTTCTTCGGTGCTGCAGCCACAACACAGACCACCTCTGGATGGCTTCTGGCAACCTGGACTCAACCACTGGAGTGGACCTCAGACCCTCACCAAGTCTGCACCCTTGGGAAATCTTCATTAGATTCTGGTGGTGGAAAACCCACAAACATAAGGCATTTCCAGTAACACAGTTTCAAAGCCAGGAGCTGATGTTTTCCTGTTGATCTGCTCCTACCTTGCCTCTTGACTGTCCCCCTCCACAGAAGTTTGGTTTGTGGGTTCCCGGTAGTTAAAAGGTTATCCCAAGGGAGCTGGAAAACCTCTAGTAAGTTCCCACCTGTGCAGAATCGTTTTTCATTTGGGAAATGGGAAGGAAGTATTTCTATTCTTAAATGTTGCAGCTGCAGGAGAGGGAAAAATCCATTCTCCTTCACATGTGCTGCTGCTGGGGATGAGGGGTTGGTATAAGTTATAATTTTCCCTTTGAAGATCCGCAGTGGTTGATGAAGGGGTCTCTCTGGATGTGCTAGTGTTTCCCCATAGCATAAGATTCCCTGAATCCCTGGAAGACACTCTGGAATCTACTCCAGGTTTTGAATATGTTAGTCTGATCTATCTTGGTTGATGCAGTCCCAAATTTTTGGGACCTAGTAGTTTCTAGATAGTCGCTGTCTCTGGGGATTTGGGAATCATTCAGGGCTCATCCTGCCAGTCCTAATCTCAGGTGGACAGGGGACTGGATGGGATGGGATGGTGGCACTCTTACTTTGTCACAGCCACCTTACGGCCCACATTTCATCACAGGACAACATTCAAATGATCCAAGACCTATTTTAGTTCCTATCCATAGGGCCACCCTCGCCCGGGAGTCTCTGAGGAGGGGGTTCAGTAAAAGGATATTATGTTTTCTTATTACAGCCACTTGTCTGTTACGAGCCTGTTAGAAGACTGGCAAGAGGTGTTACATTTTATTAGCATACCTATTATTATATGCTGCTTTTCACTACCTATACCTGTGCAGATATATACCAATTCATCATCTACATATCTGGTTGTTCCTCAATATCAAGTATGCACCAGAATCATCTGTCAGCTTGGAACTGCTAATACTACTACTGTTTATCCAAATGTTAAATGTATGCTGGTAAATGTTTGTTCAGTTGTTGCTAATGCTTCTGTATACACAACTTTATTTTACTTTGCCAAATCTATATCCCGTGTATTACTGAAATCTAGCTAACGTCTGCTCTGATCTTATTTCATATGTTCTCATTCCCTAAAACAATTCCATAATTCGAATTTGTTTCAATTTAGTTTTTATATATTATTGTTTCTGCTTCTTTAGAATGCCTTTCTTTTCCTTTGTAGCTATTGTCATCTTCATCTGGAGAGTGGACGAGGTCAGGTGGTGCTAGCCCCAGTGCGGTCCCCCACAAGCCACTCAATGGCCCTGTCTCCACCGAGCACATTTCTATAGCAGTTTGGAATGCACGTTTGATGGGGTACTGACCCCCGCTGTCACCACACCGGCGGTGGCCTTTGGGAGAACCCCAACAGAGGACTTTTCTCACTGTCTTGCTAACTTACCTGTCTGCTGTGTGGCTCGACTGCTTCGCCGCTGCGCCGACTTGTTGCTTGGGGCCCTAAAAGTCTCTCCGGGTCCATGCTCTGCCATGATCAGTCTTACTTGCTCTGCCTCCTGGCCACTATGCACTTAGGTGCTGTAACTGTAACCCCACAGTCCCCCCTGCATCCTTGCAATTAGCCCAAGCCGCCCTGCCCTGGCTGCACTTACTCAGAGCCATGCTGCCCTGATCGCCCTTCTGCCTACCCTCTTCCCTGCACTTCCACCCTCTCCCATACCAAATAATATCATATCATATCTTTGTATTTTTATTTATCCTATGTTCTCATATATGTATCCAGATGCCCTATTGAGTCAATGGGCCTCATTACGACCCAGGCGCTAATGGGTTAACCTATTAGCGCCTAATTATGAGGTCCCTTTGCAGGACCCAACCTTAACGGCTGGTGTAGACCAGCTGTTAAAGTAGGGACCCGCAAAGGGACCATGGTGCTAATTACAGTGCCGCAATTTGCGGCACCATTCTTAGCGCCTTCCCCATTGCCATTGAGCCCTATGGTGCAAAAATGGGAATGGGGAAGGGCCATGGAGGAAGGGGGAATTACTGCACCGCCAACCTTGTAATGGGGTGGTAATTCCCCCTTCCTCGATGGCGGAGTCGGTAACTTACCGGCATGGACCATGGTCTTCCATCAGGGTCGTAATGAGGCTCAATATGTGCTTTGTTGGCCTATACCTCTCTGGAACAGCTCTTACAAGATTTTATTTGCCGATTTTAATTTACACCCCCATAAAAACAACCCTTTTCAAATTCTTCACGCTCACAATTCAATCAAAGCAGCATTTTGGGTGTATTATTCTCAACAGGATCCACACTCTCTGGTGTTTCTCCTTTTTCTATAGATTAGGCATCCTACCTTGCTATCACTTTCTCTCATCTTTCTTCTGCCTGTACTTCCCCATCTTCTGTGACCCCTCAAACCATATTTACCCATTCTTTGAACAATATTTCTTTTGTTCCTTCGGATTGCAAAGTGTCATTTTATACTACTTCTACATATGTGTGTACCTTATTTCCATGGTATCTTTCTCTAGTTTCCAGTTTGGCCAAAAGTGGTTTAAAACATCTATCAATGAGCTTCTTTCACAACTCTGTAGCCTGTGTTCAATGTATAAATAGCTCATGGCAGATGACAAAGGTGCTCATTTCCCACTCAGGTCAACCATGCAGCTAACTGGCCTTGTGAACTTTTCAAGGTGATTACACAGCATATTGATGTCTCTCCCATTAGTACTCCCTGCTTCACAATTGGTCAGGAAAATCTTTGCAATTTATATTTTATTGAAAAAATCCACAGTATCAAAAAATGTTTATCCCAAAAACGGTTTATTCCTTTTGATTTCCTTTTGTTAATGCCTCTTTGAGTCAAGTTGTTCTTCCAGGCTCATTAAAAAGTAGTTCCCTTTGTAAAAAGAAAAGGTAGGCTTTGATCCTCTGGATAATGGCAATAATCACACTATCACTTTATTTATTTTATTTATTTATTTATTTGTTTATATAGCGCAAAAGCCCGCGGGCATCAGAGCACTTAATTCATCATTCCCTTTAGCAGATTAATGTGGCTTCCAGCCCTGGTGTACTATTGAGACAGCTGCCCTGTAGGTGGTGGATAATGCCTCATGCATGCCAGATTGCAGGGGGAGCCTGTCTACACTTTCTTCTTGATCTCTCTGCAGCATATGACATAGACAACAATAAGGTTCTGATTATCATCTTCTCCCCCCGCATGGGCTTGTATGGTTCTGTCTTGGCTTAGTTCTCCTCTTTTCTGCACAATCATATGCTGTTTTTTTCTTACAGGATCTGCCAGGTCAAACTTCTTTCCCATGCAATGTGGAGTTACTCAGGGTTCAACCCTATTCCCAATATTGTTTAATGTCTAGTTGGAACCTCTAAGAGTGCTCATGTCTAGGAGGGACCTTGCAGCACACCCTTACGCTGACAACACCAGGTTCATCTTAAAATGTCATCCTTTGCCAATATCCTCCTTTTTAGAGACTGTCTCTGTGTCATTAAGGATTGGATATCTTTACTATCACCAAAATTAAATCCTTTAAAAACAAAGTTTTTTTTAGTCTTTTCTGTTCCATCTTCTGCTGCACTTTTTTAAGACTGGCTTACACCACTCTTCTCTTTTTGGTATCATTCCAACCTTTGTGTCTTCAATTACATCTTTGGGTTTCATTGTTGATTCCAACCTGAACTTTAAAGTACACATTTCTTGTCATTTACAATTCTTTTTTCATTGTCAAATATGTTATTATTATTATTATTATTATTATTATTATTATTATTATTATTATTAATATTATTATTATTATTATTATTATTATTGTTTTGTTTGAATATCAAATCATACAAAAACATTTATTTCCCAAATAATGATTTCTAAAATATAAATAATTGCACAACTATCACAAATACCGTAATATTCCATGATTCTGCAAAGTACAAAAGCAGAGAATCTTAACATGACAAACCATAACATAGCAAAATACAAACTCCTATAATATAATAGGATCGCAATATTACAATTAATTAGAAAACACAATATAGAATTAATTCATAAGAAATTGGCTGACCAATAACACAGAAAACTATTGATCAAATGTCATTAATCTCACTAAAATACCTAAAATCTGTTGCCACACTACTATCACCATAGTCAAGGAAATGTGTCTCCCTCGAGTCAAAAGGAAATGATAAGAACGCATTTCAGGTTTTCTCAGGAAGTGCTCAAAGTGGGAGTTTTTCCAAGCAATACTATCCTGACATTTAATAAAGAGATGTATTAAAGGGGCTGATTCATGGAATTATGTGTGCCAAAAAATGCGCTTTGTGCGCCATTCTGCTCACAAATCCCCATTTGTGAAACAGGGATTTGTGGGCAGAATGGTGCAAAACGCCTGTTTTTCTGCGCACATAATTCCATGAATCAGCCCCAAAATATCTATCATGGCAGTTATTACACAATGTCCAAGTTCTATCTTTCTTCCTGGCTCCAACCACTTATAATATTTCAAAAAAATTAAAACAGAACCTTATAAACAATTGGCTTATTCGTCTATTCGGAAATGTATTTATTTAGATAATACACAATCAGCCAGTGGTTTGTATATACAACAATTAAAAACAATAACATAAATACATAATAAAACAGCATTTACACAATCATCCAATGTACACATGCAGTGGCTAAAATACTCAATGTGTCGTTGGTCAAGGCTCAATAACATGACCAAGTACCGTGCTTAATAGATCTACAAAATATCATAACAGCACATAAGTGAAATCTTAAAAACTTGCATAAAATGGGTGGTTTCATCCATAAAAATCATCAAGCAACTATTTTCATAATTTCTATGCATTTCCAATAAAATTTGACAATACAATATACGCGAGACTTGTCCTTGGCCTCAAGCCTGGGATCGTATCTCTCCAGCCTTGAAATCCCTTCATTGGCTCCCAGTGGATGCAAGGATTAAATGTAAAACCCACCCTCTGCATTGTCCATAAGGCTTTCTGGGGCCTGGGTCCAAAATACCTTCAACTATCCTTCCGTAAATACCTCCCCTCTCGAGCCCTTCGCTCCTCTACTTCTAACTCCCTCAGGGTTAGTCGTTTTGCAAAGAAACGAGCTCGGGGTAGATCCCTGTCTTCGGCTGGTGCCTCACTTTGGAACAGCCTCCTGGCCACCATGAAACTTGAGGAAAAACATCTTTGGTTCCGGAAACTTCTCAAGACCTTCCTCTTTGCCTCTGCCTTTGCCCCCTTCTCCCCTGTTGATCTTTTTCTTCTCAAGGAATTGTGCACCTGTCCACCCTCTGTTCTTTCGGGCCCAGGTATCTGCTCACCCTGCCACCCTCCTGCACTGCCTCCAGGCCGCCATCTGTACTAGGGTTCTGTATCTGTACCCATGCAGTCCCCCTACCACGTTTCTTCTGCACTTATCAGATATACCTTTCTGACTAACTTTCACCTGCCACTTGCTGGCTGCACTACCATGGTTTAAAGCCCTTATTTATTATTTATTCTTTTTAATATTTATTTATGTTTTCTCTCCTCTGCTTCGCACTTTCCACTCTCCCCCTTCCTTGCACTTTTCCCCCATTTTCCTTTCCCATGCACTTGCGCTTTCTTAAATGTCACTGGGCCTAGTAAGATTGCAGTTTTTTTTCTCTGTTTTTTCTCTCCCTTGTTCCCCTCCCTTTTTGCCTGGTCGCGCTCTGAAACACTTGTGTACGAGCGCGATATAAATAAAATATCATTTCATTTCATTTCATTTCCTTTCATCAATATATCAATATCAATATTATGGTAATTTCCATTTAAACATTGCAGCCATATTAACGCTAGAACCTCAAGGTTAATATCATTTTTGTATGCTTTCAGATATCTATTTAACATATGTAGGCTTTCACATTCAATTAATGAATGTTCAAGTGTTTCAATTTCACTGGTACCACATAGGCTACAATGGCGTGCATTATGCGTGATGCCCATCTGTGCTCATTGCGTTATCAGTGCAATACTTTTGTTGAATTTCAATCTTAAGTATTGTCTAATAATAGAGCTATTAGGATACGCAAGTACGTTGGTTTTATATCGCGCATGGGGATATATGTACAAAAAGAGAGCCCCTGGCTTCCAGATAAAAGATTTACGAGATGTTGTTCTTTACTGTGCTCTTTTAATTTAAGTTTAAGACAGGTCTTAATCACGTGCACTGTGCCATAACTCAGGAGGACACAACAACTTTGCTGCCATTTAACACAGAGTTTTAACAAATGACCAAATGTTCCCATCGAGTAACAATTATCAATGTCACAGAAAGCACCCACAAAATTCCCTATCATGCTTCCTGGCTCCAGTTTTAGCACTTTATCACAGAACATAATCGATTTGACAATTAAGTCAGCCACAATACCAGGAATGCCAAATTCTAAGTATATAGACTCGACCGGTAATGATAACGGCATACAGAAGAGTTTATGCAAGATTAATGCTTCAAATTGTTTCAGACATGTCCACATCTTGCTGCCCCATATCTCTATCCCATAAAACATGATGGACAGTACTTTAGAGTGATAGAACAACAGAATTGTTTCTATAGAGGTTCCGCATTGCTTGCCTATAAAATGTTTAATGGTACCAACCACTTTGTTACATTTTTTCTTGGTTTCTATCCAATGGGTATCCCACTTCAAATTGTTTTGTAGGTGGATTCCTAAGTATTTGTAGCAAGAAAAACTTTCAAGTTGCACCCCATCAAGGATAGAGGCAAGTTTACATATTGTAGGTACTCCTGGTGCAAAGGTCATTATTTTACTTTTGTCAATATTGATAGTTAGCCCATTTGATTCTGCATGAGTACCTAAAGCTACAATCTGACTTTCTAATCCTCTGGGTCTATGGTCCAACAAGACAAAGTCATCAGCACGTGCCAGCCAGTTGGTAAAATGCCATACTAATTGTACTGGACATATTGCCGGGTCAATAAACACTAATCCGAGATCGGAAAGATAAATATTAAAGAGTGGCCGCACAAAAAATGCATCCCTGTTTGACGCCTTGGTGTGTCGGAATCAGGGTGGACAGGTTACCTTCTGTGTCTAGCCTTATTCTTACTGAGGTGTCCGTATAAAGAAGCATCAGCATTTTCAGTAACCGTAAAGTAATATTCCAATTAATCAATTTCTTCCAGAGTGGCTGGCGGGACACAGAATCAAACGCTGCAGAGAAATCAATGAAAGCAGCATGAACCACTGATTTTCTGTGCTTCCAAGCATACTCCACGGAAGATACCAGTATAGGCAAATTATGTGTGGTATTTGAGTTTTTATGAAACCCGTCTGGTTAGGAGACAGTTTGTTGTTAGCGTCGATCCAAGCATCAATTCAATCAGAAGCAACTTTGCTTGAATTTTAGAAGGCATATCTAACATGGTGAGCAATCTATAATTGGATGCCTAGTTCCAAGAGCCTTTCTTGTGCAAAAGCAATATATGGCTTTCAGACCAGGAGGGGGGTATGATGCCTGTTTTTCCGATGTAACAAAATAATAGATGCAGGCTGTGAGCCCACAATCTGGGAGCAGTTTTAATTTGTATTGCCCATGCTGGTCAAGTGGCACAGCGAGCAGAGCGCTCACTTTGACATCTGTGCAGAGGTTGTTAACACAGGTTCGATTCCCAGCAGGGCCAAACTCAGCTTTTCATCTTTCCAAGGTCAATAAATGAGCACCACACACTGTGGGTAATAATAAACAGTGCTCGGATACCTGAGGGTTCGTAGCGCTATATAAATGCGATATTATTATTAATTAAAGCATTACAAATGCCATCAGGCACCGCTGCCAGTGAAAAGATAAGATGCTGGATGATGGTACTAATATCGGTGATGGCTAGCCGACAATTCCAGGTAACCTGTGGAATTGGGACAGGATCATCATTTTCTTTCCCAGCCAACAACCTCTCACTATGCTTCTTCCAGTCAGGCTCAGTGAGCCTGTTAATGGTGAGTTCCTGAGGAGCATGACCTTGCAGGACAGACGTGCGAGTCTTATCATTTTCTAGAGCCAGCTGAGCAATCTCTCGCCATTTCGCCAGGTTACAGGTGTTACGATATTCGGTCAGCCATTTCCGATAAAAAGCAATTTAGCAGTTCTAATATTGCAACTAACTTCATCTGGTGACAGAGGTCTAACATGATGGTATAATACAGTTCTCATTGACATTCTCAGTTGTCGTTTGGCAGTAGCTATAGCTGGATCATAATTCACCCTCTTATCAGTACTTTTATTTGTTTGTTCCGCTATGCTTTTATACGAACGGAGAGCAATAGTGGACTATTTTATTTGAAGAACCAGCATAGTGAAACCTAAAACAATGGCTTCCAGTTTTTCATTTGACGCCAGTTCAAACTGAGCAATAAAACGGGGTAATAGGCAACCCAATACCTTGTTTGCATAACCTAAGTTGGATTCGTTCCAGCGGATTCTATTTCCCGGTGGATTTGTAGCAATGTCTCAGTTGGTAGCTTTTTTTTTCCCCAAAGTGCAGTTTGCGATAGATGTGAGCATAAGGCACCAAGGCAGATGGTCCCTTTCAGCATGGGAGATTATGACCCTATCTTTTACCATCTGCAGACCATACTCGTTTACGAATATGTAGTCGAGGGCAATGTTCCCTCTAAGCTGTGCGCATGTGCGTTTGCCCAGCTTGCTTTTGGGTGCCGCTCAGAAGATTTTTAGCAGCGCACACAGGAAATTCTCACCTATTAAAAAAGTTTTAATAAGGCACAAGCCACAGTAATTACCTGGCTGTGTCTGACTTTTAAATTAAGCAACTAGTCTTGATATTCTGCTCATTTGCATTACACTACTATCCAAGGGTGACTGTAAACATCTAAAATCCCTAACATCAAAATACACACACAAGAAGTTAAAAGCAAATATGAAAACAAAAATGTTCCCTCCCCACCTATGACCTCTAAACCTGACTCTACCACACCTTTACTTTATGACTCTAACTTCGGCCCAGAACACACTAAGATACTACCAGACAACGTTGACTATTTCTCTCTTGGCTCTGCTAAAGGTTAGCAGACTTGTACCTACATCCACTTTTATGTTTGTTGTAACATGAATAACGGTCACGCGCCAACATTTCTGTTACTCATTGCGCCTTACCAAAAACGTCACCCACATTATCTTATCGTACTACTAGCTCAAATATCAGATACTCACTGTAAGGAAGTAGGCTACTTGGATGTGTAACCTTATCCCATACTTCCTATTTTTATTGTTAGATATGTCACGCAAGTACTTTGAAGTGGCCCCTTTGCAAGTTAACGGCATTATAAAACTCAAATATTAATTTGCCCTCTAAAGATTTTGAGAAGACAAATGTGATGCTCAGCATCTCCTATTCTAGCATTACTAACATTACCATATAAGTGCAGAGCAACATTGCAATATCATTTACTTAGCCTACAAGGGATAATGGGTACGGACTATGCCTCAGATTAGTCGTCCATAGTATCAGGGCACTAGATATTCAGACAGGAGATTGTTTTTCGCACAATCTGTATCGTTTCCAACCATAGGCCTTCACACATTATATGGTAACTCGCTTCTAAAAATAAAAAAAAACTGTTTCACTAAACACTTGTGTAATCCTACACAATGATATAAGGGCGGGGTATGTTGCAAACAATCTATCTAGTATGCATTGCAGAAGAATTGTGTACATGCACAGTAATGACTTTCTTAAAATGCACATAATATGTTGAGGCATTAAATATGCCTTGCTTGCAAAAGTATTGCGGGTCTGCAAATATCCCAGTGAATGTTTACTGCTACGATCCCTCACTTTTTACAGTGCTCCATCAACTAGTATTGAATACTAGCACAGGGGCCGGGGAAGGTTGAAGAGCACAGGTAATCACTCCTTGCGGGTGATGAACAAAGCAGCACATTTAAAAAACCAAGGCAGACGTTTCGGCAGTACACTGAAGGAAATGTGTTGCTTGTTTGCTAAAGGATAGGGAATTTTAGTACTCGTCTAGACAACAGCACCTTCCTTTTCTTTCTATGCTCAGCTGCTGAGGGCTTTTAAATAGAACCATGTGTTGTGTGTATCGTCTCTAGCAGCTCCCTGCATTTTATTTAACTGGTCACAAAGAATTACAGAAGAGGGATCCTTCGTTACAGAAGAAGGCACTCAATCAGTTGTATCTGTGATAAATTGATGCTTTTAACTTAAAAAGCATATGTAATGTTCTACAGTAAGGCTCTTATTTAATTGTATCTAGGCTGTGGTGCGGAAGGGTGGGCAAAACTATACACTTTGTGTGCCCTGCCATTTCACTTCCAATGTATGGGTACACGCAGGGCTCTAATCAGAGTCTGCTCCCTACATGTAGTCAATTAATTTTTCAGGGAGTCAAAAAGCTATTAGCTTTGCCAATAGGGATACTTTCTGATCATTAAAAGATGTTATTTCCCCTTAAATTTCCTCTTGAGATCGGGCATTAATATTGAGTTCCTTCCTATGCCACTGCTCTACTGGTCACTGATTAAAAAAAATATCAGTGGAGCTTTGTGGGTTTAAGCAGTGATTAGCTCATTGTTTCTCATTTTTGTTAGGCACATTTTCCTTTTTTTAGGTAGTAAAAATTGATGGTGCATATGTCTCTTAGCTGTAAGGCTGGTGTTATCACTACCCACAGGAGAATCTAATGTGGATAGTAAGCAGAGGTACAGGAATGTTTGATCCTCATATTCTGAGGGGCAGTTATTCTGATGCAATTAGCATCCTTACACTAATTATTAAAAGCATGTTCGTGTGCCCTTGAATTACTTCATTAAAGTGACACTTGAACTCCTATCAGCATGTTTTTGACACATTGCTTTTAATTGCCATTAATCCATCAGAAAATGTTATATTCTTTCTGAATTTATTGACAGCCACATCAGTTATGCCAAGAGATATTTGTTTTTTGTGATACACAAGGTATTTTACAGTGTCAAAAAAGATGCTTTTTTCTCTGCGTAGAAGTACGTTTGCAAAGTACTGTGTTAGATGTTGAAGTCTTAAACTGGTTGAGTTTTCTCTATAATCACATATGACATATTTTATTTTAAAATATGTGTTTGGAAAAAGTGTTGTAAGATTTGTAAAGAATTGCAGTGGCTGGGAAGAGGAAATTCCTTTCCAAACTCTCTTCTGCAATGGTAGCTCACAGTGGCTTACCAAATTAGTCAGTTGCGCACATGGAAAATAATGTGCGCACATAGAGAAAAATAATTAGAGGGAACATTGGTCGAGGGTTGAGGCAGATTTGCCACCGACTCGTGTGAACGCCATGGGAGCATCGCAAGGACAAAGACCATTCAAGTGCGTCATACCATGTTTAATTGAGTTTGGTGGTTTAAAGGGTTCAGAAGTTGGATTGAGACCCTGTGGATGGCTAGTTAGTTCAAGAAAGGCATTAAAGTTGCCTAATAATAGAATGGGAAACATTGAACTGTATTGATCCAAAATACAATTAACTGCTGCTACGTTCTCGAGAGTCAGTTGATTGATCGGTGAATCATAAACATTTATCAAGATGATACATTTAGAGCAGTGATAAAGTTTGGCAATGAGGCCCATCGAGGCAGAGCTTTGAATTTCCTCAAGTGACCAAGGCGAGACCACTGATAGCATTAGTCCTCTTTTGGGCCGGCCTTTAGCACCTTTGGGTGCCTGTTTGTGAATGGTTGCACTCCATCAAATTCAACCGATTCACAAAGCCATGTCTCCTGAAGTGCCATGATGGCAAAATTAGTTAGAAAGAATGTTAAGCCACCATCACTAAATCAGTGAACAAACCCTCGGGTGTTCCAAGACATCACCAGCTGTATGTCATCTGGGCAAAGTGATTCTTGAAAACAGCGGGAAGCCATTGCCAATATCCAGGAGCATCATCGTTACTGACTGGTTTAGGCAGAGGATGAGACAGGCGGGCATTTACACTCTCCAAAATTGGAACATCTCGATTGGGGACAGTTAGATTCTTAGAAGCAATTAAGATTGATAGTTGATAGCAGCTTGTATTACATATGTGTGTTGGCAGTTGGCAACTTTCAATTGATTAGACCCGCATACTATGATCTTTTTTACTAGGGGTGTTATTCTTGCTTCTACACTCAATTGCCCCTGTTTAGCAGTGAGTTTCTGTTGCTTAGTGCTGGGAATCTGAGTAATAGAGCAATGATACCGCAAAATAAACAGTGCATGCTGGTCTGACATAACATAATCAATAAATGCGTTGGACCCAAAACATATATTGGAAAGGTTATTCAGACTGTGATCAACTTGATCTACCAATAGTATGTCCTCTGTTAGAATTACTCTTAAGGGAGCAATGTGATGGAACAAATTTAGTTCTGCCTTCCAGTTTAGTGGAGGCGAGGGACCTGTAGCTGGAATAGCTTGGAGTTGCAGTGCACTATACATTGGTATGTCATGTGAGCATGCATTCTTCACCAGAGTGGCGGTAACAGGGGTAGCCACCTTATCCATCATTGGGCCCCATAACTCACTTAATCTAGGTTGATTGAAGCGGCCTGCAATACCACTACTTAAAGCACTTCCTTTTAACTGAACTATGAGTGGACTACATGATATCTCAGTAGATGAGGGAAGACTTTTACTTTTTCCTAAGGGGGGTTGCTTTTCTGTTCCAGAGACCAATGGCAAATTTGATACTGTTACTATAGGATTGACCTGAGTACTTGATTCTATCAAGTCATTACAATACAAGGTGGTCCTTGGCAATGTTCCCTCTAATTATTTTTCTCTATGTGCGCACATTATTTTCCATGTGCGCAACTGACTAATTTGGTAAGCCACTGTGAGCTACCATTGCAGAAGAGAGTTTGGAAAGGAATTTCTTCTTCCCAGCCACTGCAATAGTTTACAAATCCTACAACACTTTTTCCAAACACATATTTTAAAATAAAATATGTCATATGTGATTATAGAGAAAACTCAACCAGTTTAAGACTTCAACATCTAACACAGTACTTTGCAAACGTACTTCTACGCAGAGAAAAAAGCATCTTTTATGACACTGTAAAATACCTTGTGTATCACAAAAAACAAATATCTCTTGGCATAACTGATGTGGCTGTCAATAAATTCAGAAAGAATATAACATTTTCTGATGGATTAATGGCAATTAAAAGCAATGTGTCAAAAACATGCTGATAGGAGTTCAAGTGTCACTTTAATGAAGTAATTCAAGGGCACAAGAACATGCTTTTAATAATTAGTGTAAGGATGATAATTGCATCAGAATAACTGCCCCTCAGAATATGAGGATCAAACATTCCTGTACCTATGCTTACTATCCACATTACATTCTCCTGTGGGTAGTGATAACACCAGCCTTACAGCTAAGAGACATATGCACCAACAATTTTTACTCCCTAAAAAAAGGAAAATGTGCCTAACAAAAATGAGAAACAATGAGCATATCATTGCTTAAACCCACAAAGCTCCACTGATATTTTTTTAATCAGTGACCAGTAGAACAGTGGCATAGGAAGGAACTCAATATTAATGCCCGATCTCAAGAGGAAATTTAAGGGGAAAGAACATCTTTTAATGATCAGAAAGTATCCCTATTGGCAAAGCTAATAACTTTTTGACTCCCTGAAAAATTAATTGACTACATGTAGGGAGCAGACTCTGATTAGAGCCCTGCGTGTACCCATACATTGGAAGTGAAATGGCAGGGCACACAAAGTGTATAGTTTTGCCCACCCTTCCGCACCACAGCCTAGATACAATTAAATAAGAGCCTTACTGTAGAACATTACATATGCTTTTTAATTTAAAAGCATCAATTTATCACAGATACAACTGATTGAGTGCCTTCTTCTGTAACGATGGATCCCTCTTCTGTAATTCTTTGTGACCAGTTAAATAAAATGCAGGGAGCTGCTAGAGACGATACACACAACACATGGTTCTATTTAAAAGCCCTCAGCAGCTGAGCATAGAAAGAAAAGGAAGGTGCTGTTGTCTAGACGAGTACTAAAATTCCCTATCCTTTAGCAAACAAGCAACACATTTCCTTCAGTGTACTGCCGAAACGTCTGCCTTGGTTTTTTAAATGTGCTGCTTTGTTCATCACCCGCAAGGAGTGATTACCTGTGCTCTTCAACCCATAGCCTTCCCCGGCCCCTGTGCTAGTATCCAATACTAGTTGATGGAGCACTGTAAAAAGTGAGGGATCGTAGCAGTAAACATTCACTGGGATATTTGCAGACCCACAATACTTTGCAAGCAAGGCATATTTAATGCCTCAACATATTATGTGCATTTTAAGAAAGTCATTACTGTGCATGTACACAATTCTTCTGCAATGTATACTAGATAGATTGTTTGCAACATACCCCGCCCTTATATCATTGTGTAGGATTACACAAGTGTTCAGTGAAACAGTTTTTTTTTATTTTTAGAAGCAAGTTACCATATAATGTGTGAAGGCCTATGGTTGGAAACGATACAGATTGTGCGAAAAACAATCTCCTGTCTGAATATCTAGTACCCTGATACTATGGACGACTAATCTGAGGCATAGTCCGTACCCATTATCCCTTGTAGGCTAAGTAAATGATATTGCAATGTTCCTCTGCACTTATATGGTAATGTTAGTAATGCTAGAATAGGAGATGCTGAGCATCACATTTGTCTTCTCAAAATCTTTAGAGGGCAAATTAATATTTGAGTTTTATAATGCCGTTAACTTGCAAAGGGACCACTTCAAAATACTTGCGTGACATATGTAAAAATAAAAATAGGAAGTATGGGATAAGGTTACACATCCAAGTAGCCTACTTCCTTACAGTGAGTATCCGATATTTGAGCTAGCAGTACGATAAGATAGTGTGGGTGACGTTTTTGGTAAGGCGCAATGAGTAACAGAAATGTTGGCGCGTGACCGTTATTCATGTTACAACAAACAGAAAAGTGGATGTAGGTACAAGTCTGCTAACCTTTAGCAGAGCCAAGAGAGAAATAGTCAACGTTGTCTGGTAGTATCTTAGTGTGTTCTGGGCCGAAGTTAGAGTCATAAAGAAAAGGTGTGGTAGAGTCAGGTTTAGGGGTCATAGGTGGGGAGGGAACATTTTTGTTTTCATATTTGCTTTTAACTTCTTGTGTGTGTATTTTGATGTTAGGGATTTTAGATGTTTACAGTCACCCTTGGATAGTAGTGTAATGCAAATGAGCAGAATATCAAGACTAGTTGCTTAATTTAAAAGACAGACACAGCCAGGTAATTACTGTGGCTTGTGCCTTATTAAAACTTTTTTAATAGGTGAGAATTTCCTGTGTGCGCTGCTAAAAATCTTCTGAGCGGCACCCAAAAGCAAGCTGGGCAAATGCACATGCGCACAGCTTAGAGGGAACATTGGTCCTTGGTAGTATAGCATACATCACTGCTTGTGAAATGACTTTCTTCTTTCGTTTAGCCGTTGTGGGATTGCTAGATGTTCATTTACTCATAGTAGCACTAACTGATGGTATATTAGTTTTAGGGCACCAGGCAGCAGAGAAGGTAAGGGGAGTGAGTTGAGTGGATATCAACGGTGGTACACTATAGTCAGCAGGCGCCGTATTTGTTGATTGATCTTGGACATGTTTTCGCTCTCTGTTAATGCTCTTGTGTAGCAGAAGGTATTGTAAATCCAATTTATTTTCGATTTTTTTCACACCTGTCTATTAATGTAGTCATCAGACGTTCGAAGGCTTGGAACATTTCATCCAAGTTCATACTGCTATTACTTGCAATGCTATCATTACAAGGGAGGGACACAAACTCACGGGCAGAACTGCCACGGGCATACTCGATAGAACTAGAAGACCAGAAATGGAGGAGCCTACCGGGCATAAAGGTGAGCAAGCATGATCATTCATATCGAGTCTGTCTACTGGCGTGCCATCATGATGATTCTCGCAATCAGAGTAAGGTTCCTGTTTATTAGGTTGTGTAATAAGTTGCTCATGTTCAAGCAAAAGTGGAACCGAGCTGTCAAATGGTGGCCCAATGAATTCAACTTCCTCTGGGCTCTGATTCAGGTCCAGAGAGGTGGGAAAATTGTCAAGCTGTGGAGTAGAACAAGATGACTGTGAGTGAATTTGGGCACTGATTATCACTACTGAGGCTGGGACTGAGCCCAAAGCCCGGTCATGGATAGTGGTTACGTCAATTACAGCCATGCACAAAGATATGGGTGGTGTTAATGCAATAACTGGTGACCTAGAAAGCGTACACAGGTCAATCATTTTGGGGATATCATGGCCGATTACTGGAAGTCGAGAAGCTAGTTCTGAGGAAGGTGGCGGTAATATGAGGGTATTCACAAGTTTAGAACCGAGACAACTTAATGTGGTTTGAAGCTCATCAGTCACAGGTTGGGCTGCAGTGTTAATTTCATCAGGTACTAGCATAGGCACTTTGGGAAAATAATTAGTCATGTTGCGAGTAGCCATTTGGCTTTCAAGCAGGATATGATTCTAATGGGACATACACTGCGGCAACGCCCTTTCATTTTGGTCTCCTCCTCTATAGCAACGTTAGTGATTAAAACAGAGGGTAGGAAGCTTTCCATTGTTCAGACTCACGTATGAAGTAATCTTACTATGTAAAGCTTTGTTACGATGCAAACTACGTCTCAGATAGAGGTAGCGCGAGTTTGCTAACAGGTCAGCGTACTTATCAAATGTTATGGGGTGGCCAATAAAATGTTAGCGATCAGTCAGTTATAGGATAACAAAACAAGACAAGACCGCACACTTACGCTCATTCGTCTAGGCACACCTATTGGACGGGTTACTAGAACCCAGCGTGCTCACCTCACATTTGCAAAGGATTACCACAGTTCGCCCTTATTCTCTTGAGTCCAAAAGTATGCTGGCACACACCAGGAAGCTGGAGGCGGGCACAGGCAGTAACAGAGCGATCTTGCTGGGATTTTACAGGCAGGCAGGAGCACGAAAAGGAAAGGAAGGGTAACCATAACCTCAATATCACTTGCTATCTGATCCGACAATTATTTAGAAAAGTAGGGGAGAACACGGGGGACAGAACGGGACATGCCAGGAAGTGTAGCTGCAGCTGCCGCGTCCCGACGAGCCAGCGAACAGCACACTTCCTGTAAACTTCCTGTTGCGTGCGTGCCTGTTGCGCATGGTCGCGATGTTATATGGTAGAGGGGGCGTGGTCAGCCGCTATATCTGAAAAAAAATAGAGTCCACAGTAATTAGATTGGAAGCAATGTAGAAGCAGGTCAGCAGGATTGCGAGGTGTACCACAGCGAACAGCCTACTTCCTGCGCACTTCCAGTTGCGCGCGCACCTGTTGCACACGGTCGTGATGTTATATGGCAGAGGGGGCGTGGTCAGCGGCTATATCTGTATAAATACCTATGATCAGCCGGAAACAAGGTAAATTAGGTTGGCGGGAATCTCATAGGTAGTAAGCAGTTTGTGAGACATGAGAAATGTATTTATGTAGGGATGAGTCTCCTTATACAAAGAAACTTGTTTTAGTCAATAACTAATGATAATTTATAACATGCTCCCATTTGTGTGCTTTCCCCTTTACATACTTCATCATTAATATAGAGCTGATTTGGTCATCTGTTTCGTAGAGTTCTGAAAATCCTCATAACTTGAAGCATAAGCATTTCATCACATTTGTGCCTTGCCTTAGGGACTACTTTCAAATCAATCTTTAACACTGTACTATCCTCTGTACTCCTAAATTCCAATATCAAGCATTGATAACCAGTAGTAGGAAATATCCAATCTGGTTTCAAAACTGTAAATTATGGTAAGTATAATGAGTACATGCTTTGCTTACAAGAATTGATCAATGGGCTTAACTGGTACCCATCCCAGTATCGAATATCACTTTTTCATAGCACAGCCATCACAGGAATTAGCTTCTTTAATATGTTATCATAAACTCGGCGTTTGAATTTTGTACATATAAACCAAGAATCTAAATACAAAAATTCAGAAAATTCTTCCAGCATAAATGTCCCTAAACTCTGCTTGAAAGTCACTCTTTTTTTGTAGCCATAAATATGGCTGTGTATGAAGTGCTCATTTCAAACGCATAATTAACAAAATCAGATGCCTGCAGATGGCTTCATAGTGTTCGAGCCTTCAAATGCCAGGTGTGAAAGTCTAGTTAAGCCAATTGGACTTGAAGAATTTGTGTCTGCCTTTCTAGAGGGGGCACTGCGTCCATCAGCTCCGGCCGACTGGCGCTGATTTGGTTGTTGTATGATTCATAGAAGGAGCAGCAAACGAAGCATTTGAGGAGTGTGGTCCAAAGCAGTAGTCTGATGGTTGTGTAAATAAATGCTGTTTTTTAAAGTGGAGTGTGTGGTACAAGGGAGTCACTTCATTTAGTGGTTGGGTTTGTGACTGGTGAAGATAGTTTTTAGCGGTGAGTGAAAGAGAATTCCGAGGGCATTCCTAGGGCATCATCTTACAAAGATTTTATATTGCACCAAATTACCACCATAGTAGTCTCAAAGTGCCTTGGGTGACCGAAAAAGTGGAAAATGATGCCCCTGCCAAGGGTTTCAAAATCATAGTCTGAGATGAAAAAGAAAAGGGGATGAGGTAAAAGTAGAGAAAAAAGGATTACAAATGAAGGACAAACGGTGAAAGACATACGTGCCCAGTGTATAATGTGACAAAAGCATGATGCACCTGCTGAAGTGTGAAACTTCCATTCTGCATTAAATGCACCTGGCCTGGGACACTAGGACAACAGCCTGGAGGGGAGGCAGTCGGGGACGTGAGAAGGAAGGGGGAATGGGCCAGGAATTATGCAAACAGACTCCAGTCTGATGCTGCCTTCGTCTGTTGCGTTCTGTGTGAATGAGAGTCTGCACTAATTATTCTGATGAATGTTGTCTGCATTAGAAACATTAGTACATCCTGGAATAGTGTTAACTGTTTCACTCATATCTATTCGTTCGTAGGGCTTTGTAGCTGTTCTCTTTACCCTTACTGAATTTGACTGCATTTTATCAAATTTGAAGAGCACTTCTTTATTTGGGACTTAATTTCCCTCTGACCTTTGTGCCGGCTCTGCCTATTTATTCCACTTTAGGCGCTGCTGGTGTGATTCTGGCTTTGGTTGTTGTGTTCTGTGTGTAAATGCGAGTCTGCACTAATTATTCTTTGTAGGTGTTCTCTTTACTTTTAACACATTTTGCTGCATTTTTATCAAATTTAAAGAGCACCTCTTTTTTGGGACTTCATTTCCCAGTGGCCTGTGCGCCCGCTCAGCCTGGTTTCTTCACTTCTTTCGCGTCTATGCCAGCGTGTCAGTAAGGGAGCCGCTGGTCTGCTGCTGGTCTAGTGCTGCTGGCTGTACTCTTTGTTCTCTTTGTTCTCTGAGTGGAACCACAGGTAACTGTGTTCGGTTTTCAGTTTCTTTGTCTTCCTACATTATGGCGTGTACGGCCTCCCGGTTTAGTCAGCGCTGTAAGTCAATCTTGGATAAATATCTCGATATGCCCCCATCCCCTGTTCCCGGTTCTGTTAATAATAATTGCACTATCAGGCTGGTGTCAGTGGCGCAAGTGCCAAAGACATTGATTAGTGCTGACAACTAAGCTGAGGCTGCGAACTATGCGTCCCCATTTTTGGGGCTTGTAGAATACTCGCAGCCTGAGACCGCCAACCTTGATGATTTGCATCTTGTTGAGATTTCATGGGTCCAATCCACTGTTGAGTCTGTTCACAACAGCAGGTGTCCCAGGCTAACTCATCCTTCAAGAAATGTGACATATCGGTCGCTAATACTATAATTTAACACAAAGCCAAGGGGTGACCTGACGATTTGCCGCCTAAAGCTGATCTTCAGTAACTGAATTGTTTATACCTGAATACACGCTCCTTACCTAAACATGCTTTATAAATATCCAATCTTATTACTGAGAAAAATCTAGACTTAATCTTTCTTACAGAAACTTGGCTAACTGAGACTTCTGGCCCTGACTTAGTTCTAATAGTCCCTGATGGTTATTATATCTTGTGTAAAAACAGGGCCAACATCCCAGGTAGGGGGGTGCAGGGGGGGGGGGGCAAAAAGGGGAGGGTTGCTATTATTTTCCGTTGCTCTCTGAGTTTACACACAGCTGACATAGAGGAGATTGATGATGTTGAGGCTTTAACGGTTAAATTGCTTACTAATCATCATACCACGTATAGACCGCCACGTAACATGCCCCTTTTTGAAGAACAGTTTTCTTCTGTGCTCCTATCATTACAGTAACCAGCTATCAGATTTTCAATCTCTGGTACAATGCTCAACCGGATCATTTAGCCCTGTCCCCCATCATCAGCTGCTTACCAACCTTTGGTTTCAACAGCTTTTAGCTGGTCCCACAAATAAAGGTGGCCATATTCTTGAATGGCTCTGTACCTTCAACTGCCGCTCTATATAAAAAAGCTATTATGTCAGCTAAGAAGGATCACCTTCACAGTCATATAAAGCAACGTCTAATGCTAAGAAGCGCCTCAAAATAAAGAATGAACTGGAAACCCCAGATATTTGTCCAACGGACAAAGTGGTAAAGGATAAGAACCTGTGTGCCAAGATACAACAGGCCATGTTTGAGAACGTTGCTCATTTGAAGTGTGCCGAACAGTTAAAAGCGTCCACCCTACCTCTTATTGACATATACTCTCCTCCTATAACCCCCACACCTCCTTTTGAGTTTAAAGGGGTGTCTGACAGTGAAATTATTGATATTCTTTAAATCCTTTAATGTACGAGCTGGCACTGGGATCCATGTCCCTAAAGCGTGATGAAGAGGTGTGCCCCATGCCTTCTGCTGGCCATTTCAGCATTTGTTAACTCCTCTTTCTTGGCAGCCCAAATTCCAGCTTCTATTAAAAAAAGTGTGGATTACTCCTTTATTGAAGAAACCATCTTTAGATCTTAATATTGCCTCAAACTTTACACCCATCACCAATGTCCCATTTTTGTAAAAAGATTCTGGAACGGGAAGCCTAGTTTCAAATGCAAGTGCACCTAGACATGCATAGTTTTTTGGGCCCAGGCAAGATGGCTTCAGGGACTTTCATAGCAGAGAGTCAGCTCTTCCGGACTTGAAAGCCAATCTTATATCCAACATGGATCAGGGACCCATGTCTTTGTTTCACCTGTAAGACTTTATTTGACCTTGTGAATTTTAATATACTTTTTAATAGAATCCGCTCAGAGGTTCTTTTTTCTAAGCATTCAGCCTCATGAATTATATCGTTTTTATCACACAGAGAGGCTAGAGTTTTTAATGATGATATGTCAGCTGACCTGGTTTCCCTTTTGTGCAGTGTCCCCCAGGGGTCTTGCCTCTCTTCCACCCTGTTTAATATCTTCTTAAGCCACTCTTTATTTTATTGGACAAGGAAGGTGTCCAGTTTACTAATTATGCTGATGACACACACGTATATTACCAAATAGGAAATAACGAAAAACATTTTTTCTGCAACTCATCCAGAACAGGACTGTGAGACTTGTCCTTGGCCTCAAGCCCAGGGATCGTATCTCTCCAGGACTGAAATTTCTGCACTGGCTCCCAGTGGCAGCGAGGATCAAGTAGAAAACCCTCTGCATTGTCCACAAGAACTTCTATGGGCCTGGGGCCTCAATACCTTCAACTCTCTCTTCGTAAATATCTTCCTTCTCAAGCTCTTCACTCATCCGCCTCCAACTCACTCAGGGTCAGTCACTTCTCCAAGCAACAAGTTGGTGGTATATCTCTTTCTTCAGCTGGGGCCTCCCTCTGGAACAGCCTCCCTGCCTCCCTGAAACTTGAGGAGAACCATCTCCGGTTCCGGAACCACCTCAAAATCTTCCTCTTTGCTTCTGCGTTCTCTCCGCCTCTCCCCTGCTGACCTCCTCACCATAAATGAAACTGCACTGGTTACCTGGCCACCCTCTGACCTCAGGCCCAGATACCCTCCCCCACCAGTTGCACACCTATACTGCATCCAGGGCTAACCCCGCACTTTGGGGACAGTTTTCTCTATCCCTACAGTCCCCCACCAGCACTTTACCCCTGATGTCTGCACTTAATCTTGCACTTTCCATCACCTGGCCGTACGCTTGAAGTATTGCTTTTATTTATTCTATCTATCCCATGTACTGCACTGTCACTTCCCCTCTACCCCCGCACTTTTCCCCTTACCCCTTCCCCTGCACTTGCGCGATCCGAATGACACCTGGCCTAGTAAGATTGTTATCTGTCTTCCCTCTGCCCCCCCTCCCTTGCCTCGTCGCGCCTTGAAACACTTGTGTATAGGCGTGTTATAAATGCCATATCATATCATATCAGATCATATCATAACCCAAAATACTGAAAAATACCGAATTTATTAGTAAAATATGTAGGGGGTGGGGTAAAGGATTAGAATAGGTGGGAAGAGGGTTGGCATGGGGTTATAAACCTAGGTAAATGAGGGATTTGTAGGGGGACCGCTCCAAATAAAACAAAATTCAAAATCGGTATTATTTTGGTATTTTCAGTACGTTAAAAATGTTTTCGTTATTCACATTTTCGTTAAAATCACAGGAAACCCCATTTAGATTATCTGGCAACTATGATGATGAAGCAGCCAGGATTAATGCTGTTTTTGGCATTATTCAGAGTTGGATGGCCCATAATAGGCTTGCTATTAATGAATCAACGACTGAGTTGCTAGTTGGTGGTTCTCAATACAGATTTAATAAACTTCCGGACAAACACAAAAATGTTTATATAGCAGGTTCTGAGATCGATATCCTGCCCAAAGTTAAGACCCTTCAGGACTACTTTGACTGTACTATTTCCACGAAGGACCATGTAAACTCTGTAATTTTCTCTGCATATTACATGAGACTACTTGGCAAGATCTGGCCACTCAGCGCTTTAGAAAATAGTGCCACTCTGGTAAGAGCCATAATAGGAGCCAGAATTGATTACCGTGGATGCCTTTTGGTTGGCATTACTGAATACAACCTTTCAGGCTCCAAGTGACACAGAATAATGTGGTCAGGGTGTTGGCCGTTCTCAAGCGTTGGGACCATGTGACGGCAGCCAGGCGGTCCCTGCATTGGCTCCCTGTTAGGGAGCAGCATACATTTAGGCTGCTAGCCATTGCACACCAGTGCATTTTTTGGCAACAACCCTGTTTACCTGAAACTAAGATTGTGTGTAAATCAGAAAAGACATGTTCTCAGATCAAGCAATGGCAACCTACTCACTGTACCACGTGTGAAGCTTGAGCGAGCCGGTAAACATTCATTAGATTATCTTGCCCCGGAGTTTTGGAACAGTTTACCTGCTTCTTTACGATCTGAGGCCTCCATGGAAGTTTTTAAGAAAAAGCAGAAAACGTTTTATTTTAGATAAATTGTGTGCCCTCATCAGACCAGTCGTTCTTGATTGTATCTATGGTTTTAACCTGCGTTTCATTGTTTTATAGGTGTTTACGCTTTTAGTGTATCAATCTTTCAACTGGTATTATTGCCTTGTGGGCCTTGATCTTGATCTTTTTTCTTTTTCAGTGTTATATCCTCTGGTTTGCTTGCTTCTGTTTGCAACTTGTTCTGTTTTGTGTACTTGTTTATAGCACAGGTTTACCTCTGGGATTAAGGTGCTTTAAAAATGCACAAATAAATAAATAAATAAATAAATAAATAAATAAAGAGGTACAGGGGTACCCGGGAACCGGTACTGGAATTGCATGGCGTTCCGGGGGTTTCCCATGACAAGGAGTGGGGCTTGTGTGAGTGGGAGGAGGTGGAGAAAGAGGCCCCAGTTCAAGGTTCATCCCTCAGAGGGGAAAGTAATGGGTTCTTTTCCCATGGTTTTTTTCAGAGTCTAGGAGTTTTGGGGAAGTAATCTGAGCCATGGCAGATCCGCAAAGGAGCCCATGCAAAAAGCACACCTTAGACCACGTAAGCCAAAAGGTGTTTGTACATAGGCTGAATTTACTTCAGGGCAGGTTTAATATATAGAGAGTATTACAAATTATAATGTATGGCTGCATGATGGATTCGAGATCAAAAGACCTTTGAAGCATGTTGGCTCACTTTGCCCGAGAGTATGTTTAATTCCTCCCTCAAAACAAACCCCAGAAAAGTAATTTTGGGACTACTAAGCCAACTGGCAACGAGTAGCCAAGTGACGAATAGACTGTGTGAAAGGTGAATGTGGGAATCTATAAATAGGGTAGTTCAAGGTGAATGTTATGGTCACAAAAGGGAAGAGGAATAGGGTGTGTAGACCGTCACCCAGAGTGAAATATCTATGGCCACATACTGGCAACCAGGTGTGAAAGGAATGTGTCAATGGAGTTTACTATCTCACGATGAGATAATGGAATTAGAGCAGGGTTGTAAAATAATGCCTGTAAGGCTGGCTAGGTCAAAGGAAACATTCATATTAGGGACAACACTCTAGGAGCCACCATCCATTATAAGGCCTGTATGAAGAGACAGTCTAGCAACTTAGAGACTGGCTTTGAGGCCTCCCAGAACTGCTCCAGTGTTTCACAACACTGCACAAGAAAGAGCATAGCGCAGTATCTTTGAATTTCTTCCTAGGCGCCAAAGGCTATGAACAGCCACGTTTTATATTAGAAAAAGCTGAGAGGAACTACGTGCATTGTCAAATTATGGTGAGATTTGATCTGTGGCTCCTCTGGGGGAAAGCGCCTAGACAGGGCTTGCTGGATGTTTTTGAGGCCTGCCTGGAGCGTTAGGTCGATGATTATAGCGGTGTCAGAGGTTTAAATGCTCTTGGGATTAAGCTGGAATCTTGGGGGAATTCATCTGCATAATCTATCCTTTTAGACTCTTCTGAGCTGGGCCGCAGTAACCTTGTCCTGCAAATAGAGGGCATCAGATGAATCTAAAGTTCATATAATGGTTGTAGACTCTGATTAATAGCTTACATTTTCAGATCTATATTGGGCATTGTGGCCCTTTTTCTCATGAGATGAGGTCCACTAAAGTGTAATATTTTGATGTTTGTAGACTGCTGCATGATACCTTCCAGATGCTTCACTGCCCTTGTCAGCCTGGTTAAAGCAACATGGCATTGCTGTGAAAGGACATAACTAGACATAATGGAGCTCATTTAGAGGTTGGCGTGAGCACTTTCATACTACTGCCAACATATCTTTCCCCT
This sequence comes from Ambystoma mexicanum, assembly GCF_040938575.1. Lineage (NCBI taxonomy): Eukaryota > Metazoa > Chordata > Amphibia > Caudata > Ambystomatidae > Ambystoma > Ambystoma mexicanum. The sequence continues at coordinate 710,873,828 of NC_090930.1, forward strand.
TCTGCTGACAGTCTACTTCAGAGTAATGCTGGATCATGGCCATTGCACTCCAATGGCAGAACATCAGTATTTTTTTATGATGGGGAGCCGTGTCCAAAAGCAACCATACCAACATCTACAATGGTCCACCCACCACGACCAGCGAAAGTGACGTCAAACACCTTGCATCGTCAGTCCGTGCATCGGTGGTAGTGACATCAGACATCTTCTGGCTCCTGTCTGAGTGTCAATGGAAGTGATGTTAAAGACCTTTCAATGTTGGTCTGATCACCCTTGGAAACTACACCTCCACAAGCACTGCAAGACCTCCTACACAGCAGAGATGAGGGGGAACTAGAGAGCAAAGCATGAACCACATGGGAGTAGAAGGCGCTCCCAATACTAGAGATGAAAAGTGTCACTGCCCTAGAGGAGGGACATGGTACAGGTGAGTGAGACACAAACAAATCCCCACATAATGCCCAATGGTATACCATCCAACCAAGCACAATTATGTCTATACATGTTCTACGCCTCAACAGCTGATACACAGGTACATGTTAACTGATCTATCTACCGCACTAACTGTACATTCAACCAACCATGATGAACAGACTACCCTCCATGCGCAACCTCATCACACAGGCATGACATAGTAGAGTGAACATAAAATAATACAGTACAGTAAGCATGACGTTACTGCACAGGTCCCAATGAAAAGCTGCCTGTAGCACCCGAGCGTCGTACATGTGTGTTAGGGAGAATTCTCTGTTTAGGCTGAATTTTCTAACCTAGTGAGTCCCCCAGCAGCTTTGCTGGATTTCGGGAGTTTGTTTTTTTTCCATCCTGCCAAGAGTGAGACTCTTTTTCTCCCACTCTTGGACATGTATGTATGTAATTCCTTCAAATGTCAATGTGTTCTATGGGCTATGGGGTCTTTTACTCCATAGGGTCTCATATGTTTTTCTATGTGTGTTACACCGCACCATACGTGCCGTAACACGGGGGCGTCCTAGCGGATCCCCCACCATAGACTCCATACCCAGGGACTGACTACCGTCTCCCCGGGCATGTAAAGTCGCCATTGGCCTTACTAGTCCTAAATTTACTAACAGAACTAGTACAAACCATCTTATTGTGGACGTACTAATAGGAGTAATTCGATTACTCCTGGATCTGTTACTCGAGGGGGCACTGTTCCGTCCCCCCTCGTCGAGTTTTGGCTGGTGGCAGTGGAAACTACTTGTTATGTTCGACCCCGGACATAACCCTATGGGATTCGTCCCATTGTTGGAGATTGATACTTTTTCTCGTTAATCTCTAACGTACCACCGATCCACTTGTCTTAAATAAGTTTATCGGAGGTATTTTCTGCCAGAACTCGGTTTGAAAAATGGCGTCTGTGGTCGTCTCTGTGACTCCTAAACCAAAGGTCGAGCCCTTTGTCCCACTTTTGGCGGGCTCTGTACAGAGACCCTCCAAAGTGGTGCCATTCTGTCTGGGTTACCACAGGGGTGTAGGAGGGGGTTTAGGCACCCTGGACCGAGTTGCCTTGCCAACTCCGGTCGCACTCTGGAGTGATTGGCCCAAGTGGTGAGCCTCCCCGCTCACCACTTAGCATGTGTTGATTGACAGCTAGGCTGAATGAATGGGGGTTTTATGCATAAAAGCAGGGCTTTTGGGACTGGATCTTCAGAAGTCGCCACAGGACCTAAGAATCCGACGAGGGTAATGCTGAGCCGACCTGCACGACGACACCTCCGGTGGAGCCCTGCGGATCCGACTCACCACTTCCCGACGACAGAGGAGATCTCCCTGCCGGAGAGTCTCTTCCCCTGACTAGTGGGAACAACCAGTCCCCTTTGCTTTTTATTCGCCTCAGGACGCAGTGGTCGAATTGCCCGTGCAGAGCACCTCGGCAACCGGATAGCCACTACCCCTGAACTGCGACCAAAAGGTGGTGCCTTGTGACGGAGCACTCCGCGGCTGGTCTCTTCCCTGGTGGTGCACCGGACTTCACTTTCTTCGACGACGAGAACCTGTCTACTCTTGGCAAAGACCCGACGTGCATCCACCACCAGGAACAACTGCCCCCGCCGGAGCTGCCCTCCACAACAAGGTACCGTTTCCGCCTGGCTTCCCTTTCGATCGGTTCGACTGAGGTGTCTTAATCCTCTCCGTTCCGTTGGGTCGCCTCCAAGCTTTTCTCATTTGTTGTTCTGAACTGGTTCAATCTGCCGATAACAATTTGCTACAAAGACTTGAATGCATCTCCACTAGAGACTTTTTGGGACATCGCGCCTTGCCTCTCTCCGAGTGGGCCTGGCCTCTGAACTTTACGATCTATTGTGATTCTTGCCTTACAGCCTTACATTTTATCCGCGTAAGATTGAACTGTGTTGATTTCATAACCTGCCTATCTTTTTCTCTCCCGTCCTAACCAATATTAGAGTGTCATCTAGGTTGAGGTATACACCTGTGTCTGAAAATAAGTGGTGCCAGTTGAACCTAGAGTTGTCGAAATATTGCTAGGGGGATTGATCGTTTCTCCTTCGTAGAGTAATTGTGTTTGATTTGTTTGCCGTGACTTGCCATAGTGTTTTTCATAGATGTTTCGTTATAAATAAATACCTTAAAATCTTTACACTAAGCCTCGTTGCGTGTTTACTTGTCTTGCTGTGAAGAATTGCCCTATCTTGTATACTCCACATACTGCTCAACTCTTCTTGAGGGAAGTCTGACTGCTCAGCCACAGCTACCAAGTGAATCTGTGTGGTACAGACTGCTACCAAGTGGGTTCACCGCCCAATACCTGTAGTCCTAAATCTTTTGCAGTGGTCCCAGAGGGAACTGCACAGGTTTCTGCCTAACAATGTGGTGTAGGGTGTGGCAATGCACAGAGATGCCAACATCCCACACTTGCAAGTGCTGATGGTATTTATTTCTATTTTGCTCTATAGAGCAAGCAACACTTCATAGCAATTCAGCATTGGTGATGCTGCACATGAATATGCCATACTGCACAGATGGAGCTTGCATAAGCAGCAACAAGTATCGGCAAGCTACACAGCCAGCACTTCCAAGGGCTCCACGCATTGAATGGTAACTGAAAGCAGTGAAGAGCCAGTTGTCGCTCAGAGAGCCACACCACACAGCAGAGGATGCAAGACTCCGGGAGTGGTATCACTAGGACAACTTCAACAGTCCCCATCTCATAGGTGAGGGCAGTGATGTAGGAGAAAAAGTTGCCACCAGAAGACCTTGTGGGTCAGGAGCATGTGCAGGAGAGAGACCACCAAGACCAACAGGAGGATATGTATCATTTAATTGATGACCAGACTGATACTTAGTTCACCAACATACCACATATGTCAACCTTCAGCACACACCATCTCCACAAGATCAAGCTGATATATCGGACCACACAGCCATGTTGGTGGCGGGTCAACATTAGTTTGTTCAAAATACCACATGTGGACTGATGCAGTTGAACAACAGCTTCACATACTAAAAAGGATCCTCCAACAACTTGAGCAGCACAGTCAGCTCCTCACATGCCAGAATGACATCCAGGCATCTTTGAAGGAATCCCTGGATAGACATACTGTAGCTCTCATAACTCATTATAAACAGTTAAGGGAGGACCACTTGCAGTTCACTAAAAGAAGGAGGAGGCTGCAGTGAATCAATGCTGCACTTGCTTCCTTAAACCGAGGATTCACCTGTGCTGTCTCAGCTGTCAGCATCTTTCAGTGGGTCATGCAGCACTGTACTGAAGTCACCACATGGGTACAGGAGCATCTAACATCTGTGATGGATTTTCAGAACCAATTTTCAATAAGCACTTCTGCAGCTGTAACAAGCAGAGTCGTCCACATCTGTCATGTCCCGCAGGACATTATAGGAGACAACCTGACTCCGGGCATGGAGCCGCTCCAATCCCACACAACTGGAGAGTGTGGCAGAGGTCCAAGAACCAACTGCAAGGAGAAGACACAAGAAGTGAAGTTACTTTAGGATTTGTCATGAGGTGTCCTGAGGTGTCGTGTTGTGTACCTCACAGGGACATAGTGCTTTGAAACAGAAGACTCAATGTGCATGTTCCCATAACCCTCAGTCCCTGTTGGGCAACTGTGAAGGCACCACTGGATTCTACAAATGATGAAACCTATATACACCCAGGACTCTGAGCCCCTGTGAGCAACTGTGAATGCACCACATGTGATGTAAAGTGTATGCTCCCAGGACACTGAGCATCCCCTTGGACAACTCCGAATTCACCACAAAATTATACACGTGATGCAACATGTAAGCTCACATGATGCAACGTGCATTGGGAACTGTCATACTCACAATATTGAATGTGGACAGGGCACATTACTGGAGGGTCTCACATTGAAGAGTTATGTTTTCTGGTTTGGAACATTTTCTTGTATACTACTGATGTTGACATAAGGCTACCAATAGGGACATGACATGATATACTGAGCTCATATCGACCTGCTGGGCATGGAAGTCATGAGGGGACTGCAATCATTGAGTGAATCACTATATGTGGTGGCTTATCACTCATCATTTACGGATGTGTGAAACTGGTTGTGTGCCATGCTTGTGGCTGTGCAGCATATGTATAAATGTAAACTCGTGTTGGGTTATCATGCCCCTTGGTGCCAACTACATTGTGTGGTGCTGTACTCACCTCTAGAAGTAGTCACGTATCAATGGCAGTCTTATGGTTGTGAAGTCATTTGTGTGTTCTCTGTATTGTCTTTTTAATCCTCGCTGTTACTGTCTTTATCCTTTCGTAATGGCACTCCCCTCTGTATGGCTATGTTTTGTAAGACTCAGCAGAATGATGCTGCACACCCTGCGAGGCTTGCTATAATGTTAAAGTCAGACTTTCTATTGTTGATGGTGTGAACATCAGTTGGGAAATTGTTGTAAACCCTGACATGTAAAATGAAGGCATCAAGCACCTGTGTGGAAATGCTACTAAATGCCATTTGTGAGATGCCAGCAACACACCCCACAGAGGTCCTAGCTGTGGAAGTCCCAGTTCAGGGTGGAATAGTACAGGGTGTACACCAGCCGTTGACAATCCTCTTTGCTATGAGTCTTTGCTTTTGCCTTTTTCCCTGCTGCACCGGTGAGCACCCCTAGCTTCCTAAATACAGTGCTGGCGCTCGACTCTGCAGTACTCACCTATTATGCATTCACTTCTGCTGATCCTGCTGGTCTTCCTACTCACCTGTCCTTAAACTTTCTCCAATCACACAACAACTTCCCCTTTTCCTACCCCTTTTAATAAAACTCACATTTTTAAACTCACAGTAATTAATCTCTCTTGCACCTCCTACCTCAAACACAAAGCCGATGAGCTAACCATACCTTCCCTAACACCTATCCACCTCGCCTCTCTTCCTCTGAGACTCAACATTTTCTCACTGCATCAACTGAACATTGCACTCTGGAATGCTAATGGTCAATCTGTATGCAACAACACAGCCTTTATCACTGACTACTTGCATGCCTGCTCTCCTCCCCTAGGCTTCCTTGCTATCACTGAAACAAAGATTTCTCCATCTGACACTACCTCTCCGGCGGACCTACACAGCTCCAAACTATTCTTTATTCATTCTCCTCATCTGACTGACAGGGGTGGAGTCATTGGACAGCTGCTCTCTTGTCACCTCAACCCCTCACAAATCTCCATTGCCATGTTCTCTCCTACCTTTTTTGAATGCACCATATCTACTATTGCTCCACCTCACTCAGTTCACATTGTGTCCATCTATCGCCCTCCGGGTCCCATTGGAACATTCTTGATGAGCTTGGGCAATGCCTTGATTCTCTTTCATCCACTGGACATCAGCACATTATCTTAGCTGACTTTAACCTTCTCTCTTCAACCACTTCTCAGGACTCTGAACTGTGATATTTCTCCTAGCGACTCCAGTGTCCACTCTAACCATAACCTACCTAGGCAGACATGGGGTAACTCTTTTGATCTCTTATTTATCTCAACATCTCTCTCAACCACTAATACTACTCATACAACTTCCCTACCTGATCATTCTGTTGTTTCCACAACCATCTCCTTTCTAACCACTGAACTCTCCTCACCACTTGCCTCATCTATTACTGAAAGGAAATCTAAACCTTCTGCCATTCCTCCCTTTCTCTCGGACCTCCAGTTCTCGCTCTCCTCTTTCACACCTGATTCCTATTCTACTAACACTGCCTTTTTCAGCTTCCAATTCGTACTATGGGACTCATTCTCCTCTCACTTCCTAGTGCAAACGTTGACACTTAAGTCTTAGCATCCCCAGCTATGGGTCACCCCATGCATATACACTGGGGGTCATTACGACCCTGGCATTAAGGGTTTAACGGCGCCGTTAAAGGTGTAGGTGCCGTTAAATCCTTAATGCCTGATTACGAGGTCCCTTTGCGGCTCCCGACCTTAACGGCTGGTCTGGACCAGCCGTTAAAGTAGGGACCCGCAAAGGGACTTCCGAGGTAATTACGGTACTGCAATTTGCGGTACCGTAATTACCGCCTTCCCCAGTCCCATTGAGCCCTATGGGGCAAAAATGGGAATGGGGAAGGGCCAATGGTAAATGGGGAATTACCACCCCGCCATTCTTGGAATGGGGCGGTATTTCCCCATTTACCATTGGCAGACTCGTTACAATACCGGCAGCAACCATGGTGCTAATAGCGCCATTGATTACCGCCGGTGTTGTAATGAGGGCCACTGTCTCCAAACAGACATGTGATGGCTACTGTGCAAATGGAAGTCTACCCACTTGCATGAGGACCTTGAACTCTACCTCTCTGACTCTCTCAAGTCCTCTTTTCATAAAACGAAAATTGAATTCTACTTCACCTCCATTGACTCTCACTTCAACCATCCTTGCTGGCAGGGCACCCTAAACTCACTCCTCCTAAACCTATGACTATCAATTCCACTCTCACAGCTAACGGTCTAGCCAAAAACGTTGCGGCAACAATTTCCAAAATTAGAGACTATCTCCTGACCTCCCTCACACGCCCTACTCCTACTTTCTACACTATGCTTACTTTACCATCATCCTCTGCTTATATCTCCCACTTTTGTCGCACTAATACTCAGGAGGTCCTAGCTCTACTGATGAAGACGAATCCCTCTTGTACCCAATCAGACCCCCTTGACCTCAGCTTGTCAAGTCTATTTTCCTTTTAGTGTCCTGTCACCTTACTGAACTCTTCAACCTGTCCTTTGACTCTGCTAGTTTTCCATCTATTTTCAAAACAACCATGGTCATTTCTCTCCTAAAAAAGCAAGTGACTGGCCCGAACCTACTGGAAAACGTTTACACCGGGTTTCTCCTTCTGCACTACTCTAAAGTGCTTAAAGGAGTTGCATTAAATTGTGGTACACATTTGTTAGACATCCACAAACTTTGAGACCCCCTATAAGCAGGTTTGTAGCTCTGTCGCTCCACTAAAACTGCTCTCATGAATGTCTCCAACTTCAACACCTCTGCTAAGCACTCCAACCTGTCCTCTATCCTAATTCTCCTTCATCTGTCCGCTGCCTTTGACTCTGTCAATCACTCTGATCTCCTTAAAACTCTCTTTTGGGGATTTGCAATCAAGACTTTGCTTGGATTTAATCCTACTTGGCACCTCACCAATGCTCTGTCTCCTGGATCAACAAAGTATTTCTCAGCGCACTCCTCTATATGTTGCCATTCCACAAGGCTCTGCCTTGGATCCTCTCCTCTATACATGCTACACCTCTGCTCTTGGGGTACTGATATCCCCCTCTGTTTTCTCAAACCAACTCTTCGTGGCCAAGACCCACATCTTCTTTTCTTTTCCTGAACTCTCCTCTGATCGCTCTATCAAAATCTCCAACTGTCTCTCTGACATTAAATATTGCATGGCTTCACACTCTCTGATGTTAAATTGTACCAAGACAAAGGTGCTCTTGTTCCCTGCCAAATGCACTCTCTGTCATCTCTTCCCCTGCCTATCAAGTTACCACCTGATACACTTCTCTACTCTTCTGTAGCTAGAAACCTCAGCATCATTTATGATGCTTCTCACACCTTCTCTACTTACCTCTGCAAAACTGGTTGGTGGCTTGCCTCAACCTCCTAAATATTAGGAAAATCAGGCGCCTCCTTCATTTAACACTGCCAAGCATTGCTTAAACACTCTTTTCTCTAAAATGGACTACCGTGCCAGCATTCTCTTTGGTCTATGCAACTATGCTTTCTGTACTCTCGACAAGATCATTAACTTCACTTCCAGGACTCTCTTTGAATTGCCCCAAGTCACACCTAATTCCTTCTACTGTCACCCGGTTGGATGGCTGTTGGTACAAAAGAGGGGCCAGATGTACATTTCTTCTGCTGGTTCACAAATCTGTCCAAGGCACAACTGTATCTATCTCTATCCAGCTCTACAAGTCTTCTCTTAATCTCTGTTCTTTCTTACTTCTTTCTACACTTTCATGGAATTCTCTTCTGATTTCTGAAATCTGATTTCTTATCTATCGTACGTTCTTTTGTGAGCAAAAGAGCATTGTCCCTCTATGTTCCTTCCTATGTAAATAAATAAATAAATAATAGTTTCGATAAAAGGTCTGAAAACACCCACTGGAACAAAAATGCATAACACTGATCACCTTCACTATTGGTGGAAGGGATCTGCCACTATGCCATCAGTCAGGTCCATGATAATCCATTGGTTTAGACTGTAGATGTGTGTGTGCTCGGTTGACATCACCTGACGACATGCCCTTGGTAGATAGCCACAGGGTCTTTGCCCACGTTTGTGATGAGGCAAGTGGGTTGGGGGCAATGTATGCAAATGTACTATGTTATGTGTTCACATGTATGTTCTTTTGCTTCTCCTACAGCACACTTCATTGGTGTAAGTTGCAAGAGTACACACTTCTTACTCATGTGACACAGCAATGCAATGGAATACAACACATGAATAAGTGAATTGTTGGTAATGTGTTGTGGCTCCCCCACTAGGCTAGATGCATGAAACCGGATTCCCTGTCCTTCCAGGCACATAGAACTTCAACTTTAAATGTGCGTTGCTAGACTCACTGTACATGAGGTGCTGCAGGGTTCTCTGTTCTTCTCCATCTTCAGATGTCCACTTCCCACCCAGTGCTGCCAATGCCACTGCTTCCCTCGCTCGCGGTCATCTCTGTGTGTGTAGGTGTTTGGTCACTTACGCTAGGTGTGCCCCTGCAATCACCATCTTGCTCTGGTGGATGGATAGGCACAATTTCCATTGATTTGTGGAATACCCATCGTGGTCACGGTGTACTGGCAACTCCTATTTACTGGTTACATGCACGGCAACTGATTGGTTTCCTGATGGTAGTCAATCAGTGCTGCATCAGCATTGTGGTTGTGGGATTGGTGGATTGCTGTTGTTTGGGCAGGTTCACCATTCAGCACATGTGCCAGACTCGTTCTCAATGGAACCACAGCGTTCTCTGTTCTGTTGCTTTTCCGACAGTGTTTCTGCTGATTCCGGGCATACTTTTCTTATCGCTACTCTCTAAATGATCTCCGATACAACAGCCACAGAATGTATCATTTTGTACTAGTATAACAAAACCACTTTTATGTCCAAAAATGAAACGGAAGAATAAATACATGTACAAATAAATAAAATGAAAAATTGGGAAGCAAAAGTCAAAACAAAAGTGTTGAGCAGGGTTAGAAATAGGGGAATTGACCTAGGTAGAGGAAGTGTGTTTGTGTGGGAGCGTGGAGCACCCCATTTAAGCAAAAGGAAGGTGCATCTTAAAAGGAACAATTTGATGCGAACACTTCAGGCAAAGATGCATTTGCGAACAAAACACAGAACGCTTAACATTAAAAAAAAACTGCTGCAAAACATGTCAGAACACATCTCAGTCTAGCGTAAGACTTCCGGGCATGATGTGCAATAATGAAGGAGTGCAAGGTTTCACAGAGGAAGAAGCAGGCTCGTGTGTCGTCTGTGATGGGGCTGTGAATAAAAGAAGATGTAGTGTAGATAAGCAGGTGCTGGGCGGGAAACACCTAACTTGGCCTTGGAGTTGACCTTTGGATGTGTCTGGGTTTGAGTTAAGTAACCGAATGTAGATTGAAAGGGCCATGCCTTTGGAGATTGGTAGACTATCTTCAGCTGAGTGAAGTTATTGATTTGTGGAGATTAAGCACTGCATACCACCTCTATGGGCACATTTGTTCATGAACAACGTTAAATACTGCATCTTCTCTACCAGTGTCTCTTTACTGGGAGGTCCCATCAGGCGACGGTCACGATGATGACGGACAACGTGCTCGCCTTGGAAGCAAGAAGACGCAGAGTAACACGGGTTCGATCGCCAGGTGCGCGCTTAGCAACCTCTGGGTGTTAATTGCATTATAAATAACCAATTACAATTCTAAGACAATGGGAGAGCCTAATTCATCAGCTCTTTCCTTTTTCTCTCCCCTGTGAGAGATGACCATTTTTCAGTGAATCTTAGTCGTTTGTCACTGATTTAATTTCACCGCGCATGTTCACTTTGGATGGCATTATTCGGGATTGCACTGGTCCTTTAAGAAAATTACCTCTACTTTTCATAATTTAAGTTTTTTCCCGTGCCTCGTCCATCCTCTCAGCTGATCACTTCCATTTCTTTGCAGTAGATGTTGTCCTAATAATGTGTTGTTTTTCCCCTGTTGTTGTAATATTCCTTCAATGAATTCATCTACAACCTTGATTCTATCCAAAGGAGGTCAAGATATTGCTGTTTTCTATTTAAATGTGTTTCATTTATATGTCCACTAGATTACATCTGATTTGTAGTCCCTCGGTTTAGCATCATTGGTCGTTTAAATTCTGTGCCTTTTGAGGAATTGGACTGCACGACCATTATGTTCACTGACACCCATCACCTGTATTCATGCCTGAGCTATTGTTTTTGGTGTCCTCGGAGCTCTGGGCGTACTCCTCTGGAGGCTCCAGGGACCTGGATTGTCCTGTGGGTTGTGTTTTGTCCAATGTTATCATTGATTGAGTGGGTGACACTTATTTCACACGTGTTTCTTCTTTCTACTCTTACGCGCCTGATTAATTTCTTTCATAGGATTTTTCTTTTATTTTTGATTATTCTTGATCAGATACTTATGCACAATACATGTTAAGCACAGGGATCCCCTTTCAAGGCTTATGCTTAGTAGGGTGTTCTCTGTAAGAAAAAGAACAGAATTGAATGTGTAAGGGTGCCTAAGTAAGACTCGCACACAATGGTGGCATGTTTTTGGGTAAACTTTAATTAAATACTAATAGAAGTACCTGTTCTCCGAACGGGTTATGTTGACAGACTTGAAAACACTGATCCTCTGGGTCGCTGTTCCGATTTGCTGATCGCTTGATGTGCTTTTCACCCTGAAGTAAACTGCAATGAGAATGGGCGCATGTCGCTGGCTGACATAACCCGTAGCAGACTTTGGGGGGAGGCGAGAGTTGTTGTGCTGCTCCATATTGGGACCTTCTTTGCTCTCTCCCCACTTGTTGCTTCACCCTGGCATGGTGCAGTTCTTTGCGGTGCCTTACGGTGCAAATATCTTGGAAACCGTGCATCGTAGGGCCTGGACCTCGAGTTTTGTTCCTGGTGTCAGGACTGGTCCTTCTTCGACCATATTTGTGGAATCTGATAAAATGAGATGCCTGAAATTGTTATCGTTAGACTCATCATTAGAATCATCATTAGAATCAATAGAGAATCATTACTTATTGTTACCCAGTATTATTCCTTTAGGCATGGGTGCATCATGGTTAGCTACCCATTATTGCATTATGTTTAGTTCTGCTTAGGTACATGAAGAAGTAGCATCATTATAATTATCCACATATTAGACTGCCACTTTATGCATTAGCCATTGCCATGTTATGCATTTGAAGAGAAATAGGCCCTGTTGTATGAAGGGTTTGCTTTTAGAATTATATGTTTGCAATAGAATATAGTGCTTGCCATTAGGAAAGAAACATGCTAGACACTAGAGTTTGCAATAGCATGACACTTGCACTGTTGTATGTAGTGCTTTAGAGAAATGGTATATTTGCAGCATGACATGTAGAGAAGATGTTTTGTATTTTGCATTGTAGCGCTTAGGCTGAGAGAAATGTATTGTTTGCAGGATTGAGAACGATTGAGGCCTGGAATGACACACAGAGTCATATTTGAAATTGACATGAAGAGCCATTTTGTACACATTGTTATTCTTTGTAGTTACACAATTAGAGATATGTTTTACACACATGTACGCATGTTGAGTGTGTATTTAGAATGAGTTTGTATGTGGTTAGCGCTTGCATTGCGAGAAGAATAGCGTAAACGTTAGAAAGCAATAGACTGGCATTTGAATCCATTCTGATGAAGACAGTGCGGAGTACCACAGCACTGCGAAATGTTATGGTACACTGTGATAGAAAGTATTCGTAAACATTGCCAGAGAGACACAGATAACATGAACCCTTGTCCGAGAAGGGAGGCTAATCAGCTTGAGCTGTGAGCTTGGCAGAGGCAACACGAGGGATGGGGCCATGAAATGAGCGACATGGGGAGAGAGGAGGGAAGCCTTTTCACACAAGGAGTTGCTTTGAAAACGGGCACTAAGAAAGCATTTTGTAATGCAGACAGATGCCAACAGTGGAAGTCAGAGGAGAAATAGAGGGAATTAGGTGGTGTTTTTCACACCAGACACGGATGGCCATGAAAGAGATATGCAGGGTAATTCATAGAAATTTGCACAAAAATGGCGCACGCGGCTGGCGCACAGTGTCCCCGTGCGATACACTGCGCCAGCTGCGTGCGAAAAAATCCTTTTCATCGCACAGCGTATTCATGGATTTTAGCCTCTGAAACCAGCCGTGGCGCAGAGTGGCGCAGCGACCCTGCAGCAGAGCCAGTTACGCCCCCAAGAACGCCCTCGCGCAAGGAAAAGCCTTCAAAATCCCCAAATCATCGCAAAGGGCTGCGCTAACCCTGGACCAGTTCACAGGGCTGGCAAACAGCAAACGCCAAGTGGGGAATGTGTATTTCAGTGGTTCGCGGGAAGTTCCGCACGCGATTGTCCTGGGTACGTGTACATCAGGGGTGCGTGGGAAGTAACACACGCGATTCCATCAGGGCACGTGTATTCCAGGGGTGCGCGGGAAGTATCACATGCAAAAACAGCAGGGTACGTGTATTCCAGGGGTGCGCGGGAAGTACACAGGCAAAAGCAGCAGGGTCCGTGTATTTCAGGGGTGCCTGGGAAGTATGACACGCAAAAGCAGCAGGGAACGTGTATTTCAGGGGTGCGCGGGAAGTATCACACGCGATTCCATCAGGGTACGTGTATTCCATGGGTGCGCGGGAAGTATCACACGCAAAAACAGCAAGGTACGTGTATTCCAGGGGTGCGCGGGAAGTATCACACGCAAAAGCAGCAGGGTACGTGTATTTCAGGGGTGCGCGGGAAGTATCACATGCAAAATCAGCAGGGTACGTGTATTTCAGGGGTGCGCGGGAAGTATCACACGCGATTCCATTTGCACGTGTGGGTCCTCCCAGGTATTCCCTCTACACCCTCCACGGCCCCTGCAGGTGGCCCGCACCACAGGGGCCTACCCTGCACATGTCCCGCAGGCACCCCATCCACCATCCACCATGGCCATGCCCCCCAGCCAACCCACATGTCACCTTGCACTACTGCCCACCAACGCATGTCCCCCTGCACCCCCAGCCACCAGGGGCAGCCTCCACCAGGCCCCCACTCATGTCTACCATCACCCCCACCCCCCAGCAGTGCAGGGGCAGCCTCCACCAGGCCCCCACTCATGTCTCCCATCACCCCCATCCCCCAGCAGTGCAGGGGCAGCCTCCACCAGGCCCCCACTCATGTCCAACTCATGTCTCCCTGCACCCCCACCCCCCAGCCACCAGGGGCACCCTCCACCAGGCCCCCACTCATGTCTACCACCACCCCCACCCCCACCCCCAGCCACCAGGGGCACCCTCCACCAGGCCCCCACTCATGTCTCCCACCACCCCCCCAGCCACCAGGGGCAGCCTCCACCAGGCCCCCACTCATGTCTCCCACCACCCCCACTCCCCAGCCACCAGGAGCAGCCTCCACCAGGCCCCCACTCATGTCTCCCATCATCCCCACCTCTCAGCAGTGCAGGGGCAGCCTCCACCAGGCCCCCACTCATGTCCCCTATCACCCCCACCCCCAGCAGTGCAGGGCAGCCTCCATCAGGCCCCCACTCATGTCTCCCATCACCCCCACCCCCCAGCAACGAGGGGCACCCTCCACCAGGTCCCCACTCATGTCTCCCATCACCCCCACCCCCCAGCCACCAGGGGCAGCCTCCACAGGCCCCCACTCATGTCTACCACCACCCCCACCCTCCAGCCACCAGGGGCCGCCTCCACCAGGCCTCCACTCATGTATCCCATCACCCCCACCCCCCCCGCAGTGCAGGGGCAGCCTCCACCAGGCCCCCACTCATGTCCAACTCATGTCTCCCTGCACCCCCACCCCCCCAGCCACCAGGGGCACCCTCCACCAGGCCCCCACTCATGTCTACCACCACCCCCACCCCCCAGCCACCAGGGGCACCCTCCACCAGGCCCCCACTCATGTCTCCCACCACCCCCACCCCCCAGCCACCAGGGGCAGCCTCCACCAGGCCCCCACTCATGTCCCCTATCACCCCCACCCCCCAGCAGTGTAGGGGCAGCCTCCACCAGGCCCCCACTCATGTACCCCAGCCAACATGTCACCACAATCTAGATCCCTGGCCCTTATGGTCAGCCTCCAAATGGCAAACACCCACCTGAGTATTGCATCCACCCACTTAGAAATGGCAAAAGCATGTTATAACCCCAATTGCAAGTTTGGAAATGAACACATGTCTCTCACATACACCCAATGGGTGTCAGTGAATGTCAAAACCCATATCATGATATGCATGAAACCAATGAGATGATACTACACATTGAAGTTTGAAGAAAAAATATGTATTAAACGCAACATAAATTGAATCAAAAATAAACAAACAATAATGGAAATTTCTAAAAAAAAAAACAGCAGGTACGTGAAAGAATGCAAAACCACAAATCATAATGCAAACGAAAGGTGTCCAAAGTCACAGTCCACAAAAGTAAATCCAATGGAAAATTCAAATCGAAAACCATTGCCCACACAACTGCATTTGGCATGCAAGCCTACACACACAAGCACCATCCATATCTCACACATGACAGCGCTCGCATGTGTTAGCCTCCCGGTCCTGTAAACCCCCACCCATACTCGGCCCCATACTGTCCTGGGCGCTACTCCCGAGGGGCCAGGACTGGCCCAGCGCCCTCAGAAGCAGACCCGTCTTCCACTACTCCGGACCCAGCAGACCCCTACAGGGGCCCTTTGGACCGTGTCCTGGCACCTTTGGCGCCAGGCTCATGAAGGGTTTCAGTCCCGGCGCCATAGGCGCCGGGCTCATATTGATAAACAGTGTAATAATGCTTGGGTGGACTTACCTGAGGCAGACCATGCTGCATATTTACCCAGAACAATCCAGTCTGGTTGAAGTCCCCAGCCATCAGGGCTGGGAGGAACTATTCCCTCCATTCAGGGACTCTTTTCTTACCTGGGTGGAACCGGTGGAAGAACACACACTGAAAGCACTTCTCTGCTATTTAAACCACGCCCGATGGAAAACACGTGCTTCGCGTTATTCTGCAGCAGCAGCAGGACGCTCACCGAGTCGGCTCCTGCATTCCAGGTCCAGAGTCATCTTCAGCTTCCGCGCAGCAACCTGTGGATGAAGAAAGACACAGAACAATACTTACCGGATCCCGGAATCCAGTCACCGGCAAAACCTGCAAAGAATAAACATAAGGTTAGAAAAGTGCAACTCGCTCGCAGCCGCGCCCGCTTACCTGATCCATCCGTGATTGCAACGGAGCTAACCGCGGCCTTCTCTTCGGCAGCTTCTCTGCACCTGAAAGGCAAAGGACATAATTAAAAAGGGGTTCGGGTGAAGGCAGTCGCATTCATCTTAACTTACCAGTTTTGGCACGCGCAGAAGCGGCCGCATCAACCGCAGCATCCCGGCACCTGAAAACTAGAAAAAGGACATTATTAGAGGTGCCATTAAAAGCGGCCAACGATCATTATACTTACGTGCATCGGCACGTGCAGTGGCAACGGATATAAAGCCCGCAGCATCCCGGCACCTGAAAACTAGAAAAAGGACATTATTAGAGGTGCCATTAAAAGCGGCCAACGAACATTATACTTACGTGCATCGGCACGTGCAGCGGCAACGGAAAAATACGCCCACAGCATCCCGAGGCCTGAAACAAAGGAAAAGGGACATTATTGAGGTGCCCATCTTTTAAAGCCTAAAGACTACAGTATACTTACAGGCATCCGCTCGTGCAGTAACGGCGGCATCGCTCTTCGGCATCCCAGCACCAGTGCCACAACTAAGGCCGCAAAAGACTTGAGCCTCAACACTGAACTCATCCAGTGACGTAACTGGAATCCACGCACCCCTGCACCAGACGCAGGATGGAGAGCTCAGCATTTATACGCCTAAGGTGAGAGCTCGCAGAGACAAGTAGAAAGCTAGGCTGTGGGAGAAACTGGCGATTGGTGGGAGAAGGAATCCCATCAAACGGTGATTAACCCTTTTTCTTCCACCTGCAGAAAACTTACCCTGCAAGTCAGACATTCGATAAGAGGAAGCCCAGTCCTGAGAGTCGTCCGAGCTCTACGCTTCTCAATTGAAGAAACGATAGCAGCCCAGCCGGGATCAGCGCCTCCGTGGGAATCAGGTGAGCGTTACACATACAAAGAGATGTGCAACCGGCACACTACTGGCACATCACCACACGCAAAGCTTACAATCATGATGCATGTACACTTACCGCTCGACTCCAGACGGGTCTGCCTCTCAAGGACCTGGACGTGGAGCGCTGGGGATATGCGTTCCAGGACCCTCATCTGATCTTCCGACAAGTGGCCCCGGCACCCCTTAGCATCCGCTGCCTTCAAGAGGCGCCAGGCCTTGCTGAGGGTCCTGGACCTGAAGTCCTCCCAGCGCTTCTTGACATGTTGGAAGTCACGGACTGCCACCCCCTCCGCATTGATGGCAGTCACGATGTCCGTCCAGATCCAAGTCCGTCCTTCCTTGTCGGCGCGCACCCTTCCGTAGAGGGCATCATACTGCCCCAGGACTTGCTCCACCAGGACACCAACTTCCCTGGCACTGAAGCTGGTGCCCCTCTGCCTCTCTGGCCGGGGGTTGTCAGTGGTGCCAGATGTTGCAGTGCCCGACATGACAACCCCAGAGGCAGGAGTGGGTGGGCAACTGGGTCCTGGGGCTGGGCTGTGGAGCGATGGAATCCCAGTCGGGAGTCTTCGGTTCCAGCAGGGGTGGTCACAGCAACAGCACCCCTGGCTGATGTGCAGGCAGCAAATGGCAGGGCGCGTGGGCAGCAGGTAGTCAGGCAGCAGCAGATGGCAGGTGGGAGCGTGCTCGGGGCTCTGGGGGGCAGTAATTCGGCCTTGTGGGCAGGAGCGTGGTTTTCTGTGTGCTTACGCGTGGCCAGCTTGATAGGGAGTGATTTTGCACGTGAAAATCCTGCACGTCTGCGTGTAAATCGAGGAAAGGCCATTAGCGCGTATGCACGTCAGCACGCATATGCGATTTCATTGGACCAAAGGCCCTTAGCGCGTAAGCGCGTCTGTGACGTGACGCACGCGGGTGTTTCCCTCATTACACGTGATGACAGAGCACACGTGGATTTCCACCAATCGCGTGTGAAACTTCCTGCGCACCCCAGAAATACACGTACCCAGGCCAATCGCGTGTACGCTCACTTCCCTCCGATTACACACGATGACACTCGGACGTGCAGTTTTACCACGTGTGCTCTGTCATCACCAGGGTGCCCCTGGTGGCTGGGGGGTGGGGGTGGTGGTAGACATGAGTGGGGGCCTGGTGGAGGCTGCCCCTGCACTGCTGGGGGGTGGGGGTGCAGGGGGACATAAGTGGGGGCCTGGTGGAGGCTGCCCCTGCACTGCTGGGGGGTGGGGGTGCAGGGGGACATGTGTGGGGGCCTGGTGGAGGCTGCCCCTGCACTGCTGGGGGGTGGGGGTGGTGGGAGACATGAGTGGGGGCCTGGTGGAGGCTGCCCCTGCACTGCTGGGGGGTGGGGTGGTGGGAGACATGAGTGGGGGCCTGGTGGAGGGTGCCCCTGCACTGCTGGGGGGTGGGGGTGATGGGAGACATGAGTGGGGGCCTGGTGGAGGCTGCCCCTGCACTGCTGGGGGGTGGGGGTGATAGGGGACATGAGTGGGGGCCTGGTGGAGGCTGCCCCTGCACTGCTGGGGGGTGGGGGTGGGGGCGATGGTAGACATGAGTGGGGGCCTGGTGGAGGCTGCCCCTGCACTGCTGGGGGTGGGGGTGATGGTAGACATGAGTGGGGGCCTGGTGGAGGGTACCCCTGCACTGCCTTTTTCAGCTTCCAATTCCTACTATGGGACTCATTCTCCTCTCACTTCCTAGTGCAAACGTTGACCCTTAAGTCTTAGCATCCCCAGCTATGGGTCACCCCATGCATATACACTGGGGGTCATTACGACCCTGGCGTTAAGGGTTTAAGGGTTTAACGGCGCCGTAAAAGGTGTAGGTGCCGTTAAATCCTTAACGCCTGATTACGAGGTCCCTTTGCGGCTCCCGACCTTAACGGCTGGTCTGGGGCAAAAATGGGAATGGGGAAGGGCCAATGGTAAATGGGGAATTACCGCCCCGCCAACCTTGGAATGGGGCGGTATTTCCCCATTTACCATTGGCAGACTCGTTACAATACCGGCAGCAACCATGGTGCTAATAGCGCCATTGGTTACCGCCGGTGTTGTAATGAGGGCCACTGTCTCCACACAGACATGTGATGGCTACTGTGCAAATGGAAGTGTACCCACTTGCATGAGGACCTTGAACTCTATCTCTCTGACTCTCTCAAGTCCTCTTTTCATAAAACGAAAATTGAATTCTACTTCAACTCCATTGACTCTCACTTCAACCATCCTTGCTGGCAGGGCACCCTAAACTCACTCCTCCTAAACCTATGGCTATCAATTCCACTCTCACAGCTAACGGTCTAGCCAAAAACGTTGCGGCAACAATTTCCAAAATTAGAGACTGACCTCCCTCACACGCCCTACTCCTACTTTCTACACTATGCTTACTTTACCATCATCCTCTGCTTCTATCTCCCACTTTTGTAGCACTAATACTCAGGAGGTCCTAGCTCTACTGATGAAGGCTAATCCCTCTTGTACCCAATCAGACCCCCTTGACCTCAGCTTGTCAAGTCTATTTTCCTTTTAGTGTCCTGTCACCTTACTGAACTCTTCAACCTGTCCTTTGACTCTGCTAGTTTTCCATCTATTTTCAAAACAACCATGGTCATTTCTCTCCTAAAAAAGCAAGTGACTGGCCCGAACCTACTGGAAAACGTTTACCCCAGGTTTCTCCTTCTGCACTACTCTAAAGTGCTTAAAGGGGTTGCATTCAATTGTGGTACACATTTCTTAGACATCCACAAACTTTGAGACCCCCTATAAGCAGGTTTGTAGCTCTGTCGCTCCACTAAAACTGCTCTCATGAATGTCTCCAACTTCAACCCCTCTGCTAAGCACTCCAACCTATCCTCTATCCTAATTCTCCTTGATCTGTCCGCTGCCTTTGACTCTGTCAATCACTCTGATCTCCTTAATACTCTCTTTTGGGGATTTGCAATCAAGACTTTGCTTGGACTTAATCCTACTTGGCACCTCACCAATGCTCTGTCTCCTGGATCAACAAAGTATTTCTCAGCGCACTCCTCTATATGTTGCCATTCCACAAGGCTCTGTCTTGGATCCTCTCCTCTTTACACGCTACACCTCTGCTCTTGGGGTACTGATATCCCCCTCTGTTTTCTCAAACCAACTCTTCGTGGCCAAGACCCACATCTTCTTTTCTTTTCCTGAACTCTCCTCTGATCGCTCTATCAAAATCTCCAACTGTCTCTCTGACATTAAATATTGCATGGCTTCACACTCTCTGATGTTAAATTGTACCAAGACAAAGGTGCTCTTGTTCCCTGCCAAATGCACTCTCTGTCATCTCTTCCCCTGCCTATCAAGTTACCACCTGATACACTTCCCTACTCTTCTGTAGCTAGAAACCTCAGCATCATTTATGATGCTTCTCACACCTTCTCTACTTACCTCTGCAAAACTGATTGGTGGCTTGCCTCAACCTCCTAAATATTAGGAAAATCAGGCACCTCCTTCATTTAACACTGCCAAGCATTGCTTAAACACTCTTTTCTCTAAAATGGACTACTGTGCCAGCATTCTCTTTGGTCTATGTAACTATGCTTTCTGTACTCTCGACAAGATCATTAACTTCACTTCCAGGACTCTCTTTGAATTGCCCCAAGTCACACCTAATTCCTTCTACTGTCACCCGGTTGGATGGCTGATGGTACAAAAGAGGGGCCAGATGTACATTTCTTCTGCTGGTTCACAAATCTGTCCAAGGCACAACTGTATCTATCTCTATCCAGCTCTACAAGTCTTCTCTTAATCTCTGTTCTTTCTTACTTCTTTCTACACTTTCATGGAATTCTCTTCTGATTTCTGAAATCTGATTTCTTATCTATCGTACGTTCTTTTGTGAGCAAAAGAGCACTGTCCCTGTATGTTCCTTCCTATGTAAATAAATAAATAAATAATAGTTTCGATAAAAAGGTCTGAAAACACCCACTGGAACAAAAATGCATAACACTGATCACCTTCACTATTGCTGGAAGGGATCTGCCACTATGCCATCAGTCAGGTCCATGATAATCCATTGGTTTAGACTGTAGATGTGTGTGTGCTCGGTTGACATCACCTGACGACATGCCCTTGGTAGATAGCCACAGGGTCTTTGCCCACGTTTGTGATGAGGCAAGTGGGTTGGGGGCAATGTATGCAAATGTACTATGTTATGTGTTCACATGTATGTTCTTTTGCTTCTCCTACAGCACACTTCATTGGTGTAAGTTGCAAGAGTACACACTTCTTACTCATGTGACACAGCAATGCAATGGAATACAACACATGAATAAGTGAATTGTTGGTAATGTGTTGTGGCTCCCCCACTAGGCTAGATGCATGAAACCGGATTCCCTGTCCTTCCAGGCACATAGAACTTCAACTTTAAATGTGCGTTGCTAGACTCACTGTACATGAGGTGCTGCAGGGTTCTCTGGTTCTTCTCCATCTTCAGATGTCCACTTCCCACCCAGTGCTGCCAATGTCACTGCTTCCCTCGCTCGCGGTCATCTCTGTGTGTGTAGGTGTTTGGTCACTTACGCTAGGTGTGCCCCTGCAATCACCATCTTGCTCTGGTGGATGGATAGGCACAATTTCCATTGATTTGTGGAATACCCATCGTTGTCACGGTGTACTGGCAACTCCTATTTACTGGTTACATGCACGGCAACTGATTGGTTTCCTGATGGTAGTCAATCAGTGCTGCATCAGCATTGTGGTAGTGGGATTGGTGGATTGCTGTTGTTTGGGTCGGTTCACCATTCAGCACATGTGCCAGACTCGTTCTCAATGGAACCACAGCGTTCTCTGTTCTGTTGCTTTTCCGACAGTGTTTCTGCTGATTCCGGACATACTTTTCTTATCGCTACTCTCTAAATGATCTCCGATACAACAGCCACAGAATGTATCATTTTGTGCTAGTATAACAAAACCACTTTTATGTCCAAAAATGAAACGGAAGAATAAATACATGTACAAATAAATAAAATGAAAAATTGGGAAGCAAAAGTCAAAACAAAAGTGTTGAGCACGGTTAGAAATAGGGGAATTGACCTAGGTAGAGGAAGTGTGTTTGTGTGGGAGCGTGGAGCACCCCATTTAAGCAAAAGGAAGGTGCATCTTAAAAGGAACAATTTGATGCGAACACTTCAGGCAAAGATGCATTTGCGAACAAAACACAGAACGCTTAACATTAAAAAAAAACTGCTGCAAAACATGTCAGAACACATCTCAGTCTAGCGTAAGACTTCCGGGCATGATGTGCAATAATGAAGGAGTGCAAGGTTTCACAGAGGAAGAAGCAGGCTCGTGTGTCGTCTGTGATGGGGCTGTGAATAAAAGAAGATGTAGTGTAGATAAGCAGGTGCTGGGCGGGAAACACCTAACTTGGCCTTGGAGTTGACTTTTGGATGTGTCTGGGTTTGAGTTAAGTAACCGAATGTAGATTGGAAGGACCATGCCTTTGGAGATTGGTAGACTATCTTCAGCTGAGTGAAGTTATTGATTTGTGGAGATTAAGCACTGCATACCACCTCTATGGGCACATTTGTTCATGAACATCGTTAAATACTGCATCTTCTCTACCAGTGTCTCTTTACTGGGAGGTCCCATCAGGCGACGGTCACGATGATGACAGACAACGTGCTCGCCTTGGAAGCAAGAAGACGCAGAGTAACACAGGTTCGATCGCCAGGTGCGCGCTTAGCAACCTCTGGGTGTTAATTGCATTATAAATAACCAATTACAATTCTAAGACAATGGGAGAGCCTAATTCATCAGCTCTTTCCTTTTTCTCTCCCCTGTGAGAGATGACCATTTTTCAGTGAATCTTAGTCGTTTGTCACTGCTTTAATTTCACCGCGCATGTTCACTTTGGATGGCATTATTCGGGATTGCACTGGTCCTTTAAGAAAATTACCTCTACTTTTCATAATTTAAGTATTTTCCCGTGCCTCGTCCATCCTCTCAGCTGATCACTTCCATTTCTTTGCAGTAGATGTTGTCCTAATAATGTGTTGTTTTTCCCTGTTGTTGTAATATTCCTTCAATGCATTCATCTCCAACCTTGATTCTATCCAAAGGAGGTCAAGATATTGCTGTTTTCAATATATTTAAATATTTAAATGTGTTTCATTTATATGTCCACTAGATTACATCTGATTTGTAGTCCCTCGGTTTAGCATCATTGGTCGTTTAAATTCTGTGCCTTTTGAGGAATTGGACTGCACGACCATTATGTTCACTGACACCCATCACCTGTATTCATGCCTGAGCTATTGTTTTTGATGTCCTCGGAGCTCTGGGCGTACTCCTCTGGAGGCTCCAGGGACCTGGATTGTCCTGTGGGTTGTGTTTTGTCCAATGTTATCATTGATTGAGTGGGTGACACTTATTTCACACGTGTTTCTTCTTTCTACTCTTACGCGCCTGATTAATTTCTTTCATAGGATTTTTCTTTTATTTTTGATTATTCTTGATCAGATACTTATGCACAATACATGTTAAGCACAGTGATCCCCTTTCAAGGCTTATGCTTAGTAGGGTGTTCTCTGTAAGAAAAAGAACAGAATTGAATGTGTAAGGGTGCCTAAGTAAGACTCGCACACAATGGTGGCATGTTTTTGGGTAAACTTTAATTAAATACTAACAGAAGTACCTGTTCTCCGAACGGGTTATGTTGACAGACTTGAAAACACTGATCCTCTGGGTCGCTGTTCCGATTTGCTGATCGCTTGATGTGCTTTTCACCCTGAAGTAAACTGCAATGAGAATGGGCGCATGTCGCTGGCTGACATAACCCGTAGCAGACGTTGGGGGGAGGCGAGAGTTGTTGTGCTGCTCCATATTGGGACCTTCTTTGATCTCTCCCCACATGTTGCTTCACCCTGGCATGGTGCAGTTCTTTGCGGTGCCTTACGGTGCAAATATCTTGGAAACCGTGCATCGTAGGGCCTGGACCTCGAGTTTTGTTCCTGGTGTCAGGACTGGTCCTTATTCGACCATATTTGTGGAATCTGATAAAATGAGATGCCTGAAATTGTTATTGTTAGACTCATCATTAGAATCATCATTAGAATCAATAGAGAATCATTACTTATTGTTACCCAGTATTATTCCTTTAGGCATGGGTGCATCAAGGTTAGCTACCCATTATTGCATTATGTTTAGTTCTTCTTAAGTACATGAAGAAGTAGCATCATTACAATTATCCACATATTAGACTGCCACTTTATGCATTAGCCATTGCCATGTTATGCATTTGAAGAGAAATAGGCCCTGTTGTATGAAGGGTTTGCTTTTAGAATTATATGTTTGCATTAGAATATAGTGCTTGCCAATAGGAGAGAAACATGCTAGACACTAGAGTTTGCAATAGCATGACACGTGCACTGTTGTATGTAGTGCTTTAGAGAAATGGTATATTTGCAGCATGACATGTAGAGAAGATGTTATGTATTTTGCATTGTAGCGCTTAGGCTGAGAGAAATGTATTGTTTGCAGGATTGAGAACGATTGAGGCCTGGAATGACACACATAGTCATATTTGAAATTGACATGAAGAGCCATTTTGTACCCATTGTTATTCTTTGTAGTTACACAATTAGAGATATGTTTTACACACATGTACGCATGTTGAGTGTGTATTTAGAATGAGTTTGTATGTGGTTAGCGCTTGCATTGCGAGAAGAATAGTGTAAACGTTAGAAAGCAATAGACTGACATTTGAATCCATTCTGATGAAGACAGTGCGGAGTACCACAGCACTGCGAAATGTTATGGTACACTGTGATAGAAAGTATTCGTAAACATTGCCAGAGAGACACAGATAACATGAACCCTTGTCCGAGAAGGGAGGCTAATCAGCTTGAGCTGAGAGCTTGGCGGAGGCAACACGAGGGTTGGGGCCATCAAATGAGCGACATGGGAGAGAGGAGGGAAGCCTTTTCACACAAGGAGTTGCTTTGAAAACGGGCACTAAGAGAGCATTTTGTAATGCAGACAGATGCCAACAGTGGAAGTCAGAGGAGAAATAGAGGGAATTAGATGGTGTTTTTCATACCAGACACAGATGGCCATGAAAGAGATATGCAGGGTTATTCATAGAAATTCGCACAAAAATGGTGCACGCGGCTGGCGCACAGTGTCCCCGTGCGATACACTGCGCCAGCCGCGTGCGAAAAAATCCTTTTCATCGCACAGCGTATTCATGGATTTTAGCCTCTGAAACCAGCCGTGGCGCAGAGTGGCGCAGCGACCCTGCAGCAGCGCCAGTTACGCCCCCAAGAACGCCCTCGCGCAAGGAAAAGCCTTCAAAATCCCCAAATCATCGCAAAGGGCTGCGCTAACCCTGGACCAGTTCACAGGGCTGGCAAACAGCAAACGCCAAGTGGGGAACGTGTATTTCAGTGGTTCGCGGGAAGTTCCGCACGCGAATGTCCTGGGTACATGTACATCAGGGGTGCGTGGGAATTAACACACGTGATTCCATCAGGGCACGTGTATTCCAGGGGTGCGCGGGAAGTATCACATGCAAAAACAGCAGGGTACGTGTATTCCAGGGGTGCGCGGGAAGTACACACGCAAAAGCAGCAGGGTACGTGTATTTCAGGGGTTCCTGGGAAGTATCACACGCAAAAGCAGCAGGCTACGTGTATTTCAGGGGTGCGCGGGAAGTATCACACGCGATTCCATCAGGGTACGTGTATTCCAAGGGTGCGCGGGAAGTATCATACGCAAAAACAGCAGGGTACGTGTATTCCAGGGGTGCACGGGAAGTATCACACGCAAAAGCAGCAGGGTACGTGTATTTCAGGGGTGCGCGGGAAGTATCACACGCGATTCCATCAGGGCACGTGTATTCCAGGGGTGCGCGGGAAGTATCACATGCAAAAACAGCAGGGTACGTGTATTCCAGGGGTGCGCGGGAGGTACACACGCAAAAGCAGCAGGGTATGTGTATTTCAGGGGTGCCCGGGAAGTATCACACGCAAAAGCAGCAGGGTACGTGTATTTCAGAGGTGCGCGGGAAGTATCACACCCGATTCCATCAGGGTACGTGTATTCCAGGGGTGCGCGGGAAGTATCACACGCAAAAACAGCAGGGTACGTGTATTCCAGGGGGTGCGCGGGAAGTATCACACGCAAAAGCAGCGGGTACGTGTATTTCAGGGGTGCACAGGAAGTATCACATGCAAAATCAGCAGGGTACGTGTATTTCAGGGGTGCGCGGGAAGTATCACATGCGATTCCATCAGGGTACGTGTATTCCAGGGGTGCGCGGGAAGTATCACACGCAAAAGCAGCAGAGTATGTGTATTTCAGGGGTGCGCAGGAAGTATCACACGCGATTCCATCAGGGTACGTGTATTACAGGGGGGCGCGGGGAGCACCACACGTGAATTGCACGTGTCGGTCCTCCCAGGTGTTCCCCCTACACCCTCCACGGCCCCTGCAGGTGGCCCGCAGGCACCCCATCCACCATGGCCATGCCCCCCAGCCAACCCACATGTCACTGCCCCTGCACTACTGCCCACCAACGCATGTCCCCCTGCACCCCCAGCCACCAGGGGCAGCCTCCACCAGGCCCCCACTCATGTCTACCATCACCCCCACCCCCCAGCAGTGCAGGGGCAGCCTCCACCAGGCCCCCACTCATGTCTCCCATCACCCCCATCCCCAGCAGTGCAGGGGCAGCCTCCACCAGGCCCCCACTCATGTCCAACTCATGTCTCCCTGCACCCCCACCCCCCAGCCACCAGGGGCACCCTCCACCAGGCCCCCACTCATGTCTACCACCGCCCCCACCCCCCAGCCACCAGGGGCAGCCCCCACCAGGCCCCCACTCATGTCTCCCACCACCCCCACTCCCCAGCCACCAGGAGCAGCCTCCACCAGGCCCCCACTCATGTCTCCCATCACCCCCACCCCTCAGCAGTGCAGGGGCAGCCTCCACCAGGCCCCCACTCATGTCCCCTATCACCCCCACCCCCAGCAGTGCAGGGCAGCCTCCACCAGGCCCCCACTCATGTCTCCCATCACCCCCACCCCCCAGCAACCAGGGGCACCCTCCACCAGGTCCCCACTCATGTCTCCCATCACCCCAACCCCCCAGCCACCAGGGGCAGCCTCCACCAGGCCCCCACTCATGTCTCCCACCACCCCCACCCCCCAGCCACCAGGGGCAGCCTCCACTAGGCCCCCACTCATGTATCCCATCACCCCCACCCCCCGCAGTGCAGGGGCAGCCTCCACCAGGCCCCCACTCATGTCCAACTCATGTCTCCCTGCACCCCCACCCCCCAGCCACCAGGGGCACCCTCCACCAGGCCCCCACTCATGTCTACCACTACCCCCACCCCCCAGCCACCAGGGGCACCCTCCACCAGGCCCCCACTCATGTCTCCCACCACCCCCACCCCCCAGCCACCAGGGGCAGCATCCACCAGGCCCCCACTCATGTCCCCTATCACCCCCACCCCCCAGCAGTGCAGGGGCAGCCTCCACCAGGCCCCCACTCATGTACCCCACAAACATGTCACCACAATCTAGATCCCTGGCCCTTATGGTCAGCCTCCAAATGGCAAACACCCACCTGAGTATTGCATCCACCCACTTAGAAATGGCAAAAACATGTTATAACCCCAATTGCAAGTTTGGAAATGAACACATGTCTCTCACATACACCCAATGGATGTCAGTGAATGTCAAAACCCATATCATGATATGCATGAAACCAATGAGATGATACTACACATTGAAGTTTGAAGAAAAAATATGTATTAAACGCAACATAAATTGAATCAAAAATAAACAAACAATAATGGAAATTTCTAAAAAAAAAAACAGCAGGTACGTGAAATAATGCAAAACCACAAATCATAATGCAAACGAAAGGTGTCCAAAGTCACAGTCCACAAAAGTAAATCCAATGGAAAATTCAAATCGAAAACCATTGCCCACACAACTGCATTTGGCATGCAAGCCTACACACACAAGCACCATCCATGTCTCACACATGACAGCGCTCGCATGTGTTAGCCTCCCGGTCCTGTACACCCCCACCCATACTCGGCCCCATACTGTCATGGGCGCTACTCCCGAGGGGCCAGGACTGGCCCGGCACCCTCAGAAGCAGACCCGTCTTCCACTACTCCGGACCCAGCAGACCCCTACAGGGGCCCTTTGGACCGTGTCCTGGCGCCTTTGGCGCCAGGCTCATGAAGGGTTTCAGTCCCGGCGCCATAGGCGCCGTGCTCATATTGATAAACAGTGTAATAATGCTTGGGTGGACTTACCTGAGGCAGACCATGCTGCATATTTACCCAGAACAATCCAGTCTGGTTGAAGTCCCCAGCCATCAGGGCTGGGAGGAACTATTCCCTCCATTCAGGGACTCTTTTCTTACCTGGGTGGAACCGGTGGAAGAACACACACTGGAAGCACTTCTCTGCTATTTAAACCACTCCCGATGGAAAACACGTGCTTCGCGTTATTCTGCAGCTGCAGCAGGATGCTCACCGAGTCGGCTCCTGCACTCCAGGACCAGAGTCATCTTCAGCTTCCGCGCAGCAACCTGTGGATGAAGAAAGACACAGAACAATACTTACCAGATCCCGGAATCCAGTCACCGGCAAAACCTGCAAAGAATAAACATAAGGTTAGAAAAGTGCAACTCGCTCGCAGCCGCGCCCGCTTACCTGATCCATCCGTGATTGCAACGGAGCTAACCGCGGCCTTCTCTTCGGCAGCTTCTTTGCACTTGAAAGGCAAAGGACATAATTAAAAAGGGGTTCGGGTGAAGGCAGTCGCATTCATCTTAACTTACCAGTTTTTGCACGCGCAGAAGCGGCCGCATCAACCGCAGCATCCCGGCACCTGATAACTAGAAAAAGGACATTATTAGAGGTGCCATTAAAAGCGGCCAACGATCATTATACTTACGTGCATCGGCACGTGCAGTGGCAACGGATATAAAGCCTGCAGCATCCCGGCACCTGAAAACTAGAAAAAGGACATTATTAGAGGTGCCATTAAAAGCGGCCAACGAACATTATACTTACGTGCATCGGCACGTGCAGCGGCAACGGAAAACTACGCCCACAGCATCCCGAGGCCTGAAACTAAGGAAAAGGGACATTATTGAGGTGCCCATATTTTAAAGACTAAAGACTACAGTATACTTACAGGCATCCGCTCGTGCAGTAACGGCGGCATCGCTCTTCGGCATCCCAGCACCAATGCCACAACTAAGGCCGCAAAAGACTTGAGCCTCAACACTGAACTCATCCAGTGACGTAACTGGAATCCACGCACCCCTGCACCAGACGCAGGATGGTGAGCTCAGCATTTATACGCCTAAGGTGAGAGCTCGCCGAGACAAGTAGAAAGCTAGGCTGTGGGAGAAACTGGCGATTGGTGGGATAAGGAATCCCATCAAACGGTGATTAACCCTTTTTCTTCCACCTGCAGAAAACTTACCCTGCAAGTCAGACATTCGATAAGAGGAAGCCCAGTCCTGAGAGTCGTCCGAGCTCTACGCTTCTCAATTGAAGAAACGATAGCAGCCCAGCCGGGATCAGCGCCTCCGTGGGAATCAGGTGAGCGTTACACATACAAAGAGATTTGCAACCGGCACACTACTGGCACATCACCACACGCACAGCTTACAATCATGATGCATGTACACTTACCGCTCGACTCCAGACGGGTCTGCCTCTCAAGGACCTGGACGTGGAGCGCTGGGGATATGCGTTCCAGGACCCTCATCTGATCTTCCGACAAGTGGCCCCGGAGCCCCTTAGCATCCGCTGCCTTCAAGAGGCGCCAGGCCTTGCAGAGGGTCCTGGACCTGAAGTCCTCCCAGCGCTTCTTGACATGTTGGAAGTCACGGACTGCCACCCCCTCCGCATTGATGACAGTCACGATGTCCGTCCAGATCCAAGTCCGTCCTTCCTTGTCGGCGCGCACCCTTCCGTAGAGGGCATCATACTGCCCCAGGACTTGCTCCACCAGGACACCAACTTCCCTGGCACTGAAGCTGGTGCCCCTCTGCCTCTCTGGCCGGGGGTTGTCAGTGGTGCCAGATGTTGCAGTGCCCGACATGACAACCCCAGAGGCAGGAGTGGGTGGGCAACTGGGTCCTGGGGCTGGGCTGTCGAGCGATGGAATCCCAGTCGGGAGTCTTCGGTTCCAGCAGGGGTGGTCACAGCAACAGCACCCCTGGCTGATGTGCAGGCAGCAAATGGCAGGGCACGTGGGCAGCAGGTAGTCAGGCAGCAGCAGATGGCAGGTGGGAGCGTGCTCGGGGCTCTGGGGGGCAGTAATTCGGCCCTGTGGGCAGGAGCGTGGTTTTCTGTGTGCTTACGCCTGGCCAGCTTGATAGGGAGTGATTTTGCACGTGAACATCCTGCATGTCTGCGTGTAAATTGAGGAAGGCCATTAGCGCGTATGCACGTCAGCACGCATATGCGATTTCATTGGACCAAAGGCCCTTAGCGCGTAAGCGCGTCTGTGACGTGACGCGCGCGGGTGTTTCCCTCATTACACGTGATGACAGAGCACACGTGGATTTCCACCAATCGCGTGTGAAACTTCCTGCGCACCCCAGAAATACACGTACCCAGGCCAATCGCGTGTACGCTCACTTCCCTCCGATTACACGCGATGACACTCGGACGTGCAGTTTTACCACATGTGCTCTGTCATCACCAGGGTGCCCCTGGTGGCTGGGGGGTGGTGGTAGACATGAGTGGGGGCCGGGTGGAGGCTGCCCCTGCACTGCTGGGGGGTGGGGGTGCAGGGGGACATAAGTGGGGGCCTGGTGGAGGCTGCCCCTGCACTGCTGAAGGGTGGGGGTGCAGGGGGACATGTGTGGGGGCCTGGTGGAGGCTGCCCCTGCACTGCTGGGGGGTGGGGGTGGTGGGAGACATGAGTGGGGGCCTGGTGGAGGCTGCCCCTGCACTGCTGGGGGGTGGGGTGGTGGGAGACATGAGTGGGGGCCTGGTGGAGGGTGCCCCTGCACTGCTGGGGGGTGGGGGTGATGGGAGACATGAGTGGGGGCCTGGTGGAGGCTGCCCCTGCACTGCTGGGGGGTGGGGGTGATAGGGGACATGAGTGGGGGCCAGGTGGAGGCTGTCCCTGCACTGCTGGGGGGTGGGGGTGATGGTAGACATGAGTGGGGGCCTGGTGGAGGCTGCCCCTGCACTGCTGGGGGTGGGGGTGATGGTAGACATGAGTGGGGGCCTGGTGGAGGGTGCCCCTGCACTGCTGGGGGGTGGGGGTGGTGGGAGACATGAGTGGGGGCCTGGTGGAGGCTGCCCCTGCACTGCTGGGGGGTGGGGGTGGTGGGAGACATGAGTGGGGGCCTGGTGGAGGCTGCCCCTGCACTGCTGGGGGGTGGGGGTGGTGGGAGACATGAGTGGGGGCCTTGTGGAGGCTGCCCTGCACTGCTGGGGGGTGGGGGTGGTGGTAGACATGAGTGGGGGCCTGGTGGAGTCTGCCCCTGCACTGCTGGGGGGTGGGGGTGATGGTAGACATGAGTGGGGGCCTGGTGGATGCTGCCCCTGGATGCTGGGGGATGGGGGTGGTGGGAGACATGAGTGATGGCTTGGTGGAGGTTGCCCCTGAATGCTGGGGGGTGGGGGTGATAGGGGACATGAGTGGGGTCCTGGTGGAGGCTGCCCCTGCACTGCTGGGGGGTGGGGGTGGTGGTAGACATGAGTGGGGGCCTGGTGGAGGCTGCCCCTGCACTGCTGGGGGATGGGGGTGCAGAGGGACATGTGTGGGGGCCTGGTCGAGGCTGCCCCTGCACTGCTGGAGGGTGGGGGTGCAGGGGGACATGTGTGGGGGCCTGGTGGAGGGTGCCCCTGGATGCTGGGGGCTGGGGGTGTTGGGAGACATGTGTTTGTGATCAGTAGTGCAAGGTGACATGTGGGTTGGCTGGGGGGCATGGCCATGGTGGATGGGTTGCCTGTGGGACATGAGCAGGGGTGCAGGGTAGTCCCCTGTGGTGTGGGCTGCCTACAGGGGCCGTGGAGGGTGTAGAGGGAACACCTGGCAGGACCCACACAGCCAAATCACGTGTAGCATTCCCCGGCACCACCTAAATACACGTACCCTGCTGAAATCGCGTGTGAATCTTCCCGCGCACCTCGGAATACACGTACCCAGGCCAATCACGTGTGGAACTTCCCACGCACCCGAAGTACACGTACCCAGGCCAATCGCGTGTGGAACTTCCCGCGCCTCCCGAAGTACACGTACCCAGGCCAATCGCATGTGGAACTTCCCGCACACCCCGAAACACATGTACCCAGGCTAATCGAGTGTGGAACTTCCCATGCACCCCGTACTACACGTACCCAGGCGAATCGCGTGTGGGACTTCCCGAGCACCCCGAAGTACACGTACCCAGGCCAATCGCATATGGAACTTCCCGCGCATCCCGAAGTACACGTACCCAGGCCAATCGCGTGTGGAACTTCCCGCGCACCCCGAAGTACACATACCCAGGCCAATCGCGTGTGGAACTTCCCGCGCACCCCGAAACACACGTACCCAGGCTAATCGCATGTGGAACTTCCTGCGCACCCCGTAGTACACAAACCAGGCTAATCGGGTGTGGGACTTCCCGCGCACCCCGAAGTATACGTACCCAGGCCAATCGCATGTGGAACTTCCCACGCACCCCGAAATACACGTACCCAGGCCAATCGCGTGTGGAACTTCCCGCGCACCCTGTAGTACACGTACCCAGGCTAATTGCGTGTGGGACTTCCCGCGCACCCCGAAGTATACGTACCCAGGCCAATCGCGTGTGGGACTTCCCACGCACCCAGGTACACACGCACACGCAAATTTTCACACAGCGGGTGTCTGTGTTTGTCAGTACCCCTTTGCACCTCATTTGTCCTAGAGGGCCACTGTATGGACCATTCATCATGGCTGTATGTGGGTGCTTTTTGTTATCGCACAGGGGTGCAGGGTAGTCCCCTGTGCACATGTGCGATTGGCGCACATTTTTTTCAGGCGCAGGGATGCTACCGCCTGCTTTCTTGTGGCGTACTTGTTTGGCCCAGTGCGCTGGTTTGCCTTATTCGATTCCATGAATACGGGTTGTAGGCGAGTGTGTGGGCGTTCCGCGCACTTGCCTCCTGTACTTCCCCCGTGATGCCCATATTTTCACGCGTTGTTCCCCATTCCGAGTGTTACGCCCCGTGTTCCGCCTACTTTTGTGATGTGCGCCGTGCTATGTGCGATTTCGCAGTGGCCGTGGCGCACGCTGTTGGATGACCTGTGCGCCGGCGTGCGCAGCGCACATTTTCAGCGCACATCCAATGTTTTTCTCGCGCACGGATTTCCATGAATCGATGTGCGCTGGTTTCCCTGCGATTTTCGCACTTGCACTGCGAATCGCACGTTTTGGCACCTCTGCGCGGGAATTTTCGGCGCACATTAATTCCATGAATCGACCCCATGATGTCCAATTTCACTTTGACACTCTCT
Organism: Ambystoma mexicanum; assembly: GCF_040938575.1. Lineage (NCBI taxonomy): Eukaryota > Metazoa > Chordata > Amphibia > Caudata > Ambystomatidae > Ambystoma > Ambystoma mexicanum. Next base: position 710,907,232 of record NC_090930.1, read on the forward strand.
TTGACACAGAACATGCAGTGAAAGTACACGCAAACACAAGCTCGCAGGCATTGTTAATGCTGACACGAAGGGAATAGACATTCTTAGTAAAGAATGTAAGTTACCATAGAGATGGGTGCGTCATTGGAAACTATAATCAGAGCAGGAGAGAAAGGAGCATGCCTAGTTCGAGGGAGTTGCTGTGAAGGAGTTGCCCCCAGTCCTTGCTAGTTGCTGAGAGTCTGTTGGAGAATGCAATTAGAAAACAATGGATTTTGTTCGAGCTAGTTGATGGAGGATGCAATCTTGAGAATGAGGGAGAGAGGTCTTGGTGCAGCAGAATCTGATTGCTTTGGGGCAGAGAGCTTGTCAGAGCTTGGCAGAAGCAGTCGTGTGACCAGATCTTAAGGGGCCTGCCACTGCTGACTGACTGATTGAAGAGAGTAGCGGGAAGAGGAGAGACCTGGCTTGACAACTACAGAGCTGGAGAGGAGAGAGGCGCACAAGCAAATGGGAAGTATGGTTCATGGCTAGACAAACTGATTAATTACATTTAGTGGGGTAACTTTGCTGTGGGTTTGGGAAGGACATGGCATCTGAAGGGGAGGTGCCTGAGCCAAAATGCATGGGGACAGAATGGTGTGCCATGGAGGTTGGGGACGGGCATCCCTGCCCACCCCCACCCAAAATTATGCCTATGATTAGAATGTGACACCATCTAGTTGTTGGTCAGACACTCACACAGTTTTGAGCTTGGGAAAGGGGAGATCAGACAGGGATTATTTTAAGAGGGTGATTGTGAAGCATGGTGTGGATTGGTGTGGATTGGATTGGAGAGGTTCGATTCTGCATACAGGAGGATTATATTACAGGCTTGCATTAGGAACTTGAAAGGCTTATAGTTATTGCATGGTAGATTTGCACCAGAAGCATAAAATGTGCAAATTCGATATAGGCTTATAGAGTTTTAGCATTGTTTGAATTATGCTTTGATATTAGCATAAATAAATGTATTCCACTGTTATAATTGAATCGATTCATGTGTTGTTCTTTGTGTCTTGTTATTTGTGTCCACAGTAGCAAGATAGGAGTATGCTGGTATTGTGTTGGTATTATTTGTTCTGTACAACATGGGTATGTTCCTAGAAGTAATCTAGGAGTAACACAGTGCACAAGGGGCCTGAGAAATGGAGGTGGGAGTGGGCGGTATAGGCACCACATACACCTCCCCTAGGGGATTGTCAAAGATTGTCGAAGACCGGAGCATGCTTGCCCTGGGGGGGGGGGGGCAAGACGATGATAGGGCTTTATTTCCAGACTAACATATTGATGTTTCGCCGATTTCAGACAACCGTCTCATATATGACGTTGCTGAAATCCAGGGAACAGGGTGTCCAAATGTTATGTAGCCAGTAATGTCCAGAGGGTCCTAACAGGTAACTATGAAAATGTGGTGCAGATTGGTGAAACAGTGTTGAATTGTATAAGAAGCAATGCTTCTCCAAGCCACAAACCCACAAACCAATTTTGACTTGTGCTTAAATCCAGGGAACGGTGTGGGGTGTCCAAATGCCATGTAGCCAGTAATGTCCAAAGGGTCGTAGCAGGTAATTATGCAAAATTTGCTGCAGATTGGTGAAATGGTGTTGATTTGTATCACGAACAATGCTTTGCCACAAACCCACAAATACATTTTGACTTTTGCTGAAATCCAGGAAATTTGTGGGATGTCCAAATGTCTTGTAGCCTGTAATGTCTGAGGGCCCTAACAGGCAATTAAGCAAAATTTGGTGCAGGTGGTGAAACAGTGGGGAATTGTATGAGGAACAATGCTTCTTCACAAATCCTGCCACAAACAAATTTGGCCTTTCATATATATAGAAGATAGGGTTTGAAAAAGGCCTCTTTATCACTAAAGAGGTGTTTCCCTTCCTCAAAGGAAGCTAGTGAAATTGTCAGGAAGTCTGAAATGTCACTGTCGTGTCCCAAACCCCACTTCTGTCTCTAACACTAATAATCTAAGATAACTGTGCAAGGATGATCTCTTCTGAAAATAAACAGTGTTCTTGGTGTTTTTAATTAACAGAAAGGTTCCCAGTTTCGCTGGTAATAAAGTGATGCAAAATGACGTTCCAAAATACAGGATTCCAATGCTAGAGTTGTGCTCCTTTCGCTTGGACTTCTTGTTATCTTAAGTTACTGGATAATCTAATGCTTCTGGATTTCACAGTTCTTATACTTTACCAGCTTGGCATGCTCCGCTACCAAGCTTAGGATTCCTTTTATCAGTTTCAGGGTTATTGACCCTCTTGTTCGCAGTATCTCACATAGGTGCGGGTCCCAAACCCGCAAAAGTGGCTTGGTTCTCTCTACTGCCAAGCCAGTGGATTTTCATGGATTGACTTTCTCTTTTCTCTCACAGGGTCCTAGACCCTCTTGGCTTAAAACATTGGTTTCTCATATGGGTGCGGGTCCCAGACTTGCACTGTTGCATTTTATCTTCTTGGTTTACTCTCCTGCTAAGTATACAACTCTCTCTCACTTGCTTCAGGGTCCCAGACCTTCTCTTTCATCAGGGTCCCAGACCCTCCTAATCTTGGATGTGGGTCCCAGACTCGCACTATTCCATTCTATCTGCTTGGTGCACTCTGCTGACAAATATACAACTCTCTCTCACTTGCTTCAGCGTGTCAGACCCTCTCTTTCCAGTTCCTGTTCTCACCACGTTTATACCCCAGACCTCTACCAGCTCCCAGGCAACCCACATACCTGTTTGCTTCCTTCTCAGAGGTACCGACATTTCTGGGGCTGCTGTGTCCCTTCTGAAGGCTCCAGTAGTGTCCGGGCATCGGCAGTGTCTGCAGCGGCTCTGCAGTCTGATACCTTTTTCCCGGCTGCGCACTCTGTCCCCTTCCGTGCTTCGCCGGGCCCTTGGAGACAGCGAGGATTCACTTTGAGGCAACACGAGTAGTCCTCTCATAACAGACCACACTTAGGTTCTTTCTTTCCTCCAGTTCGGGCTTCCCTTGCGGCTCACGTCAGCTGCTCCTGTGCATGGCTTCCGCTGTTCTTCTTTGGGGAACAGCACTCTCTCATGTCCCGGCTGCGCCTGAGTGTGACCTTGAGCTTCTTTTTCAAACCTCCCGCATAGGGTTGATGTACTGCTTTTGGCCAATCACTGGCATTAAGATGCTAGACCGGTCACTCTGCTTCTGACGAGTGTTCCTTGGACTTGCGGCCATCTTCTTCGTCCCAATACCAGGTTAAAAGCTATATACATGATGTTTTGTACTTTCTGGCTTCTCAGTGTTATCATGTAGGTTAGGTGGACTGAGCTGACAACAAAATATATTAGCTCTAGAGTCGGAGAAGGGGTTGGAGTTATTAAAGCGAAGTGATACTGCATTCTATGGTGAGGGTTGTCCCCAGTCCCATAGGGGGATTCCTTCCCAATGTGATCCTCTCTGGGCGCCAATGTTCCCTCTAAGCTGTGCGCATGTGCGCTTGCCCAGCTTGCTTTTGGGTGCCGATCAGAAGATTTTTAGCAGCGCACACAGGCAATTCTCACCTATTAAAAAAGATTTAATAAGACACAAGCCACAGTAATTACCTGGGTGTGTCTGTCTTTTAAATTAAGCAACTAGTCTTGATATTCTGCTCATTTGCATTACACTACTATCCAAGGGCGACTGTAAACACCTAAAATCCCTAACAGCAAAATACACGCACAAGAAGTTAAAAGCAAATATGAAAACAAAAATGTTCCCTCCCCACCTATGACCCCTAAATCTGACTCTACCACACCTTTACTTTATGACTCTAACTTCGGCCCAGAACACACTAAGATACTACCAGACAACGTTGACTATTTCTCTCTTGGCTCTGCTAAAGATTAGAAGACTTGTACCTACATCCACTTTTATGTTTGTTGTAACATGAATAACGTTCACGCGCCAACATTTCTGTTACTCATTGCGCCTTACCAAAAACGTCACCCACACTATCTAATCATACTACTAGCTCAAATATCGGATACTCACTGTAAGGAAGTAGGCTACTTGGATGTGTAACCTTATCCCATACTTCCTATTTTTTTTTTTACATATGTCACGCAAGTGCTTTGAAGTGGCCCCTTTGCAAGTTAACGGCATTATAAAACTCAAATATTAATTTGCCCTCTAAAGATTTTGAGAAGACAAATGTGATGCTCAGCATCTCCTATTCTAGCATTACTAACATTACCATATAAGTGCAGAGTAACACTGCAATATCATTTACTTAGCCTACAAGGGATAATGGGTATGGACTATGCCTCCGATTAGTCGTCCATAGTATCAGGGCACTAGATATTCAGACAGGAGATTGCTTTTCGCACAATCTGTGTCGTTTCCAAGCATAGGCCTTCACACATTATATGGTAACTCGCTTCTAAAAATAAAATAAAAAACTGTTTCACTGAACACTTGTGTAATCCTACACAATGATATAAGGGCGGGGTATGTTGCAAACAATCTCTCTAGTATGCATTGCAGAAGAATTGTGTACATGCACAGTAATTACTTTCTTAAAATGCACATAATATGTTGAGGCATTAAATATGCCTTGCTCCAAAGTATTGTGGGTCTGCAAATATACCAGTGAATGTTTACTGCTAAGATCCCTCACTTTTTACAGTGCTCCATCAACTAGTATTGGATACTAGCACAGGGGCCGGGGAAGGCTATGGGTGGAAGAGCACAGGTAATCACTCCTTGTGGGTGATGAACAAAGCAGAACATTTAAAAAACCAAGGCAGACGTTTCGGCAGTACACTGAAGGAAATGTGTTGCTTGTTTGCTAAAGGATAGGGAATTCTAGTACTCGTCTAGACAACAGCACCTTCCTTTTCTTTCTATGCTCAGCTGCTGAGGGCTTTTAAACAGAACCATGTGTTGTGTGTATCGTCTCTAGCAGCTCTCTGCATTTTATTTAACTGGTCACAAAGAATTACAGAAGAGGGATCCATCGTTACAGAAGAAGGCACTCAATCAGTTGTATCTGTGATAAATTGATGCTTTTAACTTAAAAGGCATATGTAAAGTTCTACAGTAAGGCTCTTATTTAATTGTATCTAGGCTGTGGTGCGGAAGGGTGGGCAAAACTATACACTTTGTGTGCCCTGCCATTTCACATCCTATGTATGGGTACACGCAGGGCTCTAATCAGAGTCTGCTGCCTACATGCAGTCAATTAATTTTTCAGGGAGTCAAAAAGTTATTAGCTTTGCCAATAGGGATACTTTCTGATCATTAAAAGATGTTCTTTCCCCTTAAATTTCCTCTTGAGATCGGGCATTAATATTGAGTTCCTTCCTATGCCACTGCTCTACTGGTCACTGATTAAAAAAAATATCAGTGGAGCTTTGTGGGTTTAAGCAATGATTAGCTCATTGTTTCTCATTTTTGTTAGGCACATTTTCCTTTTTTTAGGGAGTAAAAATTGATGGTGGATATGTCTCTTAGCTGTAAGGCTGGTGTTATCACTACCCACAGGAGAATGTAATGTGGATAGTAAGCATAGGTACAGGAATGTTTGATCCTCATATTCTGAGGGGCAGTTATTCTGATGCAATTAGCATCCTTACATTAATTATTAAAAGCATGTTCGTGTGCCCTTGAATTACTTCATTAAAGTGACACTTGAACTCCTATCAGCATGTTTTTTGACACATTGCTTTTAATTGCCATTAATCCATCAGAAAATGTTGTATTATTTCTGAATGTATTGACAGCCACATCAGTTATGCCAAGAGATATTTGTGTTTTGTAATACACAAGGTATTTTACAGTGTCATAAAAGATGCTTTTTTCTCTGCGCAGAAGTACGTTTGCAAGGTACTGTGTTAGATGTTGAAGTCTTAAACTGGTTGAGTTTTCTCTATAATCACATATGACATATTTTATATGTGTTTGGAAAAAGTGTTGTAAAATGCGTAAAGAATTGCAGTGGCTGGGAAGAGGAAATTCCTTTCCAAACTCTCTTCTGCAATGGTAGCTCACAGTGGCTTACCAAATTAGTCAGTTGCGCACGTGGAAAATAATGTGCGCACAACAGCTAACCAGTTCCGCACATAGAGAAAAATAATTAGAGGGAACATCGCTGGACGCACCACCCCATGGGGACTATTATACTATGGACGCATCACCCTGGCCCCAGGGCAAAAGTCTCTCCCTAGGGGATAAGGGACAACATCCTCGGATTCGTCACAAATGGAACAGAATTTAGTTGACAGGCCTTGAGTTAATATTGTGCTTCTGAAGACCAAAAATTCAATTGATGCTATTGTTCCTGCAAAAGAAAATGGTGCAGTGTACCCATTGAAATCGATTTAGATATTCTATAATGTTTTTTCAATTAATGTTTTATTTCCAATCTACTAAATGCAGCTGCATGGCATACATTTTGGCCCTCATTCCGAGTATGGTGGTAGTCATGGCGCTATATGCGCCATGACTGCCTCCCATACCGGTACCGACTTACCGGTTCATTCCGACCTTGGAGGGACCGGTAAGTCCCCATTTAGCAAACCATTCCCCATTCCCATTTCAGCCCATATGGCTCAATGGGAATGGGGAGGGCGCAAATAACGGGCCGACGTATGCCAAGCCCATTATTTGCGCCCAGGTCCCTTAACGGGTCCCGTCCTTAATGCCTGGTCAGACCAGGCGTTAAGGAAGGGACCCGCTAAGTGGCCTCGTAATGGGGCGGTAAGGGATTACCGGCACAATGTCCGGTATCCCTTACCGCCCTACTCGGAATGAGGGCCTTTGTCTTTCTGTCAATAAATGTGTTTTGGTTCCATCTTTGTCAAGGGTGAAATCTTTTTCTGTTTGTTATTGCCTTCTGCCTTTTTCCTCTGCTTCAAATCTCATGAATCTTATTTGTCGGTACCTAAGGCCTGCGGACTAGGTGAAATTGTTTAGACATGGCAAATGTCCTCCTCATCTTAGTCCATGTTGTGTTGTGAATTTCATATTAGCACATGGAGATCCTTATTGACTTCCTCTCAACGGATCAGAATGTTCAGAGGGCAGTCAATAACTACTGGTGTTTACTGCATTCTGAAGATCTGACTTCAAAATCAGACAAAGAAAACACAATACAATTCCCAGGAAAGATTTCTTTTAACGTGACATTTCTTTTCTCTGAGGACCTATTTTTTCAGCATCATCCTCTTTAACACACCAGAGAGAAAGCTGAAACATGAAAATAAATTATTTCACTTTCTTACAGAGAAACTGCTTACTTTTACATGATACCTAGTGCAAGCTCATGTTAAACCCACTCCGGTTTATATTGTCCTGTCTTTTTTGCAATTAACTTTTATTGAATTTCTACATTTATTGTAACCTTGATACACTATGTTGTGCCTTTTAATTGTTAACTCAACTTCCATTTTTATCTTGGATAGCAAGTATTACAACAGTTAATTTGTGATGATTATATTCTGTATTTATCCATCACAAAGGTTAATATAAATTGCTGAACAAAATTCCTAGGTTGTGAAAATAAACTTGTTATGTAAATACTACGAAATAAATCCACTTTTAATGTACTAAGTGAGGTTGTCTATTTAATGTACTCACTATTAAGGTAACGTTTTTTTTACTTCACCACCGAATGTCCAAAAAATGCATTGCTAGGACCACTATGTCCTAACACCCTTATAGACCTCAGGAGGGGTCCTTATCACTTGGGATAAGGACCTTTCTCCAACTTATGGCCCTCGGCTTTGCATCATACCATAACTTGTTGGTGGGTCATTATCCTGTGATAATGACCCAGTTCTCGTTCTATAAAGCTATATTATGTCATGTTATTTTTACTTATAAAGTGGAACTTATCCCAAAGAGGTGTTCCGTTGTGCTGAGTGACTGAGGTCAAGCATAAATACAAAGTGAATATGTGAAGAAGGAGAGTAAAGAAACTGAAGAATCTATATGCTTTTAGAGATCTGGGAAACATGAGGTGATCAGCTATGCTACATCGAGTGGTAGTACAGTAGTTTCATATGGTTGGGGCTTGAAGTGACAGCAAAAATGTGTGACCGATAAAAGGTGCTGATTGGTTGAGCTCAGATTGTGTTGAGATTTATAGTGATAAGCATTTTCTTTTAGTAATCTGGTAACTGAGTTACAAAAGCGCTGTGGAACAGACAAAGTGTCCTGAACTTGATCCTCTTCTCCATTCGCAATGAGTGCAAAGTTAGCACAGCTTTTGGCATTTGGAATCTCTGAGGTATTTTAAGCAGGAATACGGCCGCTGCTACTTGGACTCTTTGTAGTTTATTTATCATGTATTTGGAGCACCTGAGAAATGATTCATTGCAATAGTCCAATCTGGGCAACATATATACATTCAACAAAGTCACCTTAAGGGTGAAAGAGAAGAAGTGGGGATGTGGAGTTACCAGGGACACTTGGGAAAAACAGCCCTGTGAAACCTTTTGTATTTATGTGTACATTTTAGCAATTCATCTGTGTGGACACCCTGGTTATGAAAAAATGTGACTGTTCTGCGTGCATATCCAAGGGCCAGAATATAAGATTCCAGATATTTTTGTTTAGTATGCATGTTAGTACATCAGTTTTGAAGGTGTTAAACTGAACTGATTGTTGTTAATTTAGTCATTGAGAGCTGCACACAGCAACGTTGAGAGATGTGATTGTGGAGTTTGAAGTCCAGTCTATGTAAAGTATGTGCAATGTAGGCCTTACTTAATAATCTAGTGTCAAATAACGGTAAAACCTTTTCAAAGGATGGAGGTTTCTTGGAGAGCAAGACAGGGGAAAAGGCTGATCCCTGTGGAACTCCACAGCAGTTACTGGAGCTTGAGGATTCAAAATATCCTATAGTGATGCTTTGGGAGCCATCTGAGAGAAAGAATTGCAAAAACTTTCAGCCATTCTAGGGGCCACCAGGCCTATGCAGACGATCCAGGGGAATGTTTTGATCAATTGTTTCAGTCCCCTGTGATTGAAATTGTTGAGTAACAGGAAGATCAATTATATGTTCTGTACTGTACTGTTGTCTGAAAGGAATTGGCAATGTCTTCACAGAGTAACTATGGTGTTGTTTTTTTGTTACTTAAGGCTTTTGCTGTATTTAGTTCATGGAGAACTTAAAACAATTCTTGGGTTTAATCGGATTGAACAGACTAGGGTTCAAAATTCTTGCATAAAGTGTTGGATTTTTGTTCTCCATACATTCCTATCATTTGTTTGAGCCAGGACCTAGTCTCAGGAAATTTGGTAGTGAGCCACCAATGTTCCCGTCTGCGATTAATGCACTTTTCCACAGCTGGAGTCATGGAGTACCAAGGAGGAGCATTGTTTTTTCCTTCTTTACCATGACTCGTTTAATTGGGGCAAGGGTGTTGGTAGTGCTTGTTATAGTAAAATCGAGAGTTCATAGTAATGATTGAGGATCTCTTTCTGAAGCAGGTGATTACTAGAGTGGAGAGAATGTGAGCTCGAACTTGGGCCTATTTACAAGATAGTTGATGGGAGACATTTGTAAAATGCCAGGGGCCGATTCTCAAAATATTTATGGGAGCAAGTGATTAGATGCCAAGTACAGTTCTTTACTTGTGCTAAAGAAAAGTTGTGTCCTGTTCCCAAAGGACATCTGAATGTGCCCTCACAGATGCGCACAGTCAGATGCCCTTTTCCAGCTCCTTTGCGCATATGCATAAAGGGGCGTTTCTGCGCATTTCAAAGTGCATCCTCAATTCACAAATGGGACGTGCTTTAAAATGCGCAGAAATGAGGCACATTCCCCTGCGCCTGTTGGGAATAGGTACAGGTGAATGCACAGAACACGGTAGGGTAATTTCTTACCCCGTCATTCATTTCTGATACCAGTGGTTTAAACTGCACCTTTCACACTTGCATTTCAATCCATCAAACAGGCATAAACATGCTGTGAAATGCGTGCCAAGTATCCACGTGGGTTATAGGAGCTAGTCAGACAGTAGTGTCGGGAGCGCTCTCCAGATAGTACTCTATGCTAGGGCGGCTAACCAGTGCATCTTTACGCTGCAGCACAGTTCCCTAGAAATGCGCATATGGGTCACCTGCGCATTTCTCAAATTAATAATCCAAAAGAAGACATTTCAACGTCTGCACTTATTTCATTTGCGTCCATTCTTGAAACTCTCCCCCATATGTTTATCTCTGCTAGTGCTATATAGGCAGTAATCAGAACGTGGTCTGAGAAGCCTAGTTGTTACACAGTCCCCCTGCTAATGTATGGTTCTGATTTGTAGGTCACGTTAAGCAAAGCTAGAGTGTCCATGAACATGGAGACTCTAGAGTTATCTGGAGCTTCAAGCCAATATAATGAGTTTAGGACTGTGAGATGCCTGTGAGATATAAAGTAGGCATTGACATTTGCAAAATCTAGATCCCTGTAGAGGGACAATATATCAATAACAAGTCCAGAGATTCATAACGAACCAGTGAGCACATTACATGAAGTACATCAGTGTTATTGTAGCTAGGAGTCGCAATAGTGATTATAGTACCTGTCAGCACATTCTGGATGTATTGCTTTTTTTCGGAAAACCACACATCTCGGTGCTCGTCGAGCACCAATCTACCTTCGATATTGATTGCACATAGCCTTTTGAGACGATGTTTATTATTTCACCACTAGGTGACTACTTGTTAATCAACGGGGGTGGAACGTTTCTCACCTTCACGCACTGGCCCCAGCCACAGGTGCACTGTGAGTGTGAAGAGAATCTGATGTAGGTGTCCATTCATGTACATAGGCATTCAGATTCCCGTTACCTCTCTGTTTCAGATGGGGCTGCAGGTTTGCATCACAACCTTGGGTACCCATGATAGACTTGGGACCAGGGTTCGAATCTGAGGTAAACTTCATCAATTGAGCATGTGCCTACACAATTAATTGATCCTCTAATCAATTGGGTCTAAGGATTCGCACTGACCACCATTGCTACTTTTAATGCTGTGCACGTGATGAAAAAGGCAATAACTTCAGGTCTCGAGGAATGGACAGGCAAACGGTTCATTATTAGCAATTTGATCTTGCAAGTCAAAAAGACAATATCCCATCGTAACCCAAACACAGCTAACTGCCCCCAGCTCTGCTCCCTCTATACCTTTCAAGAAGTTCAACACCATATCTTCAATAAGGCCTGCGTCGGCCTACTAGCATTCATTTCCTGTCTCCCATGCACAAAGAAACCCACGGTACTATCGTGAGCCTGTCTTCCATTTCCATGATTCTTGTATCACATGGCAGTCAATGACCGGGTCATGATGATAAAAGAGGGTTTTTCCAGTTTTGTCCTCCGCAGGTGAGTTGCATAAGCCTTCCAACCCTTGATATGTATCCGGTTCCATATGTTGGGCTCATTGTTCGAACTCGTTTACAGCAATGCAGTCTATAAATTGGCAAGGCGATAGCCTTGACACACTAACCTCAAGCTTGTTTGGGAAGAACTAAATTGCAGATATTAGTTATCCTGTGGCACTAATTAATGATCAATAATCTTGGGGTGGTCTTGTCGCTCGTCTGTATCCAAATTCATATTGTGTCTACCCAATATTTTGAAAAAACTGAAAAGAATACAATGTTTGGTAAACTAAGCGCCTGATAGAGTTATTTTTATTTTCATTTTCCTTTTATTCTTGCATCAATAGATCACATTTATTACTTTTGCAAGGTACACTCAACATTGCACTGTGAGAGTTACTCCTTCAATTCCTTATGTGTTGTCCTTCTTTTCCAATCAATTATTTTGGTCAGTACCTCAGTGTTCCACTCATGATTTTCATCAAGATAAATTATATTGCAATGTAGTATTGTAAAACAGATGTTTTAAACAATACAGGTACTAAGCACTCGTCTTTAGTACCGCTCACTCGTGTACCCGTGAAGATGTCATTTCACTTTATTAGCATTTGGAGGTTGGGGGTCTGCGCATTCACAATACATTCATTATTTTATACTTTTACACGTGGGGTATTAATTATTTTTTGTATTTTTTTTGTATTTAGTGGTTCTGGTTTTGATTTTCCTCTGCTTTTTCATGTGTTTTTACTAAATAAATGAGTATGTCTGTTTTTTGTATTTTACAATGGGAATGGGGAGGATGCTAGCGGGTCCCGCTCTGCACATCTGGTCTGACCAGGGGTCCAGAGCGGGACCCGCTGCAGACCTCATAATGTGGCAGCCCGGAATGAACGATGCCGGTCCCTTAACAGCACCGTTCATTCCGTGGACGCCCTCATTGTAATGAGGCCCAATTACTTTATCTTCCTACATGTAGTCTATGTAAAAACAGAAACGTATAACATTTAGGCATTAATACATGCCAAATCTATGTATCATAGCTGTAGTCTATTGAACAAGGATACTATTTATAAAGGGAGAAGAAAAAAGAGGTGCAATGCCCACTTTCAAAGTGTATTGAACCACCAGCTGAGAAGGCTGTAGACATGAAAGGTCATTTTGGTGAATACACAAAGAAAAAGTGGCTCTTGCAATAGATCACCTTTTCAATAATTCTAACACAAAGTAATATATGTTATGTTATTTTGCATTAGTATAGCACCTTATGTACCATTGGTATAGTCTCAAGGCACTGCTAGGTTGAACGGCCTTGGGAACCGAAGTTCAAGTCAGTAGAGAGAATAGAGAGAGTCAAACCATGCATGTGAGCACCGAATATGTGTGCAGCTGGTGTGGCATTCGTGTGATAGCTGCTTTCTAGCGGTAGATGTAGTGGTTGAGAGATCAAGAGTATGTGTTCATTCTGGCAACTTTTTATCCAGACCGATTCTGGCTGCGTTAGGCCTGAGGAGAAAGCCTAGGATGGAGGGTGTATAACCAGCAGTGTTTAATTAGGGTGATGGGGAGTATGAGGCAGATGATGGTATGAGAACAGCTATACCGAATGGTGTCATGGTATTGCTGTGTTCTAGTTGAGTGGTGGTGTAAACAAGAGAGTAAGCGTGGAGATGTGAAGTGGTGGTTTGCCTTAGGTGTTTGAGATTTGGCCCACTCCAATAGTACCAAGTACTCCATCCGTTCCATGTACTCCGACCGTTCCATGCATCACGACCGTTTCAAGCACTCGAAAAACCGTTCACTGCCATGCTCTTTCAAATGTTCCATGCACTCAAATCATTCCGTCCCGCACATATATCGTCTGTTTGCTTGACACCCGATATCCGCTCTGCGCTCTACACCAGCTCCGCACTTTACACCCGATCCGCACTCTACACCCGCTCCACACTCTACTCCGCAATCTACACCAGCTCTGCACTCTACACCCGCTCCGCACTCTACACCCGCTCCACACCCGCACTATAATCTACATCCGTTCAGCACCTTACATTGGCTCAATACCACCGCACCCTACATCCACTAAACACCCTACATCTGGTCAGCCCCATCATGCCCTACATCGGTTCTACAACCTAAATCATCACAACACTCTATATCCGCTCCATTCTATTACCCACTCACACAACCTACCACAACCTACATCTGCACCACAACCTACATCCACACCACACTCTTATCTGTTCCATGCTGTTATCTGTTCCATGATTCATTTGTTTTGCGCACTCGTCCGCTCTACGCACTCATCGGCTCGACATACTCATCGGTTCCTCGCAATCATCTGCTCCATGTACTCATTCGCTCTACCCCCTCGCCCGCTCTACCCACTCATCAGCTCTACCCACTCATTCTCTCTACGCACTCATTACCTCTTCGCACTCATCACATCTACGCACTCATCACCTCTACGCACTCATCCCCTCTACGCAACTCATCCGCTCAACGCACTCATCACCTCTAGGCACTCATCACCTCTATGCACTCATCCGCTCTATGCACTCATCCACTCTACTCACTCATCCGATCTACGCACTCATCCGCTCTAAGCATTCATCCACTCTATGCACCCATCACCTCTATGCACTCATCACCTCGACTCACTCATCACCTCTACGCAACTCATCTGCTCAACACACTCATCCGCTCTACGCACTCATCCGCTCTATGCACTCATTCTCTCTATGCACTCATCCGCTCTACGCACTCATCCGCTCTACACACTCATATGCCCCACACACTCATATGCCCAACACACTCATATGCTCAATGCACTCATTCGTTCAACGCACTCATCCGCTCTACGAACTCATCCGCTCTACGCGCTTCATCCACTTGAATGACTTTGTCCGCTCGACTCACTTCATTCATTCATCCTGCATTATCGGTTCAACTCATTTCACTTGTCATGCACACTCGATCCGTTACTTGTTCTCCATCTGTCCCATACACTACACCCGTCTTATGTACTTGAATCATCTATTCTGTACTTTCCATTTATACTATGCACTTATACATTCCATGTCATCTGTCTGTGTATTCATCCATCTCTTGTATTCATTTTCTCTCTTCTTCACTTTATTCATTTCGTCTATTTTGTTCCTTTCATTCATTGCAGTCATTACACCCATTTCCCTAATTTCAACCGTTTTACGTACAATGTATTCTTTTTTCACTTTACTCCTTTGATCTGCTTTACTCATTTTTTTCTTATTGTCCTTTTAGTTTACACTAGCAGTTATTAGTTGTCGAATTCTCGCTTGGCTCTTGATGTTGTTTTGTTTTTTGTTTTATTGTCATTTAACATCTAGTATTTTTGTTTAGTCAAATTGTTGTTATCCATTTTATCCTTACGTCCACATTGTTCCTCTTGTCCATTACATTTATTTTGACAATTTCCTTAATTTCAGCCACTTTGCTGTTCTTGTACAACATATTCATTTTATCTACTTCGCAGGTTTGATTCTTTTTTTTTACTCATTCTATTTGTTTGTTCATTTTAGTACTATAGTAGTAAAGTAGTAAAGTAGCAAAGTAATATATCAAAAAGCCCTTTTCAGTTTGGGCATACCAACAGGAAACTGAGACAGTTACCTATGTACACACGGTATGTTAAATGGGCACCACCTTATTTCAAATGATTATTCCAAAAAAGTGTGCTTAATTAATTATGTTATGGTATTTGGTGTTAACAGCACAATGTAGAGATATCAGGGTTGGGAGGGTAAGCACAGGAGCAACATACTTGTCTTGGAATTAAAACAACGCAAAGTAACACAGGTTTGAATCCTGACCCAGTGCTTAGAGACTAGTCCCCGGCATTGAGTGTGTTATAAAAGATTAATTAATATCATACTCATAAATATCTATGGGTAACTCCCAAAGTACTGGTTGCACCCTGGTAGTAGTAAATTATTGCAATTAGCCATGTGTCAAGGAGAATGATAATACACTCTTGTAATAAGAGTTCATTGACTTTAATATTTCATGAGGCAGACAATCGGCATTTCGGACTTGAAAGTTCATTTTCAGGGCACACATCTCAAAACAAAACAGAAACCAATAAGAATCTATATAGTGTATCACTACTGTAAGTGCACACTTGTGCACACTCCTTAACTCTAAATAGAACAATTTAAACACATACCTGTCATGAAGATAAATAGCTATGGACAAAACAGCTTGTTGTGTGTCAATCTAAGGAATTGTAAAAGAAACAAGTTTGCACAGTGGTTCTGGAACCAGATCGAACCATTTTCAATAATGGGAATATTCAAAGTGAAAGGCAAAACCAAGCTTTATTAACATCCAAATAAAGCAGGGACAGCATGCAAGTGTAAAAGGTCTTGGAGCTCTCGACTAACTCAATGCAAACAATGGATTAAATACTCAAAACTCATCATTGCTGACATCACAATCTAATCTCTCAATACAAAGCCTAAAAGGACTAGGGATCGGTTAAGGGTATTGACTACATATACATTCTATAACTGTAAAATATTTCATTGGGTTATGACAATCTGATGGCTCCTCCTTATACCACCTCTAAATTGATAACAAAAAGACATCATCTCTAAAATAAGCTATTGTTTGGCATAATACGTAATGGGCATCTTAACATCAGGGGTGTTGATTGTTTGGCTCTCTACCGAGCAACCGTGGACAACTGACAGGTTGTCAAGACATGAGCCAGACACGAGTAGGGGAAGAGAGGTCCATGGACTGCTTTCCTTTCAATTAAAGAAGATAAACTCCCTAATTTCTAGGCCATAAGCCAGGGTGATCCTTTTGTATTTGGCCTTGTGTGGCATCTCGTTTCTGGGTGTATGTGTAGGGAGTATAGCAGGTGCCTTATCTGTGTTCATTGCTAATGAGTAGGCAGAGTTCTTCAATTATGGGTCACGTAAAATGAGACCGCATTTGGAATTATTTCACCCTGCATTTATTGAGATTTTAGCTAATATTGGTGCAAGTGTTATGGTTTCTTTTACCACTGGGCACAATCTTGAGCTATTCTTCGTGGGGACTTCAGGCTTATGATTGTCCTGCAACTGGCTTACAAAGGCTAGTTGTATTCTTAATACATCAAGAAATATGTGGCTTTCGTCTTGAGCATTGCTATTTCGTGCTTTCACTGCAACGTTCTGACCCTCCTTTAATTTGCAATAACCTTGGCTGGGGTTGTCGGCTCCTACCTGAACTCCTCACTGGCGGTATTTTGTTATTTCAGCATATTGAGTTCTCTTGAAGCCTTGGGGCCTGTTGTTTACATAGAAGCGTGTTGTGGCTTCCATTTTGGGAAAAATAGCTGCTCATTACTGTTGTTTTTCAATGTTAGTGAGCTATATTCACGTGTCATTCATGTTGCATTCTGCTTATGTTAATGTTAATGTTCAGGTTTTATATACCGCGCACAGGTGCTACTTGCGTGGTCTCTCAGCGCTCAGGCAATTCGCATATACTGTTCACTGAACTTGGGTGTGAGATTCGGGAGGCAGGCATCATGTAGTGTTGTGCAAGGTTGTGTGTGCTATGTCTTGTTGTTGCAGTGTTGTGAAGTGTGTGCTGTTTGCTCTTCTGAGGAGTTCTGGTTGTTTTAGTGCAGTATGTGAGAGGTGTTTGCAGAGGGTAGATTGTTAGTGAAAGTTCGGGTTGTTACCGGCCGTGGCTGATCTTCACCTTTTCCGGTTTATTAGTTGTATCTTTCCTTCCTCTGTGTGCCTTTTCTAGTTGTAATTAGTAGGCTGCCTCTGGGGTAATTGGTTCCTGCGCTACATTGCTACTCCATTGGTTGCCTGAGTTCTGAGTGCAGGCCCTGTTTCTGACTATATGCCCGTTCCTAGCCCAGACGGTGAATAGCAGGTTGGGGAGTTCTCAAATGGGTTGCCTTGGGGATTAGGTTTTAGTACGGTTGTATTAAGTGCTTGGTCCAGTTTCCTCTTGTTGCCCTTACTCGTGGCATGCCTGGGGATGGACCTTCCTTCCCATTTCCATCCCAGTGTTTCTAGCTTATCACCCTCTCTTTTCTGGGAGCTCCAAGTTGTCCGAGGAGGTGGGTGGGGAGGTGGGATGCTTCTCTTTACGGTCCTATCCCTCATTCTTGTTTTTCCTGGTTACTTCTCCTTTTTCCCATGCTTGGTTGGTCGGGAGGTGTGCGGACGACGTTCAGTCGGCTTCATTATGTTCGGAGTTGAAAAGCCAGGTTTTCATCAGTTTCCTTAATTTTGTATTGTCCTCCACGGTTCTAATTCCCCACTGAATAGCTTTCCATAGATTCATGGCTAAGCAGGAGAATGCTGATTCACCCAATTACTTTTTTCCGGTACCGTTTGGGCTCAAGACTGATGTCGTTGCAGGATCTCAGGGGTCTGGTTGGTTTGTAGATGGAGAATTTCTTTTGGATGAAGTCTGCTCCTTGGCCGTGTATTGCTCTGTGCGTTATAAACAGGGTTTTGAAAGAGATTCTCTTTTTGACCAAGAGCCAATGTAGCATTCTGAGCGCTGGTGTGATGTGATTTCTTCTGCTGAGTTTGAGGAGGAGTCTGGCTGCCGCATTTTGTATTTGTTGCAGTTTCCTCATTAGGTATTCTGGCATAACAAGGTATATGCTGTTAGCATAATCAATCCTGGACATAATGAGGGATATGATGGCCAGTGTTTTGTGCATGAAGGACAGGAATGGTAGGATCTTTTTTACTGTTTGTAGGAGGAAGAAGCATTTCTGAATTATTGTATTCACTTGGGGTTCAAGTGTTAACTCGTTGTCCAGAAGGATTTCATGGTTTTTTACAGCTTTGGAAGTCGTTGATTGGTTTCTCAGCTCTACCGGCCATGGTATGTGCTGGTGGTTCCCTCTGTCTTATGCTGTAATCATGATTTCAGTTTTGTCAGGATTGATTTTGAGTTCGTTAATGTTCATCCATTGGTACAGCCCCTTCAGACACTCTCCTAGGGGTGCGTTCTCTTATTGTATGTCCCTGAATTTGAAGATGATTTGCGCATCGTTTTTAGGAGGGTTTCAGTGAGTTGTTGCATCCCAGTGGGTTTCTCATCTCATTTATGATGTTGAATAATTCTTTTTGAGTGCTGGTTGTTTTTTCGATCTGCTCGTTATAGTATTTCTTTTTTTGCTTTCAGAATTTCAGATTTGGATGCTCGGATTTGTATTAGGTATCTTATTCTTTTTTCTTGATCACGTTTGTTCCTCCATTCTTGTTCTAGTTTTCTGTTAATTCATTTCATCACTTTTAGGTGGGATGTGTACCATTTTGCCACCACCTTTTTCTTGATAAGACGATGCGTTTTCCTCAGCCGATGGCATTTATTGTTTCTGTAATCCATTTCTGGATTATGTTTGCTTTTTCATCTATGTCTATTGCATACAATAATGGGTAGCTTCGTGATTTCTAGTTGCTTCTTTAAGTTGCTATTCTTGATGGTTCTCCAGTTTCTTTTCTAAATCCGTGGGTATTTTTCTTTTTTTTAGGTGGCTTTGATGGTATTTGGCTCACAAAAGGGATACTGAGGTGGGCGCTCCATAGTATTTGGATAGGTGGCAATGTTGTGATCAGGTTTTTATTGGCAAATATTGTGTCCAGGGTGTGCCCTGCTATGTGTCGCTCCTTTCACCAACTTTTTGAGGTTCATGGTCTTGAGTTGCTTGATTAACGTTTTCTGTGAGTTGGGGTACTCATCTTTGAATCATGTGTTTAAGCCTCCAAGAATGATCAGATGTTCATGCTGTATGGCTAGGTTTGTGACTGCGAAGGTTGCGCTGTAGGTTGGTGGCATGTAGAATAGAAAGAATGTGAAAAATGGGTGACTGTGGGTCTGTGGTAACTTGAAAGATGAGGGACTCACAGTTAGGGAATTTTAAAGGGTCGTCTCTTTTTATTATTAGGTGTTCTTTCTAGGCTACTGCGAGTCCTCCCCTCTTTTCCCTTTCCTGTTCACTTGTTTGCATTTAAAGTTGCTAGGTGTGCAGCTTCATAGGATCACTTTGTAGTTTTCTGCTAGACAGATTTCTTTGATGAATGGGATGTCAATTCCTCCACCGAAGAGCAGGTCGTAGATCTTGGTTGCATGTTTGGACATCGATCTGGCATGGATTAGGTTGAGGCCATTTCTTTTGTTCTGGCTTGTGTCTTTGGGTGGTTCTGTTGGTGATTCTCCCTGTTGTTTGTGGGTTGTTGAGCAAGTTCTGTTGTTCTAGTTTTGTCATTGAACAGATCAGCTAGGTTTCTTATTGGGTTTATAGCCTGCTCTGGTTCTTCCTCAGATTCATGAAGGTGCTGACGGAGGTTCCCTTGGTGTTTGGTGATGTACGGGTTGAGGGTGTGTCTCCCCAGTCTTCTAGTTGTTTCATCATTTTGTCTTTGCGGTTCCGATATCCTGCTTGCGTGTATGGGCATCTGTTCTGTTGGACTATCTGTTGTGAGGTAGCATATAAGGTAGAGTGATTTTAGTCTTTTTTGGAGGCTGCTCTTATTCTTGTGCTGTTTATGTGTGTGCATTTTGTTGGTGTTCTGTAGTTCGGCTGCGTGGAGATCTGTCGTAATTCCCTTGCAGTTGTCTCTTCATGTTGCTTTCTCTTGCGTCTGTTGGTTCTAAGACGTGGCATAGTCTGTTCTTCAGGTATCTATCAGTTTGTTGCCTCACGGTTGCGAGTGGCTTCCTGTGATTAGTGGTTGTTTGCCTCAAAGTTGCAAAAAGCTTCCTGTGGTTGGTGGTTGTTTTCTTGACTCACGGTTGCATGTGGCTTCCTGTGGTTAGTGTTTGTTTGCCTCACAGATGCAAATGACTTCCTATGCTTGGTGGTTACGGGGTTTGCAGGAACAGTTGACCTCCTGAGTTGATGTTTTGTGTTTCTGTCTGCTCTGTTATTGTTTCCCTCTGTGGCTTGGAGTTTGGTTCCTTTGAGTGGTTGTTTCCTTGCATGTTTTCTTTTAGTAGTTGGGTTGTGGGGTATTGGGCTTGTCTACATTGCAGCTCGAGGGGGGTGACTAAAATATGGATGCCCAAAGAGCCCTATGTTGGGAAGTGCAGAAAGGACAGTGTGGTCGGTGACTCACCCAGAGGGGGAATATGAATGCGTCATCCATAGCTTCTGCCCCTCCCCATTTCAATATTGGACAGTTGAGAAACGTTATGTTCGTCTGCTATGGCGTTGTATGCATCAGCTGATTTTGCCAAAAACTTTTACTGCACCTGTATTCTTATGTACAGAGAGACATTGGTCAAGGAGAGTATGTGCAGTGTGCCTGCTTAATGTTCTATCCCCTTAGCATTCTAGTGAATTTACTTAACTCTTTGAGGCACTCCTTGTTTACCTTGTGGACAATCACTTGTGGTTGCTCTATAAGTACCTCTGCCCTACAACCAATCAGTCCATCGGACCAGCCTTCTGGGGTAACCATCTGTACTTCTATTTGTAGCTGGTCTAATTCCCATCATCCATCAATTTCTCTCCCATGTGTGTCAACGCAATTCAAGAATGTTTGATCTTCTGTTATCATTTTTACTCTTCTCGGCATGATAATATTTAACGTATTACCTTGTGTTGTTTTTGAACATTTCTCATCATTGATACCTCTATTATAAAATCATCCACATGCGGGGAATCCTCTTTTGTTGCCTATTGCATGGAGGCTCTTCCACCCTTAAATTGACCTCTTGTCATACATGTTACAAGATGTGTCAGGCAGTGTGCTGTGTGTATGGGTACATTAGTGGGTATGAATATTCTGGATGCACTCATGGGTAGGGTGTGAGGGAACATGTGAAACAGCTCTCATCAGCTGATTCTCTCCCCAATCTGATCATGTAGAGGTACCACTTATTGTTGTAAACATGAACTACATTATCAAACATTTGTCTCATAAAGTGTTGATGCTCATGCATACTTCTTTTTCTTCTCCACCCTGGAGTACTATTTTTAGAATATGACTGAGGGGTTAATTCATCTGGCATTACTATATGTATTGTACAGGTGTTGACATCATGAAAAACAGAAAATGATGGCTTTGTTGGACCATAGGTGTTAAAGTTTTGTACTGAAATCCTGAAAAGAAAATACAGGCACACAAAGGAGGAAAAAACTGATCCTTTTATCATGGTTATAATATCTCTTCTCTTTTGAAAATGTGGGCATGTATTAGCTCTTTTAGGCACTAAAGACAATGGCCCTCATTCCAAGTAGGGCGGTAAGGGATACCGGGTACCGGTATAGAGACCGGTGCCGGTAATCCCTTACCGCCCTACTACGAGGTCCCTTAGCGGGTCCCTTCCTTAACGCCTGGTCTGACCAGGTGTTAAGGACGGGACCCGTTAAGGGACCTGGGCGCAAATAAGAGCCTTGGCATAAGCCGGCCCGTTATTTGCGCCCTCCGCATTCCCATTGAGCCCAATGGGGGCTCAAATGGGAATGGGGAATGGTTTGATAAATGGGGATTTACCGGTCCCTCCAAGGTCGGAATGGACCGGTAAGTCCTCATTGAACCAAACCGGAGTCGGTACCGGTATGGGAGGCAGTCATGGCGCAAATATCGCCATGACTACCACGATACTCGGAATGAGGGCCAATATCTCATCTTATTGAAGGAACACATATTGGGCCTCATTACGAGTTTGGAGGTAAGTTACGGCCCTTACCGGCATGGAGCAAATACTGTGTCCGTGTTGCTACAAGACCGCTTTTAGAGGGCGATTATGAGTACGCGGGCACGAGCTTTGCACCATGCCGATAATGACCTTACCGCCCTGCCGTAAAAAAAGGGCAAAAAATTGCCCTTACCGGCATTGCGCGAAGCACCGATAGCTCCACCGCCATCCAAGCCATCAGCATTAGTGGTGACCGCTATTAGCAGTGACCACAATTAGCGGTCACCGCTAATAGGCGGAACCGGAAGTAGCATCATCGCACAGGAACGGGAAAGAGCATGGTGGCCATCTTTAAAAACACAATCCATTGCCATCCTCTGTAACCAGGACCCATATCACCACCGCACCTCTACCACACCTCTACCTCTACCTGCAGCATATCATAATGCCCAGGGCACTCAAAAAAAGTGCAGAGCGCTTGCGCAAGGAGTGCTTCTCACAAGAGGAGTTGAACATGCTGGCCGAGACACTGCAAGAAAATGCGGATGTCGTCTTCCCCACCAACATGTCTCGACCTGCAGTGCAGCGGAAGAAGGAGATATGGGCGGAGGTGGCGCAGAAAATCAGTGCCGTTGGCACCACCCCCCGCACACCTAAAGATGTCCAGAAGTGCTGGGACGACCTGTGCTTACGCGTGCGGAACATCATCACTGTCAACTGTAACCTTTGGATGGCAACAGGTGGTGGTGTGGCCTCCCCCATAAGGATGCAACCTGTGCAAGCACCATTGGGATGGAGGCAATCGAAGGAGTGGGGGATATGGAGCGTGGAGCCCCGTCCCCGGCTATGCAGGTAGGTGTCCCAAATAAAACACTATAAAGAACTACACGATGATGCCCCCCTGAAGTCACAGTGCAATGATTGGAAGCAGAGAGCACCAGGCATATTTCTTCAAGACTGCCTACAGGCAGTGCACAGCACCATCTTGTCCCCATGCATGATGCTCCCCACATATGTCTCATCCCAGATGCATCCATGCATAACCCACCCAAAAGGCAAGCGACCCATATGTCACTACCCCAATGCCAATCACCTGCCATTCCATAGAAATGCACCTAACACAATGCATGCCTGATGCATGTAGACCCATCAATAATCGACTCCCTCTCTTGGTCCCCCACAGGCACAAATTCTGAGAGTGAAGACCAGGACCCCAGGGAGGACGCTGCAACACCAGCCAAGAGGTCTAGGGGCATGGCGCCAGCAAACCGTCCCTCAACATCCAGGGGAAGAGGGCAACCTGAACTACTGGGCAAGCCCAACACAACGCGGGATCCGAAAGCACAACTCTCCATCACTGACACCACAGCACCCCCACCAGCCACATCCATATTGGAGACAGGGCTGAAGGCACAGTTTCAACAGCAAGCAGTACCATTGGTGAGACAGCTGCCACGGCAGCTGTGTCTGATGACGAACTATACACACCGACACCCGGAACACCTACTGGTACAGGCCCCCAGCAGTGACCCCAACACTCCCCACCCACCAATCAGGATGCTAGCAGCCATGAGCTGTCCACAGTGGAGTCCTGGCCAGGGAGCTTCAGCCCCATGGGGAGCATGCATGAGGGCCAAAACATTCCACATGCACCAACAACATCTGCCAGTGTCCGGGACAGGCTTGAGGGCATCAGGGCAATACAACAGCTCCAGGAGGAGCTGACAGGGCTGCTGAACCAGCACATAACGGAATGTGGCCAGGCAAGGGAGGAAATGAGGGCATGCACAGCATCCCAAACATCTGCCATAGAGTCTACAGGCAAAGACATATGTAGTGAAATGGCGGCTGTGAGGCAGGTCCTCACCCAAATGGTGTCAGCATTGGAGGCCCTGCGTCCTACACAGGTGGTTCAACAACCAGAGACCTCCTCAAATAGCAGCTCCAGACAGACCAGCCCCCTGCGTCGGTCTGTCCGGAATCTGCGCAAGTCAGACAGGGGTCCACCCGATGCTGCCATTGGTAAAGGGGTGTAAGTGCAGTCTGGCAATCCAAACTCCTGAAGAACAATGGTGCGTGCAAGTGCACACTATGTGTGGGGAAGTTGAGGGGGGAGGGGAAGGGGGAGAGGGTGTGTTAGGTTGTTGAGGGGGGAGAGGGGAGCGGGTGTGTGGGGTAGTTGAGGGGGGAGGGGAGGGGTGAGAGGGTGTGTTGGGTTGTTGAGGGGGAATGGGGAGGGGGAGAGGGTGTGTGGGGTGGTGGGCTTCTGCACTTAACATGTTACATTTTTCAATACACCTGTTGTGAAATCAGAATTAGAATGAGCGGACATTGTTTATTGTGTATGTGTGCTTTATTGGTGAACAGTCTACAGTGTCCATGTCCCTGACGCACCCAGCGCCCTGATTCCCGCCTCCATGTCACACTCCCCATCCATGTGTGCTAGAAACATTAGTTTATCAAAGTCTGACGCATGGCACGTCCCTCCTGTGCATCGCTGCCTCCCTGAAGTGCAGCCCCATCTCCACCCTCCTCCTCCTCATCGTCAGGTGGTTGCAGTTCAGCGTCAGGGGGCAGAGGCACATTCCGTCTGATGCACATATTGTGTAGCATGACACATGCCATGATGATCTTGCCCACCTTCTCATGCCCATACAGGAGTGCCCCACCAGACCTGCTGAGGCAGCGAAACCGTGTCTTCAAAAGGCCAAATGTCTGCTCAATCACCACATGGGTACGTGTATGTGCACGATTGTAGTCCTCTTCGTGCCTGTTCTGCGGGTTCCGGACTGGGGTAAGGAGCCACCTCTTCAAAGGATAGCCTGCATCACCTGTATGTGTGCAGGAATGGTCATGTGTAAGTGATCACATCATATGGTACTTGTATCAATGACACCATAGCAGGCATTTATTTCCTGTTGGCACCCACATATCCATGCAGGCATACAGCCTCATGACATTACTGCAATGTGTGTATTCATCAGATCGACAAATGTGCGTTGCATCGTCTAGTGGGTGCAGGAGTGTCCTATTTCTTGTGAGTGCCCATGCACTTTGGTAGTCCACGGCGGTTGTTGACATGATCTGGGTGCCGTGTGGTCAATTGTATGCTTTCATCCTGTCACCGTTGATGGCAGACTCATGATGATCTCACGCTGCACAACAGATGTGGACATGCTGCTTAGGTGGGCCTTTGTGTTGGTGTTGGGGTGTGTTCATGTATTCTGCCCTCATGTGACTCCTTTGTATGCAGTAATGTAGAACTGTCCTTCTTGATGATGGTATTTGATACTGTGCATTGGCCATACTAACTGCTTGTCGCTGCATTATTGTGTTGTGGGGGCTACGGTCTGATTGTGTGCAGTGTACATGTTGATGGCTATGGAATGGTTGTAACACTGCATCATATTCATGGTAGGGCAGTTTACGCTGTGCATTTTGGGGTCAGGTGTCAAGTGAAGTCTGGCCTGCTTTGGGGTATGAGCATGGTCCACCCTCTCAGGTACTCTCAGCCAGGTGAAGTATGCATTTCTCCCCCCCCATCTCAGCCAGGTGAAGTATGCATCTCTCCCCCCAATCACCTACCCACATCGCGATGCCATGAGCCTGACATGCAGCTCACCGAGAAGCCAGGATCTCTGCCCTGCATGTTTCTCCATGTAGCTTGGTATCGTGGAGTTCCGCAAGACCATTGAATCATGGGTTGATCCGGGAAATCAGGCACAACAATGTGTGATGATCTTGTTTGAGTCACATACCATTTGCACGTTGATGGAGTGGTATAACTTACGGTTGCCGTACACTGCCTCCATGGCATGTGGGACCACCAATTCCACATGGGTGCAGTCGATGGCGCCAATGCAACCAGGGATGCCGGCCAGTGAATGGAAGCCAACTTTGGTGTTGGAGATCTCCTGGGCAGTCCGTGGTAGGAAAATGTTGTCGCCTGTGTGCTTCAGGAGGGCATCCAGCACTTGGTTCAGCGAACGTGAGAATAATGGCTGTGATATGCCATGCATGTGCCCCACTGTGTGCTGGTAGGTGCCTGTGGACAGGAAGTGGAGCACAGACACTGCCTTCAGTAGAGGTGGGATGGCGGTGCGTATTTCAATGAGGCTGACAATGTCGTCATGTATCATGTCCACTATGGTGGTGATGGTGTCCCGGTCCAGACGGTACAGGGTGTGGATCTGCTCAGGGTTTAGGTTGAATGGACTGGCCCCTATGCGAGGGATTGGGGGCTGCCTGCTTGGTACCCCTGGCTTCACTGGTGGGGCATGCTGGGCCTGCCTCACCCTCCTTCTCCTCCTGCATCTCCTCTGTGCTGCCTGTTGTTGTTGTTGCTGGATTTCCACTGCAATCATGTCCTCCAGCCCCAGCATTGCTAGTAGTATTGGAATCATTTTGGTGTGTGACTGAGTGTGGGAAGGAGTGGGGTGTGCTCCTTTTGTGCTGGCCCAGTCTATATTGCCTCCACCTGGGCTGATTGTGTGCCCCTCTGGCAGTTGGGAACACTGCACATGGCCGTTTTACGGGTGGTCCGCGATGCTGGTATTTACTCCATGCCAGTAAGGTACTTTCTGGGCTTCAGTAGGCCTTTATTTGCATGTCCGCCTGACTTGTGATGTCCTCCTGTTTACGCCATGCTGGTATTGCCGGCATGAAGGGTCGCGTGCCCGCGCCCATGCCGCTATTAGAGGCACCGTTATTTACGGTGCCGCTAATAGCGGGTTGGCGGGTCGTAATGGCCCGGAGCGGTAAGCGATGCGGTAATCCTTTACCGGCATCGTTTTTCCCTTACCTCCTACCTCGTAATGAGGCCCATTGCGTTTGTTTGTTAGGAATCAAGTGTTCACCAGACAAACCTTGTTAAAAGTGAGAGAAAAGTTATTTCTAGAACAACATAAGCTTTTAAATGGAATAGCAACACGGCCAAACAGGACGTTGCAGGCTCCCAAAAAAGGATAAGTGTTCATTAAAAAAAGACAAGACCAAGAGAAATGGGATGGCTATGGTGAACATTTTCTGTTTCTTCTTTACTTGAAAAGGACACTCTTTTATGTAATCAAGCATCATTGAAAGGATGTTGAATTGTCATGTCTGTGTACCTATAGAGAAAACAATGGTTTTATTCTTCTTGCTGCTGATTGGTCCTCATCATCAACCTCGTTTGGATTCTTCTCACATCTTCTTAACATTCATGCTCAATGTTGGTGGACAGGGCCGGGGGGGGTCTCTCCTTTGTAGAGTTTGATGTCTCCAAGGTGTAACCTGGCCCATCTTTCCTTTTACTTTCACTGCATTCTGTGTAACTGCCTCCAATATGAACAGTCCCTTGAAGTTTGACTTGTGCCACTGTCTGGTAAAATGTCTACACAGGACCTTGCACCCTGCAAACAGCACTGCTGGATTCAGTATGATGCCTGGATCAACTTGTTCATTTGCTTCCTCAGTCTTCATCAAACACCCCTGCCATGCACCTGTCGAGCCATACATTTAGGAGATTCTGTCATAGCCATCAAATAATCATGCATTTCACTCCCTAACGCAACAGAAGCATTCTGTGCATCAGTTTGAGCTCGAGTGAGTGGAGCAAAGGTTCTGTGCATTGAACATCCTGTCACCAGCTCATGTGGAGTCAGGTGATGGTCAGCCAGGCTGATTGCATAATGCAAATAGGGCTAAAGGAAGGCAATGGAGCATACCCTTTTTCAGTTTTCTCTTTTAGTTTGGCAATTCGCTCATTTAGAAGGCTGTTGAGGCATTTTCAAATTTTATTTGCTTGTGGTTGGTAATCTAATGATAATGTATGCTTAATACCCAATATCATAGTGATGTGCTCTAATACCTCATTTACAAAATGTGGTCCATTGTCATACCAGAGCACTTCACACACTCCCACCTTGGAAAGGCTACACATACTAGGAAGTTCGCAGGACATGTGGCATCTGGATGTGTGCTTGGACCTGCTTCAATCCATTGGGAAAAGGGAAATAGGACTACTAACATGTACCTGTAGCCAATACAAATTTGGAGCATATCTACATTGTATATATGCAAATGATGAAATGGTCCAGTAAGACGAGGTATTGCTCCACTCATTGTCCGCAAAGTATGTACAGCTGTAAACTTCTGAAACATCAAACAATTTACAACAAAGCTTGCAACATGTTCTTCCAAATTTGGGACAAGCCACTCCTCTGAAATCAGTAGTACGAGACACTCGCTTGATGTATGTGCTGGGTAATGCAATTGGTCTAGTGCTACTGCAAGAAGCCCTTGGGACATGACTGGTTTCCCGGTGCTGCCCTGCAACCACATTGCATCTGTGGGGGACAGTGAGCACCCCCCTTCATTTCCATAATTTGTTTTCCTCTGGTGCTGCTATTTGCTGTAGGTCAGTTATTTGTGCAATGGGTTGTGTATTAAATCCTTCCTTCATCACCATGTTGTGTGCACGTGTGTATTTATTTGGTGCAGTCGCAATAT
Organism: Ambystoma mexicanum; assembly: GCF_040938575.1. NCBI lineage: Eukaryota > Metazoa > Chordata > Amphibia > Caudata > Ambystomatidae > Ambystoma > Ambystoma mexicanum. The sequence goes on from NC_090930.1 coordinate 710,935,714, forward strand.
CAGATATTTCAGGAAAATATGGTGCTCTTTTTGCTTCTATTTCAGCAGCCTTGTTACCATGAGAAATCAAATCAGAACCCCTGGTGTGCACTGCGCACTTTACCATTGTGATGGCCAGTGGGAGTTGAAGTGCATATATGAGCATGTCCAATTGTGGCGCATGCTGCACTAGTGTGCTGTGTGTATGGAAGAAGCCATGCCTCTTCCATCATGACAGTAGTGCATGTACTGTTGACACCATGTAGGCAGAATCGGAATACATCGTTACCACCTCTTCTTCATGAACCTCAAGTGCTAAAATCAGTGCTACCAATTCTGCTGCTTGTGCTGAGAAACACAGTGGTAATCTTGCATTTGCCACTGTCTCAAACCTGTCATTCAGTTTTGCTTTTACTACTGATGTCCCACTGTGTCGGTCGCCAGTGCTCTGACCTATTACCGATGACCCATCAATCAAGATAAATACTAGGACATTTTCCTTCACATGTGGTATTTAATCATAATATTCAGTGTACTTAATGCAATCATGCACACTATCTCCTTCCTTTACTGGTTCTGCTATGAATGTGGCTGTATTTACCACTCAGCACCTAACAATTTTGATTGATTGTATCAATATAATAACTTCATAACCATAAGCTCTATGTGTGGCCAATGTGCTTTTGGGCTTTTCAAGTATGGCAAATAGGGCATGCTGAACATATAATGTAACTGTGCATCACATAGTTACACTGGCAGATTTCTCAGTTACAAAGGCTATTGCCGCCAATGCTTCTTCACATGGGTAATGTTCTATCATCACGGGATCTAGAGCACTAGAATGGTAGAACACTAATGGTTTATGTCCTATGGTAGTTTGCTGTGCGAGGGCAGTCATCATCACTATTCCATTTAAATGGGTGAATAAAAAGAATTCTTCACTGTAATCAGGGATCCATAACATGGGAGCTAAACTGATCTAGCTTCCATTCATCAAAGGCATCTATCATCTCGCCTGTCCATGCTACACCATGTTTTCTTTCTGTGCCTATTTCAGTCCTTTTAAAAGTGGCCTCAGATATGTGCTGTAGTAAAAACCCCACACCCTGCAATAGCTCCAAAGGCCTAGAATTAGCTGCAACCCTTTCACTGTCTCTGGCTTGGGTGTCTTCATTGTTGCTTCTGCTGTTTCAGGTGTCACCTTCCTACCTTTTTTTGATATTAGCTAGCCTATGTATAGTACTTGCTCCTGGAATTATTGCATTTTCTCTTTGTCAATTTTGTATCCTTTCTCAGCCAGTACTGTCATCAGCTTTACTGATTCTCTCCTGCACCCCATCTCCATGATGCTGCACACTAAAGTGCCATCTACATACTGTATTACTGTCCTGTCAAGTTGTATGTTTCCTAAGTGCATCTGCAGAACTTGGTTAAAGCTCGAGGGGGATTCACAGTGCCCCTGGGGTAAAAAAGTATGTTTTAATTTAATCCCATGATAAGTCAACAAGGTCAGAAACAGTGATTCTTCATGCTAGGGGATTGAAAGGGAAGCATTCTTTAAATCAATCACTGTAACATATTTAGCTTTGGATGGAATCTTACACAATATTGTTGAGGAAGAGATTCCATTGGTCCCAAACCCAGCCACAATATTGCTCAGGGGAAGAGTCCTGAATAAATCTCCACAACCCCCCTGTCACATTTTTTACTGGGCAAACAGCCGTGTTGCATGGGGATTCTGAAGGCACTAATATCCTATTAGGAAGAATTCTCATAAATGGCTAATTTCCCTTACCTAAAGAGTCCCCCATCAGCTTTGCTGGATTTCTAGGATTTATTTTTTTCTCCTGGTAAGAGTGTGTGCCTTTTTTCCCACTCTTACATGTGTTTTGTTGTGTGTGTTTCTACCATGTGTGTGATATTGGGCTCTGGAAACTCACCTACTCCGAGAGCACCATTTGTGTGTGTTACACAGCACATTCAGTGCAGTAAGACAGGTTTGTCTTTTAGACTTCCCACTGACTCCATTTTTCTGGGACTGACTACTGTCTCCCAGAAACATGTAAAGTTGCCATTAACTTTATGTAGTCTCTTTAAACTACAGGCCCAGTACACCCCATCTTACATGGAGTACTGGAAAGGGTTAGTGCCTATCCATTTTTGTCTGTCCCTCTTGGAGCATTGTTTCGCTCCCTTTACATCAAGACTTGGCTGGTGGCAGTGGTAACTACCTTAACTTTTCTACCACGGTTATCTTATATAACCATGGTATTGTTTTAGGCTATTATATTAGCCTAGATAATAAACCCACTTGACCAAATACATTTTATTTTGGCTCTGGCTGGGGCTGGGTTTAGTCGTCATTTCTTTTTTTTAAAGTCTTTCTCGTGTTCTTCACTGCGTGCCAAACCAGGGTTGATTCCTTTGTTTGCCGTCTTTTTGTGGGCTTCTGCACAGAAGCCCTGCTTAAGGCACCTGAAAGTCTGGATAGGCAGGATGTGAGGGAGGGGTCTTAGGACCCCTGCCATGGGTTCCCTTGGTAACCCAAGTCGCACTCCTGTTTGATTGGCTGGGTGACTGTCCTTGCCAAGACAGCCACCCGCTGTGTGATTGACAGCCAGGTTGAATAAAGGGGGTAAAACTGCATAAAAAGCAGGTCTCTGGGACTAAAACGGCAGAGTCGCCACTGGAACAAAAGAACCAATGAGGAGCTGATGGAAGAGGACCCCTTCAACGACTGAACCGCCTGGTGAAGCCCTGCTGCAGGTCTGAATCTTCAGAATCCGCCGACAGAGATCCTCCTGGAAACTTCTTCCCTTGAGCTGGTGGGACCAACCAGTTCACCCAACCTGCAAGCCAGGACCCCTCCTCTGGTCGAATTCACTGTACAGAGCTACAGTGGGCCAGATAGCCAGGAAGGTCAGACCCTGCTTGGGTTTTAAGGAGCCCACCTTTTATTTGTTGCTTTGCTCTGCTGCTGGTTTCTTCCCTGAGTAGTGCAGGACCCTCCAGTATTCCTACTTCGTGTCAGTCCGACAGTCGCTTGAGGAACCATGAGCCTGCTGGAACTACCAGGAACATCTGCCTCAGCTACAGCTTCCTCTCCGTTTTAAGGTACTGTGCAAACCCAGTTGCGCGTTTCATTCAGCCGTGAGGAAAGTGTGTGAAATCTCTCCAATCCGAGGGCTTGTCTTCTCTTTGAACTAACTTTTCTACCAACCAACCTTGTCCGAAATCTGTTGCACGAACTTTACCCCGAACTACCCTGAACCGTGTGATCTTGAGCAAAAGACTTTTGTCCCATTGACTTTGGCCCTAAGCGTTTTCGACCTGATTCGATCATTGTAGTTCCTCTTGTTCTATTGCCCGGAGTACTTACCTGTTGGTGTGGTTCAATTTATATTTAACTTTTTCTTTCCCTCCCTTTAAAATTGCTGGAGTGCCATTTTGCTCCCACTTCATTTTGTGAGCTGAACTTGTTTGGGATTTAAGGGAAGTGGTGTGGTGTATTAAGAGTGTGATTTTTAAACTGCTTATAATAGTGTGATGTTATACAACTGAAGAGTAAAATAAATGTATATTCTTTTACTTGAAAACCTTGAGTCAGTGCTTGCCTGAATCATAGTAATTGCTGTCCTTTGTGTAACTATTTCATACTGCTCACTTACTCTTGAGATAAGTCTGGTTGCTCAGCCATCGCTACCACTTTACTGTGTAGTACAGGCTTGTACCAAAGGTGAATTTGTACTGTCACTTGTAGTGTTAATTGTGTGTGGTGTTCCCAAAGGGTATTGCATATCATTCTGCCTAACATATCCCCTGACACTTTAAGGTGGCAATGGTGTGATAGATACCTTTGTTAGCTTATTTTGACATGGGGTATTGTTTTATTTGAGATAAAATAGCTCAGTACTTCGATTTAATTTTGAATGGCCCCACTCCTTTCAACAGCCCAATGTCATATGGACTGCTGGTCCACAATGAGTTCCGTACATATCACAAATCTTCCTGGAGAAAGGACAGTACTTTCTTTATACGTGGCATTTTCTGAGGTATCTCTCTATTTTCAATGTTTAATTTATATGTGAGACTTATATTCAAAATTACTATGTCATCTGAGTCATCATCTGTAAACAAGCTTTCATCCTTCAAGTCAGTCAAACAATGGGGTCACGGCATTCTGTTGTGCTATGGCCTGTGTTTGCTTTGGTGTTTGCTGTATCTGCATCAGAGCTTACTGTGTTTGCCTTCGTGCTTGATGTATTGGAATCCATTGTTCTGTCTGTTGTATTTGTGGTGCTTGTGCCTGCACTATATGTGACAATGGGCAAAATATTCAGGTGGTTCAGCGTTATATGATGTGGGCTATGCTGTGCATCCTCTTGGGTCTGCTGCTTGCCAGTTCTGTTGCATCCCTCCAATACTTCTGTATATGCGTGAAATGTGCCCCTTGCTCCCACATGTCCAACATTGCTGGCTCTTTCCCCCAAATCTAGTTTGACACCCATTAAACCCTCCTCCTTGTGGAGCCTGAAATCCAAGCCCTCTGACTCTGGGTGCAAATCCTCACCCTTGTGGGAAATAATTATATTCTCCCCTTCCTGAAAAGTTTTTGTTCACTGTTGGCTGTACCTGCTATGTTCCTTGTGCATTAAAAACTTCCCCTGTACTTGTCAATACTGCTCGTTCCACTGACAATTTTGACAATTTCTTCTAAACTAAACTTGCATTGTCAGTCGTCCTGTCCTCAACTTTCTTTCTGTCTTTCTCTTGTTTTAACCGAGAATGATGAACAATCGCCAGTTGTATCTCTGCCCAAAGCTTTGCTTCCATTCCGACAATCTTTCTCAGTTTCCTTTGAACTTCCTCAGGAAGTTCCAGATATATAATATGATAAAAAAGAGTTATATTTTTGTCCCACGGTTCTCTAGTTTCTAACTGCCATTTTTCATATATTTCCGGAATATAAGCCATCGGATCTTCGTCCGCTCTCATTTTACGAGTCATCATTTCACTTGTGTCTGGTGAATCTGGGTATTGAACCCTAAGTACTCTCCAAACGTTGGTTTGACAGTTGTTAAAAGGTCCTCCGTTGTGATAGGTATTCTGTGCCATCACTCCAGGATATCCCACCCGCTTCCAAATGTCATGTGACTGCTCCCCCAATATGGCAGCATGCAAGCTTTTTATGTCACCTACTGCTAAGGTAATCCTAGCTGTGATTCTCTCTAATTCATAGATCTATTTGCCCGCCTCTGATGTAAGTGATAGCAATTTACAAATTAAATTATTTGTGTTCATTTGTGGACATAGGATGTATTGTGACATTCCTCCCCTTTCTCCAAAAAGGGAAACTGTGTGATCCCAGCACCCTGTCCAAGTGCAGCTGTGCCTTTTGTGTTTTTCACTGCATCTATAATACTAATTCTCTTCCATCCTGGTAAATTCCTCAGTCTGTTCACATATGGTGTTTTCTCTTCAAAACTGTGTGAGCGCATCTTCAAGCATCTTGGATATTCAATGGGCTCTGGCCTCCTCACCGGTTCTTCTAAATCTAACTACGATATCTCTTTCCCTGCCCCCATGTTCATAGAAGGGGCTTGTGTGGCCTCCTCCTCTCCGCTTTCCTCTCTGTCTTCATCTTCTAACATAGTGTTGTCACTATCATCTCCTTCATCGTCCTCTCTGTCTTCAAAATTTAGTCTCCTAAGGGGACTCGTTCTATATATTCAACTCATCACCTCCTCCAATATATTCCTTCCTCCCACCTGCAGAGGCGCTCCTCTAGTCCCTTTCATGCTGATGGTGCCATCCCTCCTTCTCCTATATAGATTGTCAATCCTTCTTCATAAGCACCTTCCTCTCCTTCACCAGGAAAAGTATGTTTTTAAGAATCACATCCACTTCCTTGCAGCATTTTTCTAAGCTCCTCTCTCTTTCTCACTGCTCTTGTCTCTGATCTCTTTCTCTGTCTGGGAGTGTATGTCCCCTCAAAATATCATCAAATTCTTTTTGTCACCTTCTCTACTTCTTTCCACCTCTTATTGTTTCTCTCTATCCCTCTCTTCCTCAGTTTGCCTTTCCTTTTCCCTTTCTGCATATCTTCAGCTTTCCCTTTCTTTTTCTTATTCTCGTCTCTTCTCCCTTTCTCTCTCTGCCTCTCACTTCATTTCTCTCTCTCATTCTTCCTTCGTCTCTTCTCTCTTTTCCTTTCTCTCTCTCTCCTTGTGTTCCATTTTCTCTTCTTATTTCTCCTGCCTTCCTCTAACTTCCCTTTACCTTTATTTCAAATCATCCATGCCCTTGCCATCTAATTTGAGCATTATCTGTCCTCCTACCCATTCATTCAGTACAACTGCCATTGCATCCTTATTGCCCTGCCTCCCTCTCTATGGACATCCTCCTCTGCTTGTGTACATTTTGCCTGTAGATTGCGACGCTCGCTATATTCTACATGTGTGGACACTTGTCTTTAGTATTTCTCCTTGACTTATAATGTTTTCACTACTGTTCACAGAGGTTGAATATGTGGGATTAGTATACCGCACTGCTGCTTTCAATGTTCATAATGGATATAATGCCTGTGCCTCCGAAGACAGATCACTGCTTTGGGAAGGAGGAAGACCCGTGGGTGGCATGCCCCATTTGTCATTCTGATTAAGCGTCCATTCTTTCGTGGATGGCTGCTCTATCGCTTCCCAACACATTGTCCACAATTCCGGAGTGGCTAGGCAATTTTGCAACTGTTTCCTCTTATACGTGGCATGTAAATATGTGCACATGTGTTGCATTACTGCCTTTGAGTGTGTGCCCTCCTGCGGCCAGGGCATAAGCATTTTGCCTGCACTCTCTTTTACTCAATGATTGTGGTATTTAAGGATTGTGTCTTTATACTGGCTAATACTTTACACAGGTAGATAATAGGAGTGTCTCCCATGATACTACATCACAGTTCAACTTTCTGATACTTACCAACATTTTATTACAATTCCCACTCAACCTTTTTACCTTTCTTTCAAACTCTTTCCCAGCAATACTTCTCTTGCACTTAAAACGTCTACGTCTCTCTGTGAGACCACACCTCCCGTGTCACCCAATACATCAGAGCGGCACCACAAACACCACTAGCTCTGCACAGCCCCATCTCGCAGCTCCATCCAAACCTCCTAAATGACAGCTCTCATCACTCATGCTCTGAGCAGCCCCACGTTGCTGCTTCCACACAGGACCACACTCTTCGGTTCACACCACAACTTCACATGCTCCAATATATATATCAATATACACAAAATCCCACTTTTCACAAAGTCTAAGCTATCTCACAACATAGGGCTGGTGAGGTATCAATCTCTTATTATTACCCTGTAATGAGGTGTACCCCGTGATCTTCCCTGACCGGTGTTAGAAGCTTTCTCTTTTATGGCTTATCTCTTTATTTCATCACAATCCCCCATATACAAGCAATCCCCACCCCCCGTTCTACCTGGCCAATGTCATGCTTACATCCCTGAATCCATTGAGGGCCTTCGGCATCATCGGGCCTCCCGTATCTGCCTCACAACCCTTCAGCCCTAAAGGGTGGCCTGCGGTGACAAGCCATGACTTTCTCCAGAAATGGGCTCCCATTGACCTCTCTCTGTTCTGCACAATCCTGTTCTCCACAGGTCACCTCCGTAGCCTTTAGGGCACGGCAGAGATCTCCTGACAATCCGGCAGCACCTAACTAACCATCACCTCTGCTACCATCTGTTAAGACGGCCTGGGAAGTCCTCCAAATGACACAGGGGTTCTGGAAACAGTTAAAACTAGACTCAATAATGGAAACAGACAAAATAAAAGGCAAATCCCAGATTTATTAATATCCAAAAACAGAATGGACAGCATACACGGGTAAAAAGTCTTGGACCTCTTGACTAACTCAATACAAACAATGGATTAAATACTCAAAACTTGTCACTGCTGACATCACAATATAATCTTGCAATACAAAACCTACAGGGACTATGGATTGGTTAAGGGGATTGACTACATATATATTCTATAAGTGTAAAATGTTTCATTGGGTTATGACAATCTGATGAATCCTCCTGAGACCACCTCTTTTACCAGGCGTTATGGACGGGGCCCGTTAAGGGACTTCAGAGCTAATAATGGTACCGCAAATTGCGGTACCGTTATTAGCTCCCTCCCCATTCCCATTGAGCCCTATGTGGGCTCAAATGGGAATGGGGATTGCCTTTTTCAATGGGGACTTACCGGTCCTGCAAAGGTGGGATTTGACCGGTAAGTCCCCATTGAACAAGGTCGGAGTCGGAACCAGTTAGCACCATGGTTACCTCCAAACTCGGAATGAGGCCCATAAACACTACAATAAGCTATTGGTTGGCATAATACATAATGGGTGGCCTGACATCAAGGGTTTTGGTTGGTTGGCTCTCTACCAACCAACCTTGGACAACTGACAGGTCGTCAAGACATGGGCCAGACAGGAGTAGAGGGAGAGAGCACCATTGACTGCTTTCCTTTCAATTAAAGAAGATACCAGCCCTCATTTCTAGGCCATGAGCCAGGGTGGTCCCTTTGTATTTGGCCTTGTGTGGTGTCTTGTGCCTGGGTGTATGTGTAGGGAGTAAAGTAGGTTTGCTAAATGTTGTTGTTGCTAATGAATAGACGGTGTTCTTTAATTTTGGGCCACGTGTGGAATTATTTCAGCCTGCATTTATTAAGATTTTAGCTAATATTGGTGTGAGTGTTATGGTTTCTTTTGTCACTGGGGACACTCTTGAGCTATTCTTCATGGGGTCTACTGGCTTATGATTTGCCTGCACCTGGCTTACAAAGGCTGGTCGTACTCTTAATTAATCTGGAAATATATGGCTTAGGTCTTGGGAAATGCTATCTCATGCTTTCACTGCAACGTTCTGACCCTCCCTTAATTTGCGATAACCTTGGCTGGGGTTGTCAGCTCCTGCCTGAGCTATTTCAGCATTTCGAGTTTTACTTAGAAGCGTGTTGTGGCTTGCATATTGGAAAAGATGGCTGCTCATTACTGTTGATTTTCTATGTTAGTGAGCTATATTGTATGTCGTTCATGTTGCATTCAGCACATTCATTGCTTATGTTAGTATTATTTATGTCTTACAGATGCCATGTTAATATTCGTCATGTATAAATTCATGTGTTGCCTAATGTTTGCTTTCTTCATGTTGAGTACAAATGTGCTTTTTGTCTAATGCATGCACATGTATTGTATTGTCACAATGTTGGTTTGGTTTTACTCGTGCCAGCTTCAGCTTTAGATTGTGTCCATCTCCTGCTGCACCTGCCTGGGATGAGGGCAGCACGGTTGTATTTGTGAGTAACGTTTGTGCAATATTGAAGTGGGAGAGGGGAAGAAGCTATGGCTGATGTATTCATCTGCCTCTCAACACAAGTGATATTCAATATATAATTTCCGTGACATATCTAATGGCTAAATCCAAACCAAAATGTTTAAATATACAGATAGGATTTTAAGGTACATGAAAACTGCTCACAGTACTGTGATGAATTCAAGGATAACTTCCCTGTGTTCCTGCAGACAGATACCATTCCAGTGTTTAAAGACCAACAGGACCAAAGGATTTCCTATGCTTCCCCTACTACGGATACTCATATGCCACATCAACCCCTATATTTAGGCAAGATGACATCAGTTAAAAGTATATGTAATAGTCGTACGAGGAGTCCATAGGAGGATGTACAGAACTACTACCAATGTTCTAGTTGTTTTTCTGACTGGGAGACTGTGCTGAGAATAAAACCAAACAAAGGACAAGGAGAAAGACAGAGCAGCATTAGTGGTAGTAGCATTAGCAGGAGAAGAAGACGTCGAAGTAACAGTGGGAATGAACATAGTAGCAGTAGCTGTAGTAGGAGACACAGAAGAAATAGCAGGATGGAAAGAAAAGGAAAGAAAGCAAGAAACGCTGTACAGTACATTGAAAACTGTTGGTCCACCTTGTGCTGTTAGGAGTGTTGGGAGAACCACGGGAACACCAGAGAATGGTGTCAGCACAAGTGGAATACTCATGGAGAAACAAACACTTGAAAGCGAAACGAGAGCCATTACACCCACCAGTGGACAAGGAATACTGACACAGTGCAAAGAGGAAAGTTGTTTGCAATAGGAAGCCACCAATCCGAGGAAAGCAGTTGCAGCCTCACGGAAACAGCAGTCTGGAAATATAGTAGATGAGGAGTCAGTAGTCAGCTGAAGCCGGCCTCCATTGACACGACTCCATGATTATAGTGGTCGACTGACAACCAAGGCACAGACACACGAGGCGATCTTGGGAGGAACCTAGTTGAACAGCACTGCTCCTGAAAAGTCATACACAACACATCCTGATAAAACAAAGTGACGTCAACACTGGAGACTGTGGGGAAGACATAGAAGAAGTTGTCTGGTCCTACATAGAGCACGAGGATCATTGCTGGCCCAGAGGAGCATGGCAGACCTACAAACGTCTCAGAGTCACATAGAGCGGAGCGAGTAAGAGGATTTCTAATTACTCGTAACACTCGGGGACATCATTTAGTGGTCGGCGGGGGTCACAGTTGCAACTCCTGAGGTCTCCCCCCTCCTACCCATGTGGTCTCTCTTGCTACCCCTAGAAAAAAAATATTTATTTTCTTTACTTTTTTCTTTTTACTTAAAAAAAAAAAATGTAAGCTCCTGGGCTGTGGCAAGTGTCATGTGGCTCTTTATTTTTGGAGTGGCTGACTTTCTTGTGCAGGCCTCTTAAAGAAAAAAGGGGTTCCACAGGTGTATCACTTTGAGCAGTGACGCTAAATAAGAAAGAATAGAAATAACACATCATTTGACTTTCTGGAATTCTATCCAATAATTGCTACACCTTAAAGGTTTATTTCCAGGCACACTTCAGTTGGTGAGTCACTGATTTAGCCTGTTCTTAATTAAACACCTCAACTCAGATTTTCACACTTCTGAGGTCGATAAAAGAGTACCAACACTTGTTGGGTGATATTGTATGTATATTTGATCTATATAAAGTGCTTAAGCGTTAAGTACCATATAATAACATATCATTATCATTTGGCCTTGGACGTCTGCTTGCATTCACAGTAATTTGGTAATATGGTCCTAAACACACTGATATTAATGATACATATGGTGATCCATTCTTGTATGAAATGTATATAACATAGTGATATCGCAACCATATTTTTTGTATTGTACTTAGGCACAATATGTGATGTCCCTTCCTGTTTTGTCACGGGATGAAAGGTCGTGTTTCATAGCTTCCCCTGGTGTCACTTCGAGGTGGGGGGGTCAAATGACATCACTTCCTGTGATGTCACCAGACAGCAAAAGTCATGTGATGTCACTTCCGTTACCCCTGGCAGTTTGGTGAAATGATGTCCCTGGTAACACTCCTGTTTTATCTGGGAATACAATGGGTCAATCCCTGATGAAAGAAAACCCCAGGAAGAGACTGTAAAATGTATATACCATAAGAGCAAACAAGAAATCAACAGGCACACATGTGCTAATTAATAATCCTCACTCTTCCTCGTCACATTAATTCTAGTTGGCAGTACTTGGTAGGACAGAAAAGCAAGTTTGCCAGAGCCAGGGAAACTCTCTGTAAACAATTGCTCTCAATAAACTTAAAGGCGGAAAGACCAGGGGAAGAGGATTATCCCCCTTTCCATTACTGGGCTCTTTTCAGGGGAACAAAGTCACTTCCCCCAACAGTAAGCGGACCAACAAGTAATAGAATCTTACTTTGAGTTGTTGGAAATTTCTTTATTGTATCTTTGTACCAACGAACACCACCAAAATCTGCAGAGGAGCAGTCGAGAGCAGGGGTCAAGTCCTAAAAAATAAAGTGGGGGGACTCAACAAATGCAGTGGGATGTGAAGTCGCCAGAAATTAGCATATAAAGGTGAAACGTGCACATTTAATTACATTGGCTTTACATAACCACCCAAATTGAAAAGGACGATTGGCATTTGCCTTTCATAAAATCAACACACGCACAAAACCAAGAGAGGATATTTTCTTCTAATAGTGTTTTTGAAAACTTGAAAAGGTGTGAATGTTTTGAAACTCCAAAAACCGATGTAAATGTTTTCCCTGGGACTTGGAGTGCCAAAATGGGACATTTCACCTTTAGTTGTCTATTATTTTTACTCAGGTTATATAGTGCAGTGGTGAAATGTCTGGCCTTCAAATCTGCCGAATGCGGTTTGATCCCAGAGGTTAGATTTAATTCATAAATTCAAAGAGGACATTCACTGGTTCTCATTTTAGCTGGGGGCGACTGAGTCCTCCCTCTGAAAAACGTGGGTGGACTCCATCCCCCCGCGTGTACCCTCGACTTGAGCACTGCTCAAGAGAGACTTTATTTTTCCCCAGTTGCAGTTTTTAGTAGTATTCAGAGTGTCAGGGTCAGATTAGGTTTTGGACACAGGATGGGGAACTTTGTTTTGGACATCTTGATTGAGACTGTTTAGTTAATTCATTTTGTTGAGGCAGGGAGACCCCTCCTAGAGATAGGGCTAGTGAGGCATTTTTCCAAACCACATTATTGTTTGAATAAAAGTATTGGCAAGAAATCCACTACCTGTGTCTATCTCATAACTCCAAACCCTCACAGTACGCTCTGCTCCAATGATACTCTAATGCAGTGGTATTCAAACTGTGGGTCGCGATCCCCTAGGGGTCCGCGGGTGCATCCCAGGGGGGCCCTGAGAGCTCAGCATGAAAAAAGATATTTTTTTTTTTTTTTTTTTTTTTTTAGATTGGAAGAAATGGGCAGGGGTGGCCCACATGGGCGGGCTGAAGCATGAAACTGTCTCAGGCAACAATGAAAAAGTGGCCCACAGTTGTAAATGGATATTCATTCCTTTAGTCACAGACTGGGCCTCATTACTACTATGGCGGACCAGTAACAACGGTGCTGGTAAGCTACCGGCACCGTTGCTACCGTTCCGCCATAGTAAGAGTTGTGCTCGTGGGTGCTTGACAGCCCCCGCCAGGTCTGACCTCAGCTCGTCGGATGCACCGGCACCGTTATTAACGGTGCCGGTGCATCCGAGCTCCCCATTCCCATTTGAGCCATATGGGGCTCAAATGGGAATGGGGATCTACCGGCACCTTCGAAAGGGCAATTATCATGTCCGCCTAACTCGGCATGACCTAGTAATTGCCCATTCGCGGGTGCCAGACCCGGATGCAACTCCAGTGGCAGCCGTGCCGGTTTTACCGGCACAGCTACCGCCAGAGTAGTTATGAAGCCCACTGTTTCAATAGTACCCAAAGGGGTGCTTTGTGTTAAAATGTAAGTAAATTGTGATATATTCAGCAACAATGGTCAACATTACTAACTGCATAGTTAAGTAACTCATCAAAATGGTCCACATTGGCCAAAATGGTGGCCCATTTTGATTGGCCCAAACTAGCATTTTACATTTTTGGTACAGGCATTGCCATATAGGCCTGTCCGAGCCTGGCGGCTCATCCATAATGGCAAGAGGCGCCCACCCAGTGGCCCCTCACCCATTATGGAGGAGCTAAGGAGCCAGCCCAGTGAAACAGTGAGCACTCCCTCAGCTGCTTTATCCAGCTAATGGAGTGCTCCTGGGCTGGCTGAACTGTCAAAGGGAAACACTGTTTCCCTTTGACAGTTCAGTTTAGTTCCCCAGCCGCACATGCTCACTGAGCCATGCAAGTGCTGGGGCGTTTTGCTTCTCCAGCATTGCATAGCTCATTGGAAATGCTGGCTGGGGCACTGCATGTCTGTATGTCCGAGGGGGAGCTCCTGCGCCTCCTCGCACATACGGACAGAGCAGCTGGAGCAGGCCGTTTCAGCACCCACACACAGGCCAATGCAGAAGGTACGTTTATGTTCATTGTTTTTATTTAAACATGTGTATGGATGCGTTATGAGTGAGTGTATGGTGATGGATGCTCATGTGAATGATAGAGTGATTGCTGTATGAATGTGCAGCGCCTTGCATATACACATAATCATGTTCATTGTGTTAGGACCAGTGGGGCCCAGGGGACAGGGATGGTATCTTTTTACCGGACATCTATCATTCAAAACCCTCTGCCTTGTCCACAAGGCTTTCTGGGGCCTGGGTCCAAAATACCTTCAGCTATTCCTCCGCAAATACCTCCCCTCTCGAGCTCTTCACTCCTCTACCTCCAACTCCCTCAGGGTCAGTCGTTTATCAAAGAAACGAGCTGGGGGTAGATCTCCGTCTTCGGCTGGGGCCTCCCTCTGGAACAGCGCCCTGCCACTCTAAAACTTGAGGAGAACCATCTTTCTTCCTGCACTTATGAGACCTACCCTGTCTGCTGCCTTAAACGTAGCACTTGCAAATTGCTGGCTGCACTACCACTGTTTGTTGCCTTTAATATTTATTTATTGTTATTTATCTGTTTCTCCTCTGCTTTCACTTTCCACTTCTCCCCCCTTCCATGCACTTTTCCCCTCACACTTGCGCGTTCTCAATGTCACTGGGCCTAGTAAGATCGCTGTTTTATTCTCCTCTGTTCCCCTCCCTTGCCTTGTCACGCTCTGAAACACTTGTGTACGAGCGCGATAGAAATAAAATATCAATGCCTGCCCCCTGGACTCCCAGCAACAATTGCAAACTGTTTGGCTATTTACCCATTTTTTGTTAAAAGTATGCTCTACAATGCAACATTTTAACCTATTATTTAAAAAATAATTCACAGGGGGAAACCCCCCCGAACCTCCCCTTAATGCCCCTCCACTTAAAAAAGATTCACCAGCCGCCACTGGCCCTCAGACTGTGTTGGGAACGGGATGGGGGAACCGAGGGACTATGGTGGGAGCACAATGGGCGGGAACCATGGGATAGTGATGGGAGCAGAGTGGGGAGAGCCCTGGGTGTGTGATGGGGTGGGGAGAGACCAGCGACTGGGTAGGAGTGGGATGAGGGAGCCCAGCGACTTTGATGGGAGCAGGTGACGGCGCGCAATATATACTGTCCATTTGGCATTTCTGGGGGGTCCCGACCTGCCCAAATTTTGCTCAGGGGGGCCCTGGCCAAAAAAGTTTGAAGACCACTGCTCTAATGTTTGGTGCAACACCTGGACAGTAGTGAGAGCACCAAACAATAATGGGGTAGCACCTTGAGCTCTCGGCATACCGCCACCTCCACAATTGTCAGGAGAGTAAGCTGGCAGGACCCTCAGGTGTTCGCAAAGACCATGTTAAAACACCCTTTCTGAGAAGCTTCAACATTCAGAAGCAGCCTTGCTGGCATGTCCAGAAAAGGCGAGAGACAAGGGAGAGCTCCGGCAAAGTGCAAGGCACGAGCATTCCACAGTGCATCAGAGAGTGCACATTCCATTACAGCAAAGCTCAGTAAAAAGGAGCAAGAAAAGAAATATAACCCACGAAGCAGTATAAGATGAAATGTAGTTCATACCTGCAGAGTTACATGTAAAATGGTGTCTTTTCTGCAATGATTTTTCGACTAATAGGGCAATGGTTTCCGTGGGAAGAGTGGATGGGAAGGCATGTAGGAAACACATGGGACACGAAATTCAATTTATTGGGTAACCAAGGTAGCAGAGGAATTTTGATTAATGCCTTACATTAATCCATTATGAACTATATTGAGCTAGAGTCTATCTTAAGTGGAGGCCCTTGGTCCTAGCCATATAGCCCTTTAATGCGGACAGGCTGGAATCTTGGGAGTTCGCCATATGGAATTCTTTACATGGATCAAAAGGTCTTCCACGCTAGCATTTTATCCCCAAAAGTACAGAAAGCATAAAAGCAGATTATTCAAAACAATTGTCTGAGAGAGTGGAACAACCCTGCATATATCAGTGAAGACATTGCAATTTAAGCACACAAATTATCTAAATGTTTTCCTAACTCTTGCCCTGTAAAAGAGGTGTGAGGCAGACCCCTTCCCGCACCATGGAGAGAAGCCACACGTGCAGCTCTTTCTAGCACTTTGTGGAGCAAAATAGAGTTACCCGCCTGAACCTTGGAATGCAGTATGATCACAGGGTCTGTTGCATCCCATGCTGTGCCAATCATGCCGCATGCACCTGCCGCTTTCACCACATTTCACCAAATGTATGCATGTATTTTCCTACAACTAACCTCTAAAAACATACCAAACATATTCATAACAACAAAATACTAATACAAGCATACAAATAAAATTATAACAGCCGGAAGAACCAAACAGTGATAATATACAGTTACCATGTTGTTCATAGATAACAATCCCACTCCTAAAATAAATATTAAACGGAACATGTACTATCCACAATCGCTGGAGTTGTATGCAATTGTTATCCTGGGTGATACAAAGCTTTTTTATTTTTCTGCATGGGTCTTTAGTATCATTAACAGTTTGTTATTGTCTTTCAAAGGCATATAGTACGTGGACAGCATTCTCCATGCCACTGTACTCAAGACGCTTTTGAAAGAAGCAAACCTCCTGTACCTGGCAATCATCAACATCTCCCTAATTCAAGGCCCCTTCCCCTTGACCCTCAATGCCAGACAAAGCCTCATGCTTCCCAGGAAACCAATATTGGACTATGACAACCTCAACATTTACCACTCCATCACCAATCTTCTCTTTCTAGGACCGATCCTTGAGAAAGCAGTCGCCACACAACTCATCCAAAACATCAAAGCCAACAACCTCCTTCACTCCTACCAATCTAGGTTCAAACACAGATGCAGGCTAGAAACAGCTACCATAAGGTGATTTATGATGCCCTTAAAATACTGATGACAGACATCCTTGCCTACTGCTTCTCCTTGATCACTCAGTAGCATTTGACACAGCAGACCACCAACAATCTACTGCTTGGCGATCAGCAAGATTGTCCTCAGTTGGTTCAGATCCTGCCTTGCTAATCACCACAAGCTTGTGGAAATGGAATCCTCTAGATCACCAACTCTACCCAATACTTGTGGAGTACCACAAGGACTAATCCTCTCCCCCGTGATCTTCAACATTTACATGGAACCACTCAAAGTCCTACTCATGCCACACAACATCCACGTCCACAAATATGCTGATGATGCACAGTTCTACCTCAAGATATCCTCCATTGAAGACATGCACAGGCTCATGGCCTGCCTCCCAAGAATCCAGTCATGGATGTCCAGTGCTTACCTAAACCTCAACCTCTCCAAGACTGAATTCCTACTGCTGTTCATCAACATCAAACACCCTGGTATCCAGACCTGGCTCTCTTCTATGAACCTTGAGGGCTTCACACCCCAGCTGCGCACCCTCACCAAGTCCCATGGGTCCGACATCAACAAACACCTCACTGTCAAACAGAACATAGCTAGAAAGATACAAATGACTTGGTGCCAACTGTCTCTGCTGTGGAAAATCAAAGCCTTTATCCCAGAAATCAACTTCAGATCTGCTCTATCCCACCTGAATGGTGGCAATGCCCTTTTGGAATGCCTTCTGGTGAGTACCCTGGCCCCCCTGAAATGTGTTATGCATGCTGCAGCACAACCTATAAAAAGACTGCAAATTTGACCACATCAACCTGACCCTCACCAAACTGAACTGGCTCCTGCTGCAAGCCTGTATCAACTTCAAATCCTGCTGCTTTATCTACAAGACTATCACCCTGACATCCCCAAGCTACCTCGCTGAGGCCTACGATCCACCAGAAGTAAGAACATGTGCAGACTTGAACTCTGTCGGTACAAGAAGGAGAGGACCTGCAGTTTAGGAAGGAGCTTAAGACCCTCCTCTTCAGGTAATGTCATCTCCCTAACACCCAGGTCCACACACCCTCCACTCCCCACCCTTCCTGAGACTGGGTAATCTGTTCCTTACTGTTTTCATTCCTGGTTGCTTGTATATCTCTTCCTGCCGAATTGCCCACCCTGCTCCTCCCCTCATCTTAGTTCCTTGCACTCTTGTTTCTCTGCTTCCTTCATTTGGTTCTTCCCCCTATGATTCTAAAGTGCTCTATTGCTTCCAAAAGGGAGGTCTGCACTCTGTTAAATGCCCTAATATTATTACTAATAAAAATAATAATAACATTGCTAAACAAACAATTGAAAACATACATAGGGCCTCATTACAAGTTTTTCAGTGGTAAATCAGACAGAATACTGTCAAACGGAATTAGCATTACCACCACTTGGTCATGCCGTGGGTTTACAATGGGATTATAAGTGGTGGTAAGGCGGTGTTAGTCCGCATTTACAGAGTCGTATGAATTTTTGGCAGAATTACCACCGGCGAAATTACAGAGTGGTAATTCTGTCATCTTGCGCTCTCTCGCTCTCTATCTCTCCCTTCCTCCTGCAATGCATTTTGCTGCAGTATGTGGTGATGCAGATAAATAGTGTAGCATATGTTACATTTTCCTTAAAAGACCAGTCTGCCCCCCAATAAGCTCGGCAGTTTCAGAGTGAAAGGGGGAGAAGGAGGTGTTGGACTGTACCTTGGAATGTGAGGACCACCCACCAAAACCCCTGACTGGATCAAAGCTGCGACTTTGCAGCCCACATTCCCATCACACAGGACCCTTTATGGAGCGGATGTTCTCCAAGCTGGAGGTTAACCAGAGGATTTTGCAAAATCTAGTCCACAGAGTGTGCTGCATCAGTGACAATTTGGACATGTTGATGGAGATCACAGTTTGGGTACCTGCTTCTACCGTGGAAATAAAAATTGTTTTACCTGCCATCACTGTGCCTCCTCATCACCATTATCATCCCCTACCAACTCTGGTTGTTCCCTCCCCTTCCACTCCATCAGTAACACTGAGTACCAACACTTTGCTTTTACTGGACACTTAACCATATAGTGCTGCATATAGTGCTGCACTTATATTCTTGCTCTAATTAAATATGTTGACAACAGTTCAAGTACTGTATGTACTTCTTTATTATGATATATTTTCTGAGCGATATTCCAGGGGTGCAAAACCAATTTAGCCACTGATCTGCCATAAAGTTAACTGGAGCGTAGTGCTTGGAGTCATTGTCCAACAGAATGCATAATGTGGGGGTACTCCTCAGGTACTTCTCCATCGCATATGGCAAACTCCTTTAATAGTTATGATCTAAGGAAAGAAGGCTCTGTCCTCAAAATAAATCGGGGATACAAGGCCGTTCTTGTAGATGATGCCCTAGGCATGTGCTTTGCTCACATGCTTTGGGCCAGGCATGCTTTAAAATTATCCTTCCCTCCTGAATGACATTCTATTAAATCTTTACTGGGCAAATGTTTCATCTGTGAACAGGACAGCCGCATAATCTTCCACAGTCTCCATCAGACCTTCATGTGGTCCACCTACTTTTCCCTATTGATGTGGCAGATCATAGGGAAGAGCCTGTGAAACATGAGTAAGGCATGGTTACAATAAAGACATGAACTGGGCAATGTGCTGGGTGAGGTAAAGTGAATGAGGTAGAAAGGGGTTAAGGAAGAATGGATGTTTGGGGTGAAGCACAGAGGGTGAATGGAGTGGAGTGGACCAGGGAGTGTGAGTGAGTAGGGTGAGGGAGATTTGGTGATGTAGTGTTGGTGATTGGGGTGCATTGAAGAGGATAGAGTGGGTGTGTGGGGTGAGGTAGAGTGGGTGAATGGTATGAGGTAGAGTGGGTGAAGAATATTGGGTGAGCAGAGTCAAGAATAGTGGGTGGGTGGGGTGAGGTAAAGTGGGTTTTTGGGATGAGGAAGTGTGGTTGTCTGGGATGAGGAAGAGTGGGTAAATGGGATGAGTTAGAGTGGTTGAGGAAGAGTGAGTAGGGTGATGTAAAATGGGTAAGGTAGAGAGGGTGAGTTAGAATGGGTAAGTAGGAAGAGGTAGCATGGTTGGGGTAGAGTAGAGTGGGGTAAACTAACCAACCTTTAAGTGCTACACCTCTAGCCCAGAGCACGCCAAGTATGTTAAATGGCACCAATGCTGACATTAATCCCTTGATCCTACAATATTTTCTTTAGTTCCCAAACTGTCCCCCATCGTCTTCTTGCTGTAGCTTGTGTCAGGTCATGCACATATGCATACAGTTAAGGATAGAAAAAGTGAGTGTTTCAGTAAAGTTCTGTAGCCTAAAATTACCACACACTCAAGTAAATCTTGACCTTGTATTGACGTTGCTCATGCATACAGAGATTCTATCAGTAGTTAGCCGGTACTTCTTTTACGTATACTGTAGCACAGTATGTATACAACATACATTAGCACAGCCGTTTCTCCCTGATTAGGGATCTCCAAACGGGAAATTGAAAACTCTTCACCGAAAGAAATGTTAGCTAGACACACCACACCTCTCGTTGTCATCAAAGTTATTCCTCTGACCTGGTGCACAGGGAATTGGTGGGCATTTTTGATCTAGCTTATCTACCCTATCAGCAAATGCGTACACGCATAACTACAATGTATTTTCAAGCACACAATGCCTTATTATTCATACCAATACAATACAATGCAGGGCAAACACACACTTTATTATACTTTGACCTCTGACTATATGACAGTCAAGCGGTACAGCACATATTCATCTAGGTGCTTGATAATCCCACTTTCTCACCGGGAATTGATTAAATGGCATCCCACGTATGGGTGAT
Organism: Ambystoma mexicanum; assembly: GCF_040938575.1. Classification (NCBI taxonomy): domain Eukaryota; kingdom Metazoa; phylum Chordata; class Amphibia; order Caudata; family Ambystomatidae; genus Ambystoma; species Ambystoma mexicanum. The sequence continues at coordinate 710,956,328 of NC_090930.1, forward strand.
TGCTGGGTGAGTTTGGCGCACATCTCCGAGATGACGAATTTAGGAATCGCTGGGATCCTGCATTCACGCATCTAAGGGAAAGCAGATGAGACGATAGGGCATACAGCTGGCGCCTGTGCTCACGATTTGGAAAGTCCAATGAATAACTGTAAGGTTCTCTTCGGAATGGGCCCTTTAAAGTGGGTACAATGGTATGAGGCAGGATGCTATATCGTGTTAAGTACAGCCATCAAGCCATGGTACTTAAATGAATGATAGCATATTGAAATTCCAAGATTGATGAGCGTTTGCTGGATTTCCATAATGGAATGTGCAGCGCCATAAATCTCGCTGGGTTTGGAGCTCATCTCTGCGCTGATGTTTTTATGCATCGATAGGATCATGCATTCAGGCATCTCCAGGAAAGCAGTGGTACAGCTAGCACACATAGCCGGTGCAGGTGCTTACACTTTGCAATATCCAATCAATAACAGTAGGTTCTCTACAGGATAGGGCCTTTTAAATGGGGTGGAATTGCAGGAGGTGGGGTACCATACTGTTTTACGTACAGCCATCAAGACATTCCGCCTCATTACGAGTTTGGTGGTACTTCAGCAGTAAATCTACCAAATTACCACTAAAATAATGTACCCTTACTGCCGCTCAGACCAGTGGTCTTACAGCAGGATAACGAGTGTTGATAAGGCAGCATAATTCCCCATTTCTCGAGTCCATAGGAGACTTTAGGGATTTTGGACAATTTAACGTGAGCAGTGATTTTTGGAGGAAAATTGCAGGATTTACTCCAGATTTTTGCTTGAGGTGCTTGAGGTGAATCGTCCACTTTTTCTCTGAATTCGGCGGTTCTATAAAAATGGGGATAATTCTTTCACCGGCCAAAAAAGTGGTGCTAGTGTAATTACTGCCACTTTTTTACTGAGCTCCTAATGAGGCCCACTGGGACTAAATTGCGGCCTATTGTAATTTCTCAGTCCTGGCACGCAGAAATAGGCTATGTGCAAACACCTTGAAAGTGACCAACGCCACTGGTGGGCACTATGCAGGAGGTTAACATCTCCATATCAGGAGTGGGGGGTTCAGCAAAAATGTACATAATGAAGTCTGTTAATTGTCGCTTTATTGTACTGCTTTAGTTATTTAACAAAAGTAAATATAAAAAAAGAGAAGGTCAATTCCAAAAAGGAATTAGCAGAGGTGCTATTCCAACCAGGCCCTCAGCAGTGCTTAATGGGAACCTTAGACCAATTCCACTTTGCCAGTTCTACACGGTACAAGTGAAGAATGCAAAAGTGTAGGTAAGTGATTGCACAACCCTCATACGTCAGCATCCACTATGCTGAGGCACTACCCTGCATATAGGCAGCATAGTTCCCATCTAGCACCACACCATGGAAAGAGTAGAGAGGTGAAGTTATTTGCTCATAAGGAATATCGGCAGCAGGGAAAAAAGAATTTAAGCAGAGGTCACTGAAGAGACAATGAGTATCGAATCGGGGCAAAGGGCGTATTGCATGTTGGACAATATTTTGGGTCTCAAGAGCAGGTTCTGAGTTTTGTAGCAATCTTTATATGCACAGGCAATGTATCCACATGTCCTGCAATATGTTTAAAAAATATGGTATATCGACTTGAAAGGGATTAATCTATGGGTAAATTCTTTACTAGCCAGGATTCCGTGATGCACAACGCATCTGTGTCAAGATTCTTAGTAGGCTCAATTTAAATCTGTGTTCAGGGATAGCCCGGGCATTTAAAAAAGATACTTTACATCTTTGTTGCATCTTTGTTGATGACTAGTGAACATGCCGGCACTAGGATGGAATGGGGTCAAGAGAGACCCATCAAACAAGACTGACTTTAGATTGGCTGATAGTTATGCTGTGTTTGTGGATAGTGACAAACGGTCAGCGAGGAAACAGTTTGAGCCTTAGGATATCATTTGGGAAGTGTATTGTGGCTTTCAGGCAGCAGCTCATGCCCTAGACCTGTCCTGGTGTGCTTTTGGGACACTAGCGGCATAGGTGTGTTGTCTTCATTTAGGTTGTGCAGGTGGTTATGGGTTAAACTTGAGCTAATTATCCTTTCTCAATTAAGTGCTGGACTGGCATCCATCTTAGAAGGGCGCCTTACAGGAAGGGACTGAGTAGCACTGCAGGAGAGTAGTGGAACAAAGGTCCAGGCACGATGTAAAAGAGAATGACAAAGGTGCAAGAAAATATTAAAACATCTAGGAAGTCGCATATCTAGCACAAAGTACAATGAACAAAAATAATAGATTACAAAAAGAACGTGATCACCATGGGACCCAGACTAAGCAAAACATGTTGCTGGCACAACTGGAGCAGACCAGAGAAACCCCCATCCGTGACATCTGTGAAGCATAGTTCACATTTATATTATAGTTAGTTAGAGTGGATTCACCTATTTAAGAACATGATGATTCTCTGAAGTAATCTACATAACTGAAATATCACAGCCCTTATTGGCAAGTTCCTTCCAGGTGACACCGTAGAGTTACAATTTGTTAGACATTTTAGTAGTTTAGTTCTGGCATATTTAGACCACTGAGCATTTGTAGTTTATGTGCTGACCATAAGGCCCTTTCACCGGGGTGAAGTTTGAGCGGGGAGGTTGAATTGGAAGGGCAGGGAGGTTTTAGCTCCATACCGTCCTGTGAAATGCAAGTGGCCGAACTCTCTGTACAGTTCAGTTTGCCTGCAACCACATTGACGATTCAAGGTCCAAGAAGAGTTCGAACTGTCAGATGTTCTTGAAAAAGTTGCTATATTTGTGGTGTGCATGCTGTAATATGGCCCTGCGGGGTCCCTGTTTGTCTACGATAGAGCCTAGAGCCACTTACACAAACGCATTCATTCCGACATCAGCAGTGATGCAAGAATCTCACCGCTCAAACAATAAAAGGCATGTCACCACGTTTTAGTTGGAATGAAAATAGGAGCCGGTAACAAAGTGGCAAAGATCTCCTTGTGGCATTATGTGTACATACCTTGATTTAATTATATTGCTTAATACTGGTGGCAACAAGCCACACTATACCTAACAACTGTCAATGAGGCCGTTGATGCCATGTGTGGCGGCATATGGCTCTATTTGCACTTGGTTGGAGGCAGGTGCAGGTGGGCACGTTAATACACTTTTAATGACTTATAAATACTGTGACGAATATGACGGCCTCGTCACTGATTTCCTGGAGGGAAGCTTCTCATATGTGGCCAGGGAAAGGCAGAAGCAACCTGACTCTGACCCTGGGGGTGGCTATCTGATGAGGAGGACACGTAGAGGAGGACAAACTCCGGGGAGGCAGAGAGATATTCAATGAAAACAACCCTTCAAATATACCGCTTAGTAACAGGCGTGTACCTTTGCAACACTCAATTAGAGCTTATTGTAGTGTGGATGGTGAGTTCCCACATTCTTCTAACCAACAACACTGTATGCCTCTCCCACCCTTTTCAAGTACTGAAACGAGGAAGAGGGATGGAGTAATGTGGAGGCCCAGGCACGGTAAACCAACGCCAGGTTCTAGTAATTGGGGAATGCAAAATAACACCATGGGCCTCATTAAGAGCATGGCGGTAGCCGTGCCTGTATGGCAGGCACAGCTACTGCCATCCTCGCTGCCGGCACCGCCACCCACGATTGGGCAATAACCGGCCCATTACGAGTTGAATGGGCCAGTAATTGCCCATTCGTGGGTGGCGGTATTACCAGGCTTGCAATCCCCATAGGGCAGAATGGGTGTGGGGAGCATGGTTGCACCGGTGATAACGGTGCCGATGCAATCACAAGTTCTGCTCGCGGGTGCCGCACATCCCGCCAGGTAAGACCTGGCGGCTGTCAGGAACCCGCGAGCAGAACTCGTAATGCGGCAGTACGGTATGAATGGTGCCGGTGCCTTAGCAGCACCGTTCATACCGTATCCGCCACAATTATAATGAGGCCCCATGACATTTCAAATGGACACGGGTGAACAGTGAGAGAGAGAGAAGCAGGCAGAGAAGCAGCGAGACTGGCAAATGCTGCAGATAACTTGTTCTGACACTGTTCAGAAGGCCAGGAAGGAGCGGACTGCGGAATGCTGTGCAGAGGAGAAACACAGCGTGCAGAGATACCAAATCAGGAGAAGTTTGCTGTGTCTCTGTCAACAGCAGCTGTAGCTGCGGACGAAGGGAAGGCGGGAGCAGAGCGACACACAGAACTCACCATTAGCGAGCAGGCCGAAAGTGAAGCTGTGGGTGAAATGCAAGGAACACTGAAGCAGCCACAGAAGACTGATAAGCCAGGGGAGAGTGAACGGCTTACTGGGGCGCTTCAGGGTGAATGCTGCATACAATACACAGTGCGTGAGAGCCCAAGAGAAGGAAGTCAAACAGTTGATAGCAATACAAACATTGTTACAAGTCTAAGTAAAGACAGTATTGTTGATACCAATATGAATATGAATATGAATATTGTTAAGAGTCCAAAGTCCAAGGAAGGACAGCGAAACAAGAGAAGTAAAACTGAACCTCTGTGAACTTGCTCGATCGGTACGCACCATGCCTGAAGATCGTCTGTCTGTTCTCCCTTGTCTTCACCCCTTAATCGCACTGTTAAAACGGCAGATTCAGCGTCAGGCCTACTTGCTGTCTCCCAAAATGTTTAAATGTATTTTTACGCACTTAATCTGCCTTTGCAGACTATTATCGTCTCAGAATTATTTCAAGGGCACTGTTTGTTTTTCCCCATGTTCCCACCCTCCTTGAGAGCTTTGAAACACGTGCCTTTGTATAGGCACTATATAAATAAACAATACCGTACCATACCATGGATATTAAGACAATCGTTAGTAGCATTGAAAGCTGGATGTCTAAGGATTGGTTAGGGTTGAATCAGGTGAAAACTGAGATCTTGCTGGTTGCTTTGCCACACCGGCCTCAATCAGCCATGTAGTTTATCTCGAGTTTTTGCTGGCTGATAAAACGTTTAAGGTTCAATCCTGAGTAAAACCCTTAGCTGGGATTTTCGACTCAACTCTGTCCATGATTCCTCAAGTCTATCAAGTTCTAGGCCCAACTAGCTATGTCCTCATGCTACTTAGCTAGATCAGACCTATCCTTCCATAGTCACATTGTGTTATTTTATCCAGAGCCATTATTGGTTCCAAACTGGACTATTGCGATGCATTGTATGCAGGACCCAAGGTGGCCACCATTCACCAGCTACAGGTGTTGCAAAACAGAGCAGCTCGGACTGTCACAAACACTCCATGTCAGGCTCACATCAGCCCGGTCTGGAGAAAACTACACCAGTTCCCGGTAAAGGAACAGCTTCAGTTCCAATTCTTAACGCTGGCTCACAAGGCTCTATCTGGCCTAACCCCTTGTTATTTCAAACATCACTCCAAGCAGCACAAACCTTCTCGTCCTCAAAGAGCCACGACTAGAAACACTGTGGCCATTACTTGATTGAAAGTATCTAGAGACATGAGCAGGTCAGGCATACTGTAACAGAAGACATGAGCAGCTCCAGAGGCATACTAGATTTTAGGAAGAAAGTGAAGGCACAACTTTTCTAACGTTTACTACTTCCTTCTCACTGTTATTGGCTTTTTAGGCGTGGTCGCTTAGATACCCTGGCGGATGGGTTGCCTTGATCCCCCATACATAAGCATCAGTTTTAGGGAATTCATGCCTCTGGAAAACAATGGTGCTGAAAATGCCACGTGCTTCCACCGTGGTTGGAGCGTGCGCCATCTGAAATATTGCCCAGCCAAAGCTTCCATATGGAGAAGTTGCCGCCAACCAAACCCATTCACTTCGTGAGGGTATTTAGCGGAGAATCAAACATGCAAGGCCAGAGCCTCGCAAGACCAGCCTGTGACTAATAGAACCAGAAGGGGTTGTCAAAGGCAGCACCCCTGGTGATGAAGTGCACTTTATTTATTATGACATCCACCTGGAATGCCATGAAAGAATGACAAAAATCACTCACGTGCAAGATTAATGTCAGTTGCCTCCAAGCAGCGGCCTTAATCGACAATGGGGCCTAAGCCCACCTGCTCCCTGCTCTGAAGTTTCAGCATATACTAGCTGCTCGTTTGCTGCTAGACACAAATGCAAAGATCTTAGCCTCTGTTACCAAAATGCCTATGCCTAGCCTATCAAGGAATTGTTCAGCCTGACAATCACCCATGACACTCAGAGCATCCCTGAATGGAAGTACGTGTTACATCCGCCCTGCGTCCCGCTACGCGGTGACGCAGGGTGTTATAATAAAAGCCCCGAGCATGGGAGGCAGTTCTGGGCCAACCACGACAGTGTGTGCAGCGTGTCTTCTTTCGTCCGGCTATCGCTGCGACACGCAGGCCGCGCGGCCTAGCTCCAGCAGATGCAATCTCCCTGCGCGCAGAGCTGCGGAGGCTGGATCACAACAATGGCGACGAGGTAATCTACTCAACACGCACGCGCTCGGCGCTCAACGAGCTACAGATGGACACCCGGTCGGGGGCACAAGCACCAGGGGAAAGCATCCCCGAACTTGACCCAAACCACATACGGCGGCCTGCCCAGACGGAGTGGCGCCAAGACTCTGCAGACGCATCCCTGGGGTCAGAAAGTCCAGGGAAAGGCACGTGTGCACGTGTGTGCGCTGGACCTCGCCACTGCGGCCCAGGTGGGCACTCGGAGGGGCCACCCAGGCCACGACACCGATGTGAGGCAAGCGAATCACAACTATGGCAACCAGAACGTCCATACCCGGCACACCATCAAGACTGGCAGCAAACTTGACAATGTCATCACCACAGGCCCGCCCACAAGGGAGTGCCTCAGGGTTGATCCAGCCGTTTGACCCTTTCACAGATCCGTCATCAGTTGGCCCCAGGTGGCAGCTGTGGATCCAGAAATTCGAAATGCCGATGGAATGCAAGGACATAACGACTGCCAGGAAAATGAGGTCGCATCTGCTGTTAAATGTGGGGGATGAGGTACTGCGCATATTGAACTCTCTGAACGTTGACGATGGCCAGGGCGCATACACAAGTGCGAAAGATGCCCTGACGGCGCATTTCCTCCCCCAATTAAACCCGGACTATGAGACTTTTATATTCTGCACCACCATACAGGCAGAGGAAGAAACACTGGACGCCTACCACACACAGCTGAGGAAGCTAGCCATGTCCTGTGCGTTCACGAATGTGGAAAAAGAAATCCGGAGGCAAATCATCAATGGTATCCAGTCGGAAAAGCTGAGGCGGATGGTACTTGCTGAGAAAGGAATCTCCCTCCAACGGATTCTCGAATTGGGTCGACAAAGAGAACTGGCACACACCAGGGATGCCAACATGGGGGCAACGCTACACAAACTGCAGCCCGCACTCACCACAGCCATGGTGTCCCATGTCACCAACAGACAATTCACGAGAGACGAGTCTGGTGGGAGCTTCGCCCAAAACAGGTGGCAACCACGTGTCCCGGGTCCCACGGAGTGTGGATGGTGTGCCGGACCGAGGCGTGTGGTAGGAAGGACCACTATGCGAAGGTATGCCGGTCGGTGGGTACCACGGCACAGCCCCCACAGAGTCCCCAGGAAAGGAGCGGGGACAAAAAGAAGAAACAGGCCAGCGCAAGACGAGTCGAAACGGCACTTCGACCGAGGAAGAGGGCGATGATGTCCCAGGCTCACACCATGAAGCCGGCAAGGAACAAGGGGGAAAAGGACGGAAGGTCTACCTGGTATCAGCGCTGGATCAGGGGCAGGCGCCACAGAGAAAGAACCTCCGAAGGCGCAAATGCTTGGTGAACATTCAAGATCAGCAGGTTTGGATGACCATCGACACGGGAGCCTCCGTCAACGTCATGCCCATAAGCATGTTCCAGACGTTACGACCCCAACCGGATCTGAAGGACACAGATACACTGTTGTTTGCGTACGGCAGCAGGAGGCCCCTACCAGTCATCGGCAGATTCCGCACCACTCTAGTCCACGTCGACAACAAGCTATGGTCAAAGATCTAGGTCGTGAAGGCAGGGATCGAATACCTTTTGAGTGGGGACGCGGCGGAGGATCTGGGTCTGGTCAAATTCATCTGCCAAGTCGATGAAGTGCAAGAAGTCGAGAACATTTTGAAGCACTACCCCAAACTGCAAAAGGGGATAGGGTGCCTGAAAGGGAAGACCATCAGGCTTCACATTGATGAATCTGTACAGCCGAAGGCAGTGAGACACAGGAGAACACCGTTCCACATGCTAGAACAGGTGGAAACAGAACTGAAAGCGTTGGAAGAAGCCGGAATAATTGAGGAGGTGACTGGGCCGACACCATGGGTCTCCCCGATGGTAGTAACAAGAAAGCCCAAACAGCCCGGAAAAGTCCAGATCTGCATAGACATGCGTCTCCTGAACACTGCCATCAAGCGGGAGCACCACATCACACCCACGCTAGACGAAATAGTGGCCGACTTTACAGGGTCGCTAGTGTTCTCCAAAGTTGACCTAAAAGCGGGATACCACCAGCTAAAATTTCACAGAGACTCTCGCTACATTACAACCTTCTCAACACATCTGGGGCTGCGGAGGTACAAACGCTTGAGTTTCGAGATTTCGTCTGCGGCTGAATTTTTTCAACAAACCATCCAAGAAGTCATCCGGGACATACCTGGTGTCCTCAACGTGAGCGACGATATCTTCATTCACGCCCATGACAGGGAAGAACACCTCAAAAGGCTCCAGACCTTACTGGGCAGGTTGGAAGACGCTGGACTGACCATACATAAGGAAAAGTGCGAGTTTCTCAAATCTGAAATCACATTCTTTGGATACAAATTCAGCAGTACCGGCATCTCCCCAGACCCCCAGAAGGTTGCGAACATTCAAGCGGCAAGCCCACCACTGACGCCAACCGAAGTGCGCAGTTTCCTGGGAATGGCCACCTACTGCGGTAGGTTCATCTGAAATCTGGCCACCCTCTCGGAGCCCCTACGTGAACTGACCAAACTAAACACCAGGTGGGAATGGGGGCAGTAGTGCCAAGAGGCCTTCGAGAACATTAAAGAGTCCCTGCCCATCGACACGAAGATGGCGTATTATGACACCGAGCTCCCGACGGAACTGTTCGTGGATGCAAGCCCCGTAGGGTTAGGGGCCATTCTTATGCAGGTCACCAGAGAGGGGGAGAAAAGGCCTATTGCATACGCCTCAAGAGCTCTCACGATGACAGAACAGCAGTACTCTCCTATCGAGAAGGAGGCCATTGCCGTGCTATGGGGGTGTCGCCACTTCCATCTATACCGCTACGGACGGAGATTCAAGGCGATCACAGATCACAAACCTTTGCTGCCAATCTTCATGGGCACGTCGTCACATCCACCGGCACGGATCACCAAATGGTTGCTGCACCTCCAGCAGTACAATTTTGAGCTGGCTTACCAGCCGGGAAGTGGAAACCCGGCGGACTTTCTATCAAGGCACCCTCGAGCGGCAACCTCACAAGAAGTCCAAGTGGCTGAAGAGACCGAGGAGCACATATGCCAGGTGGTGCGAGCCATGAGGCCCAAGGCTGTCAGCATTGAGGACATTGAGTCAGAAACCCACAAAGACCCTTGCTGCGACATCGTGAAAGACGCCATCCTTTCGGGTGACTGGAAGACATTCATGAAGAACACCCACAACAGGACAGTCGGGCGAAAGTTTTTCTATCCGGGATGTTCACCGTGAGACAAGACTTATCGATCACCGAAAGCGGACTGCTGCTCAGGGGAAATCAAATTGTCATCCCGCCAAGCCTACAAGGGAGAATTGTGGCGCTGGCCCATGAAGGACATCAAGGGATGGCGAGGACAAAAGCTCGGATCAGGAACCGGGTGTGTTTCCCACAGATTGACAAACAGGTCGAACATCTGATAAGCACATGCCTACCCTGCCAAATAACCGGAGCCCCGCCTGACCCGGAACCCATTCATCAGCAGAACGTGGCTGTGGCCGGTGGGATGCCATCAGCATCGATTTCTGTAAACTACGAGAAGGCCTGTATCTCTTGGTGGCTATCGACGACCACTCATAATACCCCAAAGTCGAGATAGTGGAATCCACAGCGGCGGAGGTGGCCATCCCTGCCATCGAGAAAATGTTTGCTACCCATGGTCTACCAACCACCATCAAGAGCGACAATGGCCCCCCTTTCCAAGGGGAGGAATTCAAACAGTATTTGCAAGAACTAAACATCAAGTACCACCATATCATGCCAAGATGGCCCCAGGCGAATGGCGATGTGGAACGCTTCATGAGGACCCTGAACAAAGTACTGAGGGTGTCGAAGGCAAACGCCAGCCTGTGGAAAATTGACCTGTACCGGTTTCTGCAGAATTACCGGGTCACCCCGCACAGCACGACGGGTGTCCCGCCAGCCGACCTCATGTATGGCACCGTTATAAAGTTATCGATCCCGCATCACTCCAGCAAAACAGCGGATGAGGTGGATCAGGAGCGCACAGAAAGAAGGAGAACGAGTGCAATGCACGCGAGTGCGAAAAGGAGGGCGAAACCACCCGACCACCATGTGGGCGACCAGGTGGTCATGCTGCGAAATCCCACAAGGTCCAAACTGGACACCAGATAAGAAGAGCGCCCATGGACCGTCAGTGCGAGGCATGGGACCATGGTGACGGTGACGAGAGGATCCCGCCAGGTGACATGAAATGCGTTTTGGTTTAAGGCGGTACCATGCAACTTGTGGACCGATGGCGAAGGCCACCAGGACGATGAAGCATCTCAGTCCAACGAAGAAGAGCCCGCGCCCCTCCAGGATGAGGCAGAAGCGGGTGACAGGACATGGGAGCAGTGGGGCGAGCCGGACAGGGAAGAGCCAGACAGAGAAGGTGAGCCACCCAATGGGACAGCGGGGGTCAGCCCTAGCCGAGGGCGATATGGTTTAAGAACTGCTACGAGATCGCCCGCCAGGCTCAAAGACTATGTATGTTAGTCGCCCCCCGGCGGATTGGCAGTAAGGAGGGTCCTGGTATATGAACATTTAATAGTTTTCGTTTGAATTGAAGTTTATGGCACATGTTTGGTTATAGTTAACTTTGTTTGAAATAAAGGAGGAATGTTACATCCGCCCTGCGTCCCACTACGCGGTGACGCAGGGCGTTATAATAAAAGCCCCGCCCCCGAGCATGGGAGGCAGTTCCGGGCCAACCACGACAGTGTGTGCAGCTTGTCTTCTTTCCTCCGGCTATTGCTGCGACACGCAGGCCGCGTGGCCTAGCTCCAGCAGATCCAGTCTCCCGGCGCGCAGAGCCGCGGAGGCTGGATCACAACAGTACGTTGTAGGCAAGATGCATTATGTTGCTGAGCTGCACAGCAACTAAAGTGCTAGACCTTGTACTAGTCACATGCCAGTTACACGCATCAGATCTAGACAACCTTCTAGAAAAAACAGACTCCCTGCTTAATGTCATCAGATTTCTCCAACGTCAACGATTCATGCTCCACATTGATCACGCTGTTCAACCAGTCAGTGTCACGCGAGAGTCCGGTTTCACAAACGGGATTACGTGGATAAAAAGGTTCACAAACCTGAAAAATGTGGAACATTGAGAACGCTTGAGTACCCACGTGATGGATGTTCCCAGGGGTCATCGCTCAATAAAAACGAACAGACACCGGACGGGAGGAGGCGGGGGGGCGGGGGCAGGAGGCCATTCTTTCCTGTGAATGGCTCAATGTGTCTACTTGTTTACCCCATTGCCAATAACATGAAACGAAGAATGGAAACCCAAGATACTATTGACTCGGGCATGGTGGCAGCACTGATGGGTGGGCATACGTCAGTGCCCTCCTTGCCCCCGGGGCAAACAGTCCTCACGACAATATGAAAGAAAACTGCTCCCCAATTACCTTTTACCCTCTTGAAGTTTGGAGCACAGGGGTACAAGTGAATGGGTGGGCATACGTCAGTGCCCTCCTTGCACCCGGGGCAAACAGTCCTCACGACAATATGAAAGAAAACTGCTCCCCAATTACCTTTTACCCTCTTCAAGTTTGGAGCACAGGGGTACAAGTGAAAACTGAACTCCAGCGGAGATTTGCCATGTTGACACACGAATATTTACAAGGTGCACCTTTCCATTTTGTTTCTTGTTCCTATCATCCAGTAGTCATATTCCTACTAAAGTAACACGCCAAATGTCAGCAGTCTCCCCACCTTTTACGTGGCAGACGAACATCACTCTACGCATGTCAACCAGTTTGGAAAATCTAACGGTGAGTTCAGTTTTCATTGCAGCACTGCGCTGTGAACCCCAGGATGGGAAAAACAGCACATCGCAAAGTGGCCGAGATTCCTAATGGCGATGTCAACTCCGCTACCGTCCACTTCTCATTCCCTCTACCAAATTGTTTCCTATATTATATAAATCGGTTTCCAAAGCCCTTCCATTCTCCATAAAATACGAGTTACACTGGCAAAACACGATGGCGACTGAAATGTGCTGTTTAAAATTTAGGAAATAACACCATATTTCCCCATCTCACTCTGCTAAATTGGAACATAATTTGATTTGAGTTTACAGGCTCCTATAAATCCTGAGCTCTGCACAAATGGCTTGCTTTGGCGGCTTCCGGGGTAGATTTCATCTTCCCCAGTTTCTTCAAGTGTCCTGCTAAACCCCGGGATAATCTAAAGAGCAGTCAGATTGATTATTTTCTGCTACAAATCTTATCCGACTCAGATGGAAGGAAAACAAGTGCAAATCCTCTTTTGCAGCCTAGCACCGATACTAATCTTGCTGCAGGGGTTAGATTGCATTGTTACTAATGTACCCAGCACATTGGGCTGGAAAGAAATGACAAATGAGTACAAACCTTGTTAGGAGATTGGCGCTGATACTGTAAACATGGGAAAGAAGCGAATACTGGTTCGAAAGAAGGATAGGCATGTCAAATGCTTAGTTAAAATATATTCCTGATCCATGTTCATTTGCACCAACGTTTAAATCTGGAGGACAAGCGGATAAAAAACAAGCACTGGCATAGCAAGTTACTGCTTGCAGACAAATCACATTAGTGATAAATATAGCATAATGGCACAGTAGGTAGACTTTTTATTTTGTGTATAACTAAAGATACGTGTCAGCAAACACTAACTTGCAGACATGTTTGGAACTTTCATAGAAAGCATGGTGATTTTATGGTTGAGCTGGGGTGGGAGGGAGAAGAGGTGAGCTAGGGTGGAAGGCAGTAGATAGAAGGGAGCTAAAATGAGTGTATTGGTGGGGACAGACAGGCGGAATGGAGCAGTGGGGTAAGTGTGCGGGGAGGTGGGCATGATGTGGACTGGTGTAGAATGCAGGGTGTGGAGTGGTGTGGGAGTGGAATAGGAACAGGGTAGGTGGTGTGGGGTGGGGTGATGTAGAATGGTGTGGAGTGGGTTGAGTGGAGTGGTGTGAAATTGTGTGGAGTGGGTTAGAGTGATATGGGGCAAGTTAGAGTGGTATGGTATTGGAATTGAGTATTGTGGGTTTTAGTGGATTTATAGGGGAAGAGTAGGGTGGTGTGGAGTGGAGTGTGGTGGTGTTGACTAGGCTGGAGGGCAGTAATGAGGGGGGTGTAGGATGTGGTGGTGAGGGGTAGGGTCGAACGGGAGTTGAATTGAGTGTTGTGGCTAAGAGTGTGGGATGAGGTGGTTTACAGTGGGATGGGGTGAAGTGGGGTTGAGTAGAGTGGAGTGGGGTGGAGTAGAGTGGATTGGGTGGTGTGGGATGCAGAGGTGTAGAGTGGTGTGGGGTTGCATGATGCCAAGTGGTGAGGGAAGGTCTGGGGTAGGGACTGGTTGAGTAATGTAGAGTGGTATGGGTGGTTTAGAGTGCTATGTGGAGGTGTGGAGTGGGGTGGTGGAATTTTGTGGGGTGGAGTAGTGTGGGGTGGATTGTGATGATGTGGATGTGGTTGTGTGGGAGACGTTTAGTGTGCAGTGGAGTTGTGTAGTGTGGTGCGGGAGTAGTTGAGTGGAGTAGTGTGGAGTGATGTGGGGTGGGGTGGTAGGGGTTAGACTGGGTGGAGGAGTATTATGGTGCAGAGCAGTGTTCCCAGAGGGGGGGTGTTGCGGATTGGTGTAAACTGATGTGGGCTGGGTGGTGATGAAGGGTCTGAATTGGTGTGCAGTGAAGTGTTGTGGAGGCAGTAGAGTGTTGTGAGGTGGTGTGGAATGTTAATGAGTGATGAGGAAGAGGAATGGTTAGTGTGTGGTGGGGTGGCGTGATGTGGTGTGGAATGGTGTTGGGTAGAGTGATAAGGGTTGGGTTAGCATCGTGTGGGGAGCAGTGTTGTATAGAGTGCTGTGGAATGGGGTGGGTAGAGTGATGCAGGGTTGAGTAGGAATACAGTGGAATAATGTGGAGGTGGAGTGAGTGGATGCGAAATAGTCTGGACTGGTGTGAGGTGAAGGGGGTGTAGGATTTAGATTGAAATGGGGTGTTGTATGGTTGAGTGAAGTGATGACGGTGGAGTGAGCGGTGGGGTGGTGTTAGCCAGAGGAGGGGTGGAGTGGTGAGAGAAAATGTAGGGTGGGTTGGAATGAGGTTGAATTGACTAGTGTGGTGTGATGGGGTAGTGTAGTTGGGTGTGTTGGAGTGGGGCTGTGGGGTGTGGGATGAAGTGCTGTCGACTGGTGTCATATTGAGTTGGGGTGGGGTGAGCAGGAATGGGGTGCAGTGGGATGGAAGAGAGTAGTGAGAATTGACTGGAGTGGTGTGGGTGGAAAAGGGTGGAGGGTGGCATGGTGTGGAGTGGTGAAGAAAGGTGTTGGATAGGGTGGGGTGGAGTCATGTAAAGTGGTGTAAGGTGCTATGGGGAAGGGCTGTTAGGGAGAATTCTCTGTTTAGGCTGAATTTCCTAACCTAGTGAGTCCCCCAGCAGCTTTGCTGGATTTCTGGAGTTTGTTTTTTTTCCATCCTGCCAAGAGTGAGACTCTTTTTCTCCCACTCTTGGACATGAATGTGGTTAATTCCTTTGAATGTCAATGTGTTCTATGGGCTATGGGGTCTTTTACTCCATAGGGTCTCATATGTTTTTCTTTGTGTGTTACACCGCACCCTCCGTGCCGTAACACTGGGGCGTCCTAGAGGATCCCCACCATAGACTCCATACCCTGGGACCGACTACTGTCTCCCAGGGCATGTAAAGTCACAATTGGCTTTACTAGACCTAAATTTACTAACAGAACTAGTACAAACCATCCTATTGTGGACGTACTAGTAGGGGTAATTCGATTACCCCTGGGTCTGTTATTCGAGGGGGCACTGTCCCGTCCCCCCTCGTCGAGTTTTGGCTGGTGGCAGTGGAAACTACTCGTTATATTCGACCCTGAATATAACCCTATGTGATTCTTCCCATTTCTGGAGGTTAATACTTTTTCTCGTTAATCTCTAACATACCACCGGTTTATTTACCTTAAATAAATCTATCGGTTGGTATTTTCTGCCAGAACTCGGTTTTTAAAATGGCATCTGTGTTCGTCTCTATGACTCCTAAACCAAAGGTTGAGTCCTTTGTTCCACTTTTGGCGGGCTTCTGCACAGAGGCCCTCCAAAGTGGTGCCATTCTGTCTGGGTACCTCAGGGGGTGTGGGAGGGGGTTTAGGCACCCTGGACTGAGTTGCCTTGCCAACTCAAGTCGCCCTCTGGTGTGATTGGCCCAAGTGGTGAGCCACCCCGCTCACCACTTAGCGTGTTTTGATTGACAGCTAGGCTGAATGAATGGGGGTTTTCTGCATAAAAGCAGAGCTTTTGGGACTGGATCTTCAGAAGTCGCCACAGGACCTAAGAATCCAACGAGGGTAAAGCTGAGCCGACCTGCAACGACGACACCTCCGGTGGAGCCCTGCTGAACCAACTCACCACTTCCCAACGACCGAGGAGATCTCCCGGCTGGAGAGTCTTCTTCCCCTGACTGATGGGAACAACCAGTCCCCTTTGCTTTTTCTTCGCTTCCAGGGTGTAATGGTCGAATTGCCTGTGCTGAGCACCCCGGCAACCGGATAGCCACTAGCCCATACCGCGACCAAAAGGTGGTGCCTTGTGACGAAGCACTCCGCGGCTGGTCTCTTCCCTGGTGCAACGATCTTCAACTTTCCTTCGACGATGAGAGCATCTCTTCTCTTGGCAAAGCCCCGACTTGCATCCACCACCAGGAACAACTGCCCCAGCCGGAGCTGTCTCTCCACATACAAGGTACCGTGCCACCTGGCTTCCCTCGTGACGGTTAGCGTGAGGTGTATTAATCCTCGCCTCTCCATTGGGTCGCCTCCAAGCCTTCTTAACTTTCTGTTCTGAACTGGTCCAATCTTTCTGTGACAATTTGCGCCAAAGACTCGAAGTGCATTTCCACTGTGATACTTTTTTGGGACATTTCGCCTTGCCTCTCTCCGAGTGGGCCTGGCCTCTGAACTTTGCGATCTACAGTAGACCCTGCCTTACTTGCCTTGCATTTGTTTGTAAAAGTGTTGGTACCGAGTTGATTTCATACCCTGCCTTTTCTCTCCCGTCCTAACGAATACTAGAATGCCATCTAGGTTAAAGCATTCACCTCTGTCTGCAAATAAGTGGTGCCGTTGAACCTAGACTTGTCGAACTATTGTTAGGGGGATTGATTTACTTATAGTAATTGTGATTGAAGTTTTTTGCCGTATTAGTGCCAGTGTGTTTTCCATAGATGTGTTTTTATAAATAAATAACTATATATCTTTACACCGAAGCTCTGTTCCGTGTTTGCTTGTTCTACTGTGTAAATTGCCCTATTTTGTATACTCCACATACTGCCTAACTCTTCTTGAGGGAAGTCTGACTGCTCAGCCACAGCTACCAAGTGAATCTGTGTGGTACAGACTGCTACCAAGTGGGTTTACTGCCAAACACCTGTAGTCCTAAATCTTTTGCAGTGGTCCCAGAGGGAACTGCACAGGTTTCCGCCTAACAAGGGCCGTTGTGTGGATTGGGTGGTATAGATTGGGGTGGGTGGTATAAAGTTGAGTGAGATGGTGTGAGGTGGAATGGATGGTGTGGGGTAGTGGTGGGTACGGTTGAGTGGTGTGGATGGAATGGAATGGTGTGGGTAGATGGTGTGGGGTAGAGGGAGCTGTGTTTGGGCGGTGTAGAGTGGTGTAGTGTGGAATGGAGTGTGGTAGTGTGGGGTTGAGTGGTGTGAGGATGTGGTATGGTGTGGAACTGTTTCTATGAAGTGGTGTGGTATGGGGTGAAGTGGAGTGGTGTGGTCTGGGATGGTGTGTAAGGGTCTGGGTTGGTGTGGGGTAGAGTAGTTGTGGGTATATGACAGTAGAGTGGTGTGAGGTAGGGTGGTATGGTGAGGAGGGATGAGGAAGAGGTGTGGGCGGTATGCAGTGATAAAATCGTGGCACAAATGTCACCTATACAAAAAATCGCAGCAAAAATGCTGTGGTTTGACCCGGTAAAAGGTGAACCCCGTTATACCATTTAAGGGGAGCGGGAGTTGCGAGGGTGACCCTGTTTCCCTTAAATGGTATAATGGGTCCGGGGTTGCGGGCGTGTACCCCGCATCCTTTACATGAATTGCGGCGGCAAAGCCACAGCATTTTTGTAACCACAGCAATTTTTGCCGTGATTTTAACACATGGAACCGTGTGGGCTGGGTATGGTGGTCTGGGGTGATGTGGTGTGGACGATGTGGGATGGAGTGCTGTGATATGGGATGGGGTGGAGCGAGATTATTTGGCAGAGTGGTGCATGTTAGAATGGAGTGGTGCAGGTGGAGTGGTATGGCATAGAGTGGTATGGAATGGTGTGGGGCAGTGTGGGATGCAGTTGAATGTGGTGTTGAATTATTGGTGGGGTGAGATGGTATGGAGTGGTGTAGAGTGGCATAGAGTGGTGTGTGAAAGGGTGATGTGAGTGATGTTGGGGTGATATGGAGTGGGAGTCGGGGAGGTGTGGGTGACGTAGTGCATGGAGTGTTGTGGAGTATGGTGTTGGGTGGTTTGATGTAGAGTGGTGTAGTGTTGGATGGGGTGTAGTGGGGTGGGGTGAGTGGGATGGAGGTGGTGTGGGTGGAGTGGGAGTGGGGGAAGTCTAGGATGGAGAGGCGTGGGGGAAGGAGTGAGAAGGAGTGGACTAAGAGAGAAGGATCACCTCTTTCTAATCGTTACTGACACTTGACAGCCTCTGCACAAAAGAAACTGCTTAACAACCACGTGGTCATTGTATAACCCACATAAAAGCACCTGGAAGGAGTGGTTGGACAGCATGTGTTCTTTAAAAAACAGCACATAAAATAACTAGTGCAAGGTGTACACATTTCTGCAAAGCCGTGCTGAGGTTCAAACCTATGCGTGTCAAGAAAGTGCACGACTTTCCCTGCTACCTCTCACAGGTTACATGCACGAGCAGCCCAGGCATTGCATGATTGTAAGGATGGAAAGCAGGTGAGACAAGCCCCTCTTTCCATCAAAGAAGCCGCATGCGCAAATGTTGGATCAGTAATTTTACAGGCATATTGTAAAAGGAAATATAATTAAACTGATCCACCAGTTTAAAAAGAATTGTTATGGTTACACAAGGAAGGAAACCACTGCATATTTAAGCAGCAACACTTCTAAAGCACAGGAAACAACGCAAGGGAACCACTGTGATTCACTGTCTGACTCCCAGGCATATACATCATAACTGCTGAACCCATATGCATGCATTAGTAATGGCCGAACCCCAAACCCTCACCCATAATCATAAGCTCACAACTTGTTTCAAGTGTTGACAATAAAAAGGCCGTAGGATTTTATTGTACAGATATGGGTTATGACAATAACAATATCACATATCATGATGGTATCGTACTTTTGGGCACCGGGTCCTGAGGTTACCCCTTCGGACCCGTGCCGCCTTCTAGTGTCCCACGACTTGTTGTGGGCACCGTACAGTGCCTTGTACTTCTTTTTGTTCTTCTCCCCTTTTGTAGGGTGGGTGGGTTCTGTGGTAAAGAAGCAAGAAGATTTGGAAGACACTGAGTAAACAGTGAACCTCCTGTTTGCTTGGGTTCCCGTTCAGGGTCCACAAACAGATTGTGTTTACTCTGAGCATGCAGCTCTCATTTATAGGACCCAGGGAGGCCCTGGGTCTTTGTTGTGTATGTGGTGGGGGCCGCTGTTGTCGCATCCCCCGGCCGGCTAGCCGACTGTCTGACCCCCTGGTGGGGGCAGATCTTTGAACTTGGGCCCTGCCTGATGGTTGTTTCCTTATAGCGCTTAGCACCTTGCTGTTTGGAGGAAGGGTGCGCTGACTGTTCGCACCTTGTCCTTCCGTGCGTTTTGTGCTGCCGAGACTGCGTGTCTCCGTAGCTGGGGGGAAGGAGAGGAGCAGGCGCGGGGGTTGGGGCTGCCCCTCTCCCAGCTGCCGATGGTAACAGCAGTTACCCTGCCTCGCTTGTGGGATGCCCATGCAGCATTGCCCAGAAATCCTGATTAGCCCAACGCTTGTTACACAAGGCATCATTAGAGTGTTTGCCAGAGCGGCATTGAAATGGACACACATTATTCTGGCCATTTAACGCGCACACATTTTCATTTGCCATCCCCACCAGATAGTCTGCTTCCTAATAGCACGCATCTCTTATCTGTAGCGTTATATTGGTATTATGGTTGTGCTTTGCATACCAAAACGTGCCAAAATCAAAATTACAAGTGTAGCCTGTACCACACGCTTAAGCAGGTGTTAGACTGGGTGGACACCTACCCAAAACTAAGCTAGATTTGCAATTAGAGCATATCAGCCCTATTGAAAAGTCTGGTACCACCCCATTAAAAGCATAAGAGTCACTACTCTCCGATTGAAACTTTTGGAAGTATGCTGCCCGTTAAGATATAGGTTGATTCAGGTTGGCATTGAATCCCTAACAAGCATGATAAGCAATTCTCTGCCAATTTAGGAGGATAGCTAACAAAGTATGGAAGCGGAGAGCTGTCCTGTAGGTTAAACAGATATCTCTAATACCAGTGCATTAAATGAGTATGGTATGATTTTAACGTGGCCATTTCCTCTGGAAGGCCCATAGGAAGGGGAATTATGTTGGTCACATATGTAAGCCATACCTGACATAGCTAGCTTTGTCTCTGCTGTTCTGGCTTCTGAAAAGGCTTTCACATATGGAAACGGGTGTACTTCAAGACAGGTGGGTGACTCTGAAAGACAAGGAGAGCTGGGGCTAGTTTCAGCCCATTGTCAGACTTAGGAGAGGTCAAGAAATGTTTCAAGTATTAGAACCCGAAGAAACCCACATCAATGGACGCTTTTAACGCTGCCTGTCAGTGTGTGTTAAATCCGCTGTGACGAATTGACTTCTGCCCTGCAGAAGTACAAGGTTGGGTAGAGGCTAAAACACCCACTCATGCCTCATATTTCTACAAACCAAAAGCCAAGACATGAGTGGAGCGGCCCGTAAAGGAAAAATACAGTTTGAGATCCTGGAATATGAGAGGCCATGCACATCTAACAACAGTCGGAGATGTGAATTTAGGCCTATATGACATACTCTGCCTGCAAGAGACATGGTTGACGGACAAACCCATGCTCGACGGATTTTCTGTGGAAATATCACCAGGAGAGAAGGGCCTGTTAGGAAGACCGTCATTGGGCCTGTTAACGGCAATCAAAACGGGTTTGGGCCTATTGGAACCCCGGAAGTGGAAAGAAGCTTATGAATTGCTTGTGATTCTGACAACATGGTCTCAATGTTGCACGAAGAAGCAAGGCGGACATCCGAACCTTCTAGCAATAATAAACTGTTATTGGAATCCGCAACGCATGTCAACGAAAACTTTCTGCTCGAATATGGGAGCAACTATCGATCAGCTATATGAAGACTTCGCCGACATTGCAATCATCATATGTGGAGACTTCAATGCAAAATGCAATGAAGCATCGGACGCAAAGTCGAATCCCAACCAACGGTCTGGTGGTACGGAAGCAACCAAGGAACGAGGAAAAGCACGGAATGAACTCATCAGCTCAAGAAATATCCAAAACATAGACTTATTGTTCCCGGGCCAAATCAACATCCCGACCTAGGAATGAATGTCCTCTAAAGCGACATTAGATTACATATCCATCACTGCAGGTCTAACAACTAGAATTGAGAGTTTTAAAGTCCAAAGAACAATTCACAGTGACCACAACTTATTGTCATGTACTTGGCAAGGAAAGAGACCGGTGAAATTGAACTATCTGGCGGTCACTGAAGTAAATATTCAGCAAACACGGCTCCGTTTAACAGAAGTGGACATTCAGAAAATTAAAAAAGTCCTGGGACCAGAGAATCGCAAGCAATGTGTGGAACAAGGCTGATGAAAGACCAAACTAATTACCATTACTTTTGGCATATCAAAAGCCAGGGTTTGGTAAACGTACCAAGCAAGACCAATCAAAACATGCATATGACAAAGCGCTGGTTGAACAAAGAAAAGTGGGGCGGCGTTTGAGAAGAATGGCCAAGAAATCGAATGCCAAAGAAGACTGGGTGAAATACCAGTCAGAAATGAAGAGGTACAATAGCTGGCGGAAACAACACAGAGCAGCACAATATCAAAATGATGCAGAGGAGATGATAAAAAGGTTATCAACTAAAAAATCAAGCAAATTCTGGACTCTGATAAAAAGCATGAATAACATCTCCAGTGAGACGCAAACCAATGCCGTCTCGGAAGCAAAGTGGATAGAGTACTTAACAACAGAATTCGACGATCCGAATTCAACTGCCCTGGTGACAGAACCAGATTCCAAATCAACTTGGGTGGATGTATCTAACCCCGAGGACATAGAAATTAAAATCAGGAAGCTAAAAACATCAAGAGCTCCAGGGCCCGACGGACTGATGAATGTCGACCTCAAACAATTTCCTAAAGAGTGGTCGATATTTATTGGCAAGATCTTTGAGGAATGCAAAAAAAAAAAAATTCCAGAGACATGGCAATAAGCGGTTATAGTGCCAATCTACAAGAAGGGGAGTCGTGAGGATCCCCAGAGCTACAGGCCGATAGCGCTTCTCGATATTACAGGAAAAATTTACGCAACACTCCTGCTTGATCACTTCAGGATCTGGGAAAGAATGAGTCCTTCAAAAGATACCCTTCAAACGGGTTTTCAGAAAAATGGCGGTACGATGATTAACATCATGATAATCAACATCCTGAAAGCCAAAGTGACGTAAGGAGCTCCCAAAGTGTATCTAGCTTTCGTCGATCTCTCGAAAGCATTTGACAAAATAGACCGCAATATGCTGTGGTCGAAATTACACGCTTGGAATTGTCCAGTAAAGGTCCTCAAACCACTAAAAGCTCTTCACTCGCAAACTACCATAAGAGTTAAGCTAAATCAACAAGAAACATTATCAGATGAAATCAAATTAAACAGATGGGTGAAACAAGGATGCCCGCTGGCCCCAGCCCTTTTTATTGCATTCTTGGGAGATTTCCAGCACTCTGAAGCTAAAATTAGGACTTTCCCGCCGAAAATTGGTAAAACCATCATCCCTAGACTTCTGTATGCAGATGATGTAATCTTATAAACCAGACGAAGATTGGACTGCAACACAAATTATCCAACCTGGCGAAATATATTGATGAAAACCACCTAGAGATAAACATAAAGAAAACAAAAATTCTGGCAATTGAGAAAGCTTCTAACAAACAAACCAAACAGCTGACCTGGTTTCTCGACAATACCAAAATAGAAATGGTAACAAATATCAAATATCTTGGAGTCCAAATGGACAGCTCAGGAACAGATAAGGCTATGCAAGACATGCTATGGGACAAAGCCAAAAGACTAACTTCGCAAACGAGACCAGTCGACAATAAGTTTGGGAAGTTCTCATTAATTCCTGCGATAAACTTCTATAAAACCAAAGTGGTACCAGCCCTGACATATGGAATGGAAGCCTCACTGCATATCCCACGTCCGCTCTGGAACAAATTGGAAGGTCTGGTCTGGAAAGCAGTCTTAGGCTTACCAAAGGCGACCTCCATGCCAGATATCAGAAGAGAATTGGGTTTAGTGTCACTGTCATCTATGGTCGACCAAAGTGCCATGAGACTTTATAGGAAAATCACCATGGCGGACACTTTACCTGTATATAACATCATCAAGGAAGAAATCGAAACCGGCAAATGTGAAGCCCTAAAAAAATGGGTTGAAAACAGAAAAGAAAAGCTAACTGAAATAGCGTGCACAGAAAAAGAGCTAAAAGAAAATCCGGACAGAATTAAACAAAAAATGGAAGAGATGGACTGGATACATACGTTTGAGAAAGCAGCGGAAAACAAACTCCTAACTCATCTTCCTCCGACTTTTAATAAATTGAAAAAACCTCAAAACTACTGTGCGAAATTTACAGAAAAAAGAAAAAGAACCCTCTTCATGAAAGCGAGATTAAACCTACTGCTATCTCAGGAAATATTAACCATCCGAGGAGCTAAAGACAAAAAGGGATGCCGCCTATGTGAAAAAACAGATGTGGTTGAAACACTGAGACACCTGGTGATAAACTGTCCCAATACAAAACAAAACAGATCTATATATCTCTTACTGCTGATAACAAACCCGTGGATGATACAAGAAGATGACTTGTGGAACAGATTAATTTCAGGAAAAACCAAACCACAAGATGGACGGTGGCTATGGTTAATTTAATTGAACTCGCATTCCGCCTGATCAACCAGACATCGACTCCATCAGCAACCCAGCTGAATGGAGACTAATTGAATGGATTAGCGTGAAGAGGGTTTATGTCTGACCACATCCGAAACACCTGAGGATAGAGACAAATGTTTGGGCGGCACCTAGAATCAGAGTTACCTAGCTCGTTGGAAATTTTGAAAAATTCAGGTGTTCCCTGAATAAACTAAAAAACA
Organism: Ambystoma mexicanum; assembly: GCF_040938575.1. Classification (NCBI taxonomy): domain Eukaryota; kingdom Metazoa; phylum Chordata; class Amphibia; order Caudata; family Ambystomatidae; genus Ambystoma; species Ambystoma mexicanum. The sequence continues at coordinate 710,980,256 of NC_090930.1, forward strand.
AAAACCAAGACAATCATAAAGGTAAAACAAGCAGTTAAGAGATATACCTTCTTCAACTTTTTGGTAATGTGGGCCGAGGGAAGGCTATACTTCCAAGATAGGTGTGAATGTGGTTCAGTGGTAACTCAAACAGCAAAGTATAATAGTCCAAAATAAAGGAATATCCAATCAATATTGTTCTATACAAATATATACTTTAATCGGACACCCCATGTACAATCCTAACTCACTGGAAAAACAGTACACTAAAACCACTAAGGAAAGAACAGAGAATAAGCAAAAATAGCAAGATGCAGCACTCTGTGTAATGAATCAGGGATGTAAGGCAAGAAATAACCACAAAGTTCTTTAAAAGGGTATGTTCAAGGATGCAAAAAGGGGATTTGTGACCTAGCCAGTCTCTGGGGTCCAAATATATTTTCAAGGATGCAAAAAGGGGATTTGTAACCTAGCCAGTTTCTGGGGCCCAAAACTGGACCAAGAAGGCAGTTACTAGTCAATAGTACCTTCTTCAGATTCTTGGCATTTCAACAGGCCGCCCTCCAGGATCTGGTTGAATGTTCATGAAGATCGGCAATGAAGAAGAAGGTGGTAAGAAGGTGGCTGCAATGAAGTTCCTCTGGTTTGAGCCCAGGCAATAATGCTCTCAGCTGGTGTGGTGCAATGGCAAACTTGTTTTCAACACACTGCAAAGCGGTTCGAGGTGCTAGAGTGCCAAAAGCAGCTCTGGAGGGTCCTGTAGGTTTGAAAGCATTGAACAAGCTCAAATCACAGTTTCAAGCAGTTTGATTGGAGAACACATGCTTTCTGGTTGTCTTGGTCCTCTGGTTGCCGTGTGCCCCAATCCAGAGACACAAGGATATGTTTTAGTCCTTGTTCTCGTGCTTTTACACACAGGCGAACTAGCCTACAGCTGCAGGTGTCCATCAACATGGTGAGGTAATGTTGTGACTGGAAGCAAGGCAGGTCTTTTCCCAGCAGCAGTTCACCACCTCTGGTCCCTGGGGGTGGTTAGGGAAGATATCTTGCCCCTGCATTGGACTCTCAGCCTTCACCTCACTGGTGGATGACTTCGGGAAGAGCAACCTCTCCAACAGAGGTCCAATGAGCTCATCTTTAGGTGTTTGTTCTTCAGTGAATCAAAGAAGTGGTGGGAGACCCCTTATTTTAAAGGCAAAAGCCCACAAACTATTGCACCAAAGCTAGCCTGTTTTAGGGGTCTAATCCCTGTATTTAGAAAAAGTGGATTTTGCCTTCTTGTGCTAAGGAAATGGAGGGGGCGGGACAAGAAGGAAATATATAGGAAGAGAGAAACAAGATGCTGGAACCTTCTTCCAGCTGTAAAACTCCATCTGTCTACATTTACCCCCCCCCCTTCTCAATAGAATGAAAGGCCTTTAGATATGGGCCACTATGGTGTGAGGCCAATCCTTTTGTGAATGGGTGTATTCCTATTCCCAGGCCAGGTTCCTCTGGAGTGGCTGACTTCTGAGTAGGATGTTACTTGCCCTCACAAAAAGAACACAGAGAGGCAATACCCAAGGTTACAGTCCTGCCAGCAGTGGCAAGGACAGCCTTTTTTGGGAAGAATACACATAATCTTTTCAAGCTGAGCGGGCTTACAGGGCTGACACGTGTATGATATCAAATGCTTCGGCTGAAATAATTATGAGAAATACCATTCACCATGTCATAACTCATGTATTTGTTATATTTAAATATGTAACTGGCACCAGAACAGTAGACTCATAATCAAAGGGTTTGGGTACAGGGGAGCATGTTTTAAGGCAGTCCCTGTGCTGCAGAGCCTTGGTTGTTACTGCAGCTATCAAATGGGCACATGTGACCTCTAAACCAGCTTTGTGCCAAATGGCAGAGCAACCACTCGAGATCAGGATGCTGATGCAACAGGGTACAGATGCACACTAGGATTTTGGCATGGAACATATGAAATTGGGGAATCTGATTACCCTTCCAGAGATTTAATTGCCCATATCATTTTATTGTATTAATAAAAATCAAAAAGCCTGGGCTTCCACACCCTTGCCAAATGGCAATCCATCACACCAGCACCAAACAGTAACAGGTGCAGGAGCCAACTTATTATTTTCCTGGGGAAGTGGCATTTAAACAATATTAAGCATGTCAGAGATTTGTTTTCCTGGGGGAGATTTCCCAGGCACCAGAGCAACCATATTAGACGCTACGGGTAACAGGGGAGTTAGGACACTAGTGCATTTCATTCTCTGGGTTCTCTGCTGAGACTGCCAACAAGTCCGAGTACTTCACCATAAAGGGTAATGCAGCGTGCCTTAAAAGTGATGATGTGGGGCCTCATTACAAGGTTGCCGGTCCGGAAACGTTTACCGCTGCCACCGTTGTTTCCGGACCGGCAAACTACGAGTTCTACAGCCAGCTGGTGTTACACCCGCCAGGTCTGACCTGGCGGGAGTGACGCCATCCGCCTGCAGACGGAATTGGAAACACTGGCACCGTTAATTACAGTGCCAGTGTTTCCATGGTCCTCATTCCCATGGGACTCCATGGGAATGGGGATTTACAGAACGCCGGCTCCGTAATTACCGGAACACCAGGGCTGTAATACCCCTGTAATTCCGGCAACTCCGGAGCCAGTAAATCACTACGGTCCGGCAGCAGCCTGCCAGTTTTTCTGGCACGGCTACCGCTGGACCCGTAATGAGGCCCACGGTCTATTAAAATGTATAGTAGGTCTCCTGAGACATGCTTGTTCTGTCAGATTAATGTACAATACCCCTACAGAGAAATACCAGTAATGTCCAAGTGCTGGTACTGTCTTTCTAAAAGGTATAGCAGCCAGCCATGTTGAGCAGTACTATTTCAATCCCATTAAAAAGTACAACAGACCTGCTTGGGGGTACTGGTGGCATCTGAAATTGCTTACCAGTAAATATGCAATCACCTATCGAAGACAAAAGGACAGAGAATCTGGTCATTCCGTACCCTCAACTGAACCACCTACAGGTCATTACACATCTCTCTCTCTTTCTCTCTCTCTCTCTCTCTCACTCTCTCTCTTGCTCTTTCTCTTTCGCTCTCTTTCTCTCTCTCTCCCTGTCTCCCTCTGTCTCTCTTACACACACACACATACACACACACACACACACAAACACAAAGCCTTCATATATGCACAAAGTCAGTCAATCCAGTAAATGATGTTTGCCTTAGTTCAGTAACAAGGATAAATCAAAGTTTAAAATGGCCTAAGAAATTCACTATTAAACTAAGTAACTTGAACGGTTTCAAAACATTAAAAAAGTAAACAAAGCAAGAAAATGTTTCTGTGGCTGCGATTTCTCCATCAACGATATTGAATGTGTTATTAAACAATATAAAACGTAATCATTGTGCAAATGCTGATATGTTGGACATACACTGAAGTCCAGGCGATACAGGCAAATCAACTATGCCGAATACAAATCTTCCAAGGCAAGCAATTTGACTCCAAATACGATCAATGTCTACAAGATATAGATTAAACAATGTTGAAGCAAGGTTACAACCTTGCTTCACCCTTGTGCAAGTCTGAATATTCTCTGTTAGGTCACCTTGCTGATCATTTCGAATTTTGAAATAGGTATCTGTATGTAGTAATACCAACAACGGAATAATGCTCTCAGGGAATCCCCACTTTTGCATTTTTCTCCATAGCATGTCACAAATTACACAATCAAAAGCCGAGCTCAAATCTAACGCGGCCATATAAAGTGTGCCAGCTGATTTTTTTTTTGGTTGAGAATAAAAGATGTGACAAAACAGTTGCATTGGCTGCCGTGCCCATCTGTTTTCTAAATCCTGTTTGATTTTGTGATAAAATGTCATGGGTTTTTATGTGGTTTTTCAGTTCTTGTAGTAGCAAAATAGTGAATACTTTATATGATGCATCTCTTAACGCTATGGGCCTATAATTTAACGGCTCATCAGGATTCCCTTTTTTATAAATAGGGACTATCAATGCTCTATGCCATGAATGGGGAATAATACTGGTATTAAAGATGTTTTCACATTTTAACATCAAGATTCTAGCCCAAAATGTAACATCCGTTTTTAAGGCACATGCTGGAATGCCATCTAGCCCAGCAGCCTTCGAGAAGTTAATTTTGCCAATAGCCCAGATCACCTCTGCAATGGTCCATGTGATGTGTGGAAAGTATGATAATTTCCTCTTTACAAAATGTTGATGCAGATGGTTATTGGGGAGTTTAAATGTCTCAGAGATGAACAATGACCATGTATGTGCCGAGATGCCATTATGTAAATTCCTTCTTTCCGTATGGTCAGAATTCTTAAACATGTGCCAAATTGATTAAGTATCATGGTTACATAAATATTTGACAATTTTCTGTTAATCGGAAAGATTCAGTAAATAATGAGGGCTGCGACAAACATGTGTATAAGCCTGCACAATTTGTTTTTTTCATAAAATACTTGACTTCAGAAACCCTTTGCTTTGCCAATTGTTTCAGATTTTTGTGTTTTTGTTTTTTTAATGAGGCAATATACTCGTCAAAATGGTGAGAATGAGAACTCTGCTTAGTTTGGAATGTACCCGTGAGCCACGCCAGTCGTTCTTGACTAATATGATTATTGCATCTTTCCAGCCAGACAATGTCTTGCTCAGAATATCTAACCAAAGGGTCAAATAATGTAATCCTTTCAAGACTTTTCACAAGTTTCTGACAGACATTTATTTTATACTCAGGCAACGCTCTATTTCCACCAGAGCCAATTCCGGAACTGTGTCAAGATGAGCCCATAGCAACTCTAATTCTAAGGCAATTAAGCAATGATGGCAGAGTCCCATATCAACTGAAATAATGGGAGTAGATCATTTAAAAAAAATATCAGAAATAAAAAAATAATCAATTGTTGAGATCAACCGCTCTCTATGCCATGTGTACTGTAGCTTTTAGGATCAAAACTGAGAACATCCATATTCCAACGAGCAAAATAGTCACTCCAACATTGACCTGTCACAATAGCACGTCACCCATTATATGACAAAATAGGAGAAGCACTGTCATTTCATAAAGTCACTTCTGCAGTTAGCATTAAAATCGCCCCCCACAACAAAGTCATCATAATCATTTTTCAATAGAGCATTTTCAGAGATAGTCTAAAATATCCATGAATGCACCTATATCATGAGTGTATATATTGAAATATAATATTACCAACATCACCCTTTCTTTTTGACCCTTTTTGACCCTCATACATTTTCATGTGAATAGCAAGAATATTAGTTGAGGAGTGGATAACAAAAGAGTGAACATTTATACTGTTGTTCACTAATATAGCTAACCCTCCTTTGGGGCGACCCAATCCTTTTTTTAAAGCAGGGGTGGAGAAGGTAGTATATCCATTCACACTCAGAGATTTTACAAACATGGTCTCTTGTAGGAGAATTATATTTGGAATATCAAATAAAGAACTTGAGCTTAGAGCAGAAAAGAAGTTATGATAACCACATATATTTCAAGAATACACTTTAACAAAACCACAGCTACAGCGTGTTTTTGACAGGAGCAATGGAAGCCAATGCATTGACGAAATTGCCAATCCAAGACCAATCCTTGATGTTCGATGCAATAGCTGCTAATTGGGCTAAAGTATCAGATGACACAGCAGAGGAAATTGCACCATCACTTGAACTATTTGGAGTGATTACAGACTCTGGTACAACATAATTCAAAAAAGAAAGAGCCTGTTCCTCATCTGCTAAAAGACACAAGGAAATCTCCAGTGATGCAAACTCATGATGTAAATCCCATATTTGCCTTAATATAATTAACGATGAAGGTTTACAGATCATCCTAAAATTATTTTGTCCTGCTAATTTTACCTAGTCAACATCGTTAGAATGTAAAAGCCCTAGCATAGGAATTTTATTGAATGTTTTAAATATGTATGCACGATTGAACCGTGCTTTACCATTAATGGCAGGGTCACTAATCCAGCCTAAAAGGGGAGAGTCATTATTTAGTAGGGATGACCTCTCATCCTTCTCTATGGGGGATACAACTTGTTCTGGTCTCATTCCGACACACTCTGCCATGCTTGCCTGCCTGGGAATAGCATCACAAGGCTGGACATCTGAACTGTGAAGTCCTGACTTAAGCAGCATAGCTACCTCGGCCTTGTGTTTCAATTCCACCAGCTTCTGTGCAGTGGATGGGAGTGGAGTATCGGTTCCTGCAGTTTGAACTGCATGAGCCTGCGTACGAATACCCAGGTTTTCTAAAATATTACGTGCTGAGAGTTTACTGGATACAACCTTAAGAGGATAGAATGCAGACAGTTGTGATTGTTTGCTGTCCTTCTTGAGGTCGATATTGGTGGAATTTCCGTTCTGAACCACCACCGGTTATACAGAGTTACTTATTACTGAACAGGGCAAGGTCTTCTCAAAAATTTTTGTTTTTGTTGTTTAATGTTTTTGTTTGCTAGCTGTCACATTTTTAGTAGCAAAGTTTTTGGTGCTTGCACTTAGAGAGTCCTGCACTTGCAGAGCTTTTCTGCTTTCTGCATCCAATTGAGCCAAGTCTAAATTAGCATCATCACTACTTTGTGGAGTGCCTTCATTACATTCTGGAGAAGGAATGTCCATGCCATTTTTGGTGGTGGTTTCAGCTTTTCCTGAAATTACCTTTTTTTGAGAAACTATCCATTTAAAAAATGTTTTTCTCTTAATAGCCCTCAGATGAAGTCTCCTCTGTTTACGAGGCAGAAAGACACCACTCTTAGATCCATTGTCTTGTGTCATCTTTATCATTTGTTGGGTTAGCTGGTAGCATACCTTCACTTTGCTCTCATTCAACGATCTGAACGAGAGCAGAAGGACTATCAAGTGTTATAGAAGATTGATCAGAATGTACAAGAGGTAAACCTATGTGGTTATCCAAAAGTGTCAAATTATTTGAAACCTTAACCACCATTTCTTCAAGTTTACTATTACTTGTAGAAAAGGGATACTGACCAAAAACCAATTTCTCATTAGGGTCATCAGTCTTCTCGCTGTTTTCACACAACGGCTCCACCACAGCTTGTGCAAATGAATGCCTAAAGAATAAAGCAGCATTACCTATTATATCAGTCTGTGAGGCCTTGGCCTTCATACAGACGGTATCAGTTTGAGAACTCATCGCAAGAGTGCTTTTCTGCTCAGACTTAACTTTAACTTGCTTATTAGGTTCAAGAAGACTTTTCATGCTACCACATAATAAGCCTTCTAATTTACTAATTTTGGCTATTAATTCCAAATTAGATTGTTTTAGTGACCTATTTTCAAGATGGGTTAGTTCATGTCCCTTGTCGAGCAGGTTTAATATCCTGCTTGTGACAGGAAACTGAAATTCCATTGACTCAGAATCCTGATCCACTGGTGAGGGACCCGAAAAAATAACATAATCGGCATCATAATTTGACATAGAAGGGAACTTAACGTCTACAGGGCTAGAACACCAGCATACCCCTTGGTGTGCACTAGACATTGGATTGACAGTGGCACCAATTTGTTCAGAGGTAAGTGCAGCATTGTCCAAAGGTTCCTCTCTAGAGTTAGCAAATTGATTGTTTAGAGCAGCCCCGAGAGTGGAAACAGGCCCTGTATGTAACTCTATGGAAGAAACACTATGATCAAGATTACGTTGAACCATATTGTGCAGATAAACGTTCACGATAACACATTTACTACCCGATGTGCGGGTTGATGGACCTAAAGAAAGATGTGTACGTTTAGACATGTAAGGGATTTCAATCAGGCTCTCACCCAGGTCTTGCCTAGCATGTAGCGTGCAATAAAACCCTTATTTATTTTTGTCTATAAATTCAATATTCTGAATGATATACCACTCATATCACACCCTCAAAATACCCCCCAGGTCACACTGAACGAGGAATCAGGCTAGTTTGTAAAGGTAAATATTTATTTATTTATTTAATGTTCAAAACACTCATACGTTTTTTATATATACATATATAAAAAGCGTATGAGTATATATATAAACATATATATATGGGACAGCAATCACCAAGGGGTGACAATACGATTCAAAAATAAGCAAAGCAATTGAATTCATGTACACTAATGCAGACTAGAAACACAGGAAAAAGAACAGTTTTGTTTAAATACAAATGAGCAGCAAGTATTCATAATGAAAGATAAGGTCTAGAGTTTATAGGCAATCTTCCCTCCCCAACCAAGAGAGAAAAACGTTTTTGGAAATGGACTCTTTTAAAATGACAGGTGAAAATGGCTTTGAGAAATTCTGCAAAATGGTAAAGAATTCTCAAATGGAGATAGATTCTAAGGAAAGCAACTCCTAACACACATGAGCTATAATATAAACAACCATACACACTTGAGATCAGGATGGGATGGAAGAAGGACTTTGAAATGGGCAAAAGGCATATGTAACTTTGGCTAAAATTGCAAATTCGTGGCAAACTTTCACTATGCTATATTGAAAACGGGTTAAATACACTGTTCCATGATGCGGTTTTGGATGTAGCTAAGGGTCCTAGGTATCAGTGAGAGTTGAAATTTTGTTTCTATCTTTAAAATTGAAGAAGTTATAGAAGCTTTAGTGAGAGGCGTTTTTGAAAAATAGGCGCAAAATGAAAACAGAAATTCGGTTTTAAAAATGACAGATGGGTTTTCTTATACTATGTCAAGGACTATGAAAAAGAGGATGCTACACATGAACCTTCACAGCTACGTGGCCAGCGCAACCAGTCCGTGGTGGATACTCGATTTCTGGGATTTACTTTAGTTATTCAAAATCACTAGGGAGTTATGGTTTTGTAACACAGGTGAGACAATCAGCGCAAGAAGGATTCTAACAATACTATGATCCTGAATTAAAGATGGGTTGGGTTGAGATTGGGAGAATACAATACAGATATGCTATGGGTTACTGTTCTTCCTGTTATATTTACAGTCCTTTATAATTAAATTGGTGGATCAGGTCTACTGGCAGCAAGGCACCATGGAAGGATTTGGATCAGTGGCGCGGTTCTAGTCAATTCTGGATTGCGCCTCAGGCTGGATTAGGATGGGCCCTTCTGGTTACTGGACACGGTAGATTACTGGATGCATTTTTCAGTGGGCAAGCCTTAATGGTATCAAGCCAAGAAAAATCAGAATTGTTCTTTTAAGTTCTGGAGGTTTGCAATTGGGTCAAGCTAGCAATAGTTCAGCAATGCTAAGTCTGGATTCTGCAAAGAAATCTGGATCTTCAAAGAGTTCTGGATTCAGCTACAAGATGAAGAGTTCTGAAATAAGGTGCTGCACAGACATTTGGATGGGTTCTGGAAGCAGTGTGTGTCTATGTGTAGTGAAACTCCTATCTTTATACATTACACAGTTTATGGCGTGGGCAGAACTTCAAAACACACCCCCATGTCTGTGAGTGGCTACAGGCATTTGCTTTGTCCTGGTTGGCAGTCTGAACAGAGCTGTCATTCTTACAATGGGGTTTAGGAACTCCCACCTTGCTTTCTACCAAAAGATAACTTTTGCACAAATGTACATTTCTAACATCATGTACCCTAATAAAATTGGACATATATATTTTATATTTGACTGTCTACATTCACATTCACTCCCCATCCTTGTGCAAGCTGTCTTGGTCATTCTATGGATTTTTATCAATTTCAACTATAATGATTTGGATTAATCATTTCTAATTCGGTACATCTCTGGGCGCTTATCAGTGGATCAAGTTCATACAATTTTAGGTTTGCAACATTGATCGTTCTGCTACAATAAGACATTTTTCATAACGTTGGTTCCATAAATGGTACAAGTTTCATCAATGTCTTCCAATCACAAGGCTGAAATTAGTTTAATGTCTACTAATTTTCAGATTTGTTCCTCTTTAGGTTGCTCATTTAAAGAGTTCTAAATTTTAATCAAACATAAGGATTTAACATCAAAGATCTCCTTTGTAACCTCCCATTCTCAGGTAGCAGCTGTCCAGTCTTTTGATCAGTGGGGGTGTGTTCCCTTCCTGGAGGGGGAAGTTCCTGTAGTTCTTCGGCTCAGCCCCAGACGAAAGTCTACTGAGGTCCCATTGTACTGCTGGTTGTCATTATGCAGGAACCATTAGCATCACTTAAGCCTTCCTGTAGCATCTGAGATGTCAACTTTCCCAGGACAGGCCCTGTCAGATCAGAATTAAATAGTTGATTGGCTCCAGACTGGGTTCCTGTAAGACTCACCTACAATCTTTTATTTAAAAGATATAGTATGAACAGAGTTTATAATGGTTTGGGACATTTTAAAGGAATTAAGCCCCTCAAAGAAAAATGCTTTAAACAGGTGGATTTTTCACTTCCTTAGGAAAAAGAAAATACTTTTAAACTGGGTTTGACAGCCAATTTCCTTAGGCAGCTGCCAGGCAGTGATGCCTGGATTCCTCTGACTGCCTGGAGAATCCATGATTTCAGCACACTTTCCTTTCCATTAATTCTCTGGTAAAAGGACTGAATTTTTAAGGGCATTTTTGGATTTTGCCCTTCTGTGGCCTTGTTTCAGGTGACAGGTGACAGATGACAGGTGGCAGATGACAAATGACAGGTGACAGCAGTGATTCCTGTTTTTACACCAACTTTGGTTGTGTGTGTGACAGGGTGTGCAGCTCTTTTGTGGTTTGTGAACCATGCACAGTTTTGAAGATTTGGTGTGCACAGGGTTATTTCCTCCATTTTTTACAGTTTCCTTTCCCCATTGGCAAAGGGGTGCAGTGTGGCGCATTGGTGTGGATAAAAATATTCCACAGACCTTTCCGCCATTACAGTTGATGCCATCATTGATATGTCAGAAATTGGTTTAGAACCAAAGCTAGGATTTTGATTTACTGATGCAGTGGATGGTTCTATAACACTGATAAAAATATGCTGTATGGAAATGTCTCCATCAAACATGTCTTTAATGCAAAAGGATTGTTTGATAGACGTATCTGCCTATTTGTTATGGTCACACACGTCTATCTCCCCCTTCACAGTAAGACACTCCACATTAACAATATCACTGGCAATGCTGCTCCTATTGGAGTTCAGCACAGAAGGCGAGCACTCGACTTCATGACTCTCTGGAGTCTCTTGCACTTGCTCATCAGCCATCTTTAGGTTGTCAAGATGTTTTATCATGGCCGCAAACCTGGGAGTGGGAACAGCGAGTTTGGTTGATTTCCCACTGCGCAGATTACTCGCCATAATTGTATGACATTTATATCACACGCTCACCACTAAAAATCTTTGTTGGAGTGCTTAAATCACATTTACCTAGCACACATAAATGCTAAATATAAGCATTGACAATTGATTTTCAGTGAAGAGTAAACACTTGCACCTCGTTGCCTGCAATTTCAGAAAGTCAGCGGGAACAGGCTAATTGACTAATAAAGCTTCCAGTCACCATGCATATCTGAGTGGAAGATACTTTTAACACTCGCCACGTAGTATTACTGAATCACGGCAAACTGCATCATATAATTGCTTCAGCAAACATCACAACGTCAGTCTCAAAACCTTGCATTAAGATATCCACATTGCAAATGTTTAATTTATCAGAGCATACGCTTTCTCTCGCCTGTAACAGCGAGTGGCCCATACCAACAGGACCTACCACACGTGACATCCAAATGTAAATAGGAAGATACAGCTATGCTGCACTACGAGCAGTGGACAGCAGCCAGTCCACTTACAGCCCACTTGCTCAGAGCGTGCGTGCAAGAGCGCACGCTCAGGGCTTCTTAACGGCTGTGAAAAAAGGGGGGGTGGCCTCCTGGGATAGATGCAGAAAAGAGCGTATTTGTGAACTATAATATCAGTGTTTCCTCGTAAAATATATTAGAAATGTTTTAAAGTGCATTACAATGTCTGTAGTGGCGTTAGGTACGAAGTCTGTAGTCTTTGATGACTTCAATAGAGCCCAACAGGATAGACATGCTAGCCCTCCTGACAGCAGACAGCCCACTTACAGCCCACTTGCTCAGAGCGCGCGCTCTTATAACCGCTAATGCTTGCACTGCACTGCGTGTTGGACCCAGTCAAACAGCTCACCAACCAGACACCGAATAACCTCTTCACAAAGCACCTAGAAGCCTAGCTCAATGCTGTTGGTCCCCAAAGACAAGTCTGAGTATGCTTTTTACGCATGCGCGCTCGAGCGAACCTGTTCCTGTCTGTCGGGTTGATTGTAGTGGCAACCTTCGTACAGGTTGTTTCATCGCGAACGAAGGGTTTTGAAGTTCGCTACTGGTAAGTGGACACGGCACTCGGTTGGGACACGCACTGTATTGATTTTGTATGGCTGACTTACAGATGGGGTCCTAATGTCAAATACTACTTGTGTCTTGTTGATACAGGTGAGTACTGACCACTGCTGTGGTATGACTTGAGAGCAGAGGTCCGGTTCCATCGGTCGTGAGGTTTCTACTTTTTTCACCTTATTTGGTTTCACTACCTTCTTTGGTGGGGTTCCTGTGACTCTTGTTATGGGAGAATGAGAGTATGGGACTAGTGAACACTGTGGTGGTGTTTGGGTATTGTGGTCCCCTGTTGGTGCCGACATTCTTTTCACCCACAAGGACTATAGGATTATTATTTACACGTTGAGGTGAATTGAGCATGGGTTACAATAATCTACAGTCAATGCTTTTCTTCTAAGTGATAACGTTAATAGTACCACTTGAGTTACTTTGATCATTATTAATTTGTCGTATTGGGACTGTGTTGGTAGACCCTTTTTCACTGTGCCTTACACTTTAGTGGATAGCGGTGGATGTTTGAACTAGGTTTTTGTTCACGTTATTAGCGCCCTAATGGGGACTTGTCTGTACTCTTGCAGGTGCTCCTTCCTGAGTGGATTTGACTTGAGGAACATTTAGGCTTACCATGCCCTGAAGATGGATTGTTTTCCAATTCGAAACGCGTTGGCCATATAAGAACACCTATTGGAGCCTAGTTGGATATATGTGTTGCAAAGAAGTCATTTGGAGCAGTCATGCTGTTGTTTTAAAAATTGCAATAGTCGCATTTGGAAACGGAGCAAGAAGCTATCTCTATTATATGAACTGTAACTAAACACAATAATACTGGTTACTACCCTTTTTGTTAAAAATACAAGCCCTATGAGTGAATACGGGCACATTGTGAAGGATACTTTCTTCTTGGGTTAGAATGAACAGAAACTGTTTTTTGTGAATGAATAAAATTTTGCTGCATATATTATTTATTTGAAGTCTACTTTTTTGAATTTGTTGTTCTATTAAAACTCCTGTTTGAACTACGTTCTCTGAATATCTATGTACAAACCTTGATAAAAATTTGTCTTATCCAATTGAAAAGTGGGACTTTAATGTGATGCAAAGTCCCAGAATAACAATTTGTTAAAATTACTGTGGGTCCGGAGGGACCCTTTTGAGTGCATCCTGGGGGTTACTGTACAGTGACGTATGGTTTTGTTTTTCCCCAAAGACAAGGAACCAATGATATTTGGTAAATCCCCGTCCCCATCCCCTCTGGTCCAGTTTAAAGGACCTTAGTGACTTTTAAAAGACCTATCCTAATCCAATGATATTTGATGCTCAAATGAAATGCCCGAGCTCCTATTTTAACCCACAAAGACCCCTTTTGTTCTCAAGGTCTGCATTTGTGTTTCCTTTACTGGGGTGGGTCCATAGTGTGTGGAATTAGTTGTGTGTGTTGTTATTTATTAAAGTTCCTATTTTTCTAAGATCTCGGCTGGACATTCTCTTATTTTGGTGCCACTTTACTATTGCTGTTTGTGTTACAGCTGTATGAGCTCTCACCTCACCTGAAGACTATAGTCTGCCCTCGGCCCATGCTACCAATAGAGGCAAAGGAGGTAGCATACTTGTCAGGCTGTACCTGGTTCACCTTTATGAATGGGATCACTGCTGGTTTAGTAGTAATGTTGGCCTAAGAAGGCATTTTAAACACTACTCATCATTGTTCTCCTGCAGAACCACAGTGGCTTCATCAAAATGGATGTTTGGCCTTTCCACACATGTAAAAGCACATCTCGTTTGTGAATAAGGGGTTCAGTCTTCCATGCTTGCAAGCCCCCCTGCATGGATGTCAATTCACCAAAATGCCTGAGGTAGTTGAAGTGAAATCTCCGAACCAATGGCATGATGGGCAGTAGCTCACTTGAATTGTGTCTCCAATGTCTGCATAGGACCTGATTGCACATGACTTTTGGACCTGATTACATCTCAGGAAGTAACATCACATTCAGCTCGAATTTTGCGTAAATATTTAGATGGTGAGTTGGGGTTAGGCAATATTGGTGGGGTTGGGGTACGTGAGGTGAGGGGTGTACTGTCAGTGGGGTTGGGTGTGGGGGTTCCCCCCCACTTTCTATCAGAAACAATTCTAGCAAAAATAAATCGAGGAAAAATGATTTGAGCAAAACGAAACGATCAATAGGCATATAACCAGATCCTATATAGTCATGGAAGCAGTCATGATATGCCAAGGGCAAACCAAGCAGAGCCATCACTGACCAGGTGAAGTGCCTTCATATTCTGTAGAGTGTCACATGTCCAGACTGTGCCATAATATGCTAAGTGCAGCTTCATGTACCCAGGTAGTGACATCATATGTGATTTTAATCGTCATATTGCAGTCGTTGTCATTGTATGAAAATGACTGGCTGATGTGCCCAAGTACTGCCAACGTAGGCCAAGGTCAGCCTCAGACGTACGTACACCATGTAAAGCCTGACAGGCTAAATATAGAAATCAGAAGACACACACATGCCCTGGGGTGTGGAGGTGGGGCTGATGATGGGATGGGTATTAAGGTAGGCAGATTCCAGGTGGTCTTGGGCGGGATAATGCAGCATGTATGGGGTACATGGTGTAGCCTGTTTAGGTTTTCTAATAGTACAAAGCAAACTGAATAACCTCTTGATCATCTAATTTGAGGTATAGTGATTTTCTGAGGATCACACAATTTGATCATGTGAGGAAGCCTGGATTTGGTGGAAGATGTACACTTTCGCAATCTCAAGTTCAGCAAGTAGGCTATATGTCTGCAGTCGCAATCTCAAGTTCAGCAAGTAGGCTATATGTCTGCAGTCGCAATCTCAAGTTCAGCAAGTAGGCTATATGTCTGCAGTTGTATATTAACCTAGATTAATTTCTACATTGTAGTTTGCCAAGAGCGGGCCCAGTTCTCTGTGCTTAATACAGCTGATTTGCAAAGCACTATACCACATGCTATGTTAACGTTAACATGTTTAATGAATCTTCAATCAAGTATGATGTATTCTCTTGTTCTCGCCATACTTGGTCATTTTTCGACTTTGCAACTAATATACCTTCTGTTTCCCAATGTAATGGTAGTCAGTGATACAAGTCCGAGTCATCTCGGCTGGAATTCAAACCTGTGACAGGTTGTAGCAAGAACATAGTTACTAACAGCAAACACTTATCTCACTGAGCCATCACCATCCATTCCAATGCACTGTGTAAAAATGCTATTTCTGAAATGTGAAACAGTACAAAGGACAGTGCTTCTCACAGTGTGCAATTAAGTGTCACACATAACATATTAAAAGGCACACGTAACCAAACTGAAAACGTAGAAATGTCACAACCACTTACACAGGATCCCATACAGTAGCAATTCCTAAAATTTGTCATATTAGGTTATATTGTGGAAACATTTTACATTGCTTATGCCAATATTCAAACGTTTTAATGCCAAGCACCCCCCCCCCTTGAGTAAACATGCTGTTGCAGAGCCCCCCTCCCCTTGATTAAAAATATTGCAGCTGGGCCCGCTAGATGTAATTTCTGTTTATATTTTCTATAAAAAATCAATCACCATATCCCCTTTTGGAAGTGCCTCGCTGGCGAACCCACCCCGCCCCGCCTCTATTCCCCCCCCACACCCTTTGAGCCCCCCCCCCAGAGGGGGCAGCCCCACAGTTTGAAGACCACTGCAATAGATTTATAGATTAACCTCTCACTCTCGCCTGACTTCCTTGTGTTGTTGACTCGGGGAATAATGAATGTTTGGAAAAGAAGGGGCACAGTCACTGAGTGTCAAAATCCACATGATTTATCTGAGGCCAATTTGTTTCACAAAGCAACACATGTTGGGCTGAAATAAATCACTTTTTGACACTTATGTGAATGATCACGGCACTGCCAGGGGTCACAGGGGCAGTGCCGGGGATAACACATGAAAGGCCTGGGGTAGTATTTGCATCCTCCTGCGACCTCTGATTCATGTCTCTGGCCCCTTGTTGCCCCAGATGTGTGCAGCGCCAAACTGTGATTTAAAAAGTGGACCAGGATGTGCCACCACAGATGCACACACTCTGATACTATTTGTGAATCAGGTGCAACAAATCTTTTCATGCAAGTGACTAGTATGGAAAACAATTTTGTGAATCTGACTCTGTACATGTAAGTGCAAAAGCCCTTTGATAGACTGGGTACTATTAAACGGGGTCACAACATCAGCGTTGATTTGAAACGGCCAACTCTCCAGCTGCCAGTGCTATTTAACCCCTTCAGTGCCAGGCTATTATGCAAGTCTATGCAAAAAGGACGAGCATTCTCGCCCTCGGCACTTGGCAAGCATTGGCAAAGCCAATAGTTTTGGCATTTATTGATGCTCTTTGCATGTTCAATTTATAGGCTCCTGGGTGCAAGGAGGAATCCACAAAATAGAAGGGAGTGAATTTAACAGAATGCCAAGCTGAATTAGACTTGGAGCAATCAAATACATTTTTTAACATGCTCACAAATATGAATGCATGTTATTAGATTTCATAAAAGGCAAGGTTGGGGGTCACGACATTGTAACCGGTGTAATTTTGCCCCAAAATAATCAACGATTTTACTGTGTAACTTGTGAGGGGCTGATGCGTGCTGCGTCCAGTGGAGAGCCACGGAATACGGATGGGTGCATGCAGTTATCTATCTAGTTTGTTAGGGGGCGTGCGCATGCACCGCTTGAAGCCACTCTCTGGGAAGTGAAACGGAATCTCCTGAAGGCTGTGGCAGTGTGTGTCCCAAATGCGGCCCAAAAGAGTCCTTTGTCCTGCAACCATAAAGTATTTATTATTTGCCATCGGAGGCAGCCTGTGAACTCCAACATGCATTGTATCAAGTTCGCACATGATTATCCAGTCACTTCAATGAACGCTCACTTTTGCAAGACTCCAGGAGATGCACAGTAATGCCTTACACATTCACTTCTCGAAAGCACACAAACTCTAACACGTAACACATGGGCAGGGCATTGCACCTCCTGGTGGAACAAACAATGAATACTTCCCATGTATTATACAAAAAGAAGTGAAGTTACCTCCGCTTTTTCGGGACCAACTTCATCGACTTTCATGACCTTTCCATGCAGTTCAGCTACATCTTTAAAAAGTCCAAAATAAAGATGGCATAAGGATGGGTAATGTTTCCTTTTTTTAAGAATTATAGACTACTAGCAGAAGTACCTGTTCTGGGAACGGGTTCGGTAGATAGACATTATAACACTAATCAATTGTTCAAAATGAATGATCCTATAGGTCGCTGTTCCGCCTCGCCCTTTTGTGGTTCATTACGATGCAAATATCTCAGAAACCTTGCATCCGAGGCCAATGAAACAAGGTTTTCGAGGTATTCGACTTCTGATTTCGTTCCTCGTGTCTAGACTGGTTGAGAAACAACATTTTTTGTTTCCCTTCACTATATCAGCAGGCACCATCTCGCAAAAATCCTCTGGAACAGTAATTTCACCTAAAGGGGCCACCTTTTTTGTTTCCCTTCCTGCTGAACATGGTTTACAGCTTCGCTGGCAAACACCATCTCACAAACATCCTCTGGAAAAGTAATTTTACTAGATGTGGCAAAATGTGGAATGCTACCTGCCTTCACCATTGCCTCTCAGGTGCATTCGCCTCTAATACATTTTTTGTTTCCCTTCCCGGTGAACATGGTTTATGGCTTCATCGTCAGGCCACAAACTCACAAAAAATGTTTACTTTTGGTGAAATCCGGGGAATGAGATGGCGTGTCCAAATGTCATGTAGCCAAAAATGTCCAGAGGGTACTAACAGGCAAGTATGCAAAATGTGGTGCAGATTGGTGAAACGGTGTGGAATTGTGTAAGGAACAATGCTTCGCCAAGCCACAAACCCACCAACAAATATTGACTTGTGCTGAAATCCAGAGAACGGGGTGGGGTGTTCAAACGTCATAAAGTCAGTATAGACTGGAGGCTCCTAACAGGTAACTTTGCAACATTTGGTGTAGATTGGTGAAACAGTGTGGAATTATATAAGGAACAATGCTTTGCCAAGCACAAACCCACACATCCCGCCACAAACCCACAGACAAATTTTGACTTTTATATATAGATAGATTAAATAGAGCAGTTGGAATATGCGCGACACACCTTCTAGCACTCTCAGATGACAGGGCATCTTTGTGCCAGTGTGCTGGCCCAAACAACCCCCCGTGGTTTTACCCATCACAGGAGTTGCATTTATTCAAAGAATTGCAAGTCACACACCGATTCCGGAATCCCAGAGTCAAAGATTTCAGCTTTCCTTCTGAGCCAGCTCTTTTTATATGCATCCAAATTTGAATCCAGAAATCCATCCAGTCCTATTTGGTCATGTCCTCTGCAGATTGGAACTGCCAGACTGTTTGCATGGTACGTTGGGCCGCTCACTGTAGTAGGTGACGGTTCCAAAACCTATTGCTACTTGTACGGCCTTGAGACACTTGCCACACTGCCTATGGCAGTTCTACCTATGCAGGCCCCCTAGACTGGCCTTAGCGCTACTATGCTCTAACCTAGAACCTTGCATAGCACACCGTTCCGTGCATCTCTATATAGCTAAGTGCTCACAGACCCTAGTTCCCCTTCATCTTGGCACCCAGCTACTAAGCCTCCAGCCGACAGCCCACAAACACCCCCACCCTTATAGAAGACCTCAGCTGGCTTTACATCCACAGAAACGTGAGCATCCAGCGCATGCCGGCCTCCCGCCTCATCACCATGGTCCCCCGCCTAAGGAGTTCCAAAGCATCCACGAAGTTCAATCACAGAACCACAGCATTCAAAAACAACCTGACTACCTACAAGCTGAGGCCATCCTTATCAACCTCATATTACACCAAAACCTCTCCACATCCTACCTCATACATGCATCACACATACACATTAAGTATGGCCAAAGTACTCCCCAACTCACTTACTATCCATGCATTAGCATTGCTCCCACAGATGTAGACGTTCAAACCACACACAAAACCTGTCCCTACCACCTCCCAATTAACGAACAATTGGGGCGGTAACAGATAGCTGGATACAATAAACCTCACACGAGAAAACCCAGCCTCTTCATCCTCACAACCTCCCCTACACACTTCCACTGCTAACTTCACAGGGCCTACCCTGGGACATAAAAGCATGGTAACAGAGAACTTATCCAGTCTTGAAACACATAGCCCAGATCTACCCTTCCGCCGCCATCCCACGCGGTACCTTGACACTTCATCAACCACTACCCTAACTATTCAGCAAAGAAACGAAAGACTTAGCGACAGGACAAAAGCCCTTCCCGCCTCCAGAAACCCACATCAGCCCAAGGAACCAATCCCTCCTGCAGCCTTCACTGCTAAAGACCAACTAAGACTAGACTTTAGCGCCATGACGGAAACCTGGCTGCACCCTGCAGCCGACCCGTCCCTTGCACTTGCCTTAACAGATGGCTATTCCATCATCAGAAAAGACAGGACAATCTCAAAAGGAGGTGGAGTTGCCTTCATTTACAAAACAAACCTTAGCATAAGGGAAACACCAAACCAAACCTTCCCGTCAGGTGAATTCTTGTCCGCCAAAATAACCCTCTCTGCTACAGCATCTCTCTCAATGCACCTCATTTATAGGCGTCCAGGCCCCAACTCCTCCTTTGAGGAGGACATAGCCTCTCTACTGACTACATACATAAAACCTATCTCCAAAGTTCTCATCTTAGGGGACTTCAACCTATGAATCAACGACAGTACTGACACCCAAGCCTTGGCTCTGGCCAATACCACCGAAGCACAAGGCTTCACACTGCACACTGCGGGCCCTACACATGCCAAAGGCTGCGCTTTGGATTGGCTTGCTGACCACAATTGGATCCCTAATATTCCTAACAAGGAGCCCCGCCCCTTGGTCAGATCATGACACTATACTGTTCCCCATCAGCACATCCACACAATCAAGCATTCCTACCATGCTTGCACCAGCGACCCAGGCACGCAACCATCACAAAATCGTGCCTTCAAACATGCTTCCCTTGCTCTCACCGCTCATCGCATACACGGATAACGTCGCCAATCCAACATCCTTGGTAGCGACCTATAAACAGACTATGGAGACAGCTATTAACGAAATAGTGCCACTGGGCATTCTCAAAGCAAAACCGATAGCCCATATGAATCATTGGTTTACCTCAGAACTTAAAGACTTCCGCAGTAAAAAAAGAAATGCAGAAAGTAACTGGAAAAAACACCTACTCACAACAAACAACACTTCACCACCCTAGCTACAGAATACAAAGAAGCCACCTTCCAAGGTAAGAGAAGTGCATACAATAAGCGTATTGAAAATACCAATTCTGGCACCAAAGAGCTCTTCTCTGTCCAATGGGAACTAGAATCACCATCACAGACCCCAGGCCATTGCATTGAGGACCAAGACTGGTGTGAAAGCATACAAAGGGCACTCCTGGACAAAATCACATCCCTCCAACATAAGATTAATTTAAAAAATGGAAGCTTGCTTCATCTGCTCAACCCACCACTGTGGAACACAATTCACCAAAATCATACCCTAGGTTTTAATTCACACCTCTCACCGTAGTTGAAATCATTAAAACCATAAAAGGCCTAAAAATTGACACAGAATCCAAATCCCAAAATACCATCTACCTCGCCATTCAAGCCTGGATGGCTGAATACGAAATCTGTCTTAATGACGATAAAACAGAGATTCTGAATGTAGGTAGCCCTTCAAGGCTCAAGAACCTCCCACCATCATACAAAAGCTTTTATATCGATGGCAACAGTATCATGGTAGCCAAAGAAGTCAAAACGCTAAGGGTTATATCTAGACTCATCACTAACCCTTACCCGACAAGTTAATGCCATCACCTCAGCCTCAGCATACACTGCCAAACTTATTACAGTATGCAGACCCCTCTTACCTCCGGAGAACTGCGTCACTCTTGCCAGAGCACTGATCCTTTCTAGGATTGACTATTGTAATGCCATTTTTGCAGGCTCTTTGGTGAAAAACTTTAAGAAATTTCAGACAGTTCAAAATAACACAATCAGAGTGGCACTCAGTATACCCAAATCAGACCACATAACTACAACCAGAAGAAACATTCATTAGCTCCCAGTAAGAGACCATATTAAATGCAAAATACTATCACCCACACACAAATGTCTCTCCAACACCGCCCGCTCTAACTCTCTAACCAAATCTCCAAAGTACACTCCCCTAGACCAATCCGATCTGCCTATATTGGGCAATTGACTATGCAAAGATTCAAAAGACAAAAAGCAGGAAGCTCCAGCTTCCCTGTCATCACAGTCAACTACTGGAATGCTATGCCCATGGACAGACCTGTCACTATGGTCCTTCCGTAGTAAACTTAAAACCTGGCTCTTCAACCAAGACATTAAGAATCAACCTCAAGCCCACCTTTGAGCACTAGGTACCCCCCTAGCTTTTGTCCTTATTCTGCAGTCAAGGCATGCACAGTGGAACCTGGAAATTGTACTCTGTACATATAAGAACGTAATGAAATTGACTAAGCATGAAATGTAACCGTAACCACTTGTGGTAATGTAATAGAATAAGAAATATCAATACTATACCTTATCAACTATGTAAATGTATGATCTAGTTTTGCGATGTAACCATATTCTTAAGCACAAGCGCCCAGATGTCTAAGGTTTAGGTGCGCTATATAAATGTGATACAAAATTATAATAATGATAATAATAAAAAGACTGAGAGAGCCAAGCCCATATATGGCCATTCCCACCCAGCCTGTTACCCACCAGAGGAGCAGACCTGCAGTGTATAAGCAGGCGGTCTGTGGTGGGTGCGTGTGTTTGAGGTGCTTTTAGCCTGGAGTACGTTATTATTTGTTGGTATGCTACACTATTTGTTGGTATGCTACACTATGCCCTCTCCTTCCTTCCATTTCCTCCTCCCACGTCCCTCCCGCCTCCCAACATGCCCACCACCCCTCACTGGCCTTCCCTACACCCATGAAAAACTGTAGCCTAACGCGCACACGTATGTGCTCATATTGATTTCCTGCCTGCAGTCAGGTGAGCCACACTGCCCAGAGACCTCCAGAGCCTCTAATTTGAAATATTGATGCCCCCAGACCCCATGTGCACCATGTTCCTCTGGCCGCCTCTCCTTACTTCCATTTCCTCCTCCCACATCCCTCCTGCCTTCCAATGCGCCCACCACCCCTGATTGGCCTTCCCTAAACCCACAAAAAACTGTAGCCTAATGCGCACACATACGTGCTCATCTTGATTGCCTGCCTGCAGCCAGGTGAGCCGCACCGCCCAGAGTCCTCCAGAGCCTCTAATTTGAAATGTTGGTGCCCACAGGCCCTGCGTGCACCACGTTCCTCTGGCCCCCTCTCCTTACTTCCATTTCCTCCTCTCGCATCCCTCCCGCCTCCCAACCTGCCCCCCATCCCTGATTGGCTGCTTTGGTGCCTTTAACCACCCACTCCAAGGCAGCCCTCTGCCCGGCAGCCCCTGCAGCTAAGGGCCCCAAGGCAAAGGGCGGCTCCCACAGAGGCGGCTCCAGACCATGTCTGCAGGTGTCAGCATGGGAAGCCAGTGGCCAGCCATCAACCAGCAGCGACAAATAAGGTAGAGGTGGCCAGAGTGGGGAGTAGAGCGATCACTCTACTCTGGAAGCCCCGCCACACAACAAACCTACTTACATTGTGATAACACTGTGCTTGCACCCTCCAGGATAGCACTGTGATTATTGGCTTATGTCCTCTAGGATAACACTGTGATTACTAGCTTGTGCCATCTAGGATAACACTGTGATTATTAGCTTGTGTCCTCTAGGATAACACTGTGATTATTAGCTCTCCCCCTCCAGGATAGCATGTGATTATTAGGTTGTGTCCTCTAGGATAACACTGTGATTACTAGCTTGTGCCCTCTAGGATAACACTGTGATTATTAGCGTGTGTCCTCAAGGATAACACTGTGATTATTAGCTTGCGCCCACTAGGATAGCACTGTGATTAGTAGCTTGCGTCCTCTAGGATAACACTGTGATTACTAGCTTGTGCTCTTTAGGATAACACTGTGATTATTAGATTGTGTCCTCTAGGATAACACCGTGATTATTAGCTTGTGTCGTTGGGGATAACACTGGGATTACTAGCTTGTGCCCTCCAGGATCACAATGTGATTACTAGCTTGTGCCCCCTAGAATAACACTGTGATTATTAGCTTGTGTCCTCAAGGATAACACTGTGATTACTAGCTTGTGCCCTCTAGGATAACACTGTGAATATTAGCTTGCGCCCTCCAGGATAGCACACCCACAGCTGCTTTTGAACCACATTTCTACCTTTGGGGAAGAAAACAGGAGAGAAAATGTTATTCAGAAATTAACAGCAATATTGAGAGCAATAATACCAAGACAGAAAACAAGAAGAGACAAAGAGAAAATGGAAAGGGGAAGAGACAAGAGGAGAAGCATAGTCTCAGGTGGACTGGACTATTACTTACCAGGGATCAATGAAGGAACTAGATCCCATTGACAAGCGCCCCTGCCAGAAGTAGCAGGACGGAGAGCTTACCACCAATAATTAACAGGTGAGCCCTATGGGACGGTACATGCTCACAGAAATTGCACCTTGGGTAGAAGTTTTTGAGCGGCACAATAATCACTGATCAGTGCACTCATGTTTTCTCATATCCATGCAGGAGCAGTGCCACCAATTACTGCCACACACAACTTATCCACAGAGGGAAAGACCAGACGGGGTGATCTAATTCCTGGGAGGGCTGCAACCGTGCCCCAAAGCCTCTGCAGAGGTCAGGTGAGCGTAACACCCCCCCTTACTGAAAAGCCTGTGTTGGGGAAGATGGATAAAAAGGTTGGACTGATTTAAAAACAAAGACACCTCCCGTCCTTAAAGAAGTCAGGGTCAGCAGGACAACAAGGATTACCTAATTAATTTATAGGCTATAGTTTTCATCACACAAAGGGAAGTGAGCTTTGTTAATTTTGAATTTTAACAATATTCACCTATAGTATTGTGCCAAATGGGGAATTAATTAAATTCATATTTTTGGTTAAATAGGCTAAGTATCTACATAGATTGCCCCCACCTTACATAGAAAGTGTCTGTTTAAAGTTCAGGAAAGCCAGCTGCATCTCAGGACACTCTGGAAAGATAGGGCAGCGGTCTGGTCAATCCACTCTCAAAGATGGCCTCCCGCTCTCCGCCATAGGACCCAGTCAGCTTGGAGGCCTTCCTAGAAATAGACAGCTCCACCCAGATGCCCTCTCAGCAATCTCTTCTGGTGTTTCCTTCAAGCTGTCAGATGGTAGGTTTCATCAGCCCTCTCTTTCTCTTGTCTGTCTGTTTCTCTTTTTGTTGTTTTCCTTTTTCCTGTGTGTCCCCTGTCCTAGTGCAATCCCCCTTATATAGCAGCAATGATACCAACAGTTTTACAATCTTGGGGAAGTACCCTGCAATAACTCCTGCCACTAGGATTGGACGGTTAACCTTCTCTCTCCTCCCAAACCCACCCTCCAAGTCAGGATTGGTTTAGAGGTCAATTCCCATGCATAATCACCCTTGGTTCTCCTTTTAACTTTTTGGCAAAACCTAGTTATGTATCACAACTTCATAATTTTACTAGCAACTGCAATAATATACATATTTTCTGATTCAGCTAATCATCGAGAATTAGATAATCCGACCACCAAGTCTGTACCATGTAGCACGGTTATGTGGCTCCTTTCTGCCATTTCCATGAAAGCCACAACAGTTATGAATATGTAAGTTATTAAGCATATCCCTAATTTCATGTTACACCCACTCACCAACTCTCACCATGGGAACATGTTCAGATCAGCCAGAAATTAAGTTTAACTGGCCATTACAGTTCCCTAAATCGCACGTAAATTAATTGTGTTTCCCCAACATCGACTGGAAAATACATAAAAAATGGAACATAGATGAAATCAACCCGCCTTATGATGGCTGAGAAAAAGGCTTAAATGATAATAGTCTGTTTAAATTACTTGTGAATCTTCATGTGAAATAAATGGCCCTCCTCCTGCCTTCTGGCCATTTGTTTTCACTGGCTGAGACTGTGCCCAGAGTTTATTTTATCAGTTTCCTTTGTGTTGGAAGCTTGCTCTTTGAAGTGGGTGCCCCATTTTCACACATATTAGTCATGCTCCAGCCAAGAGTAACTTTTTCTTGTAGTCAATGTTTTCAGAGCCAGCAGATCTGGAAACACTGAATTTCCACACCTTTAGCAGGACATTTTATTGTGGTTGGTCATTAGATGGGAGATGTGACTACCAGGCTGGGAGTGGGGTATTTCCTTGTGAAGTTTTGCCCACATCCAGCAAAGGGGTTTGCCTGGGGCTGACATTTTCCATGAAGACAAAGTGGCTCTTCAAATGTCACTGGGGTTTTGTAGGTGAAACATAATATGCATTGCTTTGTGTCAACTCGCACATCATGTTTTGTTTTCCTGACATTTTTCAGAGAGCAGTGATACTTTTTTCACTTTTTAAAATAGCTTTTATTTGCACATACCTGTGAAGATCGTTTTTGTTTTCAATGTATAAAAATCCTGTATTCCATGTGACAGGGATATTTTATCCCTCCTTCTTTTGTAAATTAAAATTCTGCTTATCCATTGGAAATGAAAGGTAGGCTGCTTGCCACACAGCTCTTTAATTTAGCTTAAAAACAAAAACAAAGTCCAGGCTGTTTTTGTTTCAGTGTTTAAAATCTTGCTATTCATGTGAAAGGGACTTCTTTTTGGGGCCTTTAAATGCAGCCCACATGCCCCGCCCCTTTTCTTCCATGACTATTTTTCGAAGAAGAGCAAGGCAGAGTGGGGTTTCATTAGGGGTAATGTCCTTCATCTAGGAGTGTGCACTCCTATCTCCCCTTCCATCTCAGGGTTGGGGTTATGGCATGCAACACCCTTTTCTTGCTTCTTTTGGGAGTGGAAACTTGACCCTCCCCTTCCGTCTTTGGGTTGGAGGGCATAACACAGCACCCCCTTTCTTCATTCCTTTCCAAGTCCCTGGTGTTCTGACTGGACTGCGCTCTCACCTCCAGGCTGTAAGTTAAGGAGGTTAGTTCTCTAATAAAAGATTTAAAAAAGGATTCAGTACCTTTTTACACACATATTTCCCCAGAAGAGTTACATAGAATGTACAACAACAACAAAAACATACAATTACAACCTAACCTTTTCACCATTTCACAAAAAACATATTATTTATTGTCTTCATTTGTGCAATAACACCAAGTAAATTACTCCCTGTTTTATATTTATATTCATCGTAGTTTCAATCCAATTTTTCATCCTTTCTATTTATTCTTCAGATGTTTCCTGTGCTTGGTTTTCATTTGGCTCACCAATCAGTGAAAAAGCATGTCTGGGATAACAGCTTTTCAACTGATTGATGTGGGCCCACTTTTCTTCTGTCTGTTCTCCTTTTGGGATGCGAATCTTGTAAGCAACAGGTGATATTTTATCTACAATTTCAAAGGCACCACGCCAATATGGGAGGAATTTCTACTCATTGGCCTGATTCCTTTCAAAATTGTACAGGTAAACCTTGTCATCCACTTCATATTCTTGCTTGGTTGTCTTTAGTTCATAGTAGGTCATCATTCCTTCAGCCAACTTTTCTAAATTGCGCTGAGCATAAGCAAAAGCATGCTGGAGGTGCTTCCTTAAATGTTCAATGTACTCATGAGTAGTGGACGCAATTATCAGTGTCTTCTCCTGAGTGCTATAGAGCAGATGCTGTGGTTACACCATTTTTCATCTGGTCATGAGCTCAAATGGAGACATATTTGTTGAAAAAGATGGTGTAGACCTAACAGCCATCAGGCCAAGTGACAATCGACTTTCCTAACTGGGTCCAGAGTCTGCCAAAAACTTTATTAAGATACTCACACTTATTTTGTTGTATCTCTCTACCCCCCCCCACTTGAAGCCTGGTTGTAGGCAATGTGGAGTTTTCCTTTTACCCATAACATCTCCCACATCTTCGTCATCATCTCACTTGTAAAATTGCTTCTTCGGTACTTACTCAATCCTTTGATGGAGGCCGAAACGAGAGAAGTTGTGTTTGATTATTAGTGCAGTAGCTGTCTCCAATTGACAGTTCGGGGCTGGAAGACATTCTACCCACTTTGTGAACAATCATGTCACAATCAACATGTACTTGTTTCCTCTAGAGGAGCCAATCACTGGCCCAATGAAATTGATTTGCAAATCTGACCAAGGCAGTATCATTCCCCTTTTTTATAGGGAGCTCTGTGTGTGAGTGAACTGGGTTGGAATTGAGCACACACAAGACAACCCTTTAGGTAAATGTCAAGGTCTTGATGTGTGAACAGTAGGCAGCCTTGCGCAACCTTTCCAATGTCGTATGAAACCCCCGATGACCGGCAGGGCCCGTGTTATGGGTGTGTTTCAACATCAGACTTCGGAATAGGGCTCTCCTTACCAACAAACCGTCTTGGTTCCAGAACATCTTGGAAAACTTCATCAACCACCGGAGATCCTCTTTACCAGCATAATCCTACTCTGTTAGAGGAAATCTTTAGGGGTCTTCAATGTGACGGGGTCTTCAATCCTCTTTCTGTGCGGTGATCAAATCTGCATATGGGATATCTATACTCCACTGTGCTGTTGAGAGTTTGCTGTTAGCCTGAGTTTGTGACCTGGTAACAGCTGCCGTTTGGATTTCACCCAGCAGGGATTTCTTTTTTTATTAAATCCCCCTGCAGAGCTCCAGTTTTAGCCAGCTGTCAGCCAGGTCATTCCCAGTCTTATCTGACCCATCTATTTTGGACTTACCTCCTATCTTCTTCCAGTAGATGTCATCTCACTGGAGGTCACCAGATCGTTGATTGACTGGATCAGTTTGGCATGCTTTATGGGTTTGTTGTTGGCACAAAGCATCCCTCGATTCTTCCAGTTAACCAGGTGTTACACAAACCCTTTTCTGACATAATCAATGACTATGACCAGTTAATTGAGTTGGTGGTGCACTGCAGTGTGGATGGCTTGATAAATAGCAATGAACTCCGCAACCTGACTAAGTTGGGGTCCTATTTTATAACCAGCAGAGGGTTCTGGGGTATCATTCACCCAGGTATGTCCAATGCCAACCACCAGTTCTTTTATGCTGTTGTTATCAACATGGTAGGAGCACCCATCCACATAAACTGTGGCTAAGCCTTGACACGTGTCTTCTTCATAGACCTTGTGTGGGGAAGTTAAGTACACCTCCATGTTGTTGTTGGTCATTAGACATTCGTTCTCGAGACAGTCTTCTTGAGCACAATCATGCAAGTCCGCCAACCCTTACGCTAGGGGACTCTTCTTGTTTTGGCCATATCTGACCTCCACAGGAAAGCCTTGCATGGACAGAATCCAGGAAGTCATTATGGAATTACTAACATTCCCTGCCTGGATTCTGTCACTTTGTAGATACTGCAAGGGTTGGTGAGGAGTCTTAACAATGATGTGCTCCACCTGTATGAATGGGTGGTCATTTTTCACCGCCCACACCATTGTCAGAAGTGTCTTCTTGCAGTCATTGAATTTTTCCTCCATACAGGACAAAGTGTTGCTCGCGAATGAGTTGACTTTGTTGGCCTTGTCATCCTTTTGGTACAATATCACTGTTAGGCAAGTATCTGAGAACCCTGTCTCCAAAAAGAACTCCTTGTTCTTTATGGGGTAAGCCAAATAAGGAGCCCGGGAAAGGATTCTTTTCAGTTGTTTAACTGCCTCGGATTGTTCTGGACCCCACTCCCACTTGACTCCGGCCTTTAATAAATGGACCTGGGGTTGAGTGACCTCTGCATAGTCTTCAATGAACTTTTGACTTTAATTAGTAAGTCCAAGAATGCTTCTTAATTCTCGCAGAGCAGTAGGGTGTTTTGATTTCAATAAGACTTCCACCTTCTTCGCCTGGAAATTAAAACCCTCAGGTGTGATCTTGTGCACAAAGAAGTTCACTCAGGTCTTACACCACTGTGTCTTCTGAAAGGATAGTTTTGTTCCAGCCATCTGCAACTCGGTTAGAGCATAGCTAATATCTTCTAAATGTTCCTCCACAGTTGAGCTCTTGATAGAAACATCATTCACATAAGCCAGGTTTCCCCTTTGCCCAAATCAGGCATGGCCTTATGTAGGAAGATGTTAAACTCATTGCCAAAGTTTATGTATCCAAAGGGGGTTCGGGTCCATGTGTACTGCTGCCCCCCAAAGGTAAAGGCAAGCTTGTACTGGTCTTCCCTACTCATGGGTACTGGCAGTAACCATTGGTCAGGTCAATGGCAGTGTACACGTTGGACCCCTGCCTAATTGACTGTAGCTCTAGTTGCGAGAGCATGTCTGGGTGGTAGGGAGGTCTCAAGTCATACCTCTGCTGCTCCTGAAAGGGGAAACTGTCCCTCCCCCCAGAGCAGCTTTGGTACTGGAAATTCCTGTCATAATTTTCCATCCTGAATCTCCCTTCTCCCGGGTTCAGGGATCTATTGTCCTAGAACCGGGGACAGAGAGGAGGATTGTTTTGGAAGTTCTGGTTTGGGTAATATCTAGTAATATCTAGTAAAAAAGTTCAGATTGGGAAGTGGAGTGATACTTCTCTCTAAGGGAAGTTTGGAGGGAAGTTTTCCAGGGTAGTGCTTTCCTGATTGGTCCCTCCCTTGGGCCGGGGGAGTCTAGACATACCCCAGATTGGTCCAGTACCCTTGTACCTAGGACTTATGTGGGTGGCAGGGACAGAGGTATCATTGTTCTGAATCCCCGCCTGACTACCATTCGATTGGGTCGGGTTGGGGGTCTGTTAGGCAGAATCATACCACACACAATTAAGACTACAAGTGCAAATACAAATTCACCTTTGGTACAAGCCTGTACTTCACAGTAAAGTGGTAGTGATGGCAGAGCAGCCAGACTTATCTCAAGAGAAAAGTGAGCAGTATCAACAGTTACACAAAGGACAGCAATTACTATGATTCAAATAAACACTGACTCAAGGTTTCTGAGTAAAAGAATATACATTTATTTACACATCAGTTGTAAAACACTTCACTAAATAAAGCAGCAGAAAAATCACACTCTTAATATACTACCAACACCCAATCAATTCTGGACAAGTTAGGCTCAAAATGAAGTGTGAGCAAAATGGCACTCCAGCAATTAAAAAGGGAGTGAAAGACAAGGTTATTCAAAATTAAGCAGCACCAAAAAGTAAGTAGGCAGGGCAATCTAGAAAAGGCTTGCTACAATGAGGATTCAAATCAATAGGCCTGGGCCAATGTTAATGGTTCAGAGTCTTTGCAGAGGATCACACAGTTCAGAGTAGTTTGCGGTTAAGTCTTTGTTAAGAGTTCCAAACAAAGTTGGTCAAAGGAAAAGTTATTTAAAAGAGTAGAGAAGGACAAGCCCTCGGATTGGCGAAAGATTTCAAACACTTTCACTGCGGTCGGATGGAACGAACAACCACGTTAGAACAGTACCTTGAATGAAGAAGAAGGCTGTAGCTCAGGCAAAAGTTCCTGGCAGATCCTGCAGGCTCAGGGTTCCTGAAGCGACTGTCGGACTGACTCAAAGAAGGAAGACTGGAGGGTCCTGCACTGCCCAGGGAAGAAACCAGCAGCAGAGTAAAGCAACAAATAAAAGGTGCGCTCCTTGAAACCCAAAAAGGGTCCAGTCCTCCTGGCTATCCGGTTCACTGCAGCTGCGCACAGCAAATTGGACCAGGGGAGGGAGGCCTTGCTTGGTGTTTGTCAAACTGGTTGGTCTGAAAGGGGCCCCCAGGGGACCCTGACGTCTATGGAAACAAGGCGAGTCACCACACACGATAGAGACGCCAGACACGAGGTTGTATTACCAAAGCTAGGGTTTTATTGCAAAGCAAGAGTCTCAGTTGGCCAACTCGGTCTCGACGCCCCGCGACGTGTATCTCTAGACCTTGTGGGACGCAAGAGAGCGAATTACGTACATCAGTTACATATATACAAAATGCATATCAAACAATCAACTATGTCATGGTTAACACCCCTCTTCATTGGGTTTCTTTGAACTTGGTGTGACGATGGACATCTCCGGCCACTATGACACCTTCACACATCTATTCTAGTAACAATTTGCAATTTGTGAGTGCGTAGGCATCTTTTGGTTATTGAATAGAACATGGCGCTTCTGTTCTTGGAAGCGAGCTACATGCAGAGGGGGTTACATTCCGGACCTTGATATCTATCAGGTGCTATTCGCGTCCTGGGAGCCGACATGCTCTTAGCGGGCTCAGCAAAGGGGGGCTGTTAGAAAAGCATAATTCAAGCCTTTAGCAGTATTATTCCAACATATTCAACCATATAACGAGACTGGCTGGCAGCTGTGAAATGATTAAATGCCCTGCGGCTCTGTTTCAAGGCTACATTAAGGAGGGAGCCGGGCATTCTTCCTGGCGCTGCCTACGTTTGTGTTTCAGCGAAACTCTTGTTATCCTCTCGGCCCTGTGGCCTTGTCCTTTTCATATACAGACAGCATTGTTCCTCAGTCGAGCAGTGTAAGCGAAGAATATACTGCGAAGCAATAGGAACAGAAAGCAATGAGCAATGATTAAAAACAAAATGGTGATTCTTGTTACATCAAAATGGCTGTTCATTAGATCACTCGAAAACATATATTCTGTCGTATCGTGCATGAGACGGTTGGCCCACGGCCACCAAAATACATTTGCGGTCTCGAATTAGATTTCTAGACTGACAAACCCTCCTTTGGCCGTATGCCAAACATCTCATCTATTTATTGAAACCTCCTCTAGTGATGATGAATCTGAAGTACTTATGTCTGAATCTCGCATGCTATCATGGTCATCATTGCCTTCAGTAATATCTATTGCCATCAACTCTTTCATTACTCTCATCTCATTTGGGTCTGGGCTAGTTCGATCATGAGGTTGTTTTTTCTTTGTTAGCATTTGCATGCATCCTTCCGTACATCCCTCAGTTACCTCTGCACAAACTATGGTTAAACAATGTATACAACAACAACACGTTAGGAATATTCCGAACACCACTACTAGTATCGAGACCAGCTTCCATCCCCAAGATCGTAGTATTCCCCAAAACCAAGATCCTATTTCCCAGCTCCCTTCTCCCGTGGGGAGTTCAGAGCTTAGAACGTGCATTTTCTTTATTGCTTCAAAGATCGTGGGGGAATAGTCATTGACATAAACGCAACATGCTGATCCCACTATTTTGCAAATTTCCCCACGATCAACCAGGATTACATCGAGAGCCATTCTATTTTGCAGCATAATTAACCTGATTCCCCTTTCTTCCAACGTCATGTTGAATAATATATCTGTTGTTGTGTTTATTGTATTCTTTAGGATTCTGGACAATTGCCTTATATTATAGGAGTTCACTATCTGTCCTAAGAATGCAACGAATGATTTTGCTACATCAGTTGCTATTAAAACACCGTCGTCAGTCCTTTTGACTCTAGTTCTGGATAATTTGGCCATGGCTGCTGTTTCCAAGAGGAATACTCCTGGGAACAATAGCTCAAGATAACATGTACCTCCCCAGTTTCTGGGCAACCAAGGGTATGCTTTCTCTCCACATATAAAATAAACTGGATCACCTACGTATACTGGTTCTATTTCCCATTTTAGTACCACCGTATTCATACAACCAATATATGTTCCGACCGAAAAAGATCCTTTCTTATTCTGGCAAAACGGGACAGTTCTTGGGCTATAATTCACTGTGTAAGATGGGGGAATCGCATCTTTGTTCCTTTCTGTTCTTACATGAAACGTCATTACAGATATTTTTTCTGGCGGGGACAATCTATCTCGTCTATTTTGTCGTGTTATTTTACGTGTACTTTTCCTCGTGGGCTCTGGGGCTATTACTTGTGCTTTATGGAAAATGGAACAACCCACATGCTTCATTATTATCTCCTCAAACTCATTCATGTTGGTTCTGTCTAATTGACCCGTACTACTCTCATTCCATTTCCCATAGAACATTGCACCTAAAGATGCACTACATGCAGAACTTAATGGTAACGGCTGCACATACCACCCTATTCCTTTCCCAGCATGCTGTGGTAAATGGGCACATACCCAGCAGTTTGTTTTCTTCAGGATTGCATGTGTCATGTTCATGATTAATAATAATGTATTATTCCCAAAACCTTCCCTGTGTTTTTCTTCCATTGGGGGTAGGGTATAAGTGATCACCTGAACCAGGCTTTCAGTAGTGGATATATTAATTACTGGTAAAAACATTTCTAATGGGTGTATTGTTTCTACCCACCATAATATTAGGGCTGTTGATATTGGTGCTACCACGCTCATAAAGCACATCATTATCGTTAGTGTCAGCATACAATTTGTTTTACCATGCGTTTTTCGTAAAGTTATAGTCTTTATAACTGACTCATTTTCAGCAGTGCTGGTGCAGGAGGAGGCTGGAACCGGTCCCGGAATGTTTCTCGTCTTCATTTTTCTTCCTTATCACAGTTCGTTGTGGATATCTCTCTTCGTCGCATTTTCTCTGATGTCTATAAGTTCAATGAAATTCTCCCAGTTCAGTTTTGCCTGTCCTTTTTTGTTTCAGCCTGGATTCGATTATTCGTTTTTAGGCGAGATCACTTGTCCCTTTTTATACTGCTCAGAGGACCTTTGATCAGTTTTTCGCCTCAGTATCATGCGCGCCCAGCTTGTCCGCTCTGGTTCCGGACACATGTACTGTTAATCAATTATCTCACTTGCCATAGTACCATGTGCGCCCAGCTTGTCCGCTCTGGTTCCGGACACATGTACTTTTATGATCGCACTGAGGAGCCGCGAGTCTTGAATTGTCCGACTTGCACAATTCTCACGCTTCTCTCCTCTACACCCCTGGTTCCTTCTCCGTCCATGAGCTGAACCAGAGGTCGACATAAACACCAAAAGAAAAAGAATGCAGATCACCTTGTCTTCCGAGGCCGCAGGTTGTATCGCCTTGCTCCTGGTATCGTATGATCCGTGAACAGTGCCGGTGCACTTTCAGATTCAGGCTTGAAGTCAGCCTGCGGCGCTTCTGCAGGTGCTGGTGTGCGCCGCGCCAATAATGCAGATTCGGTCTTTGGCGTGCTGGCAAGTGCTGGTGGGTGCCAAAGGGGTACACGATTTGTTTCTGCTGGTATTTGCAAGGCAGATTTCACGTCGGTCAGCAGTGATGTCGATTCTTCTGGGCAACGTTGGGGCACTCTTTGGCCTTCCCCCTCTTTGGCAATCGTCTCAGGCTTTGTTTCAAGTTTCACTTCATGTTTTGGCAGATCAGGTGGCTGCACACTGGCAACAGTTTCTTTTGTCTCTGCGACCGCTGTCTCTTTCCAGTCATTGGTGTCAGGCAAGACTTTCAGTGCAGTTGGAATCTTCTTGGCATGGGTGGCATGGATCCACGACTTCCTTCCATCCACCCGGATTGCCGTTTGCGTAGCCAAAAGTACTTGATAGGGCCCGTGCCACCTGGGTGCTAATGATGACTTTCTTTCAAAGTTTTTTAGCAGCACCCAGTCTCCTGGCTCCAGCGCGTGCCCCGGACCGGTATACCGCACGGGTAATGCCTCCTGCAGCTGCTGATGAATCAAACGCAATTTCTGCATTAAAAGGCCACAATAAGTACTAACCACATGATGTTCTATCTCACTGAGTCGTTTTGGCTGAGGTGCGCACCATACATTTGCCGGCCTCCCCATTATGATCTCGTATGGGGAGAGCCCAGTTTTAGCCTGTACAGACGTACGCATGCATAATAGTGCTATTGGTAATGCATCCACCCAACTCAATTTGCTTCCCGCACAAATCTTGCTAATTTTTGATTCAAGTATCCCGTTGTGCCTCTCCACAAGACCGGCAGAACTCGGATGCCTTGAACTGTGGAATCCCTTATCAATCTGGAGACCTGCACATATCTGTAACACCACTGCACCCACAAAATGTGGTCCATTATCGGACCATAGGACACGGGGCAAGCCAAATCTGGAAAAATACTCCTTCAACATTACTTTTGCCTTACTCATCGCTGTGCAGTCTTTTAAAGGATATGCCTCCACCCACTTACTGAATGCACAGATTACCACCAAGACGTATTTTAAGTTTTGGCACTTTTCCATCTCTATGAAATCAAAATGAACTACCTCAAACGGCATGGAGGGCGGGCCAAAACTTCCTGTTGTTGTCACTGTTCCCTTTCCTACATTGTGTTGTAAACACGTGATACAGTTCTGCACCAACCTTTCTGCATTCTTTTTATGTTTGCATTCTGCCATACTGTAGAAAGGTGCTGTATCATTTTCTTGGCACAGATGTGCGTAGGACTGTGGGCCATTGTGACCACTGCAGTCACATATGAATTTGGCAACATCCAGTTTCTAGTTCCCTTGTCCACCCAACAACCCTCCAAATCCAACTCAGCAGATCCCTCTGCCCATCCCTGTATTTCATTGGCCGTAGCCTCGGCCTGCATTTCTTTGACAGTCGCAACTCCATCTTCTATCATACAGGGTACTTCCTCTGTCTGAACCGCCATCATCTTGGTATTTAAATCAGTGGCAGTTTGTTTCACAATCCTGTCTGCAAACGCGTTTCCCTCTCCTATTTTGCATTTTACTTTTTTATGTGCCTCGCATTTCACTATTGCTAGGCGCTTTGGAAACGTGAGTGCAGACAGCAATCGTACAATCAAAGGGCCATGTTGAATTCTGGCACCATGTGATGTCAGAAACCCTCTCTCAGCCCAGAGTCGTCCAAAGTTATGAACCACTCCAAACGTGTACTGACTGTCAGTATATATATTCACGTTCAAATTTTCAGAAATCATGCAGGCTCTGGTTACTGCTATTATTTCCGCAGCTTGTGCTGAATTATAGGGGATTCTTTTACTTTCTACAACACTCTCTAGGGTAGTGATAGCGTATGCGGCAGTTGTCGTGCCATCTGGTAATTTAAAACATGAGCCGTCACAAAATAACTCTCCATCCGGCTCTTTCTGTGGAATATCACTTGAATCAACTCTCCCCTTGGTTTCTTCCTCAGTGACCATTAAGCAATCGTGGGGGGTGATTCATTCTTCCCAATTTCTGTTATGGTTAATGGCATTAATTCTGCAGGATTCAAAGCGCTACACCTCATAATTTGGATATGGGGCGCAAACAAGATAATCTCATATCTTGTCGATCTAGCAGAGGTGAGGTTTTGCGTCTGTGTCCTATTTAATAGAACGTCTATGGCATGTGTCACCATCAGAATTAAAGTGTGCCCCAATACCATCCCTTCCGTTTGTTTCACAGACGCAGCAGCCGCCGCGACAGATCGCAAACATCGTGGTAGTGCGCGCGCTACAGGGTCCAGCGCAGATGAAAAATAGCTGCACGGCCTATTTCTTCCACCTTGTTCCTGTGTCAAAATCGCCAATGCACATCCTTCACTTTCACACACAAATAGTCTGAACATTTTCTTATAATTCGGCGTACCCAAAACTGGAGCCGAGCATAATGCAGTTTTCAATCCATCAAATGCTCTCTGACATTCCTCATCCCACTGCAAAGGCATAACTGCATCCTTTCTAGTCAAATTCACTAATGGTTTCACAATCAACACAAAATTACCAATCCATTGTCGGCAATATGAAGCCATACCTATTATGGCTCTGACTTCTTTTTGTGTCTTTGGAATAGGCATACAAGAAATACTTTCTATGCGTTCTGGCGTTAGTCTTCTCCCTCTTTTCGAAAGTGGGTAACCCAAATAAACTACCTCCTTTCGATTATACTGAAAATTCTTCAAACTAGCTTTATGGCCATGTGCCGCTAGGTGTGACAGTAGTAATACAGTGCCTTCTTTACAAATCTCCTCGGTGTCTGCAGCTAGTAATAAATCGTCTATGTATTGCAAAAGTACACAACCCACGGGTAATTCCAGCATGTCTAGCTGCTCTTTTAATGCTCTACTGTAAATACTTGGACTTTCCGTGTAACCTTGTGGAATCCGTGTAAATGTAAATGATCGTCCTCCTAATGTGAACGCGAACAAGTATCTGCTGTCCTTGTCGACTGGAATACTAAAGAATGCGTTCTTCAAATCTATTACACTAAAATATTCTGCTGAAACAGGTATCATTGTCAATATTGTAGTGACGTCTGGCACTGAAGGAAATTGCGGATGTACTACCTTGTTTAATGCGTGTAGATCAATTATGAAACGGTATGGTACCTCATTACCTCCTTTTTTATAAACCGGAAGGATCGGGCTGTTACATGTACTGCCTGTGATTTCCTTTATTACCCCTAATTTCATCAAATCGGTAACAATACTCTTCAATCCTTTCTCACCTTCAACCGAAATTTTGTATTGGGGTATTCGCGGTAGGGTAACACCTTCTTTTAAAAAATGTTTACTGGCTCTATCTTTAAACATCCCACATCGTTGTCATGCATTGCCCATATACAGGTTGGTACTTTACTTAGGTCCCCTGGTAATGCTTCGGACATGAATTCTGACACAGGGGCATCGTGTGGCCATATCGTTAGAAACACTCCGTCTGCCGTGCAATGTATAACAGAACCTAGTTTTTACAACAAATTCAATCCCAACAAATTGTCTCCACAATTTTCTGTTAGAAGGAAAGGACAATGTTCAGTGAATGGTCCTATGGTAACTGGGACTGGTTTGGACACTGGGTTTATGACTGGTGTACCTGCGAACCCTACACAAATATTCTTTTGCCCTGACAGCGGTATATTCGGAACCAAGTGATGGTCTATTGAACACTTCTGTGCTCCTGTATCTACAAGAAAGCGGTGTTCCTCATTCCCGACTCTCATTTCTACGTAGGGTCCTCTCTGATTCACGGGAATAGACACTGGTTCCGAGCCCTGTCCTGGGCTGTCCTATTGGGGAAATAACATATCGTCCAATGTGTAATCATTACTATTACTGTAATACATGTTTGGCTGTGTATCGAAAACATTTCCACTCTTCCCTCTATTTCCCCCATTCTGATTTCCATATTGTTGATTTTGCTGTCCCTGACTCAAGTTTGTGGCATTTTGGTTTTGGCCTTGATTTTGATTACCTCCATTATTATGGTGCTGCTGCATACTATTCCTATTTGGTCCATTCGCTCCTGGGTGTCCACCATCTCCTTCTGCCCCGCCGATGGTAACTGCTGCCGTTTATTATGCGACCCCTTTTCCTTCTTCCCCGGTCTCCCGACTTCCCTACTCCTGTACCCAGGTGCAGTAAACACTTTGATAGGTGCAGTAAATGTTTTGACATAATCATTATCTAATTCATCTCTAAGCTCAAAAAGTCTATACACATGTTCTCTTACTTCTTCATCCCTCTCCCTACAGCGTGCTAATGCATTCAGATCTAACAATCGCTGCGGTGGTAATTTCCCAATTAGCTGTTTCCATCTCTCCACCAAATATTCACCCATGCATTCCAACACTACCTGTCTTTCGTTGCTTCTACGAAAGTCATATATCGAAGCCAATGTTGCCGTCCCATCATTCCCGTCTATATACATCCCTGCCTGTTGCTGCAATTCCACCTTCCTCTCCTTGCTGATTGCGCTGCGGGTTAACCTTGTGCACTGCCGATGGTCAGTCCCGCCTCTTGCCCCCGCGGTTTCAACTTCAACCCCAGGAGGAACTGACGGTACCGAGTCTGTGTCTAAGGCGGGAGGTGCGGATGGGACAATGGAAACAGCGAGTGTCTGTTGTGGGCCTGGTTGGCTAGTAGGAAGTGTTACGTGCGCGGTCTGTGGCTGTGGGAGGGCTTGAGCTACCGGAGGGGGAGCTTGAGCTACGGGCGGGGTCTGGGCAATTGTTACTAATGTACCTGGTCTTTCTTCTGATCTTGGGCCTTGTTTTGTATGAGCCAATATATTTTCTATCAATTCATCTGTCATGTGTAATTCTCGTTGTGGGTATATCTTTTCTATATTCAACTGGTCACGCCTGCCTGCCCTTCTTATACTCTCAGTCCACTCCTCCTCTTCTTTTTCTTCCGCTACCTCACCTTTTGATTTATGCCTGCACGCATGCTTTGCTCTGCTTTTAAATCGGAGCATTGCTTCCTTTCTCCAGTCTTTAATAGTTTCAAATGCCGCAAATTCTTTCTTATCAACACCCTTTCCAAGTTATCTATCCTCGCCATCTCAAAACTACCATTAATCGGCCACTGGTGGTCTTGTTGCTTTCTGGTTTACCTATGCCAAGTCTCACAGAATATTATCGCACCCACTCCATACTTCACATACATCTCACACGCCGGCGTTCCCCGAGGTGGTACAATTTGGCCATCTTCCAAAGATTGTCTACCACAGCGGAAAAACCCTGCTAAGGTGGGCAATACCCCAGGCATGTTTCAACCTTCCCCTTGGTTAATCAACCTTACCTAGGGCGTTTGATTTTGCAAAGTCAACTCTCAACCAATATCAGGATGCTATGAATCGGGGAATGACTCACCTGATAAATCAAGTCGTCTGTATACTGACGCACCAAAAGACGTTTCTTGGCTTCCGCCTCATTTCGGGACCCTCGCCTCCTTGTTCTCTTGCCAGGCACGTCGATCAGGGATCAGATGTGTGCAGATCTGCAAAGGAGTCTCTCATCACTTTTACAGGGCACCCCGAACACCTCTTGATCCCAGCTCGATTGTCCCGTCCTCGCCGTTCTCTGCCTTTCTCAATTACAACGTTACGCGAAGGAACAAGTGGGGGAGGGTCCCTATTTGGGTGCCATCTTGAAAGGGGCCCCTAGGGGACCCTGACGTCTATGGAAACAAGGCAAGTCACCACACACGATAGAGACGCCAGACATGAGGTTGTATTCCCAAAGCTAGGGTTTTATTGCAAAGCAAGAGTCTCAGTTGGCCAACTCGGTCTCGACGCCCCGCGACGCGTATCTCTAGACCTCGTGGGACGCAAGAGAGCGAATTACGTACATCAGTTACATATATACAAAATGCATATCAAACAATCAGCTATGTCATGGTTAACACCCCTCTTCATTGGGTTTCTTTGAACTTGGTGTGACGATGGACATCTCCGGCCACTATGACACCTTCAAACATCTATTCTAGTAACAATTTGCAATTTGTGAGTGCATAGGCATCTTTTGGTTATTGAATAGAACATGGCGCTTCTGTTCTTGGAAGCGAGCTACATGCAGAGGGGGTTACAATCCAGACCTTGCTATCTATCAGGTGCTATTCGCGTCCTGGGAGCCGACATGCTCTCAGCGGGCTCAGCAAAGGGGGGCCGTTAGAAAAGCAGAATTCAAGCCTTTAGCAGTATTATTCTAACATATTCTACCATATAACGAGACTGGCTGGCAGCTGTGAAATGATTAAATGCCCTGCGGCTCTGCTTCAAGGCTACATTAAGGAGGCAGCCGGGCATTCTTCCTGGCGCTGCCTACGTTTGTGTTTCAGCAAAACTCTTGTTATCCTCTCGGCCCTGTGGCCTTGTCCTTTTCATATACAGACAGCATTGTTCCTCAGTCGAGCAGTGTAAGCGAAAAATATACTGCGAAGCAATAGGAACAGAAAGCAATGAGCAATGGTTAAAAACAAAATGGCGATTCGTGTTACATCAAAATGGCTGTTCATTAGATCACTCGAAAACCTATATTCTGTTGTATCGTGCATGAGACGGTTGGCCCACGGCCACCAAAATACGTTTGCGGTCTCGAATTAGATTTCTAGAATGACAGGTCCCACCAGCTCAAGGGAAGAAAATTCCTTGCAGATCTTCTCTGTCGTCGAAATTTAGAGATTCGGACCCGCAGCAGGGCTTCACCGGGAGGTTAAGTCATGGCACTGGTCCTCTTCTTTCAGCCTCTTTTCGGTTCTCT
Organism: Ambystoma mexicanum; assembly: GCF_040938575.1. NCBI lineage: Eukaryota > Metazoa > Chordata > Amphibia > Caudata > Ambystomatidae > Ambystoma > Ambystoma mexicanum. The sequence goes on from NC_090930.1 coordinate 711,021,565, forward strand.
CGATCCAGTGGCGACTCTGCTTCCCAAGTCCCAGAGACCTGCTTTTTATGCAGTTTTCCCCCATTCATACAGCCTGGTTGTCAATCACACAGCAGTGTGGCTGTCCTGGCAGGACAGTCACCTAGCCAATCAAACCAGAGTGCAACTTCGGCTTCCAAGGGAACCCTGTGCAAGGGGCCTAAAACCCTTCCCTCACATCCTGTTCACCCACACTTTCAGGTGCCAATGGCACCAATGGGTGGGGGTACAACCCTGTGCCCCTAGTGTATGTTTTTGGGCACCTGTGTGTGGCCCCGAGAGCAGAGTATGGGCTGGTGGCAGCACCATGCTGAATTTGACAGGTGCCCTGAGTATCCTCCATTTTGGGATGCCCAGGCCCTGCCATTAGAATCAGTTGATTCCTGACAGGAAACAAGATGGCCACTGTGGCCTCTTGCTTTCTATTGCCTGCTACCTTGTTTTCCCAAAGTCCTAGGAAGCCCTGACTCTCTCCCGTCCCCCTGACTGGCTTTTGGGTGGAAGTTCCATACATGGTGTTGTTGTGAAGTCCAGGCCGGACTGTCTGGAGCCTTCCCAGTGACTGTATGTTGTGGGTACACCCTGTGGGTGGGAACTGGGTGAATGGAGTGTGTGACCAATTTGCACTTCTTGTTGTGGATGTCTGGTATCTGGTGTTTGACACAAATACTGAGACAGCCCTGCCCGAAACGGGTATGAATGCAGTGTGTAGTGTTAAATGGTTGGGTACTTGTCCCAATACACATTCCTTGTTGTGAGTGTCTGAGAGGGAGGAGAATGGCCTGAATGCACTGTATGCCTGATTGGCTGACTGACTGCTGAATGCCCTTCTTAGTGATTGGTTGCCTGAGTGTGACCCAGCAGAATGAATGAGAGATCAACTAGTATATCTGGGGGCCTCTTACTGCTAGAATTCGTTCAGAAGCTGGAGTTGAAACTAACATTGAAACTAAAGCTGAATCTCGAAGCCGAGCCTGAAGAAGAAGGTTGACTGCTGTCTTCCTTCGCTGAAATCCAAAAGCCGCCGAGCCGTCGAGACTGATCCAAGAGAGGACCTGGTTAGGTGCCCTCTTCCCGTGCTCCGAGGGACCATCGAGCACCACTAACCTTCACCAGAGCTCCCTGCAAGTCAGACCCTCGACAGGCTGCCAACCGGAGACGGGGACTGCCGAGGAGAATGAAGATAAGCACCGAAATTCCATCCACCATTGTCGACCAGGGTTTGCAAGTTTGCTATAACCGCTGGAGTCCCGTCGAAGCTGTGTTGCCCAGAAGAGGGGACCGCCTGATGCCGTGCCATCGACGACCGGAGCCACACGCTCCTTTTGCCTAAGACTTTTGATTCACGGACGAGCTCATCTGCACCGCCGCCCGCCTTATCCTGCTGGAGAAGGCCAGGCTGTCGACACGCTGAGGAGCATCTGCCGGTGGGTTTCCCACCACACAAAGACCGTAGCGTAGAGACGCCGGAAGACTCAACGCCCTTGCTGGGCCACAGTTCTTCACAAACTCTTTGCGATCCTGAACTATCAACATCGAGGTGCCCTGCACGCCTCTTCCTTGCAGGACGTTTTCGCTCTGTCGTTGACGAGCACCGCTGGGACCGAAGCTGCTTCCTCGATGCCAAGTTCACTTTCCTTGAGGGATATCGACAATCCGTGGCTCCTGCTTTAAAGGGAACCACTCAAGAAGGATCCGTTGACGACCCGTCATTGAACTCTGCAATTCCAGATACATTTGGGTGGTAGAAACATTATAAAAGGAAATAAGACTTATAGAACAATATATGGACTGGGATTGTGATATATCCTTATTTTACAGGTTGCCCAGGTGGGGGGATCTCCACACAGAAATGTGTCTGGGTAACAGGGCCAGTATTCTGCCAATTGGTCTAACCAACTGCTTTCCTCCTATGTCTATTGTTGATTACCTTTATTAAGTGATTTATGTGACATTTAACCAGAATCCAGTTGATGCACTTTAATGAAATCTGATCATAATTGTGGTACCACTCAGAACTGTATATATTTGCCATTGTAGATTTACTGAGAACAAAGTGAGTTATTGTGATTGTGTATATAACCTTGAACCTTAATTATATAAAGACTGTGTTTTAACTAATATAGTGTAAGGACATTCCTTTGTGGGGGCTTGGGGACTACACTGTACTTAAGAACCAACCTGCATCACCTCCTGAGAAGCTAGGCATTGATTGCTCGTCCATTGCTACCAACAATAGAGAATCTTGGCTGGGGTCCTCTGTGCCTCTCCTCTACCATATAGAGAGCAGGAGTACAGACCTCCAGTCTTTCCACTATGCAATTCGTATCATTCCTGATCTGGATTGATGCCACCATCTGCTCATAAAGTTCCAGGGGCTCCCATACCAAATACTTGGCATTCTTGTGCTCTTTATGGCTTTGATTTGGCTTATTGGGTCTTTCAGGAAACCCTTGCTCTGCTTTTCTGTCTTTTTCTTCCTATGCACCTGAGTCCATTCACCTTCTTACTCAGAGTTGCTACTGGTACTCCCTTCCTGGTCTTTTAGGCGCTCCCTATCTCTATGAGACATTTAGGGGTCGCCAGAGGTCTCCCTTGCGACGTCTGTGGTCTCCCCTACGACCTCTAAAAAAAAAAAAAAAAAAATTCTTTTTAATGCATGCTACTGGCCTGTGGCTCTTTACTTCTGGGGTGGCTAGCTTTCTTGTTCAGACCCCTTAAAACAAAAAAGAAGAAAAATAAGAACAGGAGTGCCACAAGTCTAACAGTTTCAGCACTGACCGTAAATAGGAAAGAATAGGAATACCCGATAATGTGTCTTTCTGGAATTCTATACAATAGTTGCTAGGCTCATTAAATGTTTATTTCAGGCACACTTCAGGGGGTGAGTCACTGATTTAGTCTGTTCTTAAACGCCTCACTCATCCTTTCATCCTTCTGAGGTCGATAAATGAGTACCAACACAGGTTGGGTGATATTGGGTGTATATTTTGTGTATATAAAACGCTTAAGCGTAAGTGCTATATAATAACACATCATTATCATTTGGTCATGGACGTCTGCTTGCATACACAGTAATTTGGTGACATGGGCCTATACACACTGATCTTAATGATGCATATGGCGATCCATTCTTGTATGAAATGTACATCACATAGTGATATCGTAACTATATTGTTTTGTAGTGTACAATGCTATGTGATGCCACTTCCTGATTTGACAATGGGTGAAATGTGTATCACTTCGGGGAGGGTCAAATGACATCACTTCCTGTGATGTCATCAGGGGTCAAGGATTGTGTGATGTCACTTCCGCTACCCCTGGCATTTTGGTGAAATGAATTCCCTGCCTCGGTTACTGTTTATAATTTCTGATTTCCTTGGTGAGGCTATCAAACCTGTGTCTCTATTTATTTGCTGTTGGTAGTCAGAGAGCTGGCTTTTTAATTCTGGCACTAAGGCCTGATTAGTGTCAAACACCTTGCTCTGAACTACCAACCGATCCTTTGTTTGCTGCACCTCGTGCTGAAGTGATTCATTTTCCCTCTGTGAACCTGGTATGCTGCTTGCATATTCAAGGCGCTTTTCCTTCAGGAGCATCCCTACATTTTGCTGCCTCTAATAGTTCAGCTTCCTTTTGCCTCACTCGCTCTATTAGCTCATTCCTTTCTTCTTAAATTCTGGTCAGTTCCTGAGAACCTGACTGTTCCTTTTCTATCTCCATTTCCAACTCATTTATCCTCTGTAATAGGATGCTGTTATCCGGATTCAAGAGGTATTTTTTCCTGAATCAGCTGTGTCCTCTGTTGTTTCAGAGTACTTACCTGCTGATGTATCTGATCAAAGTCATTTTGGGAATCAACCCCTTTGATAATTAATGGGTATTTTCAGTTTTCAATTGTTTTATTTCTGATTGGAATGCGAAAATGTCCTCCAAAAAGACTGTATTATGAGCAGACTAGTCATTTAAATTGTATTGCAGTGTGCTCAGATTTTCTACACACTCTTTTTGTGCATGTTTCAGTGCAAAAAAACTGTCTTTCACGCTCTGTGCTCTCTTGCTGCTGTGTTTTTAATCTCTGCTTTCAGTTGTTGAACAGGATCGTGGGCCTGTGACTGGTCTCCAGCATGATTCATCCTACTAGCCTCACTATTTTGCCAACGCTCTTCCACTAAAAGCAAAAGAAAATATAACTGAGCAGTTAGCTGAGCCATTTGTATCTGTTCATCATGCGCAGTTGTGGTGATATAAAATGCCTCAATTGCTTTGTGCAATATCATATCTTCACACCTGGCTTACTCCTGCACAATTCTGGGTTGTCAGCTTCCAGAATTATCCTCAACCCATTTTCCTTTAAGAAATAATGTATCTATGAGATGCTTCTGGGCTTCACCGATTTGTACAGTCGTCATTTTCACAATTGGATTTTTGCACATTAATAACATTTTCTTTATGCACAGGCAAAATCACCCTGTTCCTGCTTGATTTCCTCACATAAATAAATTCTTACACACTCTTAATTTTTCACCTGTACACCTCCCTGGAACTCAGGGGTCCAGTCCTCGCGGGACTTTAACAAAACAAAGATGATGTTCCCTCCACCTTTATGCAATTGTATCAAAATGAATAGATAGTCACAATGTACTTGTCATGGGCCAGGAATAAGCAGCTAAATCCCGGACGAGCCCCCAATTTGTAAAAGTTAAATGAGAAGCCACCCTCAACATATGAGTTCCTTCCCTCCCCACTCAAGCTGTTACGCAACAAACTGTTTCAGAGATTCTTTTCTTTAGCCCTATCTCAGACACATTTAATGCCCCTTGGATCCCTCTCCTCTGCGCTAAGAATGAGCCAAGAACCAGGCCGGTGTACGGGGAAATATATTGGTATTTATTTAAATAAAAGTAATAGAACTTAGTACGAAAATGCCAAACACCACTAACTTCTCTCAGCATAAATACATCACAAAAGTGAGTTAAAAAGAAGACAATCACAATTCTTCACTTTCTGCAAATTTTACTTCACGAAATAATTACACTGATCAATAACAAAGGCACTTATCATGTAATGTTGTGTGATTTTTATTTTCCTGCAGAAAGGGCTGTGTTGGGGAAGCAGGATAAAAAGGTTGGAGCGATTTAAGAATTAATACACCCCCACTTCCCTTCTTAAAGAAATCAGGGACAGCATGACAACAAGAATTACCCAATTCATGTATAGTCTATAGTTTTCATCACACACTGGGAAGTGAGCTTTGTTAATTTTCGAATTTTAACAAAATTCACCCGTAGTGTTCTGCCAAATGGGGAGTTAATTAAATTAATATTTTTGGCTAAGGATCTACACAGTTTGGCCCCCCACCCACTTTAAGGGGAAAGGATTCAAGGCAAGCAGACTCCCCCACCCTTTTGGTTTCCCAGAGTTCAGTTCTACCTACATAGAAAGCTTCTGTTTAAAGTTCAGGAAAACCAGCTGTATCTCAGGACACTCTTGAAAGATAGGGCACGGGTCTGGTCACTCCACTCTCAAAGATGACCACCTGCTCTCCACCAAAAGACCCAGTCACCTTTGAGGCCTTCCTAGAAATAGACAGCTCCACCCAGAAGCACTCTCAGCAATCTCCTCTGGTGTTTCCTTTAAGCTGTCAGATGGTAGGTTTCAGCAGTCCGCTGTGTCTCTCTGTCTCTTGTCTGTCTGTTCCTCTTGTTTATGTTTTCCTTTTTCCTTTGTGTTCCCTGTCCTAGTGCAGTCCCCCTTATATAGCAGCGATGACACAACCAATTTTACAATCTTGGGGAAGTACCCTGCAATAATTCCTGCCACTAGGATTGGACAGTTACTCTTCTCTCTTTTCCCAAACCCAGCCTCCAAGTCAGGATTGGTTTAGAGGTCTGGCGCAACATATGTCAATTCCCATTTGTAATTACCCTTTGTTCTTCTGTCAACCTTTTGACAAGAACTAGTTATATATTACAACTTCATCATTTTACTAGCAACTGTCATTATAAACATATTTTCTGGTTCAGCTAATCATGGAGAATTAGATAAACCGACCACCAAGTCTGTACCATGTAGCACGGCCATATGGTACCTTTCTGCCGTTTCCATTAAAAGCACAACAGTTATGAATATGTAGGTTATCCCTCATTTCATTTTCCACCCGCTCACCAACTTTCACATTTGGAAAATGTACAGATCAGCCAGAAATCTTGTTTAACTGGCCATTACAGTTCCCTGAGTCGCAGGTAGGTGAATTTCAAATCACCAAAATCACCTGGAAATTACATTAAAAAATGGTACATAGATGAAATCCATCTGCCTTATGATGGCTGAGAAAAACGCCTAAATGATAATAGTTCTTTTAAATTAATTGTGAATTTTCATGTGAGACAAATGGCCCTCCTCCTGCCTTCCGGTCATTTGTTTTCACTCGGTCAGCCTGTGGCCAGAGTTTCTTTTATCAGTCTCCTTTGTGTTGGAAGATTACTCTTTGAAGTGGGTGACCCCATTTCCACACATATTAGTCATGCTCCAGCAAAGATTAACTTTTTCTTGTAGTCAATGTTTTCAGAGCCAGCGGGTCTGGAGAACGGTATGCAGTCTTTATAACGAAAATGTTATAAAAAATGAACAGATATTGAATCGTTCATGACTAAACATGTCATGAAGAATGAATTTAGGGGTGGGGTAAAGGGTTTCATCTTGTGGGCAAATGGTAGGGCTGGGCTTTTAGGGGTGGGAAACAAGGGTTTGGGGGACCCCCCAAAAAAAAACAATTTGTTATATTTTTCGTTATAAAGGTTTTGTTATAACTGCATTCTTCATAAAATGTTTCGATATAAAGACATGTAACCCTGGAGAACACTGAATTTCAAAACCTTTAGCAGGACATTTTATTGCAGTTGGACATTAGATGGGAGATGTGACATCCAGACTGGGAGTAGGAGATTTCCTTGTGAAGTTTTGCCCACAGCCAGCAAAAGGGTTTCCTGGGGCTGACATTTTCGATGAAGACAAAGTAGCTCTTCAAATGTCAAAGGAGTTTTGTAGGTGAACATAATATACATTGCTTTTTGTCAACCCGCACTTCATGTTTTGTTTTCCTGACATTTTTTCTGAGAGCAGTGATATTTTTTTTCAATTTTTAAAACTGCTTTTATTTGCACACAACTGTGCAGGCCGTTTTTGTTTTCAATGTTTAAAAATCCTGTTTTCCATGTGACAGGTATCTTCGTTTCCTCCATCTTTTGTAAATTAAAATGCTTCTCATCCATTGGTAATGACCCCTTTCGTCATGGCTCTTTAATTTTGCTTGAAAAACAAAGACCAGTCCATTTTTGTTTAAGTGTTTAAAATCTTGCTATTCATGTGAAAGGGACTTCTGTTTGGGGCCTTTAAATGCACCACACAGCTACTCTACAATATCGCCAATACAGGTTTTCCACATTACTTCCTTTATCTTGAATTGATCAAATTTCTCCCTTTGGTAAAAGATTCAAAAGAAAGCACAGGAATTGAGATCTTACTCTCGCACAGGGAGATTGTAGGACATGCGTTTCAAGAAATCCCAGCGGTTTATCTATTATCGAGTGTGTGAAAAATATTTTATAGCTCCTTACTCTTGTTATCATTTGGATCCAGTCTGCTTCTTTTAGACTTTTTTTTACTCCTCTGGATCAGTATTCAGATTGACTTGTTGTTTCCCACATGATTTCAAGATCTTATCTGTATAGACATCAAGATCCCCTAAGCAGCCTGAACTCTTGAAACGCAGCTCTCTTGAGAAATATTCAAATAGGGAATTCTCTTCCGTAAAAAAGATTTTGGCCATTAAAGTAATTACTAGACAATCCTAGTTCATATGGGATCGAAGGCATAGAAGTAGAAGAAGGGAGGTTGAGTACCTTTTGCCCAATATAGCCTTCCATTCTGGTCCAAGGAAGTGTTAAACCTATAGGACTGAATTCTAAACCGTATAAGATCTTAGGGATTACATTTCCCACATAGTAGTTGAGTAGCAGCTTTATCAAAAACGTACAATATTTCACATATATTCTCTTCATTTGGAACCTTAATTGATCACTTTTGGCTAATATGCGCTTAATGACGTTGTCCCTACTTAACCTGTTCGAGAAATAGAAACCCAAATATATTCTTTCATGTAGTACTTCAATCTCAATGTTGTCAATGAGCCATTTAAACTTGTCATTTTTACATTGGGATGTGAGAATTGAATAACTTAAGCCAGCCTATTTAGTGATTGTCCTCCCACTTTCGGCTACTGAGCCCCACTCCCAACAAGGTCTCTTGTAGGTCTAATACATATAAGTTAAAAAGGCAGTTTGCCAAAATGCAGCCCTGCCTCAATCCTTTTACAATTTTGTATTGGGGAAGACACTGGACCCAGCCACTCTCCACTTGCACTGATGCCCTGGAACCCCTCTGCACTGCGGGACTGTCTCTGTATCCCTACAGACCCCCCCCTTTTCCAGCACTTGTTCTGCACTTACCTTGCACTTGCCACCAGTTGGCCCTATTTATTTATTACTTTACGCCACTTACCTTTACTGCACTTCCCCCCCTCCCCTTCCCCTTGCACTTTTCCCCCTCCCCCACCCTTGCACTTGCGCGATCTGAATGACACCTGGCCTAGTAGGATCGTTGTCTGTTTCCCCTTGTTTCCTCCCCTCCCTGCCTCGTCGCGCCTTGAAACACCTGTGTATAGGCGCGTTACAAATGCCATATCATATCATATCATATCATGACAGTGAGCCTTGACAGTCCAATCTAACTCTTATGCAGGTTTCCTGGTGTATATGCCCAAGAATTGCCAAAAGGCAGGGGGATACCCCAGGTTTGTAATTTTCACCATAATAAGTCTCGATTCACCAAATCAAAAGCCTTTGAAAAATCTATAAGGGTATCATACATTTTAGTGTGTGCAAATGACTGATTATTTCTAATTTTATCTTTCAAAACTGAGAGGATCAACCCATTTAATATACTTTCCATGCGCTTTCTAAAGCCAGTTTGAAATGTAGAAAGTAGACCTTTATTTCTGGAACACTGATTTAGATGTTCTAATATTATAGCTGCAATTATTTTGTAATTTGGGTCTAAGAGAGGAATCGGTCTATTATTCATGGGGTCGTTGTGATCTCCTTTTATGTGGATAGGAATGATAATTGATTCTTTCCATGCTTTGGGTATTTCTCGACTTTTAATTATGTCTTTAAACAATAAATCGAGTAGTATAGACCATCGTTTTGTTTTAGACTTTAGAATGGCATTGGACAAGCAATTAGGACCGGCTGTGGATGAGTCAGATGCCCTAGAGATCATCCTTTCAATGTCATCCCTCTCCAATTGTATATCCTACAAAACCTGCCTTCTTGGAACCGCTAGATGAGGTATTTGTTGTTGCTTGTCATTGAATTTGTCCCAGTGTGATCACCAGGTGGCTTCTCTTACACTGTTACTCTGGTGAACACAATGCAGACGATCTAAGTCATTTATCCATAGCCAAAAATCCCTAATGTCCTTTTTTAATAATATTTTTAACATGGCTTCTCCATCTTTTAGAGCCATGATTTGTTTATGACTTCTAACCCAATGTTTATAGGATTGCATAATAACTTGTTTTGCCCTCTTATAAGTTTCTAAACTGTTGCTATTCAGTCTTATTAATCTCAATTGGTGGCCAAGGCTTTCCTTTTTTAGTCAGAATTCTCCATCAAAATCATGTTTATGTCTTGCTTTTTGATAACTAATGGGTTTAGGCCTTTCGTTTTCCTGAAGAAATTCATAACATTTTTCTATAGAGCATGCTTAGTGCAGACTGCTTTTATCGCCAGAAACAGTATATTGTTCAAGTTTATCTGTCAAAGGAATACCTTTTCTTTTAAACCTACAAATCCTATTCCCTGCCGGTTTTACCAGCAGGTTTGTATGAATATTTTAGGTAGTTTTCCATACCTTGAAATCAAAATTTGAGGCTAGCATATTGTGGTCACTCAGATTGGTGTCTTTAACCTCAAAGTGGCTGCACAGGTCTAACATTGATATCAACAGCATAACATAGTCAATAATGGAAGAAAAGGTACTTCTTTTCCAAGTTTTGGCATTCATTTGTTTCGCATCCGGCGAACAATTTGCAATATGCAAGTTCCAAGTTTACACAAGGCATTTCAATAGCTATCGCCAGAATGCCCTTGACTAAATTGGAGACATTTCCAATTAGGTTATTATTTAGTTTCCCGTAGCAGTTAAGAGGCCCCCTGAGAGTATTCCATTGACGGCTTTATTAGCCAACTGTTGGATTATCGTGAAACCATACAGCTCAGACTAGTTGTCCACCAGGTTTCTTGGCATAGGATGAAATGGAAGGAACAAAGATTTGATTTTCACTTTCGTACAACAAAAAACTATTATAGCCTTGTGTGTTACAGTGTAGGCATTGTATACCACCCTTTATCAAAGCCCGTTTATTGAGCCATTTTGGCCTGTCAGTTCTTTCTTTAGCAAATACAATAGGCCTTCCCACATACGTGAGAACTCAAGGGTATGCCACTGGGCATGACATTTCTCAAGGAACCAACCATTTGCTCATCACTTTCATTTTCAAATGTCTTGTCCCCCATAGTCGTCTTATTCTTTAATTGATTTTTACTCATACTCAGAAAGGTTTTAACTTCCTGTCTTTCAGAGTATACTGTACAACCAAATTTCATAATTTCATCCCTTTCATCCAATATCAATCGTTTTATAAAAGATGATCTCCAATGCACCGTAACCACATCATACCATTCTTCAACGGGGCAATTTACATAGTTTATATCTCGTGTTGAAATCTTTTCCAGGCAACCAATTTTTCTTAGTAATTTTTAAATATTCTAACGGTTAAGAATAATATCTAAATCAATGTCTGGGCAAATTTCGAAATATAACACAGTGTTCTCTTTAGCATTGTCAATAGTATCTGGCTCTGGTCCAGCAGATGAGAGTGTGTGCCAGCGGTCACCGTCACTTTTATATGTTTGTCTATTCTGGTGTCTGTCTTGAAAGGAGTCTTGAAGTGGGCCAAACAATTTAATCAGACGATCCCGACCCTCAATTGATCTTCTTGAGTGTCTGACTGATTTTGCCACTCCCTGAACTGTGGTTGAGGTAGCATTCATTTTTCTATGGAATGAGATGGAGCCAAAGAGTCCAGAGTTTTTGCCTTATGTGGTTTCAGAGATTCTGGGCTTGTAATAGGCTGATGCTGCTCTGAACCTGTCGGCATATTAAAAATGGCTGCCCATCTCTCCTTGGATAGTGTTAAGGATTTTTTCGATATTGCATGGTCTGCTTTATTTGCCAAAATCATGTTGTGACAAGACCGTGGAGCAGAAGTCAATGGGTCTGGAACATTGTATACGTCCCTAGATCCATTGATTTCCTAGATTCCCATTGTGAGCTCCCTGTCCATAGTCACTGCATTTACTATTTAGGTAGAAGAAGTATGTAGTTTGCCCTCTGTCTGGGCAGTGACGGACACAATAGGAGATATAGGTTGTATTCTTTGTTAATTAACTATTTCTGCTGATGGTACTCTTCTGTCATTTATGTCAATTCTTCTGACATTGTTATTGGATGCAGTACAGAATCAGCTCCTACAGAAGTTAAATCAATGCATAAATGTTGATTCGTTATATTACTCATAGTTGAATTTTTAGAGACAGAATTACTACTGTGACTTTTCTCCAATATCTCATTATTGCCATCTAGACCCTCCCCCTCTTCTATGTGAGTGTCCAGATTTCTAAGATACTTCACTGGAGTCTTTTCTCAGTTGGTTTCTCCTAAAATTTCTAGATTTTTTTAAAGCCTTTTTTGAAATTTCTGGTGTTGGCTTCGTGGCCAATATTTTCTCATTTTCAATCATTATACTCTGAGGTACAATAATATTGGGCCTCATTACGAGGTCGGCGGTAAGGGGTTAACGGCGCCGGTAAGGATGCCGGTGCCGTTAACCCCTTACCACCACATTACAAGGTCCCTTAGCGGGAGCCGCTAAAGAACCAGGGAGCTAACAACGGGCCCGTTGTTAGCTCCCTCCCCATTCCCATTGAGCCCTATGGGGGCTCAAATGGGAATGGGGATGGGTAAATTGAATGAGGAATTACCAGGTCCTCCAAGGTTGGAATGGCCCGGTAATTCCTCATTCAAGGAACCCGGACCCAGACCCAAGTTTGGAGGCAGCCATGCCGCAAATAGCGGCATGGCTACCTCCAAACTCGTAATGACCCCCATTGTCTGTTCCCATTGATTTACCAAGTTTGATTTGTGGGGTTTTCTGGGTTCAAAAATCCTATTACTTACAATATCCAGTTTTACATTTAACTCTGATACAATTATTGTGTGAGCTCTCTCTTCGTCCCTGATGTTGTCATAAAGTTCGACTGGAGCACTCAAGATCGGATTTAAGGCCGAGATAGAAGGAGATGACAATTTAATGCATTAATCGGCTTCTCTTAATATGTGGTGTAGTTGATTAGATCTACTATTATCAGGACTTTGGGCAAGGTTGCTCAGCGAGAAGAGTTCTACAAGTTGAGATGGCGAGCCAGCAATGATATCATAATCCAAGAATGTAGGTTCCAAAGGTCCACCATGGGCCTCAGTTGACTCTTCCTCATTTACTGCTATGATCAACTTCTGTTTTATATTATCTGGCGATGCTTCCATTGCACATCCTACGCTACCCACTCCTAGGAAGCTTGTGTCACTCACATTGCCCATATCCATGTGATGTGGCAACTGTGCAGTCGATTTCCGAGCTACCGTGCTTGTTCCTGCTTGAGAAAAAAGTCTGTGATCTTTTGGGAAGTGGTCGGTGTTGTTACTTGAGCTGTCGCCGCAGATCTTTTCTCATCTTTTTTGAAGCCTCTGGTACTTGGCTTTGCACTTCTATTGTGGATGTTTGTTGGAGAGTATCTTGAAGGCCCAGATCTATAGTTTGTGAGAAATTTGCAGACAGAATCAGTCAGGGTAATTAAATAATTTTCTGTTTCAGGCGTATTTTCAATCGGTGCCACTGATTTATTTGATGCAGCAGTACTTAAAGTCTGCTTATGCCACAATGTGGCAGGTGAAATGGTCTGCTTATTTCTTGTCAACGCTGCTGACATTTTAATATTTCTGCTATTGAATGCGAGGCAGAATTAATATCCGACTGAAGTCTGAAAAACACGTAACCTTCTTGAAAGCTCAAAGGCGCTCTGGCCAGCAGTTGCTTTCTCTCCGACCAGTACCAAGGACCTCCAGTATAACGAGTTCAGGGGAAAATTGGAAACAAATTAAATATTACAGTTATACCAAATACAATGTTACTTCAGCCTGTCTTAGGGCTTAGAATGTGTGGCACAATAAGTGGAGAAGTAGTGGAGAAGTGGTAAGCGAAATACCTTCATTTCCGGGACTCAGTGATCCTCAGCGGCGGTGATTGCCGGCCACCAAACACTCGGACACACTCTGCTAGGTCTGTATGTTTAGTAGGCGGGCTGTTGCAGTTGAAAGAGATGAAAGACCCAGGGGTCTGCTGCCACAGCGTTGCGCTCCGATACTCTCTGTGTTCTCTGTGTTCTCCAAGCACTCTGACACACTCCTGTATAGATTTCATTTAAGACATAACCACGCTGCTTTTTTCAAAAAATTGGGTTTTCTGTGTGGTTTAGTTGAGAACAGGAACACGCCCTTATCTCACAATTCGCAGGGTCGTTTTGCTCGCCAAAATATGAAAAATATATTCCTAGAATTTTGGAGAAAATAGTTATTATAAACAGCTTTTGCATATCATTTTTCACACATATTAAATGTTTAACTTCCCAGCATTTTATCTGTGGGTTGGCCATAGTGCACGTTTCCTGGGCGCAGTTTCTGGCTGTTCCTTTAAGAAAGCACGGACTTTACAGTTGAGGAACTGGGCAGTATGATTGTGCATGATCTCGAAACTTTAAACATAGGAAACTGTCCTGCACCAAATGGAGCAGGCACGTAAGGCAGCCACCTTCTGATGGGATGTCCTAGAACCATTAGAGTACAGCGCAGGACAGGCTACTCTCCAAAGTTCAGGCTATACGTACCCCTATTCCCACGGACAGCACCCCTCAGTCACAAGCACCTTCACAGCCATGCCCAGACCTCCAGCAGTGGCCAATGCATGCAGCCTATCTGCCTTACCCAGTAGGGGTTGGTAGAAAGGGTGGGTGAGGAGGAGACATGGCTCTCCGGCACAGACCTCGGGAGATGGACAGATGCAGGCCGTTTGTGACTGGGAGATGCACACTGGTCCGGGACAAGGGTGCATGCAATCCCCACTATTCAGAGTGCTCAAACCTGTCCTAGCCCCCATGCAGAAAGGAGCACATCCGCGCGGCACTCACCTGACAGGGTCTTGATGGCCCAAATGACCCAGTTCTGGTCCGGGTAAGTCCAAAAACACATAGCTAGACTTAAGGAGGACCTGCATGGCCAAGGGTGGCTTCCTATCCCCAAGCATCACACAGCACCGAGGGGGCACAGCGCCTCCCCTGCACCATAGGGTGCTGCAGCAGGCCCTGGTACAGCCCAAGGCATGGGGAACTTCACTGAACTCCTGCAGCTATGGGAGATGCACCATGGGGAGACAAACCCCATCCTCTGCTCTAGCCCAGGAAGATGCTCACTTGCGGGGCACTCAGGGTGGACAACATGCCTCGCTCTCTTTAGTAATTTTAAGCGCTGCCTCTAAATAAAACAAGAAGGGAGGTATGTTTGCCTGGCTGCCTCAGTCTCCGTTGCCAAAAGAGATCCCTATGTGGCTCAAGTCACACAGACACGTGACATGTGACAGTACTCCTGACTGGGAGAAAAGACGTTAAACAAGCCACTATTGGATTACGTCTGCGTAGTACAACAGGAAGGGAACTCTTGTTGTGTTGGGAATTATATGGTACAGCATTTCCGGTTGCATGTCAACCATGAAGACTGCTTCTTGAAAACCCTTTCTTCTTGTAGCAATTATTTTGGTGTCATTTGGTGGCCTATGCCACCAAAAAGCACTAAACCTAAAAAACAAGCATGGTAGAGTAAAGCAATAACTATGAACATTAAAGAAGCACTGAATGGTGTCCATAGAGCTCTTTCGTGTACATAGCAGAAATACATAGGAGAAAGGAGACTGTATGATAGAAGGTCTACAGCATTGTGAAAATCCTCAGACCATGACTTTGAAAACAACTTTGTGCTCTGTTTCTCACGTTCTTGGTTTTAAAGAACATTTTGTGATTGTGATCAATTTTGATCACTTCAAAAAGTCCCCTTCTGAGCTACAATCTGGTTCAACTCAAAGAAATGTGCTTTGCATTGCAACGCCACTTTAACTCGCTATGAGTGATGCTGTCTCATTTTTTAACTTTAAAACAATGCATTTATTGTTGATTTATGCAGCTGCCAAATGTAAAACAAAGCTACTTCGTGCTGTCCCAAGAAGCCGGAGGGAGGTGAAAGAGAAAAAAATAAAAAAAATGGAGGGACACAATAATCTGTTCATTCAAAGGTCTTGATACATTTAGATCAGTGTAAGACCCATGTAAGGGAAGGGGAGCAAGAGGTAATTGAAAACAATGTCCAAAGTGCAATTAGATGTTGACAAGTCACTGTTACGTAAAATGACAGCAGTGAGATGTCCAAGCAGGAAGAAGAGACATTCTGGCAGGTAAGCTAGTTTAAAAATTGTGTTTACATTTTTTTCCCCACCTTTTATGACGCTCTCTCAGTGTTGTAAATCAGCAGCAAGGGATTTCCACAACTAAGCGCCTCCCGTGCGGACAAAGCTTTGTCCCAGGTGTTTTTTCCTGAAGGCAGAGGGCAACGGTTTCTTCCTAGTCCAGGATTTTAGAGATCTTGAGGGGTGGTATCTTTTGAGTCGAGCATCTAGTTAATTTGGTACCTTGTAATGTAAAGCTTTATGTATTTGAAGGCAACTCCTTTTTTAGTTGGGGCTATTAGGTGTCGCTTGTAACACATATAAGGTGAAACTATTGCATTAGAGTTCAAAAAGGTAGGGATGGCATATGAGGGGGCACACACACAGCAGTAGGTGTTGTTTGGTTACTTTCCCGCCCATTGACTGCCCACGGGCATGCTAATCCCTATTTCCATTCACACAACCAGTTCCTGCCCCTCACCACCCAAAACACCTGTGTTGGGGAGAAGTTGGACCCCGACCAGGGCTTCTGGGGGTCAGCTATGCAAGCTTGCAAGCCAGCTTTGTAACACACTGCAGGCTGACATCACATAATTGGACCAGCTCCCAGAAACCTATCTCATCCTGTTATTGACTGCTAAGTGCTAGGTTACCTATGGCGCCCTTCTAGGGAGCCTGATAATTGGACATTAGGACTTTTGCGTCAGTGGGCTGGTTTTAACTGCGCCACCCCCATTACCTAATTCTAAACTTGTTGCATTCTGAACTTGTTCCCATCAGTTTTTGCTTGGACAGGCTTTTCGCCGCTGGGCTCTCAGCGTTCATTGGCCAGAGCTGAGCCATTCTTGTTACAATTATGTGTGGGTCTTTGCGAAAATGTCTTTCATTCCCAGGGAAAAAGACTGGGCCCTGAATATTCTACCGTGGCTTACTCGTATTTGTGAAGAATTAAAATGCTTGGCTGTCAGAGTTCACTGTCGTGAAAGGAAAGGAATCTAATCTTTCTGTAAGACCATGGCTGCTCCTGGGTTTGCGAGGAGCATTGCTGAAGTCAGCACAAATCCCCACTGAGAGCTGGTGTTCAGTGAGAGAAATGCACTTGGCTGTAATTTTCCTGAAACATGGCTGTGCAATTAGATCAGGTTAATTCATATAAGCATCTGCAAGCCTTTAAACAGGGATTCGTGTGTTTTGTAGATTCTGGTATTGCTGCATTGAGGCTAATGTAGCATGTAGGTTGCAATGTTGGTGAAGTGGGTGTCTTTCAGCATATTTGTCACCCATGGGTGCGCTGGGTCCTGGTGCAAATGATAAGTGCGTTCCTTATTCTTTCTGCTGTTCTTTCTGTTTATGCGCCTGAGGTGAGGGGGTACGGGTTTGATCTCGATTTCCCTCTTCACCTGCACATGGGAATTCTTTGAGCTTGCCTTTTAACAAGCCTTACCATCGAACTCTGCACTCAAAATGCCTGTCAGTGATTTCTCAAAGCAGCCTTTTGAGTGTTAATTGCCATTATGTTTGCTGGTCCGTACCGGCAAACTACAAGTATGCCGGTAGGGACAGTGAACTACCGGCAGGCCTGACCTGCCGGTAGCCCAAGCCCCTACAGGCAGATTTTTCACTGAAGCACTGGCACCGTTGCTAACAATGCCATTGCTTCAGTGATCCCGTTCACATGGAGTTCTATGACTCCCATGGGGGGAATGGGAACTTAATGTTCCTCCGCCACAAGGAATATCCCAGTGTTACCGGGATATCAGGGGGCGGAAATGGTAAGCAGAGGTTGCCGGTTGGCCCCTGGCAGCACTGAGGGCCTACCAGCTACCTCCTAATGAAGGTCTATGTCTTAATTGGAGTTATAAACCTGCTAATATAACTGTTTTAGCACAGCCTGCCTTCAGCCGCTCGATGTATAAGCACTCTGCATGTCCTTTACTGAAGTCCCGTTAAAAACAAGCATTGTATAAACCAAAAGCTTTGGCTTTTGTATAAGGATTAGGCATTTTCCAGCCACTGGTATTAGATGTCAAGGTACCCACAACTTTGTGCACGTGCTACCATCAATAGGCAGTTAAAACCACTATGGCTGTGCCTGGCAAGTGCCTTTCCAATGACTACACAAAAACCCCAAACTGTTGGCATTGCCAATGCTTGTTTCAGGAAGTCACTGCAAGGAAGGCTTGGTGTGATTGCAAGATTTAAGTTTGAGAATGGGCCTAGCCTCTGTTCTTTGACTGAGTTGGAGGATGTGGATACAGTGTTTTGGGGAACCCAGTTAAAGACTGTTGTCGCAGTCAGATCTGGCTCTGACCATTGCTCTGGTAACCTCTCTTCCACTTTGTGTATCCAAAGGTGAAGCTAACAGCACTAAGAGGTCTAGGGAAATCAAAAACTCGGGATGGTTTGACAAAGAATGTTCTGTTTTGAAGTGTATGTTGTAATCTACGCTTAGATATGGTGGGGTAGGGGTCAGTAGAAGTCTGCATGGTCAGGAAAAATTACAAATCCCTCATTACACAAAAGAAAAATGAGTACTTGAATCGCAGTTAGCAAAATCTGGTAGGAGCAGCAAATGAGAGAGATATGAACATCTTCTGGAGGGTTGTGCCTCAGGGCATGGGGAAATACAAATCATGAGTTGAGGCTAACATCCCAGAGGAGGAGTGGGTCACACACTTCTCTCAGATTTTCAGTGCAACTGGGTGCAGAATTCCTGCTCCATAGTTGAATAACTGGGACAAGCTCTGTCAGGACCAAATGATGCTTGGAGAGAGGGGTCTTCTACTTCATCTACTGTGAAGGGAATTGCTTTTGTCAGGCAAATTGATCTTTTTGTAACATCGCTTTTTATGGAGGATATGATCCGCATGCCTATTGACCATTTGACAAGAGGCGGAGCAACAGGCCCAAATATGATTCCAGTAGATGTTTTAAGTTCCTACGTGACTGGTGGATTCAGATGTTCAAAGCTGTTCATCCCAGTCTAATTCTACCATCATGCTACTCTATAAGAATGGTCTCACAAATTAGGTACTATTCTATCGACTGATCAGTATACTTGACATAGACTGTGAAATCTTCTTTTACATAATATTACAACAACTGAATGGTGGGAATGAAGAAAAAGTAATATTTGACTGGGCATAAGGTGGATTTAGATCAGGGCTTTCCATCGTGGATCAGGGTTTCATTTCATGGCACCTGTCAAATAATATGCCACAGACAACAGAATGTCCCTCTCTGCAGCTTTCCTAGATTTTTCATCAGCCTTGGAGCTGGTGGTCAGGAAAGGCTCTGGGTGAAGCAGGTACTCATGGTAATTGACAGATGCCTGTTCGATATCATCAGGGTGTTACACCCTAGGATCACTGTACAGATCAGGTTTGGCCCCCATGGTGAACTCACATGGAAAATTCAGACAGTGAGAGGTGTTAAACAGGGTTGTCTCCTTGCCCTGTTCCCCTTTTGCTTCTTTATGAACGACATCACTAAATGTGTTGAAGACGCTGTAAAAGATATTCCCAGCATCGAAGCGAGGCCAGTGGCAATTTTACTCTATGCAGTTTCTCAGTTATCCACGCCAATACGACAAATGGTCTTAGAGCACAACTACATACCTAACATATTATTACACTCTAAATCATCTGATTCTGAATAAATCAAAGTCTAAAGTAATGGTCCTTAACAGCTCTTATAGTGCAACATCAAAGTCCAGTCCTTTTCGTATTTGGGTGTAGTTTGACCAGGTGTCAGGAGTAGGAGTCAGACACATGGTGAGCATGGTTCAAGAGAGTTGTTTATTAACGAAAAACAAAGGACTATCTCTCCCTAACACTTTTGGGATTCCCCTACCTAAGAAACAATCCTCTAGTAAATAGAAAATAACAAAATAGCACCCTTAGGAGGATGACTCTCTCCTCCTAGTAACAAAATAAGAGTGTCTTCATATAGATCATAACAGTTCAAGACTGAAATGCATGACTTGGCGGCTATGGAGAGGACACTTTACAGAAGGGAAGGGAAATTGGTTTTATTTGAGAAAATTTGGGGTAAATTTCTTCAGCTATACTAGACTTGGTGTTGTACTTATGTAAATAGGGGCTGGGGGGAGGTGACTGGGGATGTGGTGAATTAGGCTGGGGGCTATGTCTGGTTATATGCTTCAATGTAATTAGTTGTTTTTAAATAAAATGTGTTTTGATGGTTTCAAGTACTTTAAATGTCTTATGGAGTGTATTGTAATGTATGTGATTTTATAGTTTTGTAAATAAAGTTTCCAAAAGAAATGCGGCCAGGAGACTGACACTCTTCTCCTGGTAAACCAGTCTCTTACCAAGTTCAACCAACACTTTTCATCAGCAGTTTCAACTCTTGCTACAATGTCTCCCAGGGGTGTTGAGATTCCTTTCTTGTCTCCCTTTGACAAGAGTCAACTACTGGGTATAGATGTCACTGGGACGAGGGAGATTAATCCTGATGCACTCCTCAAAGTCGTTCCTTCCAGTAGCTTTGATGGGGCTACTGGATGAGGGAGATTACTCCTGATGCATTCCTCAATGATGCACTCCTTATGAGTACTGTGCCGAGGGAGACTACTCCTGATTCACTCCTCAACATTGTGCTCCTTCTTATAAGTACTGGGACGAGGGCGATCACTCCTGTAAATATGCAGATCCAATGTCCTCAACATGTACGCAAGTATAAGGTAAGGAGCTCTTTGAGCAGGGTATTAGGCCCATGTCAGTGACACGGTGATCGCATTATTTTTGTTGTGTGACATTGTATTTAGGGTAAATTTAGTTCTGTCACACATTTAGGAAGTGTTTAGTCTGTCTGTTGCATAGCAAACACATGTGCAGCAAAGTTTTTCTTTTTATTCTTTTCAACACGCCCATATTATTAGATAAGGTTATGTATCTTGGGCTTATTTTGAATATGTAGATGCAGGTATATTAAGTATAATTGTTAGTTGTAATGAGCAAGAGGTCTGCCATGTTCGAAAAGGTCATTGTTAAAGGCTACAGACTTTGCTTTTTAGTGAGCTAGGCCGCATTTCTGAGCTGTGGTCCTTTAACAGAATTTTATATCGGCTGTTGGGCAGAAGGCTCCAGACAGCCAAGGTCAGGATTGAAATGGTTGCAGAACAGTGTTTCGCTAATTGTTGCAAGGGGGAACGTTCTGGGGCCTGAAATTGGGCTCGCGACAGCAGATGCCTTCCCAGACAATATGTAAATGAATACATAATGGTTGTGAAGGACACAGTGAAATATGCAAGCATGCCCAGACAATAGCATTGCCAAAATGAAGAGCTAGAATGTGAGCACTGGGCCCCCACTGAAAGTTAAGGCCCTCAATCCAGTGGTGAAGTGCCTTGGTAAAATGAATAAATAGGATACATTAATTTCCAGGTTCAGGGCCTCAGTCATGTTTTTTCATGCAGCTATTCATTGTGAGAAGATAACTAGGATGTTGTTTCTAGGGTTGGCAACATGTATCAAGATGGGAATTACAGAGTGAGCAGCTGCAAGGAGTGGGAAGCCAAGATGGCCAATTATGGGGAAGGGATTGTGGTGTTCCGCTACATGATCGGTCCATCTCATTGGGATGCTACAGCCTGAGCTATCTTCGGTGTCACTGTCCAATTAGGGTTGAACTTTTTTTAATCAATTACACCATGAAGAGGGACAGCCAATGAAAGTGAAGTATTTTGTGCTGACTGTGAAATTATGGCATGTCCGAGGGGTGATATTTTGATGGTCAGGAGAAAGGAAACTTGCAATCATGTTGTTTAATGCAAAGTGTTCTTTGTTGGCTTAGTGACGAATAGAAATGTACGAATTAGAATTAATTTTGCATTTGTAGGACATGTCAAGAAAGATTACCATGCCTTTATTTCCCGGGGCATCAAGTCATATATTGAAGCTGGGCAAGACGAGGAGATTTTCAGACCTGGATTGGAGTTCGCTGATGTGGTCTAACCATACTTTCAGGAAGATAGAGCAGTCTCTGGGGGAGGTGGCAGAGAGTGGAGGGGAGTATTGACTACAGTACGATTTGTATTAGAGTGAATGGGGCAGGCCATTCCTTCAAAAGAGGAGATGGAGTTTGAAGGGATGCCACCAAACGGAAGTATGCAGGATGGATCAGGGTGATGTCTTCGCCTGGCCACGTAGGTTTATTTTTGTCAGTGATTGTGTAGCTGTCAGGATGGAGAATGTCCATGAAAATGAGGAGGTTGTAGAGATTGAGGATTTAATAATGTCTACTATGTCAATGGCACAGTCTACAAGAAGGTCATGAATTTCGGAGTCATGTTTAACCCCCTACCTAGTGCTCAAGGTTCCTACATTCAAGAAAGATTTTGATTTGGGACACTTGACAGGTGACATGGGTGGGAACAGAGATGGGCACTCCAATGCAGGAGACTTTCAGCTGGATCCCTTTCTTGTTCCTGGAGTGTGAAGCATCAGTGCAGAGGAGACAGCAGTGTGGATGCAGATGGTTTCAGGGACAACAAGAAGCCAGGGATAATTACATCAAAAGTCAGCAGGGTTTTGTGGTTGTCCTGAGCCATAATTGTATAGTTGCTATGAATATTTTGTCACGGAACCCTGGAAGAGAAACAGGCTATCTGGATCTACCATTAATAGAACAGAAATCAAAGCCAATAATTAGCCTCATTATAACTTTGCCTGTGCTGAATTAGCGTGTGGGTATTACTGTATACCGGCATGTTTTACCTCCAGCTAGAAGCTGGAGGTAATTCTACCACCATACTGGCAAAAATAGGTGGTATTACCGGTGCTGGTAATACCAGCAAATCCCCCCTCCACGGAATGGGGATTTACAAGCCTTACCAGCACTCACATTCCTGCAGTAATACAGCCAGACCAAGTGCCGGTAACGGTGGTACAATTTTCCAGTATCCTGGCGGAATTACTGCCTGGATACCGGCAAAGTTATAATGAGGCCCAATGACATTTGCTTGGAGGATAGGGATCCATATGGCAGGGTGATGTTAAAATAGCACGATATGTATAATTTTCTTAATAAGACATTAAGGGCCTCATTCCAGTTCGCCAACCCGGAAACACTGAATCCGCTGCATGACTTTCCGGTGTCACCGCGACATTACAAGTCCTGGCAGCGCGGGAAGTCAGGCACCGGATTTGGTAACTCCCGATTCCACGGGAGTCCCATAGCACTCCATTGGAGTTGGGAGACAGAAGCAACGGCAACTTAACTAACGGTGCCGGTGCTTCTGTGAAAAGTCAGCCTGCAGGGGCCATTGTGCCCGGCAGGTCTGACCCTGCCGGGTGCAAAGGCCCCTGCAGGCAGACTCGTAGTGTTGCGGTCCGGAAACAAGGGTGCCAGTAAGCTTGCCGGCACCCTGTTTCCGGCCTCCACACTTGGAATGAGGCCCAAAGTCAGGAAGGCGCATGTAATTGGCAAACCCGGATTTCAGTTTAAGGTAACTTTTTTTTACTTTTTTGTGAGCCGTCTTGATGGTGCAGATGGAGGTGAAGTTTATATTGTAACCGTTTTTGACGATGGTGGAAATTAAAACGTTCATAGTGAAATGCAGTTACGGCTTGAAGCAAGGAAGGAGTGGGTGCAAGTAGAAAAATGTTGCATGGGAAAGGCTGACTGAATTCCATTACTACAGAAGGCAGCGACACATATTTATCAGTCCTTCAGGGGCAGGGCTGTATCGGTTTAAGCGCACGGTTGAACTATATGAGAGGCTGCCAGAGTGAGAGCACAAATGGGCTGATAAAACAAGTTGTAGGGCCTCTAGGTTCCATATTGGATAACATGTTGCTAAGCAAAACATGACTTTTAAGGCAGCACATGCGTTAAGGCATACATTGTGTAGGACAAAGTAGAACACTAGATATGCATAAGTACAGAGCTGAGACCGCTATCTTCTCCATGGGCCACGAGGATTGATTTTCAGGTCAGTGCAGCAAAGTGCAGTTTTGTGCTATACCACTAGGAACGCTTTTAAGCAGTGTAGGGTAGGTCAGAGTAATTTGTAGAGTGACATGCAGCTAGAGGTGCGAGTACAGCACTGCACAAGCTGAGAGCCTCCACACAGTTAATTACAGGACAAATGCAGCAGAAGCTAATTGTAACATGTAGCAATGCACTTTTAATATCAAGTAAAAAGAACAGCAGAGTAAGATGAAGTATGAATGGCCAGAAATGCGAGAACTGACGGGGAAAGGTAGTGTTTATAAGATACTTGGCTAGGTGGCCCAGGGTGGTCATCAGGCAGAGCTAGATTACAGCAAGGCATGGGATGAACAGAACGGTTTATTGAAAAACTGGGTGCTAGGGTAGATTAGCAGAGGCGAGGCAGGGATAAATGTCACAATGAAAGTGATTTCCTGGTCAGCGAAAGACTAATTTGTGTGAGCTCACAAATTTAGAAACACATCAGGGTCAAGGTGCGGGTAATGTAGGTGATAAAAGCTTTGAGGACCAAGGATGTGCTGGCCATTCACAAGAGCACTCTGACCGAGAACATCCAGATGAGATTAAGAAACTGGCGAAAGAATGAGGCAAGCCAAAGGAAAGGCAGCAGTGGAGTGTAAGAGCCGAGGCAGAGTTTTAAAGGCGATTACTGAATGTTAGGTGGGGGGTTGTAGAACAAAGGTAATAAGGTTAGAGTAGCAAAGCATTGAAGTAAACTCAGGGTAGAAAGGGTCATAGTAAAGGGAGCGAGAGAAGAGAAAAGTTCCGGCAATTGATTTAGGTTAAGAGGGAATGAAAATGTGAATACGACTCACATCTTTCCGCAGAGCAATTTGTAGAACAATCTAGCTTAGCCTGTGCACCATTTTTACTCAGCAACTGTATTTTGCACGCATGCGGCACACAGACAATGGGCCTGATTTACAGAACAACATGCAAAGTGTGCGCATAAATGTTAGCGCATCCGGTAGGATTGCGCAGCGCAAATGCATCGCGTAAGGAGGTGATTTACAGAAATATGTGCTAACACTCACGAGTACTCATCATAACCTACACCCATACCAACCATTAACAGTCCCAAGAGTGCCACAAATTTGTGCCCCTCAAATTCAGCGTGCACCTACACCCAGCATTCCTACTCTCTGCACACCCACCAAATTGAGCCCCGACATGCTTATGCCCACTATTCCTACACCCTGTACACCAACCAATCTGAGCCCCCCCATGCAAGTTGGCCTACACCCAATATTCCTACACCCTGTACACCAATCAATATGAGGCCCCCACAAGCAAAGTGCACCTACACCCACTTATGCTACTCAGTGTACACCAACCAATATGAGCCCCCATGTGCAAAGTGCACCTACACCCACTAATCCTACTCTCTGTACAACCACCAATCACCACACTACACACATAGCCCCACACCCACGCATCCCCCTCAAAGGACCAGCAAACACAAGGTGCCCCCAAAATCTGCACAACCTTGCACCCATGCATCCCCCTGGAAATGAATAATAGGTCACATGGTTCAAGCTTATATTTGTCAGCACGCACTCTGTGGGGGCACAATGGTGGATTGAGAACTGTTCACCTAAAATAGCAGTTGTGTAGTGCAGCTGGCGGAACCCCCATCCCCTGTATGTTTGCAACAGGAAGGCAAGAGGCCAACCACCCCACACCTGGCTCGGGTGCCCCCTGCGCAGGCGTCACCCAATTGCCCTGAGACCAGAGTGACGCTGAAGTGAGACTGAAAGCTGTGGGCTATGTGGGTCGCTGCCCCTGGCAGGAGTCCCAGGGGAAGAGTTGGCTGGGCACCATGTGATGGACCATGAAACACTGTGCGATCAATCCTGACCACTGGGCATCTACCAAGCAGAACAAAATGGCCACAGTGGAATGTGAGTCCCAACTAAGCCCAGCAGCTGGATGCTCAGGCAAGGAGAAGGCAGTGAAAATGGGACTGGAGGCTTGGACGGAGCTACACCATGCAGGGTGCTCCTGGGTCTGCATGCCACAAGAACTCAGCCCTGTTCACAAATTCCCAAACCTCTGCATGTTAGTAATCAGCCCAATACCCCATCAAAACCCACCAGAATTGTCACCGCCTCCAGTGTGTACCCACAACACGCTACTGTATCTTGTGGAGGGACATTGTGCACTCATCCTTCAAACTACAACCTGTGGGTGGTGTGTACAAAATGAGTGACCACAATTGTTGACGCAACTTGGATTGGGCACTACCTTAATTACTGACACTGTATGGCCTGTGTAACTACTGGTTCACAATAACACCCCTCATGAGGAAATTTACTCCACAACGCCTGCCACACCAAATATGGTGGAGGAATACCACCTGAGTGTACCTGTACATCTACATGAATGTGTTGTTTCACCATCCCTAGAAGTGTGAGGGTTCAGTGGGCCAGCACATTCCCACTCACCCTTGTACACCAGTCGTTCAGATCCAAATCCTACACAGATTTGTCTCCCATGAGGTACACAATAGATAAATCAATTACTACATACATCGGAGACCCCTGTGGTGCTGTTGACACGCATTCACCTGAAGCACATTGTTCTGACTTGAGTGTCGTGTAGACCGTTGAGACCTCCGTCCCCAAGTGACGTACAGGGGAACCAAAAGAACCCCGCTGTGCGACCTTTGGACCACAGGTGGGAGATGTTACTTCCCGGATCCACGGAACCTCTGGAACACCGATGCTGCTGCAGAAAGATCGAGGTTAAGTACCAGGCAAATACAATATAACACAAGAATCAGAGGATCTGAATAATCTTACCTATCCGGTGGTTGAAAAACCCAGGAAACCTAGTGAAGGAGGTTCGAGACTCAGATGAGAGGCAGTCCCCAGAACAACAGGGAATGGAGTCAAGCGTGGACACAGGATAGCCCACCTGTAGAGCTGAAGACGTAGCTTGAGTTCCCAAAGGGCAATGGCGTAGAAGTCCAACAAAGTACCAAGGGATGATCCGAAGACAGGTGAGGGACGGGTCGAGGTTCAGCAATGGGTAAACAGTTCCAAGCAAAGGTACAAAAGGGTAATCCGAGGGAGTCCAGGTGAAAGATCCAAGATCAAGGTAAACCAACAGAGTATATCCAAACGTAGCGCCAAACAGAGTCGAAAGACAGCTGAGAAGCGGTGAGTGCTCCGTGCATCAAGCTTTATATACTGTGCGCTTCTGAGTCATGTGACGTCCACCATGGTCACGTGGGAAACGCCGCTCTGAATCACGTAAGCAAATGAATGATCGATGCAGAGGTGTTCCGCCGCCCCTTCTGCTGTATGCTCTCCATGGCAACTGCCAATGCAGGAAGGGCTGCAACCGAGCACGTACATTGTACCTTGTACGGAGCTTTCGGTCCTTTGGGGTAACCACATCACGTGAGTCTCGAACCCTGGAGGGAGTAGTGTGGGAACCCGGGGAAGGTGTTGTGGAGATGTTAGCAGTGTTCTGGTGTGCAGAGGAGCGTCTAACACACATGCACAGATACAAACAGCCTTACACACACACTCATCTGCCCTACAGATGTCGGAGTGATGTCTGGTGTGTAACACATGCATTAGTAGTCATGGTTTGTGAAATGAATACATCTCTGCACAAAGGACAAATAGGACAGCACAGACATTCACATTACATATACTGAGCATGATAGTGACCCTCACTGGCATTATCAAAATCACTGAGCAACAAACACCATCACTGGCAACATCACCACACCCAACACACCTGTGAAACACGCAAGACGTTCATAAAACCTTGCTGATAGTAATGTCATCCATGAAAGTACACCCACATCCACGACACAATCACAGCCCTGTATGAGTAGCTCGGCCACATACACCAACCACATCTCATGATCACAGGCGTGTACAGCACAACATCAATGCGTACTGCAAGGCCAGTCATTATTGTCCCACATAGGCAATCATGGGGACTGTTCAGCCAACATACATGGCTACATGACCATCATTGCAAGAAATACAATTTAGGACAAGCTTGACTACCACGATGACGAATCATAATAATGCCACACCACCACCATCACCCCCACATACATACACCCAGAGATGCACGTGACAGTCTGCACACAACACAAATTCATGTACCAATGCAATGCACATGCATCGACTACATGCATGAACTGAGAAGGTCACAATTAATACATCTACATATGCTGATCCATAAGTGCATGGCTGTGAGCCTGACACCTACATACACCACACATGTTGCTTGTTGGCATTGTCCACAGGTAACCCAGAAATATATCTGCACGGTGAGTAGATGCATGGACAAATGCTACACGGAATCTTGTCAACTGAAAACAACGATATGCTGAGTGAGGACTCATGAATCCTGAGAAGCATACCACATAATTATGCAGCATGCACCCATCAAAACAGCCCAGTCTGACATGCACACCAAAATATGACTGCACACCGACATGAGCGTTGGCGAAAGTGAATATAACACGAAAAGACAAAGTAACCACATGAATCTAATTGAACCAAAGACACAACTGTATTGTAATGCATACTGAACTATAACCATGAAGACATTAGACCAAAACAAAATCACATGAATCCTCCTTAAAAACAATATGATGCCAATACATAAAAAAAAAATATTTACAGTCACTGTTCCAATCCTATTTCCAACAATGTCTGGCCCAAGGCTGCTTGTGTCTCTGCCTCCACTTGCTGCAGAGAGGGCCTCAGTGGTGTCCCTGAGGGCTTGCAGGGCCTCCCTAGTGGTCTGTTCAATTTGTTGTGCAGCCCTCATGCTCTCCCCAAGAATGGCATCACATAACTCCTCCATCCTTGCATGTGCTGCAGCCCTGGCCCTGACAGCTGCCTCCTCCTCAACTGCAACTCATGAGGCGGTTCCTCTTGCCGCCTCATGAGTTGCAGTTGGCATGTGGTGGCTACATGTATCTGGTTTCTTGCCACCTGCCTTTCCTGCCGGCCTACAAATGCTTGCTGCACACCATGTGCCATGAGTCACCAGTGTGCCTGCCTCCACTGCCACAACAGCTCCAGCAGCCCCCCCCCCCTCTGGTGCTGGGACTCCATCCAGCGAGATGAATGACTCCTGGAGGGGAGTACTGCCCGCCAGTCACCTCCAGTGCCATGTCCACCTGCACTGCATGATCCTGTGCAAAGGCCATCCCATACGGTGGGACTTGAACAGCCGCCGTGGGAACTTGCACCCCCAGTGACCACAAAGGAGGCACCAGACATGTCGAAGGGGTCACAGGGGCAGAGGAACGTGAGGTGGTGGCCAGCATGGAGGCCACACCTGTGGGTGCCTACGGCACAGTTGATGAGGGGGAGGTGGGTGGCATTGGTGTAGCCTGTACAAATTGTACCATGCACAGCAGTGCACTAGCCATCTGTGACATGATGCGATACACCTGCCTGTGATGGTTTAGGAGCTGGCCACTGATCATGTCAAGGGCCTCAAGGGCAGCCACCTGCTGTCTGCAGCACGACAAGAGCAGGGGCAACACAGCATCCCATATGGCCTCACCTGCACTCACTGTGGGTCTTGGCTGAGTTGTGGCATCACCGAAGGTATGTAGACCTGTGACTGATTCGCCCAGGACGGTGTGAAAAGCTGACTTCACCACTGTGTCTTGCACAACCTACAGTCCCAGGCCCATTTCAGCGGCGTGCACATCCGACGATGTACCCCCACCAGACACCACACCTGACCCTGACACCCTAGATGGTACCTCTGTGGCGACCGGCTTGTCTGTGGGGATGATGGAATGTCCCTGCCCCTCTGTCCCTGAGGACTCACCCTCCATATCCATGGCAGCATCCTGCACAACATCACCAGATCCATCCAAAGATGTCCCCTAAGCAGCCACCTGTCCCTCAGATGAGGTGTATGACTGCAGTCATAGCCTTGGTTTTCGTAGCCTCCTGAAAGGCCTTGGCCTGGCAAACTGCTCCACCTCAGTGATGGTCTCCTCATCTGCATGCAACATTGGTTGACAAGGGAGAGAGGAGAGGCAGTTCAGCATAAGTGTGTACACATGCGCATGTCCAAAGATTGTCAAAGTA
The DNA here is from genome assembly GCF_040938575.1 of Ambystoma mexicanum. NCBI lineage: Eukaryota > Metazoa > Chordata > Amphibia > Caudata > Ambystomatidae > Ambystoma > Ambystoma mexicanum. Next base: position 711,051,379 of record NC_090930.1, read on the forward strand.
CCATGCCGCCATCTCACATACAAATGTCATGTACCCATCACATCACAACTTCTATGTATCATCCTGAGCACACAGACCTGTAACCTCATAAAAAAAGATGTCATCGCCATCAATTGCAGGCATGGATTTGTAGCGAACTAGCAGTTACCACTCCAAGGGCATAATAGTTACCAGGGCCAACTGGGCACATGGATGGGGCATACATGTTTTTTTTTAATTTTTTTTAATTAATTTATATGGTTAATAAAATCAACCTTTCAAATGTAAACAAATATCACAGTGTCTAAGTAATACAATTAACAGACTTTCATAAAGAAGAAAAAAAAGAAAATACAGTTTATGCATTAATCGCAAGTAAATTTGAAATTGATTCGGCTCAGTTGATATGATTGGGTATGATCAGAAAAAAATTCATCCAAAAAGCATACAGTTGCTATTTTGATTCTTAAAGATGTAGATGAGAAAATGCAGTGCCATAAGTTCTTTTGAATATGTGTATTTTGGTCTTCAAAAAAGTTTCCGAAGCATCTTTTCCGAATAGTGGCTAGATTTGGACAATGAACTAAACAATGTTCCAACGTTTCTTTTTGGCCAACATTCTTACAAAATCGACACACATTTTCTGTTTGCATAATCTGTTTTCTGCGAGCCTGAATATCTAGGGTCGGCCAAAGATTCAACCGAAAACGAAGAAACTTCTGGCGAGTCTTTGAACATGGAAATTTGGCTAAATAATCAGACATTAGTCTACATCACTTATGCCCAAATAATGCTCAATCAAAATCCTTGTAATTTAGACATTTGTTTTGAGTCATAATCCAATCATATTGCTGGATTTTCATTTTGGCACGAGCTTCATTGGTCAGGAGTAACTCTAGGTCAACTGTAGCGTCAGACATTGCATTCATAATGAAAGCACACCATTGTTTCGAAAAGGCCTGATTTTGCTTGAGGAGGTGGAAAGCCACCTTTTCCAAGATGTCTGTACGCTCTAAAGACAAAAGACATTTGCGGAAGAAGGCACAATATTTCCAAATTACAAAAGAAAACATTGAGAGTGAACCCAATTCAAATCGAATCAAAGGTAGAGGTGTGCAAGCTGGTAAATGCAAAACTTGTTTCCAAAACAGAGATTCAATTCTATCCCACCACTCCACGGGTTTGGGTCTGCGAGCCTCAGTCCCATAGGTCAAAATTGGTAACACCTTCTGGAGAAAGAAGGTGAGAATGTGCTTAAACGTAAATTTGCCAAATTTGCCCATAAGGATCTTTGCTTGCTCAATTAAAGACCGCAGTTTGCCATGGATCTCCATGTCAGGGTCAAGACTTGGTAAAGTATCTACTATGAGAGTGCGCAAATACTTGTAGCTGGCTACCTGTTCTAAAGGAACATTATTTAATCGCCAACAAAAAGTTTTAACTTTACAACTTTCATGCCGCTTACAAACCATTATCTGGGTTTTATTAATATTGATTTTCAAATGATTTGTGTCTGCATATGTTTCTAAACCATGCAAAAGTTTCTGAAGCCCAGTATGGGCTTTTGAGAAAAGAATCAGGTCATCGGCGTAGAACAAATAAGGAATACTATGCCAACCTAAATGGGGAGAATCACTCAGAATTTTACTAAGGGTTAGCCCCAGATCATAAATGAAAAAGTTGAAAATGGATGAAGCCAAAATACAACCTTGTTTCAACCCTCTGAATGTTTGAAATTTCGAGGTCATATATGGGGCATGCATGAGGACTGTAGCATATTGGCAAGACACTCAGCCATCATCATTGCACTATCAACACCAACATTCCTCACCCTCCACTCGCCAAGGACCCTCCTCTGCCTTTAAACCATGGAACATGGCCATGGGTACACTGGATCTGGCAGACTCCCTGCCTTCCTGCATAGACTCCCACAGCCTCCAGGTGAGTCAGCTATCCATCACCCATCCCAATCAATGCCCATCCAGGGCTCAATATTCCCTCACACGTATCACATCAGCCACCAACAGACATTGGGCCTGCACTAGATGTGTCACCCTAGCCCTCAAATCCCACAAAGGAAAACACACATCCTACAACGCGGCCTGGGCCCTCACCTCTGTATTGGACCACATATGTTCATCAGTCAAAAGACAACTGGGAAGTGATCCTGAAGGGTGAATGTCCCTTGATCTGTAACACATGACCCAACACCATTGACGCCATAAGGCAACTTCTCAAGGCCATAGCGGAATACAAGGATCCCCTTTGCACAACCTCCTCAGGCCCTCCAAACCCTAGGACCCACACAGTGTGGAACCATGCATGCACCATGGAAACAGCATACATAAATCTTGCCAATGGCACCAGAAGAAAATGGCATGCCACATTACGTTACACCACATTCCCGTGTACATCGACCAGTGTCCTCCCAACATGCATCCTCTTCACATGACCTACCCATTCAGCCCCATTGTACTGACAGTATGTACTCACCTGCAGCCTGGATCTTGGCTTTCAATACTAGGACCTGGCTGTGAAGAGCAGCTCTGTGGTGGGTCCTGCCTCGATGGCTGCCCTGGCCTTCTTCTGAATCTGGATCCTCATATCGTCCCAGCGTTTTTGAATGTTTCCCAGGGTATGGACAGGCACCCCAGCGATCTGCTGCCAGATCCTCCCATGTCCTACGTCCAACGGCCCCAAGATGTTGCTCCAGCCGGAAGGGGGCATACTAGTGGTGCAGCAACTGTTCACCAAGGATGGCAACTTCTGCCCCCAAGAAGTTAGCAGCCCTCATCGGCACAACCATGGAGGTGGAGGTGGCCGACATGGTGCAACTGATGCTGATGGCCTGGCACTGGGGTCTAGAATGCACTTGTAACAGAAATGGAAGTGTAAGAACTATCACTGGTACACCTATCACCACTCTGCCTGATCCCCATAGAGCATGCCCACTGTTCAAAGGCTCAAGAATACTCCTGGGGCATAGCTCTTCATCCCTGACTCAATATTGATTCAGCTGGGCATAGACAATCAGGCACTGTCAATGTCAGAAGTGACATCCACGCATGGACAGAGACACACACACACACACACACACACACACACACACACACACACACACACACATACACACAGACCACACACACACACACACACACACACACAAAATGACCAGCTGTACATGGCTCTGCGGCCTTACCACCTCAAGCACCTTGCAAGCACAATTCATACATCTGCAGTAGAGGCTACCACATGCATGATGGTACAATTGGATGTGAACTACTACGCAAAGTGGCAGTAACCCTGCCACATGAACATAGCAAAACATAGGACAGCACTGACCTGCCATACAACGTGTCCCCCCACAGAAGTACCCTCTCCCCATGAGTGCCACCATCCCACTCCTACCTTCTTGGATGCAGCCACAGAACCACCAGTTTCCCTTTTGCAATTCCCCCACTCACCTGTACTGTGGAGTAGCAATTAAGTAATATCCCAATGAGTCAGTGAAAGTATTCGGCAAACTGTCTCAGGACTTCACACTGGAGGGATGGCAGGAAGCAGGCAGATCAAGCTAAGCCTGTGTCACGTACGTTACACGCATCGTGCTGAGCATACTGAGCATGCGCGGCTTACGTCAAATAGAGGATGCATGCATGTGATCTGCACTTCATAATTATATCGGACGGAGGATACAGAGCACTTTTGAAATCAGCATGACAGGTGGTAGCTGAGTATACGTGACGCAAGTGCAAACCAGCAGAATGTGCTCAGAATCATCTGCATAACCCCTATAATGGATGGGAAGGTAACTGGCAAGGCTGGGAGACCAGTGAAGGGGAGGGAACCACCACCAAAACATGCCAGGAAGACCACACCATCACCATGTGCTGGAGATGCACCACTGGCACAGACAGGCAGCACCGCTGTCAGTGAAGGGGCCACTGGTACTCCCAAGACCCAGGGAAAGCCACCAGAGTCAAATTTTTTTTTTATCTGAGGAGGAAATACGAATGCTCACAGACTATGTGGATGAGCAACAGTCAGAGCTGTACCAATAGGCTGGCAGCACCCGGACACTGGCACAGCAGCAGAGGAAGTGGCAGGAGGCTATGGTATTGGTACTAGTAGTGAGAGTGTTCCCTTTGATTTCTCACAGGGGCAGTTTGGATATCTCTACAAATCAGTTTGAGGTGGGACCATTCCATGTAGCTGTAGGTATGCGAGCAATGCAGGAACGGGCATGGTGGAGATGTTTCTCTACGATTGCATGGTGGCTTTTAAACCTGGGATTGCATGGCACAGTCTCACCTTGCACCTCGTTACGATTGGCAGTAGAATTTATATCCTTTTTGGTTAGCCAGATGCACGAGTCACTCTGTAAAGACCAGTTTGTTTGAACTTCATGGGGCGTGTTTGTACATTTGCATGGTGCCTCCCGCACCACGGCCCATGTTATCCCTCATTTCCCTACTTTAATGAGGATGTTTGCATATTCCGCCCCCTTCTTGGTCTTTGCACTGGTCATTCCCCTAAGCCTTGCGCAGGGTGCGTGGACATGGTGCACAGAGCTGATAACCTGTGCAGAGGGCAATCTGTAAATCAGTGGATATAGTTTTGTGCGACGCATAGAGCCTTTTTTGGTGCAATTTGCTTATGTGCCGCACAGAACTTTCTGTAAATCAGGCCAAATGTGTGTAATTGCACTCTGTCATGGGACTTAGGAGGGTCCGATATTCAAGGCACACTGATGATTGGATTGTGCTTTGTATCTTGAACATACACAATGCAGCACAATTGGAACTCATTGCGCTATATCACATATGGTACAGACTGCGGAAAAACCAGTGGCTGCGAGGATAAAGTTCAAAACCCTCTGCATTGTCCACAAGGCCTTCTGGGGCCTGGATCCTAAATACCTTCAACTCTCTCTTCCCAAATATCTTCCTTCCCGAGCCCTTCGCTCATCCGCCTCCAACTCCCTCAGGGTTAGCCGCTTCTCGAAGCAACGAGCTGGGGGTAGATCTCTCTCCGCGGCAGGGGCCTCCCTCTGGAACAGCCTTCCTGCCTCCCTGAAACTTGAGGAGAACCATCTCCGGTTCCGGAAGCACCTCAAAACCTTCCTCTTTGCTTCTGCTTTCCCTCTCCCTCTCCCCTGCTGAGCGGCTAATTAATTTTCACTGAAGCTGCACTGATCCTGCAATTGGACCACTCTAAACGGCCTCGGTCCTGGGCCCTGCCACTCTCCACTTGCACTGATGCCCTGGAACCCCTTTGCACTGCGGGTCTGTCTCTGTATCCCTACAGCCCCCCCTCCCCCAGCACTTGTTCTGCACTTACCTCACACTTGCCACCAGCTGGCCCTATTTATTTATTTATTACGTACGCCTCTTACCTTGTACTGCACTTCCCCCCTCCCCTTCCCCTTGCACTTTTCCCCTCCCCTACCCCTGCACTTGCGCGATCTGAATGACACCTAGCCTAGTAGGATCGTTTTCTGTCTCCCCTTGTACCCCCTCCCTGCCTCGTCGCGCCTTGAAACACTTGTGTATAGGCGCGTTACAAATACCATATCATATCATATCATATCATATCATGACAGCCCACCAGTTACCTCTGATTAACTTTTGTCTGATTATGTTAAATACAGGTTTTATTTGTATTTGTATTTTATTGTTTATATAGCGCTTTACTCCAAAGCGCTTTACAGTTTAACAACAAGAAAAACATCAAACATCGAACATAGAAGCAATAAAATATACATGAATCAAACCAGAAAAACAGCATGCGAAACAATTTGCAACTGGGAAGGAAGAGAAGAGGAGAGGTATTGGAAGGAGAAAAGGGAAAGGGAAAAGGGAGTATAGAGAGTAGTAGGTAGGGTAGAGATCATAGGTGAGACAGGGAAAGATAACGGAACAGGAAGATGGAGTGGGGAGGATGGAGTGTTTTATCTTTAGTTTACATCATTTGGGACGTATCCCAATGAGCTAGGATTTTGCCCCAGTATATACAGATTGCCATGCGAGTTTGAAACCCAGCTAAGGCAGCTACAACAGTACGTGTATGTAGAGCGAGAGCTAATGCCTCAGTGGCTCAAAGCCTGGCAGGGCTTGAGGCAAAACAAGCTCTTTGACAAGAGAAGGTTGGAAACCCCATGATCTTCTCACCTTCGAACGATGCATTCTAGCGGACCTTGACCGCCTAAAAACAAGAACTATGCGGACTAGACACAATCTCTCAGTAGCAGAGAGAAGAGCTTTGACAGCACTACAGAACAATAAAAAAAATTGTCATTAAGCCCTCAGACAAGGGAGGGGGTGTGGTGATAATGAGCAGTAAACAATATAAGGACATGGTGCTTCTATTACTCAACGACAGGGATAGCTACAGCATCCTTCGCAAAGATCCCACAAAGGACCTTTGCAAGGAAATTAGTGATGCCGTTGCCTATGCAGAAGAAAGAGACTGGATTTCGGGAAAAGAGGCAGCCTTCCTAAGCAGACAAACAGGGAGAACCCCATGCTTTTATGCCCTACAAAGGTACATAAAGACCCACTGAACCCACCTGGCCGCCCCATAGTATCCGGCTGCGGTTCCATTCTGGAGCCCCTTTGCAAGTTTGTGGATCACTTTCTTCAACCCATTAGCACACAAACACGCACATACCTAAAGGACACAACTCACACCATCTCTATTTTTGAAGGCCTTCCTTTTGACCCCACAACTCAAAGTCTGGTAACGATGGACATAAAGTCCTTGTATACAAATATTCCTCAAGCTGAAGCTATTGAGTGCGCCCGGGAGTGGATGTCTGCTCACCCAAATCCTAGCAGGACTCCGATCAACTTTGTACTCGAACTTATGGAAATTGCATTATGCAAAAATGTCTTCACCTTCGATAATGCAATATACTTACAGACCAAAGGCACAGCCATGGGTGCGGCATTTGCCCCCAGCATAGCAATTCTGTATATGGCCAAATTTGAGAATGACTACATCTTCTCTAATCTAAACCGATGGCAGAACCAGATTACCAATTGGTACCGATATATTGATGATGTAATCTTCATATGGACGGGGACCGACATTGAGCTCAAAACTTTCTGGTCATGGCTCAATACCTGTATCCGGGACATACAGTTCACCTTCGACCATAGCGATGCCGAGATTAACTTCTTGGACTTAATAATCAGACACAAAGAGGGCTCCCTACAATGTGATCTATACCGGAAACCCACAGACAGGAATACTCTCCTTCATTACACTAGCAACCATCCAGCCCACACAAAGGATAATTTGCCTTACGGACAAATCCTCCATATTCGGAGGAACTGCACCTCGGCTGTGGACTATAAAAATCATGCAGATGCACTGTCCACCCGTCTACAAGCCAGGGGCTACCCGAAAAGACTACTTGCACAGGCCAGGAAACGGGCACGCAACTCTAATCGGGATAACCTCATCCATCCAGAGCTTGAAGATTCATCACCAACAGAGGATCGCATTACATGTGTGGTCACCTTTGGCAAACACACAGCACAACTTAAGAAAATTGTCAATAAACATTGGCACATTGCACGTCTGAACCTACCAGACGGACAGCCCCCTAGGTTCGCTTACAAACGCGCCAAAAACATAAAAGAACACCTGGCACACTCCTTGTATCAACCTGAGACAGTGTACGTAGCTCCCGCACCCTCCGCCCAATACAAGGTCATCATCCGTGCAGCAGTTTTGTCTCCTGTAAATTCACCAGGAAAATGAAAACCTTTTCAATTGGTGAACGACAATGGACCCTCAGAGATCTTTCCAATTGTAAAAGTCAAAATGTCGTTTACTGTATCGAGTGCCCCTGTGGCCTCAGGTACATAGGCCAAACCACGCGGGCAGTAAGTACGCGCATTTCGGAACATTGCTCCCTCTCTCTGGGCACACTCTCCGTTGACAGCGTGGGAGGTGCTCGATGTAGATAGACTGGCCGGCCCTGGGAGCGTGGAGTCGAGTGGGCCGGCCCTGCGTAGTTTGGCGGTCGGGCCGCTTGGGTCGATTTTCGGGCAGGGAGCGCCGATTTTCCTCCAGATTTCGTGAGAGTGTTGTTAACGAGGCTAGCGCTTCAGGAACAGGGGTTCGGGGGCACAGCAGAGCCAGGAACCGCAGGATTAGGCAGGATTGATGCGGGGCTACACGGGAGCTGAGACTTAAGCGGCCATCTTGGATGGCCCTCTAGCGCCCTCGTATCTCAGCCACTTCTTTAAATTGTTTTTTTTTTTTCATGAGGTACTAGCAGCCCGGACCTTTCTGGATGCTTCCGTGACTCTGTGGTTTGTGAGACATGCATTCCACACACATGTGTTGCGGCACATTGCACCCCCCTATCTAAACAAGCCCCAAACAAACTCCCCCCGCCCCTAGCCCGCCTTGCTCCATATCTATAATACCTCTCATGATGGGTCACACACAGCATCACGTGTGCATCCTGCACCCCGGCATACTCCACCAAGTACAGGAGCACCTGACATGATCATAGCCCACCTGCTATGACGGACGAGAACTGGGCTTCCCCTTGTGCAGTGGTCTTCACGCCGCAGACCGGGTCCGCTCTGCACGGGTCCGCCTGGTGATCTACACCGAGAGCGCGCGTCCGTACCCGCACCGGACCGCACTTCCTGATCCGTTCACATTGCCCCCCCATTTACCTGCTGGATCTACACACAGCACGATGTGTGCATCCTGTGTGCATCCTGCATCCATGGCACAAACCACTATACGCAGGGGCCGTGCCTCACACGGGTCACCATGGTGATCTTCTCATAAACAAACCAGCCATAAGCGGGCGTCCGTATCTGCACCGGACCACACTTCCTGGTCCCTCATGATTGGCTTACGCCGTGGAACCTCCTGCTCCACGCACTCGCGGGCGCTAGGGACGCTACCATTTAGTCTCTGGCTCACAGCGCTCGCATATGCTCTGAACATCAGAAGCTGTCCACGCAAGTCATCCTGCGTGTTTTTCCCTGTCCTGGTGTTTTCATCTGGGCCGAGTACCCAGTACAGGTACTGTACCTCCCTCCCGTGCTTTATTTATCAGCGGGATCTTTACACGAGCCGGGGGTTATTCTCTAAAAACACTAGACACTTTTTCCTCTTACTGATTAAATGTTCACATTCGCAAGGTCACATTCTCTAGGGCCGGGTGCACCACTATCTCTGCTCCTAGGCACAATACTCATGCCACTAACGCTGCTCGTACAAGTTCGTATTAATATTCCACAGCGTGCTCCGTGTGGGATTCTACACGTTTGCCTCGCGCGGGGCTTTTCCCTGGGAGATTTAGTAGGGATCTACCCACAATAATGTCCTGCAGTCTGCACTTTGAAGGCTATTATCCATCGCCTAGCCTCATTAGTGTTTCCGTCTTTCCTTTTCTCCCCCTTCCCCACTCCCTCGCGGTTCTCCAAAACCCCCCCTTTTTTCCCTCTCCCCAGTTATCCTGACCCATGCAGGATTCAGCTTAAAGTTCCCAGTCGGTTGATTGGCAGAATCATCACTGCACGCTTCACCAACTATGTCAAGCATCGGATCATTCATTGCCCAATTGACAGGTACCCTTGTACATTATCTTCAAATTCTCCGTCATCCACAACTAGGTATTTTTCTCATGACGGAGCACTGTAGCAATATGGTCCGGCTTCCTTTTGCCTCATACAGTATTACGTTTGTTTTTAGTCTCTACACAGCCCTATGATGTAAAGTTCACCCTCCACAACAAGGGTCCGCAGTTCTCAGCAGGACCTAGCTGGAGAAGGTCCTCTGCTCAGCTTTTGGCCTCTTAGTGAATCAGAACCAAGGACTTGGGATTTAAAGCACCGGCAGGTAAGCTGCCACCACGGTGTCTTGAGTATTACTGAAGGTTTTCCTCATGCTCCATAACTATACTCACTGGAGTTCTTTCATATTCATTACAGGGTCGCCCCTACGGAGCCCTGATGAAGGCGGACGCAATCTTATGTACCTCGCCGAAACGTGATAGGAGCTGGGAAGACCTGCTTTGGAAGGTTCCCAGCCATACCAGTTTCTGTACTTTCAGTCTCTGCCACGTTGGCCTAAAAGATATCTAGTTTTCCCTATGACCCTGGAACATTTATTGTCATAATTAGAAGAAATACATATTAGAAACAGGAAATCCCCAATGAATGAGGATATTCTTTTGAGGTTTGGGTAGCTCTTTAGCCCCTCCTGTTTCCACTTTCCAAATTTGGATTTCTTCACAAAAACATTCACAGATCTATATGAATTTGCATACTGTCATACAACAATGAATTTGTTGAAATCTATCGGTATACTAAACATACAGGTTTCCATGCTCATCATGTTGTATATATTACATGTCTCTTTTGTTATTTGATGTCATTTTGTAATATTGTTGTTTTTGCACATGTATGTTGTATCTCACAGCATTGTGTTATAATCCATGAATTATATGTTAGTCTGTATGAGCAAATAAATTTCTGCTTTTGAATTTCTGTATATAATTTTTTGAACACAGTGAGCACCCTGTACATTTCCTTGACTCCTTATTTGGACCTGCCACTTAGCAAACCAACCTCTTTTATTGAACTTTTGGACCAGCCCAAATACCTGAACTGGTCCAATCATACATTTGCCTTTGAGCATTTTTCTATAGCAAGGGTATACCCCTTTTGTTCTTATGGTAACCCACTTATGCCACGTTCCTTGCACTTTGCTGCAGGATCGGCAACAGCAAATACAAAATATACATTCACCAAAGTACTGCAGCAAATAATGCTGAGTTCTGTAATGCTTGTGATGTCCTGCTACGTATGTTTAGTGATCCTTGCAAATGCATTCTACAACTAACAAATGTATTTAAGAGTCCGTTTTGGAGAAAACCCATTTTCTTTTCAAGCATTCTTTACTCCAGTTACTTGTTTGTTTATTTTATTTCTATAGCCCTCCGGACCCGGGAGTAAAAGGGCGCTTAGTACAAACTACAGGGCACAAATCATGGTAAAATAACAGTAATGGTAAAGCAGCAGGTATATACAATAAAAGGGCGCTTAGTACAAGTTAAAAGGCGCGATACATGGTAAAAAACAGTAATGGTAAGGCAGCAGGTATATACAGAATACACAGGCAATGGGGGTGATAAAAACGAACAAAGGCAAAACGGAACATGTGCAATATGTACACTTTATAGCTCAGTCTAGTTTAAGGTTTCCTATTTGTCAGAAGCCACCCAATGGCAAGTTTCCTGAATGACTGGAAGGATTTGGAAGACTTAATATTCAATGGCAAGGTGTTCCAGAGTTGGGAGGCGAGGACAGTGAAGCTCAATCCTCCGGCTCTTTTAGAGGTAAATCTAGGTACTGTAAGACATAAGGTGTTGGAAGATCTTGTGGTTCTGATGGAAGATTACATGGTGAATTTATTAGTAAGGTATGGGGGGGCTAGATGGTTGAGAGCTTTGTAAGTAAGGCAGAGGGTTTTTAGATCAATTTTATGTTGGATGGTGAGCCATTTGCATGTGGTTCTTGTGGCAGAGATATGCTCACACCTGGGAATGTTTAGCGCTGCCCGTAGCGCATTATTTTGAAAGACTTGGAGTTTACTAATTATCGCTTGGTTGGCACCTAAGTATAGGCTGTTGCAGTAGTCTAGCTTAGATTGTATAAGAGCTCTAGCTAGCGTGAGGCAGCTGTTAGAGGAAAGAAATGGTCTGCAGGCTCTAATTAGTTTCCCTGTATAGGCAGTGGCTGAAGCGGTCGCGTTGACTTGTTTAGTGAGGTTGATATTGGCATCGAGATAGAAGCCAAGAGTGTTCACGTTTTTGGCGACTGGGATGGTGTTGCCATCAATTATGATGTTAGAGTAGTTGGGACTTAGTTTTTGTAGGTTGTTGGGTGAGCCAACAATGAGCAGTTCAGTCTTTTCGTCATTCAGGCAGAGACCATGTATGGCCATCTATGCCTGAATGACAGAGAAGATTTCATTAATCCTGGCTACATCAGTATTGTAGTTGCCCGAGATGGTGAGGAGTATCTGGGTGTCATCCGCGTAGTTTGTGTAGGTGACACCCAGATGGTCCAGTTTATCAAAGAGGGGCTTTGTAAAGATATTGTATAGGGTCGGTGAAACACAGGAGCCTTGTGGGACACCGCAAGTGATCGGGATGAGGTCTGCTGCTGCCACAGGAGAGAAAACTCTCATGGTTCTATTGGCCAGGAAGGATTGTATCCACATGACAGCAGAGGGGGAGAAGTGAGCGGCCGAGGAGAGGTGGTTGCAGAGGATCTTGTGGTCGACCAGGTCGAAGGCTGCTGAAAGATCTAGGAGGATTAGGATGGCAGCCTTGCCCTTATCTTTAATTTCGTCAATCTGACTTTTACGATCAACAAGGGCAGTTTCTGTTCCATGTTGAGGCCGGAAGCCAGACTGACGCAATCCGAGTAATTAGTTGGACTCTAGGTAGTGCTGTATTTGCAAGTAGGCAACTCTGTCAAGGATTTCTAACAGGAAGGGAACGGTGGTTATGGGCCTGTAGTTCGTGGGATGTCTGGGTCCAGGGCCTGTTTTTTTAGTAACGGGAGGACCCATGACTGTTTCAAGTTATTGGGTACCGAATTGGTGTAGAATGACAAGTTTATGAGCTTGGAGATGAAGGGGGCGAGGTCTCTTGCTGTATCTTTTATGATCTGAGCGGGGCAACTGTCCCCTTTGCAGTTTGATGGTTTGAGGGAAGATATGATTTTTTGCACTTCTAGTGCAGTTAGATTTTTGAAGGTGAAGCCATGGTTAGTGTTAGGGGTGGTGGGTGGGCTAGGGATAGGGGACCCGGGGATGGGGCTGCTATTGGATAGTTGTAGTCTTTTATTTTCAATTTTTGATTGTAGGCTGGTGATTTTGTTCACAAGTGCATCTTGGATACTAGTGCACCAAAGTTGGTCCTTCACGGACATGTCCGTGGGTGGATTAGGGTTTTCTAGCTCCTTCAAGATGGTAAATAATTCTTTGGTACTGGAACTTGCATTACTTATTCTTATATTATAGGCTTCCTTTTTGGTGCAGATTATTTCTTTTTTATAGAGGGAGGATGCATTAGTGAGATTAGTTTTGTGTTCCTCTGATGGGTTCAATTTCCAAAGGGTTTCCAATTTAGACTGTTTATTTCTTAGTATTTTAAGTTCTGGTGTGTACCAAGAGTTAAGATGTGCTTTGGGTTTACCTTTACATAATTTTAGAGGGGCAACAATGTCGATAGCTTTGGTCAAGGCGTATAGGTGTCTACTAGTGAGTTAAGGGCCAATGAGTTAGGGACCGTGTTTAGTGTGGGTAAAACCAGTGGGATGAGGGCTTCAGCGGTGATGTTCCGCTTGTTTCTTGTCAGACATGCTGGTGCAGGTGGGTACTGTGTATAGTGTGGGTAAAACCAGTGGGATGAGGGCTTCAGCGGTGATGTTCCGCTTGTTTCTTGTCAGACATGCTGGTGCAGGTGGGTACTGTGTATAGTGTGGGTTGAGAACACCACTTTCCCAGAGGCAACGACTATATCTTTGCAAGCAGAGAGCAAACTTTTCTACACTGAGAAATCTGGCAGGCCTGTCAGGGGCAGCCACCTCTTAAGACGCCAGGGTTAAGACGTGAACTTAAAATTGCCTTTGATGCGTGACAATGCCATGCACACGGTTGTGGCTCGCCTGTCAGGGAATCCATGCTTTAAATCTATGGTAATTGTGCTGATGCTAAGTGGGACTTATCCTGATTTTAGAGCTCTTTCCTCATGTTGTAAGGCCACTCTGAAGTGATCAAATATGCTTGTGTTTTCACTTGCTTACTTGGGCATGTGCAGGAACTACTCTGTGCTTCCTCGTACCATATTTTGTGTGCGGTACCAAGGCAGCATTACGACTGCAGTCCGCATGGAAACACTGGCACCAAAATGCTGGTGCAACTGTGAAAACCACACCAGAAACACAGGCAGCGCTAAGCAGACGTTAAGCAGGCTCAGTTGTGCATCAACAGACACAGGTGCCCCTAATCAGCCCAGCTGCACACCATGAGCACTATGTGAGAAACCTGAAGGTGTCTCACTCGCTAGTCCCTGGGAATCTGTCATCCAGGTGGCCAGGACACGGTCATCGCTATTGGATCCAGTTCCTGGGGGTGGACCAGTGCAGGAGGATCACCTGGATGAGGGGTCTTCGGGGAGTGGAAGTCGGACACCGAATGGTGAGATGCTGTACCTCCTTCCTTATCACACCTTTTCCCCATCCTACCCCGTAGGATATCTAGAAAATCAACCCCCCCTTTCTTGACACAAACACTTTCTCACAGACCGATTACCATGAAAGACAACAGACTAACACCAGAGCCGTATACCTGACATGTCCCAACACAAGGGTCAGGCAGAGTCAGGCAATTGCTGATAATTACACACACCTGCCTTCCCTTCCCTTTCCCCATAGGGAGTAAAGGTGGAGCACGAAAGCACACTCTGAGCAAGGCCAAATGCATGAGGGAGCAGCTATTCCAGGACGGCAGTGCAAACAGAGGAGAAAGACGGCGAGAACTGAAAGGACAGAGAAGATGGAATTGCCCTTGCCCTTTTCAATCCAGACCCGCAGAGCCTCCGAGAAGTGAAATGTAAGACCGGGAATTGCAGCTGGTGAATGGTGCGAAGGATGTCAGCGGTACATGGGATCCTCCTGCACTTATAGCCAGGGTGGGGAGAATCAGTTTCCATTGTCGTATAATCCTTGACTCCAGAGGCAAGAGACACCAACAGAGTTCGGCACAGCCGGTGAGTTGGAAAAGAACTGATAATAGACCGGACTGTGTTGGGCTCAAGGTTGCGATGAGCAACATTGTATGAAGAAAGAAGACTAAAGCACAAAGGTCTTTTGTAAGCAAAATAGGTATCAGTTAGAGTAGTCTGTCACCACATAGGTGCTCACTCTAAGGACTCTGACTGACGCCCTGCTCTTGAATAAGGATTTGAGTGTGTTGAACTGAGAAATCGAAGTGGTCCTGCAGCGGGTAATGGTGAATCCTGTGCACAGTAGAAGGTCTTGGGATGTTGTAGAAACTACAAGTAGCAAGAGGCCTTAGGGGATGCTGTCGTAATGTGTCAAAGTGGTCATATGAGGGACAAGCCAAACCCCTTGTACAGTTGACTGAGGGCTAAGACCCAGACGTAGGTAAGGGAAAAACCTAAGCAATCTAGAAGAACTTTCTTTTGGGAACTGTGTTAAAAGGCAATCTGAACCCGACAAAGGGATGCCAGGAGAATGCCAAGGGAGGTGAATCCCGCATTATGAGAGAACCGAGTAAACTGTGTATTTCGGCAAATGCGAACTCAGCTGAGGGATGCCTGCGAATTAGGGTGAGCAGTAATACACCCGCGAACATTGTGACGACAAGTATCAACCCGACTGAGGAATGTCCACAGGGAGTGGTTGGTCTGAGCCCGACTGAGTGAGGCTAACGTTGAGAGTGGTTAGTCTAAGCCTGACTGAGGGAGGTGTATGGGAGGAAGGAGCTGTTTTTAGCCCCCCCTACATTCCAGGCAAAGCATATGTTATGCTCAATCCATTGTTGGCAGTAGACCCTGGGCCGAACCCCGATGACGGGTGGGAGGTAGCCATTGAATGACACCTAACCAATGTGTTTTGCAGGTCCCCAGGGACACCATTTTGTATTTACAACAACTCCATCTTTTACTAGTCCTCACATGAAACTCTCAGAGGCAAGCCTGCATCTCTCCCCTATCCAGCTCCATGCACAGTCAGCCTGATAGCCCCCACTACCTCCCCACTGTCTGTGTGCAGCTGTCCTGTTCTCACAGAAGCTTGGACGCAAATTGTTGCAAGCTGACACCGTATCTCCCCTTTTGCTCTGAGATCATTGCCCTGTGTGTGACCGGGCCGGAGCCTGGCCCTTAGAAACCATTTGTCTCCACAAAACTGCCCATGCTCAAACAGCCCCCACCATTAGGAGTTACTGTCTGATTGAACCTTAAGCCCTCACCTCTTTGATGTAGCAGTGGTGGGACCACTGACCATGGGCCACCCTTAATTGCCCCCCGTATAACTAATCCAGAGCAGAAATATATTCCCCATGTACTAACAAATCCCGACACCCTTGTTTGATCCTCCAGGCACCTGATAAATGTGCCCCAGAATCAAATGCGAGATAAGGCACCCAGACCACTGCACAGCTGCCCCACTCTGGTCTGGGTCAAGAATGCACACCTTGTTTTACAATTCATCGATGTTAATGTGTTATGATGAACCTTGTGTGCCGCATTAAATTGTGCATGCCTATGATTACTGTGAAGTCTAGCTTAGCCAGAATTACTACTGTGTGGATCCAACGTGACCTATCGCCCCTCCCTGATGAGCCCAGCTGCCCCACACGCCTCAAGGAGTAACAAGTTCAGCTCCAGACAACCAGCACCGGCGCTAGTATACATTGTATAATGTCTTATGTTAACTCGTCCAATGAAAAGCATTTGTGTATCCCATATAGAACACGTCATAGATTACGCCTTTTGGACTTATAATGTATCTTACCTGTAATGTTGACAGAGCGCTCTCGGAGTGGCAGTCCTCTGTGTGCCCCATTTTATCTTTATATAAAGAATACTGTTTACTCACTCGCAAGTTCTCCTGGTCTCATTCCCTACCGGGGTGTGTCCATTGGTGTCCATCTATTCTATGTTTTTTATTATATTTACGGGAATGACCACTTTCATTTGGTGACCCCGACACAATAGCGTTCTTTTCCACTTTGATGCGAGAAGTCCCCCGGCCACAATGGCGAGATCCGGGGTGCCCCCATCAAGGATGCCCACCTACGGCAACTAGTAACCTTAGAAAACGCGTACGCCACTGAGAAGGTTCCATGGGTCCTGGCTTTGTGAATACCCATCCCTATCGCTCGCCAGAGCCGGGTTTGGCTATTGATTTTGGGGCGGCACCCTGATTGTGGGTCGACCGGGCACGGAGGCTCTCGGACCAATACAGACACGTGAGTATCAATTGTCGGTGACCATAAAGGAAGGGGAACGGAAGGGAGTCAGATTGGGGGTATTGGAGGGACAGTAGGTAGGTGTGAAGCTAGGTGGGATTCTTCTTTGACTGTTCATTTCTGCATATGGCCATTAGGATATTGTAAGAGGCGATGAAGTAAAAGGTGATACAGGAACCTAGCTCCGAAACGGGGTGGAAGGCTGCACTGCATAATGCTATCTCGACTAGTACTGGAGTTTATATAGTGAAGAAAATAAATAATTGGGAGTCTTGCATAAGGAGAAGGCTTGGAAATTTAGTTGTGCTCTTTTCTTTTTTTTGTCTATCTTTAGGAGTAAGTGTCTAGGAGGCAGGGGGAAAAAGGGGAATAAAAAGTAAGGGGGGAAAGCCTGGGTTCAGGGAAGGGGGTATTAGGAGAGTAGGAAGGCAGGGTTTATGTCCTATGTTATATGGTGTAAGTAGAGTGTGTCAAATTATGTTCAATGTTATATTGTCAGTGTTTTCATCATTTTATTGATGGTATAAAGGTCCAATTTGTTAAAAGTAATTCTGATTTTTTAAAAGAATGTACGGTCAAAAGATTTTGTTGAACAGTTATAAGAGCACATGTTCTTATGGTGAATATACTGTAACAAGGCAACATAAAACGTGGCTTTAGAGTGTACACACCCCCACGCACGCACCCAATAGTGAAGAGAAAACGCACAATGGGGGCAGAAACACCGTCCATGCACATATGCCAACACCTCCCTGTGTACAGTGAGAAGATAAAAAAATACCATGAGCAATGGTTAACGGAAATAAAACGGGATGGGAAATCCCAAATGTGGCCAGAGGGTGGGTCCTTTGACAAGTCAGTATTGGACCTAGTAGCAACTTATTTAACAATTAAATATAAAGGTAAGCAACTCGAGAATAGAAGAGAAGTGCTAAATTTGTGGAGATTGTTCGAGGAAGTGCCACAAATTAAAAGTAACAACAGAGAACAACTGCCCCAAACAATAAAAGCCGGGGAGGAGGGAGGAGAAGGGAAGGAGGAGGGGAAAGGGCCCAAAAAATTGTACCCATTACTAACAAAGCCCGCTGAGGGATACATATATAGGCCCACACCAAGCGCCCCCATGCTGGCAGTGGCTCCCCCTCCCCCTTATGATCCAAAAGGGTTGTACGGGCCAACATGTGTACCCCCAGTGAATTTAGGGTGTTTAACACAAGATTTGGAAACTCAGATAACTATGACCCAAGCTGAATTAACTCGGTTAAGAGAAATATGTGGGCAAAGACAACTCCAGCTCGGGGGCGAACAGACACTGCTGTCCCCAGCCCCGACTACCCCAGTAAACCAAACAGGAGAGGAGTGGAAGTCTGGGGACTTCCTGTTTCATATCGATAAGACACCCCTAAAAGTCATATGAGTTAGCAGAGGAGAAGAGGAACAGGCAAATGGGGGACAGGGAAGTGTAACATCCGACAGGGAGGAAGAATGTTGGAGTGACATAGATGAGTACGAGGAGGGAGCAAGAGAGGGTGGCATGAGTACACCAAGACGAACACTGTTGAGTGATGAAGGAGAAGGGGAAGGGTGGCACCCTGGGAGTTTAAGAAGTGGGATTGGGAGAATGGCCCTAGCAAGGAAGAAAGGGACGAAGGTGAGTAAAAGTAAAGGGAAGTCAATTTTCCAGATGCCACTTAAACACAAGGGGTAGGGGAGGCCTCACTCTGTTCCCTGGGCACAGATGGATAAGGTCAATTTACTGAAAACATTTCCCCCAGTCTCAGGTGGGGGCAAGTAAGTGGATATATGCTTTTGAGAAGAATACAGTGTATGTCCCGTTGGCAAATGGTGAGGTCAAAAGCTTGTTGGTGTCCACAGTGGGCATCCAGGCTAATGGAGTGTGGGTAAAGGGCGGGTTCCTAGCAGTGACATTGGATTGTGACCACCATGATGAGGCGTTATTTAACAATGTGAGGGCACAGGTGTGGGACCAACTGAGGAACACCTTCCCAGATATGCTTGATTTACAATCCGTGATGCAATGCATTATGGGGGAGGACGAAGATGCTGCGGCTTACATTTTCGGGTGCAGGATATGTGGAGGGTGGAGACGGGTACGGCTTGGGACCAATCTATGTCCCTCTTTTACTTCATTATTAAGAGAGGCCATCCGAACGAAGTGCAGAAAGCTCTTGATAAAATTGCTGAGATGGACGCCAAGGGCTGGCCAGAAATACAGAGCATTATAGTACATCACTGTAGGAGGATCAAAGAGAGGGAGAACGAGATTGCACAGAAAAGGTTGGCAGATGAAGCAAAGCTTGTACAGACTAAATTGGTGAAGGTCGCGGAAGTAGCAGCTGCCCTCCCTGCAGAGCGGCACGGAGAAGGGGAGGAGGGACCAATAGCAATACAAGCAAGAATGGCAGCCACCTGGGCAGCAAACGGGCAGGAGCAATGGGTCGGAGAGGAGGAGTATGGAGGGCCCAAATCGCAGGGAAGGGCTGGAAGAGGGGGAGGATGAGGTGGGTATCAGGGACTACGGGGAGGGTACAGAGGACAGGGACCCAGAGCGGGGGGGCAAGAAACAGGTTGTTCATGTGGTAGAATGGGCCACTTTGCAAGGGAATGTCACACCGCCCCATGGCATATTATCATAATGAACAGTATGGTCACCCGCACCCAGGCATCCCATATGACAAGATCAAATTGACCCCTGTTGTGAGCAAGAACAGAGAACACCACCACAAGGTATACAGCAGCGATTCACACGACAGATCCACATGGTAAACACCCGCGGTAACCCATTTGTTACCACAGCGAATGGCACGCCGGCACCATAGAGAGGAACAGAAGTGGTGGGAGACAGCGTTTTCACTCACCAAGTGACAACTAGACAAAAATAGGACAGCCCACAGAGCGCACTTGCGTGTCCAATCCTATCGCCAGCCCTTAGCCCAAACAAGGAACCACTGTTGGGGGCAAAGATAGGAAACAAACAGTTTATCTTCATGGTGGATTCAGGGGCAGAAAAATCATGTCTAAAGGAAGGCTGGTTTCTGCTCTCGGACCGAAGGTTGGAAACGCAAGGATTCTCTGGGGCGGTGGTCACGGTTCCCAATACTGAATAATTGGATGTAACAGTGGGGGAGAAGACGGTGCAAGCACCCCTATTGTATCACGAAGAGTCACCAATAAATTTACTAGGGAGGGATCTCATCAGTAAGCTTAACATGACCATCTCCTTCACAGAAAAGGGAATAGTGTGCTCAACGCCAGGTATATGTCCCATGAGAGCAATGATTTTGATAAACACAATTGCCAAAGACATAACAGTCCGGGGAGTGCCAATCGATCCAGACATGTTCGTACAAGGGATACAAGTCCTGGCAAGAGTAGTGCCAGAAATCACTGACATTATGGCGATTACCTTTCCGAATTTGTGTTTCATCCCGTGGCTGCCCATGAGGTGGGTCGAAGGTCAATATTGTCCTTAGATCTACAAGGCGTGCTGGTATCCGCGCAACAAATAGCGGCGATAGGGTTGGACACGCAAGGGTGAGAGTGGTGAACAGTGCTATGCTTAGATCCCAATATGGCGCTGCGTGCCCTAACAGATGAGGAGCTATTCACTGACAATGATAATGATGGGGAAATAATAATGGAAATATGCATTCATGTGAACTAATGATTCAGAATAGACAAGTTGCAAACCACCTCATGACCATTGTCAGT
Organism: Ambystoma mexicanum; assembly: GCF_040938575.1. NCBI lineage: Eukaryota > Metazoa > Chordata > Amphibia > Caudata > Ambystomatidae > Ambystoma > Ambystoma mexicanum. Next base: position 711,072,139 of record NC_090930.1, read on the forward strand.
GCACCCACAGCATTTTCCAATGATGACATGGAACAGGTGCCAGCCACGTTATGGAGGACCAATCCCCATGATGTAGGGCTCTTGCAAGAAGTAACCCCTGTTAAGATAAAGCTCAAACCTGGTGCAGTGTTACCCCGAGTAAAACAGTACCCCTTGTCAAGAGAAGCAGAGGAGGGGATAAAAGAAACCATACATGCCCTACTGGAACAGGGGATAATTGTACCATCAACCTCACCTTGCAATACAGCAATGTATCCAATCAAAAAAGCAAAGGGCGGGACTTGGAGGAGGATGATACAGGACCTACGCCCACTTAATGACGTCATACAGAAGGAATTTCCACTTGTCCCAAATTCCGCATCAATTTTATTTAGTGTCCCAAAAACAGCAACTTGTTTCACAGTGGTGGATTTGAAAAATACATTTTTCTCAGAACTACTGGACCCAGACTCACAGTACCTGACAGCATTTACCCTGGGGGGGGGGGGAGAGATGAGTATTGCAGGTTGCCCCAGGGATATTGTGAGAGCCCAAGCATTTTCAATAGAATACTGCATGAAGACCTTGGCAACATAGGCACAAAGAGCACAATATTACATTATGTAGATGACCTTTTAATTTGCAGAGAAAGTAAAGAGCTGTGCAGATCAGATTCAATAACACTGTAAAAATTACTAGCCTACAAAGGGTACAAAGTAGAAAGACAAACATTACAGTACTGCCTAAAAGAAGTGCTGTATCTGGGGCAACTGATATCAAAAGATGGTAAAAGAATGCTCCCAGACAGGGTGGCAGCAGTATGTGCAACTATCCAGCCCCATACAGTGAAGGACATGCAGAAGTTTCTCGGCATGTGTAACTATTGCCGGGCAAGGATACTAGATTATGCAGCATATACCAGACCCCTGTTACAAGCATTAAAAGAGGTGCAGACAGAAAGCTCAGGGATCGCATGGACTCCAGAAATGAATACAGCATTTGACGCATTAAAAGATCTCATCTCCACAGCGCCAGTTCTGGCTACCCCTGACTATGACCGACAAGTTCTTCTTATTCTTGTACTGCGATGGAACACTCATGGCAGCAGCATTGATGCAGAAAACATCTCTAGGTCACAAGCCCCTGGCTTACTACAGCAGCACACTCGACACAGTAATGCAATAACACTTTGCATACAAACAGGCTCTTGCAGCCACCGCATTTGCCATTGAAAAAAGTGCCACTATTGTAATGGGATGCTCAGTGACATTGTTTGTGGAACACGCCTTGTTTGCCATTTTTGAAAGGTCAAAACCTACACTGACAAAACACAAAGGGCTACAGCATATGAGATAATATTATCCAGTTCCAATATACACATAGTGCGTTGTAAAACAGTAAATCCTGCAAACATTCATTACAGAACCATGCACAGTGGAGGACATGCAAAACCATGATTGTGCCACATATGAGGGGGAAGGTGATGACATACACAAAGCAAGTGAGAATGCCCTAGAGGAGGGAGAAGTGTATTTCATAGATGGGTCAGCATCAATTTGTCCAGAAACAGGAGGGAGGCACGTAGGAGCAGCGGTATTGCGGGTGGAAGATGGAGAATAAGAAACAATAGTGCAAAAAAGATTGCCAGCTCAGGCAGTAGAGTTAGTAACATTGATTGAGGCACTTCACGCAGCAAAAGGGTGCACGGTAACAATTTACACAGACTCAGCGTACATGACCACAACGGTACATGGAGGGTTGTCAAGGTGGGGCAGGAGAGGATTCAGAAGAGCAGATGGTTCTCCAGTGCAGCATGCAGAGCTTTTAAAATAATGAATAGAGGCACTAGCAGAACCCTCCATAGTGGCTCTAGAGAAATGCCAGGTACACGCTAATAACAGTGATGTCATCTAATTGGGCAATGTGGCAGCAGATGCCGCTGCGAAAGAAGCCGCATATTTAAACACAAATACAAAGGGAGAATTCATACTAAAAGTAAAAGAGGAGGAGGAAAGAGAGACAGGGTATAACTCTATGTCCGTATCACAGATAATTGACCTGCAGAAAAGAGCACTCATTGAGGAACAAGAATTGTGGGTCAAAAAAGGATGTACACAATCAGCAACAGATCTTCTTTGGTGCCAAAATTGCACAGGGAAAGTGGTAATGCCCCTAGAATTGTTACAAATCGTATTCCAACAATTGCACTTCCCAGCAGACACAGCAAAGCAACATATAACGGCAGATATACAGGAAGACTGGTTTGTCCCAGGGTTGCAGGAACATGTGGCAAAACTGACAATAGATTGCACCACATGTCAAACCTATAATTGAGGAATGACTCTAAGAACATTGAGAGGAACACTGCCCCGCCCCATCGGACCATTCCGTGAACTGCATATTGACTATGCAGGCATGGGAGAAAGGTGCAATGGAGCAAGATATCTCATTGTGGTGGTCTGCCCTTTTTCACGATGGGTGGAAGCAGGGCCCTGTGCCCACCCAGAGGCGAAATGTGCGGCGGAATTTTTAGTGAGCGAGGTTTTCCCGCAGTGGGGAATTTGTGATGTCATACATTCTGACAATGAAATGCAATTTGTAAATGACTTGTTTAAGGCAGTAGCATGTTTATTGGGCATCAACCATAAATGATGCTCTATTTATCACCTGCAAGCGAATGGGGTTGTAGAAAAGATAAACAGCCTCCTCAAATGCAGATTATCCAAAATGTGTCATACCCTAATGAAAAATGTGGTGTGTTGCTTGCCCCTAGCGTTATTTCAGCTGAGAACACAGACAAGTAAAGACAACCACTTGTCCCCGCACGAAATAGTGACAGGGAGACGCATGCACACTCCAATATCTCCAATTAGGAGAGCATCAGATGCTCACAAAACAGCCACAATATTAGAAGAGTTCCAAGAATATTTAACACAGTTGACAAAAGCATTAAGGAGTAGAGCAAAATAAATTCACCACCCTTTACATGAGAGAATGAAACGGACACTATCAATGTTGCATCAGACAGCCCCAATACACAGTTAATGCCTGGAGAGATGGTGTATGTGTGCAGTTTCGTGAGACAATGGAATGCTCCACAATTTCATGTCCCATATGAAGTTGTGCATTGTGCACCAACAGCAGTTAAAGTGAAGGGCTTGAAATATTGGATACATCTCTCGGACATATGTAAAGCACATGACAGTGTAACAACTGGGGGAGAACAGCAGGGGGGACATGACATGGCTGTACCATGAGATGATGAAAGATACATAAAACAAGTGTGCCAGGAAGTAAAATATAAGATCACATAAAGGAGAAATAACGAATATTATTACAAGCGTGCAAAGTGAAAAAGTGTATATAAATATGTAAATGAATTAGTTCTCTATCTCTCTCTCTCTCTCTCTCTCTTTCTCTCTCTCTCTCTCTTTCTCTTTCTCTCTCCCTCTCTCTCTCTCTCTCTCTCTCTTTCTCTCTTCCTCTCTCTATTTCACCACTATCTACTGTTTCAGCATTCTACGAACTCGATACTGAAATATTTTATGACAAATATGAAAAAGTAGATAATAAAGATGAATATGTACTTAACCCATTATATCTCACTCTGTAACAAGCATGGCTGAAACAAGGGCCCTCAATACCAGCGACACAGTAATAGATAGCAATAGGGGAAATATTAGTAGTACTAGGGCCTACTCTTATGGCTTGTATTTCGTTGCAGTTTTTTTTTCTACAATGCTATTGTGCCTTGGCCTTCACTGGGCAATATCTTTCATTTTGATGGGTATAAAAGAAGGGGGAAGGCAGTTAAAATGGTACAAGAAGGCACCCACCTAGTGTGGGATGGTTTTATACGAATTTGGGCCCACAATGTATCGACAAATCTCACTACACTACACAAAAACAAAACGATCAAACTCCCACCAGTTGAACACTCAGTAATTGACCCCCGTGAACATGATCTCAATGTGCACAATATGAATACCCTAATGCTTATGCATTTATGTTGCCACATGTTAATGTTTATACAGCCACACAACCTACTTCAAGTGGTGATTACATGTGTGATGAAGCACAAACCCCCACCACAGGTCCTGACACAATGTGCCTCATTCCGAGTGTGGCGGTAAGGGATAACAGGCACCAGTAAGGAGACCAGTGCCAGTAATCCCTTACCACCCTACTAAAAGGTCCCTTAGCGGGTCCCTTCCTTAACGCCTGGTCTGACCAGGGGCCTCATTCTGAGATTGGAGGTAGTCATGCCACTATTTGCGCCATGACTGCCTCCAATAACGGTACCGGCACCGGTCTCGTTCAATGGGGACTTACCGGTGTAGTCCGACCTTTGCGGGACCGGTAAGTGCCCATTGAAAAAACCATTCCCCATTCTCATTTGAGCCCTCATAGGGCTCAATGGGAATGGGGAAGTAGCTAATAACGGTACCGCAATTTGCGGTACCGTTATTAGCTCTGAAGTCCCTTAACGGGTCCCGTCCTTAATGCCTGTTCAGACCAGGCGTTAAGGAAGGGACCCGCTAAGGGACCTCGTAGTAGGGTGGTTAGGGATTACCGGCACCAGTCTCCTTACCGGTGCCTGTTATCCCTTACCGCCCCACTCCGAATGAGGCCCAGTAACTGGAATATTCCCCATCCATTACCAAAAATTACTAAAAGCTCAGACTGGTCTAGGGGGGAGCAGGAGATGGAAAAGGAGGGTGGGGTGGAAACGATACGATGCATATTATGGCTTGGGTCTAGATGCAGTAGAAGACCCGTCATACCCAGATCAATCAAATAAGTGGAATGCAGATATGAGCAACTAACGAGTGTTGCTATGTCTGCTCCTTGATACCCCATGCATCGGGGACCCCAAAGGTTTTATTATCTCAAGAGGCGCCTATTGCTGAGGCTCAGTGTCCTATTTATCTTGCACTGTGTAGAATTAAAAACACCTACCAAGCACACACAGTTTCATTGCAACTGCTGCAGAATGAAAAAACCTACCACAGCAAGCCACAAGGAGTGATCTGCGTCAAGGAGCCATTCTTTGTTATTAAGGGGACACTGTTCATGGACAATAGCTGGCCAGAGAAGCAAGCGATGTTAAGAGCAGAAGCATTGCAAGGACTGTTGGAAGAGAAGTTTCAGTGGATCAAGAAAACATGCACTCTAATCTGGTCCCAGCACATTGCCAAACTAACGTGGGTAACAGCTCTCGAAAAGCCAATCAAGATGCAACGTGAAATACCATATGAACTTTGCTTTCATGGAGAAGGGAAGGTGCCCTTTGGTGCACATAGACACTGCAATAAGACACTCATATTGCCTGACATGAAGAAAGGAATGGAAGCATTAATGGACACTTACTGGATGTGCGGCAAACAGGCATACTTGCACCTCCCGCCATCATGGAGAGGCACTTGCGCCCTGGCCACGCTGCACTCAGCCCTAATGGTAATTCCTGAAAGCCACTTCCACGGGGAGAGGGTGCCCACTGAGATGTCCCAGGCATCCCTGTCTACAACTGAAGAACCCCCAACATATGATGTAGTGTCAGAGGAGCAGTTGCAGGACAGAGTGTCACGAAAACGAAGGACATCAAATTATATGTCCTCAGAATCTTCAGAACTCTTAGCACAAGTTCCTGACAAGTTCAGGCTGTTCAATACAGCAGAAACCTTTTTTGCATCACTCATACCAAGTATCCAGGCTCGAGCAAATGCAAAATGGCTCCATATTGTCCGATGGGAGGTGATCCAGTTGGCTAATGACACTGAAGAAGGATTCAACATCATCAAGGTAGAACTTAGAGCCCTGTGACTGATGATCATGTAGAACAGGTATGTGCTGGACCTATTGACAGCAATGGATGGTGGTGTTTGACGAATAATCAGGAGTGTATGTTGGACATTTGTGCCTTCTGCTGATGCAGACAAGGGTGCGCGGGTCAGTTTTCTGTCACATGTGATAGCAGAAGTACACAGTCTCGGCGAAAGGATGAAGAGGGCGGCAAACAGCCAAGCACATGGTTCGACAACCTGTTTGAGTGGGTCCCATCATGGTTAGGGATGACCATGAAAATGCTGATACCAATCATCGTCTTTTTTCTACTGATTTTTTGTGTGTGCCAGGTGGGACTCAGATGCTGTGCAAAATCCATTCCTAGCAGTGCAATGATGATGGTGATAATGAGCAACACAGCAAAGGTGCTTCAGGTCGCACGTGACACCAGGTCAACACTGGGGAGAGCCCAGAATCCAAATGTCGAATGACTGAAGTGTATAACATGGGATACAGGGTAGATGACCTTTACCACACCACGATAAAAGAATCCCATGAATTAGATTGGTAGGAAGAGGTATGGGTAGATCTCGATTGGGTATGGTGGGTGCATTTACATGACCTGTACCCGGGATGAATATGCACGGAGGGGGGAAAGTCTCAGAATGGTGTGCAGGGCTTGGATGCCAATAAAGGGTACCCCGGTTTGGAATGAAGCAGTGGCCTAGGCGGAAGAATGAAAATGTTTGAAAGCCTTAGCATCTTTGTTACTTTAGTAATGAAAGGGGGGAATGTATGGGAGGAAGGAGCTGTTTTGAGCCCCCCTACATTCCAGGCAAAGCACATGTTATGCTCATTCAATTGTTGGCAGTACACCCTCGGTCAAACCCCAATGACGGGTGGGAGGTAGCCATTGAATGACACCTAACCAATGTGTTTTGCAGGTCCCCAAGCATTCCATTTTGTATTTACAACTCCATCTTTTACTAGACCTCACATGAAACTCTCAGAGGCAAGCCTGCATCTCTCCCCTATCCAGTTCTGCGCACAGCCAGCCCGATAGCCCCCACCACCTCCCTACTGTCTGTGCTGCGGCTGTCCTGTTCTCACAGAAGCTTGGACGTCAATTGATGCAAGATGACACTGTTTCTCTCCTCTTCCTCTGAGATCATTGCCCTGTGTGTGTGACCGGGCCAGAGCCTGGCCCATGAAAATCGTTTGTCTCAACAAAACTGTCCATGCTCAAACAGCCCCAACCATTAGGAGTTACTGTCTGAATGAACCTTAAGCCCCTCACCTCTTTGAAGTAGGAGTGGTGGGACCCCTGACCACGGGACACCCTTAATTGCCGCCCCGTATAACTAATCCAGAGCAGACATATATTGTCCATTTTATAACAATCCTGACACACTTGTTTGATCCTCGAGGCACCTGATAAATGTGCCCCAGAATCACACGCCAGATAAGGCACTGGACCACCGCATAGCTGCCCCACTCTGGTCCGGGTCAAGAATGCACACCTTGTTTTACAATTTATCGATGTTAATGTGTTATGATGAACCTTCTGTGCCACATTAAATTGTGCATGCCTATGATTACTGTGAAGACTAGTTTAGCCAGAATTATAGCTGTGTAGATCCAAAGTGATCTATCACCCCTCACTGATGAGCCCAGCTGTCCCACACGCCTCAATAAGTAACGAGTTCAGCTCCAGCCAACCAGCACTGGCACTAGTATACATCATATAATGTCTTATGCTAACTCGTCCAATGAAAAGCGTTTGTGTATCCCATATAGAACACGTCATAGATGGCGCATTTTGGACTTTTAATGTATCTTACCTGTAGGGTTGGCAGAGCGCTCTCGGAGTAGCAGAGTCCTCAGCATGCCCATTTTATCTTTATATAAAGAATACCTTTTACGCAATCGCAAGTTCTCCTGGTCTCATTCCCTACCGGGGTGTGTCCATTGGTGTCCATTGGTGTCCATCTATTCTATGTTTTTTATTATATTTACGGGAATTACCACTTTCAGAGGTTAACGTTGAGAGAAGGATCAGAGCCCGGCTGAGGGGGATCCAAGGGTGAAGAGTAATCACCCGACATGAAGTTTAGCAGAAGGAACTTTTGTTTTGTTTTTAATGGAAAATCAGGCCCTCTGAAGCAAGAGACTTAGCATGAAAGAGACGTGGAAACAGAAGGTCCTGATATTAAGAAAAGGAACTGTAACCTCGTGCCGGAGAACCCCAAGAGTGTGCTGTGCTCAAGAGTCCCGCCTTGTCCCGTGCTAAAAACATGGGGAAGGGAGATCCTGGCCATAACATCCTGACTTATTATTTTGTGAACACTTCTTTCTTTTCTTGTGAACATTATCCCACACTTTTTTGTAAAATAGCGGTAAGGATTGTCAATAGGTTTTTAAGTATTGTCTCTTTTTATTTGACTAGACCTACAGTTTAATAAACACCCTTGAACTGTGATCACTTGTGTCTGTCTTACTTTGTTACAATACCTTCCTTACAACTGTGACCGCTGAAAAGCATGACACCCACACGCCACACACCTTCCAACACAACCAGGCTGCCACTCATAGCAGCAGCCATGGAGCTGGAGGCTCTGCATGCTGGAATGCACATACATGAGCAGGAGTTTCAACAGTGGCAACAGGATGACAGGCTGACAGGCAGAGGAGGAAGAGGAGGAGGATGTTGTTGATGTAGTGGAACAATGGGCAACAGGTAGAACCTTGCAGGCAACCACCCATACCCCATACAAGGGCCACACCCTGGGCCATGACTGACAGTGAGATACATATACTGTATCGCCCCGACCTAGAGACCATCCTCATCATAGTCAACCTCATCCATAATGACATCCGAGTGTAATTGGCATCCAGACTGCCATACACCCCTTGCTGAAGGTGTTGTCCGTGCTGCATTTCCTGGCCACCGGCATATACCATCACACTGTTGGGGAGCTGCACGGAATCTCACAGCCTGGTTTTTCCAAGGTGCTTGTGCAGGTCCTGGATGCCCTCCCGCATCATGTGTCCCAGCACGTTGTCCTCCCCAGGACACCAGCCCAGGTGAATGCCAGCAATGCCCGATTTCATGCCCTGCCAGGAATCCCCAATGTACCCAGGAGAGCTCAACTGCACACACATCGAGCTAGTGCTGGCCATGCCATTGAGGAGGTATATAACAACCGGAAACTCTACCACTCTATGAATGTACAGTTGGTTGGACCTGATCATCACACACTGCTGTGCACATATCCCTGAATCCACGCATGACTCCATGGTCCTGCACAAAAGGACATTGCCAGTATACATGGAGCATTACGTTAGAGAGAAAACCTGGCTAATGGGTGAGTGAAAGTACCTACACACACACCACATAGCATGTGCACTGGGGAAAGGGGGGGTTATCCACTGTCACCAGTGCTCGTGCAGCACCCAACAAGGAAATGTATGGACACAGACTGCATGCAAGAGCGGAAACCCATGGTTGGCATGTGGGACATGAGTAAATGGAAGAACACACCATTACAATCTGTGCACAGATGGAGAGGCACAAACAGAATGCATCACACCCATGTCACCTACTTCTGCATGTCCACACTGTACCCATCCTCCACCGCCAATGTCACATCTATGTGAGTCCAATCACACAAACCTCCCAACCAGCAGTGAGTGTCACAGTGTGCAGCAAAGTGATTGTCTGGCCACAAGCACACATACCCATATGCATGTGCCACAGACCGACATCCAGACATGGCTGCATTGCCTCAACAACCCCAATGACCTTGCCCCCCTGGTGTCCCTCCCATGCAGGTGACTTTGGATGCCCATTGCTGCTATGGCTTATGACACCTGTCAGGCATCCACAGACCCACCAGGAGAATGCGTACAACTGTGCGCACATCAGGACGAGCTGCACCATTGAGCAGACCTTTGGACTCCTGAAGTCAAGGTTCCACTGCCTAAGCCGATTGGGGGGTAGAGGGCACTGATGTACAGGCCTGTGAAAGTGGGCAAGATTGTCCTGGACTATGCCATGTTACACAACATGCATGCCAGGCAATAACATTCCACTTACCCCCCAGACATGGACATGCCTCTAGCAGAGGGAGATGGGAGTGATTCTGATGCAGACATACAAATGCCCTATCACAGGGAAGACAGGGGTGGGCGTGAAGCCCGCTATGAACTAATTCAGAATCACTTCTGAGCACAGAGAATAAGCACACAGTCCAGGCCATATATACACAAATAATAAAGCACACTACCACCAAAAAAAGAATGTCCAGTCATGTTTTGCAATGTGAAACCAGGTGTTTTGACTAATGCATGGGAAACAGAGAACTCGTGGCCCAACGCCCCCTACCCACACCCCCTCCCCAACTACTCCTCCCCACACCCCCTCCCCGACTACGCCTCCCCAAATCACCTCCCAAACTTCCCCTCCCCACACCCCTTCCCTAAAATGTGAAACTATCAGCACACCCTAGAGCACAAGAGACTCAACCCATGTATGTCCCATTTTCTTTTTTTAATTTCTTTTTATTTAATTTTATCGGTTTATCACAAACCTTTAAAATATTTACAAACAAAACACAAAACACAACACATCGAAGAATCACAGTCCTTTAGAAATTCCCCTCCCATTTGCTCTTCCGTGCGGTTTAATCACTATCCTCATTACTCATCAACCAACGGTAAATTCAAACGATTTTCAATTATCATTAGAAAACGTGTCAATGGTAGTATCAATTTCATGTCCGATCCTTGGAACATATTGGCCCACCAATCGTCGGCACAAAGGGAGGGGTAATTTAGGCCCCAAGGGCCCAGATGGATTGTCCTTTCTGATCGAAGTGTCGTGCAAAATAGCACCAAATGCTTAAGGGTTTCCTTGTCTTTAGTGCTTAGTCTACACAATGGATTTGTGATTTTATAACATTTCCATGAGGCCAACCGTTCTTTGGTTTTAAATATGTTTAGACGGAGCATCATGAACACTCTTCGTGCCTGAGGATCTGGAAACAACTCAATGTAGCGTTGTGGAGAATTAAATGCCCGAGTTTCGAGCGGCGCCTCACTCATCATTTTTGCTGCAGCTCGTTGTGTACAAGTTTGATCCCAATCCGCACGCCAGATTTTTAGTTTGGCGGCGATCGGGTCATTATGAAGCATGTCCAAACTGATTCCATATTCACTCAGAATCTCTTCCCATCTCTTAGACCACAGTGACACCATGCTGTTGTTTGTTGGTGTTATCTCGTGAAAGATGTCGAATTGCAGTATTTGCTCGCAATGGCGAGTTTTGCAAAACAAGCTCACCAGGGTCCAGCATACCCTAGCATGGAGCGATATGAGCGACAGTTCATATCTCACACATGCTGTCAAAATTCCCCTTGGGAGAGCCAATACCTTAGACCAGAAACAATTCTCCAATTCTCCCAAACTTCCCCTCCCCACACCCCTTCCCTAACGTGTGAAACTATCAGCACACCCTAGAGCACAAGAAACTCAACCCATGTGTGTCCCATTTTCATTAACGTGGCTTCTTGCCACATGGCCCGCCCTTCGGTGGCGCGGCTGACAGGCATGAGGACTGGTGCCTCGGGCTGCTCTGCTGGGTGTCTGCAGGTGTTGTACTGGAGGATGGTGGGTCAGAACCAGCTACCTGCCTGTGATGAAGCGCAGCATGCAGGGCCAGTGCAAGGTTCTCAGCCTCATTGCCCTCCCAGAACCTCTGCGCCATGAGGATGACTTCTGAGGCAGTCCAGCCCTGGGCACGGCAACATCACCGGCCAGTGGCCCGCACAGTCTCAAGGATGAGCTGCATCTCCTCCTGCATGAGTGTAGACTCCTGAAGATGCTGGTGCACAAGCTCAGCCATCTCTGCATGTCGCTCCTCCATGCGGCAGAGCCTCGCATCCATATCCCTGATGCTGAGGAACGCTGGTGGTGTTGGGCTGTGCAATCGATGGGGGCGCAAGGTTGGATGGTCATAGGCCCTATGCTCTGATGTGCCATCAGTGGTGTCACCGGTATCCAGCCCAGCATTCTCATCAGTGGATGCACTCATGTGCATAGGTGTCTGGGGTGGAAGGGAGGATCCCTCCCAGGAGAAGCTACTGCAGGAGTTGCCTGGGTTGAGGCAGCCTCTGGTGTCGCCTGGGTTGGGGCAGCTGCTGGTGTTGCCTATGTTGGGGCAGCTGCTGGTGTTGCCTGGGTTGGGGCAGCTGCCTGAGTAGGATCCACAGCAATGGTGGGGCATGCCTACTCATCCTCCATGGGGCCGACCTGGTTTTGCTTGGGTCACCTCCTTCGCTGTCTGAGGGCTTGCCTGTGTGGGAGAGAAGGGCAATGCGGTCAATGGAGTCTGTGGCGCGCCATGGCCTTGCAACGTGCTGTTCAGTTGGAGTTACATTCAATGCCTAGGCCTGAGGCATACAGTTCTTGCATTCATATATGTGGTATGGGGCACATTCTCAGGTGTCACGGGTCAACCCCATTTGAATGGCATTGGACACAGGCAATGTATTGATCCGATGCAGCCATAGTGGCCTTTGTGTTATGCTCAACATGCAAGTGCAGGGTACGCTTCAATGCTTAGATAGTCAGGCTGTGGGTATGAGTACGGGAGTGGACATAGTGCAAACGGGCACACAAGGGGCTGTTTACATTTTAATGGCAGCACCAGGGTCAGGTGCAAGTCCCTCCCTAGTACAGGTCAGGGTTCCCAAGGGCAGGTCCTGTGTGGTTCGGTAGTGGGGATGTGGCCTCGATGTCCCCATCCAACTGTGACTCATGGGGGTTGAGGCCACAGACTCCCTTGTGTGTGGGGCCAGTGATCAAGGTGTGGGTCTGTGTCATGACAGGGACCTGGTGCAGGGTTGCTAGTCCGTGAGGGGAGCAGTCACGGGGCTGGGTGGCTGATTTGTATCAGGGGATGAATACTCAAGATGTGCATGAGGGGGGAAAGGGAAGGGAGAGGTAAAATGAGGGTGGGCTATTGCTGTCGTCAGGCCCAGTGCAAACCAGTGCCTCACGGGCATTTGTGTTAGGGTGGTTGGTGGAGTTGGGGAGGCTGCCTCTGGGGTGGTGGAGTTGTGTCACATGTAGGATGGCCATGAAATTGTTGGTAGGCAGGACACTGTCATCATTATGTGGGCCTTCCCCATCTTGCATGGACCAGAGCAGGGAATGGTTAGCAGTCCATGTTGCATGATGTGCAGTCAGACAGTCATTCATGGAGTGGATGGGGTGGCTGTACAGGGTGTGGGTCTGAGGGTGGGCAGTGTGTCATCAGCTGTGGTGCATGAGTGATACCTCAAGGTTGGTTTCATGGAACATGTGTTGGTCCTCCTGTGTTCATTGTCAGTGCAAGGCCAGTGTGCATGTGCTGAGTTGTGTGTTTCTGTGTGTGGTGGGATATGTGTCTGTGCACACTTGGCCACCGAGTATGGTTGGTGGGATACTTTTGGTTTGGCAGTAGTCTGTTGATGTGCAGTTGGACATGTCTATGTGAGGTATGTGCTACATTGGCATGCACTCTGTTACATTCCTGTTATTGCACAATTTACTCATTGCCCTCTGCTTGTACTCTAGCATCAGCCTCCGCCTCCGCTGACCCGACTCCCTCTAAGCCTTGCAGATACAGCACGATGCTGCATCTTTCCTCCCAATGCATGAGCTTTATGGGTGACGCCGTCCCACCGCTTGCTGCCATACATTTCCTTCTGTGCGCAGACAGCAGGTTTCCCACTCTGAGTTAGAGGTCGTCCCACCGCTTGTGGCAGTTGCGTGCACTGTGGCGGATAGGGCCCACAGCCAAGACCTTAGCTATCACTTCCTCCCATATTGCAGACTTGAGTTGATGGCTGGTGCACTTGCAAGGCAGCAGAAAAGAGCACCCCAGCATTGTCCACTATTGTGTCAGGCAGCATGTTGAGTTCTAACTCTGTAAATCTAGGGTTCCGCATGCAGACTTGGGGCACCTGGGATTTTCCTCCTCCAGACATGTTGCCAGTGTTTCAGGACCCGGATAGCAACAGGAAGTGTTCGATTTTATATGGATTGAGTTTTCCAAAATGGCCACCACCGAGTTTCCGTCACCAGTGTTTCCCATGTGGACATTCCGCTAGCGGTGCCACCGGCATTGCGGGTCATGGTAGCTACGTCAACAGTGGCTTTCCACTGTGATTCCGTTGTCCTGGTGTTACTGTTTCCGTCAAGCCAGAATGCACATGCTCGTGCACTTGGGAATGGACAGTGATTCAGTGATTGCGGATGGTGGAAACGGTGCCACCGTCATCACTGAATCACCGGCGATGTACCGGATTACTTGTAATGAGGCCGACTGTATTGAACGTTGCACCTTATTGCGCTCAGAGAAAGCCATTGTTTTGAAATGTGCACCTTAATATGTGTTTCAATCATAGGGATCATGTTATGCTTTGCACCTTTCTGCGCTCATAATTAGCCATTGTGTTGAAATGTGCTCCTTGCTGTGTTTGTAAAATAGGCACTGTGTTGAACTTTGCACATTTCTCTGCTCATAATTAGCCATTGGCCCTCATTACAAGTTGCCAGTATTTTTCTGGTGATTCCGTGGAGGCGGTGGCACCGGTTCCAGCAACCACAACCACAGAATCACCAGCATCTCGCAATCTCGCTGGAGCACGCATGCCGCATGCTGGTAACGGTGCGAGCGGCATTATGGAAACACTGTCCTCCACCCTCAAAATTGTTGGCACTGGCACCAAAAATACCAGTGTCATCGTTGCCAGCATGACCCCCATGGAAACACCAGCAACGGATGCACTGGCACTGGAAATAACGTAATCGCCGGAACTGGAAGCTTGCCAGTGGCCATTTTGGAAAATACAATCCACTTAAAATCGCCTTGTTCCAGTTGCCATTCAGACATGTACACACCAGCAGCTCAACAGCAGGCATGTCACCTCAGGTCCCTGAAGTGTGGCAGCAGAAGCCATGTTTCTCTGAGCAGGAACTGAACATACTCACCAACACCATAGTGGAACATGCAGGTGAGCTGTTTGCACAGACCACTGGTGCAGCACACAACTGAGGAAAACTGCCATCTGGGAGGAGGTGGCGTAGATGGTGTCAGCTGTGGGAGCCGTGGCATGCACAGTATGTGACTGCCAATAGCGGTGGGATGACCTACGCCTGAGGGTCCACAACCTTCTGTCGGCCCACAGGAAGGAATGCCTTACTACTGGTAGTGGGACGACCTCACCGATTAAGCTCATGCCGTAGGAGGAGAAAAGCAGCAGTGTGCTGTACCTTGAAGGGATCAATGGAGTGGGAGTGGCAGAGGCCTGTGCTGGGACACATGGAGACACACACACAAAGCTGTTGATGCCGGCAAGACATTATGAGGCAGTAAGGTGTGTAGAGCTAATGTAAGTGTGAGTGGGAATTAAATGTAGGAGAGATTATGGGGATGAGAGAGGAAGTGTAGAGGAGAAAGAAGAAGAAGGTGAAAGCAGTTGGAGTGACGCGTGGGGATGCAGTGAGAGGAATGGTAGAGTTGATTCAGAGAGTAAAGAGAAAGGAGGTAAGGGAGATAACCTTGTCTAATCTTCAGTAAATAATTTTCTTCATTTTCTTTGCAGCTGTTAGAAATAAGCTAAACATTTATTTTTGATGTCCTATTCTACAACATAGATATCAATATGGTTACGTCCCACTTTTTTTTTATCAGGGGCCTGTTTCAAACAGGGACGAACATACTTAAAGCTGCAACAGACAAGGAAACAGGCTATCCCTCCCTGTAAGTACTAAGGACGAGTGTGTGTGTCCTTTTTGCATAGACTTGCATAATAGCCTGGCACTTAAGGGGTTAAATGCAAGCAATTATGATCAAGACTTCAGCAGGCAGTTTAAACGTTGTCAAACAAGTAACAAGATCCACAGCCTGTTTATTGTACCTAGAAAACACTAAACTAAAGTATGTAGAGAAATGGAGACTAAAGACAGAAAGAAAACTGTCTCCACATTCTAAGGTTATTGAACGTCTTCCACAAAAGAGAGTTGATAATCTCGCTGCACAGTAGGATGGTTTGTAGTGACTCAGGGATTGAATCCCTTGAGGGGATAACTGACATTGTTGTAATGTTTAATCAAGAACAGGTCGACACGCTGGGCCTGATTCATGGAAGTGTTTTATAATGGCGAATTCCCACAGGAAAACGTGCCATGAATCAGGCCCACTGTGTTTCAGCCCCACATTTCAGATACGTCCATCCTGAGACGTTCTTCACGGATTGAAAGAGGGCCTTCACCAGGATGTCAGCTTTCTTGAGAGATGCAAATTAATCTGGCAAACCCCATTTTCCCTTAAGGAGAGAAAGATAGAAGACCTATTTAGCCATATTACCCCTAAGGAAACCTGCAAGTGTGTATTTTAGTGGATGTCGTGATATACAACTGACCTTAATCTTAATGCTGTGCGTGTGGGGCTGTAATGAATCTTCTCTTCTTTTAGAGGGTTTAGATCTTCCACTTCATGAAAAGAAAAAGCCTATACATGTATTGCGAGTTGAATCGCACTCTATACGTGCATAGACGTATTTTGGATAGAGAACACTAGATACTACTGACCTTCGCCTTGTTCAGCATAACTCTTCAGTTTTAGCAAGGCAAGTTAATTTCCTATAGACGATACTAGGTTTAAGTCATCATGGCTGTGCACTGGTAATTGCAATGTGTGGGGCAATGCAGCCCTCCTCTTGTTACTAATAAACTCCTTTTGCTAACTTGGGGAAATATAAAGTTCCTAGGACTCATTTCAGGAAGACTTCCGGTAAAGGTGCTCAATTGAACGAGAGAACGCAGGAGTAGTTTTCTCATCAATGGCTTGGTAAAGTGGTTTGGTCTTATTGAGAGAAAACACCAGCCGGAATTATGGCCCTCTAGTTACTGAAAAAATATAACTGAAGACATGGATGGAAATACGGGAGCCCTGATGTTCAATAGCCATTGCAAACACGGTTAGTAATTTATAAGAAACATGCGGCACAGTCAGTCCATGAGGGAAGTGTGGCCACTGCCCACGGGACAATTGTAGTTCACGTTGGTCTTGCTGAACTCAGGCGTTAGTTGACTAAAGACCCTGCACCATACGCAGTCCATTAGGCGTTACCCTTCATGCAGCTACTTTTTTGCATTGTAGAACTATGAATCAAATAGCTTAATGCTGTCAATAACATAGCTCATGCACAGAAGACTTGAAGCCAGCAAGTGCTTCACTAACACTGCGTCTAGTCTTGAGGGATTCTGGACTTTTAATAATCATTCTGTCCTGTAGATGGCATAGTGGTGCATTTGATGAATGCTTAGGGACAAAGCCTGGTACTGCATGGTGGCCATCTTGGTGTGGAGTTCAGGGGCACCGAAACAGGAATAATCTGGCCACTGGTTAGCCATTTAATGGAATAGAAAAACTGTGTTTCTTTGGGTCACACTGGGAATTTTTATTGTGTGCAACAGACATTTGTGTCACTATACGGAAATTATGTGAAGAAATTGTATAAATGCATCCATAATTGCAAATGTATAAATCACACATTTATTAGAGAAAGACAGTGACAAAGTTTAATTTATGAACAAGCCCCATACAATGGTCGTGTTGAGACCCCTTCTTACAGAATCCAATATGTGGATCAATTTTTGTTTAGGTTTGCGCAAAGCGGTATCTCTGTCGCCACCACGAGGGAGTTCGTTGGCAATGTGAATAATGAACCAAAACAACTCTGTTGGTTTATGGTTCTTTTTCACATGGGCCGCAAATGGTTTGTTGGGTATGTGATTTTTTAAGTAGGATATTGGGCCTCATTACGAGTTTGCTGGTCTGGAAACATGTGTGCCGTTAAATTCACTGGCACCCTTGTTTCCGGGCCGGCAAACTACGAGTTTGCCTGACAGGGCATGTCTGAGTGTGCCGGTGGCCACGGTAGGCAGACTCTTTGCGGAAGCGTTGACACCTTTAGCGACGGTGCCAGCGCTTCCGATTCCCCACACCCATGGAGTCCTATGGGACTCCACCGGAATGGGGACTAACATTTTACCATCGCCTGACTTCCCGGGCCACCGGACTTGTAATGTCCCGGTGGCACCGAGAAGTCAGGCGTCGGTAAAATATTAGGAGTCCAGCAGCAACCCGCCCGAAGCACCGGCAGGGTTACCGCAGGACTCGTAATGAAGCCGGTTGTCGATTTCACATTTAGTTTTGCCAATGTAAATGAGTCCACAGGGACACTTAATCCCAAACATGGCCCATTGTGTTCTGCAGTTTGTCAAAGACTTACATTTCCAATTCAAACCATACAGATCGATGCTTTTCATATCTTTTGTGTAAGAGCAGACTGTGCAGTGGCTGCCTCCGAAAGGGGCCGCTGACGTAGTTGTGAGCGAAGCAGGAGCCGGTCTCAGATGTATTCGTTTGTATGGACTAAAGTTTGTCTCAAATTGCCTTGTCTTTTGAAAGCAAATCTAGGTGTTTCTGGATTAAAGTCAGGTGTTTTAACTGTATTCCAATCTTTTAGAATAGTTATCCTAAGTGCTTTACATATATGATATTATCTGCCTTCGTTCTGCGCTGTTTAGTGAGGCAACTATTTCCGCTGAAGTTGTGTGCATGTTTTTTGGCATCACATATCACTTTCCATGGATAGCCTCAGTGTTTGAGTCGTACAGTTAACTTTTCACTATGTGTATCAAAGTCTGTCTTCATTGTACAGTTTCTGCGTGTTCTTAAAAACTGGCCGAAGGGAAGGTTGTCTTTTAAACTCAGGGGGTGGAAGCCTCGATAGTGGAGCAAGGTATTTTTGTGTGTGGCTTTTCAGTAGTGAGTGTGGTTTCAATCAAGCCCTAGCAAGATTGTAAGCCTCCAAGGCCCAAGAATTTAATTGATTTGGAACCATGGGACATAGTGAACTTGATATAGTTGTCCTGGAAATTCAACCAATCTAGAAACTCAGCCAGTCGTTCCTCAGTTCCCTTCCTTGTCATGAAGACGTCTTCAATATATCGATGCCAGCTGGTGATGTTATTGATGAACGGATTGTCTCACCATGAAATGTGAGAGACTCAAAATGGTCCATGTAGAGATTTGCTATATCTGGGGCGAGCGTTGCCCCCATACGCGTCCCATGTTTTGAGTATAAAATTGGTCTTCACACAGAAAAATATTTTCAGTGAGTGCAATTTTTATGCCTTCAAGGCTGAATGCAGTCGTGACTTTATTGAGGGTGGTGGTGCGTCCGTCAAGGTATAATCTCATCACCTCTATGCTAGCCATTTGCGGGATACTGGTGTAGAAGGCCTCGACTTCAAGGGACACCAGCAGGACTTCGTGTTCCATACTAATCTTAGAGAGAATGTTAATCATCTCAGTGGTGTTGTATATGTATGATCTCATTTTTTGTATGAAAGGTCTTAGGAACAAATCTGCGTAAATGGACAGGGGTTCGAGAATTAAACCAATGGCGTAAACGAACCCTCTATAACATGACAACTCTGCAGACAAGTTGTTTTTAAATCATCCTTTATATTCTGATGATTAATTAGTAGTGTGCTTCCAAACGACATCTTACATAAGGCATGCCATTTTTTGGGTACATTTCTCTAAAATATGTCTGCTTTCTCACATCTCAGACCACAGGCGATCCATGGTATTTTCTCTTCCTCCTCGTCATGGCAATTGTAGACTATTACTATAGATACCTGCTGTCTGAAGGTGGGATAGAAATAAATGTTGTTTAATAAAATAAGCAGAACTGCCGATGATGGCTTGAATATTAAAAAAGATAAAATAAGATCAAGCTCAATTTGAAACTGAGGCCGCGGAAAGAGTGAATGGCGAAGAATAATTGTAGGAATTGTTTCTTTACATACCACTATTAAAGTTGCTATTTTCATTCCCGAGTAATTCGTTTCATTTCCTCCCTTTAATTTCCCCAGTGAGCTAATAAAATGATTTATCAGTGAAAATGCATGCCAGCATTGCATCGTAAAAAGCAGTTTGCTAGAGGGTGAACTGTAATGCAAAAGTGAAAGTTAATTTTACGTTTACTACCACATACCTGCACAGTATGGGCCTTTTTTACAAAATGTTTTTAATGAGACCCTATGTCTATAAACTCTGTTGGACAAACAGAAAGTGGCAAACTTAAAGTATTACTGTTAATATGTAATTATCCATCATTGAAAAAATAATAAATGTAAAAAGGGGGGTTGAGATTAGGAACATTTAGAATAAAAATAACATTGCATTCCAAGAAACAAGGAGTGAAGATAATGAAGTAACTATTTAAATCATTGCATATGAAATAGCGCCAACAAACTTCATGGGCAGAGGCCACAGATGGGTGCTTGCGCACCATATATGGCATATGGAAAATAGAGGTGGCACGCTGTGGGCCCCCTAAAATGCATATGTATTGGCATGTCAAAAGTGACATCCCAGACAATTATGTCACAGGAACTACCATGTGCCTGATACTCAAAGGTATAATGGGAATTCATAGTACAAGAAGTTACCCCGAGTAAGCAAGAGATAAATAAACTTTGTGATGTGCAATGCATAAATGAACACTGCTATCATTATTATATTATATACCATGAGTGGGGCTCTTTTTGAATAGCTTACAGTGTGAACTTACTGAAATACTTCTAGTGACTTCTAATTTTGGCAGACAAACCACAGTGAGATAAATTGATTTGTCCACGATCACACACTTCAGTTAAATGTGAAGCTGGGATTTGAGTGCAGTTTGCAACTCAGGCACTTGAGTGCATAGTTTGTGCAGCTCTAGTTGGTAGAAATATATGCTATTTGGTTTTCAAGAATATTGTGTTTTAAATAGATCACTTTCAAAAGAGCAGAAATCACATAATTAACACATTTGACAAATATATGAACAATTCTAGAAATGTCGTAAAATGAGTATGAATGTACCTTTATATTCCCTATCTTGAATGGGAGACTATAAGTACACTAATGCAAAGAATGTGAGGCTAACAAGTAAGTTTGGTGATGATCTGATGTTAAATCTGTGTAATCACTGCCAAAATAGTTACCGTCACTGCCACTTGGTCCCCTGGCAATACCATGTATTATGAGTGATGGTAAGGCAGTATAAATCCCCATTTCTGGGGTTCATAGGCGATTGTCAATGTATTCATCGTGAGCGTTAGTACTGCACAGTAAATCTCCCAGGTTTTGGTGGCTTTGTCTCCAGCAAAGACTGGATGTAAATCCTCCACTTTACTTCCAGACCTGTAGTAGAGCGGTGCAGTAATGCAGCAATAAACTGGTGGTTAATGGAATTACCCTCACTGCTGTTTTTACTGCACCACCATACTTCAAATGATGCCCATTGTGTGATCAAGTCGACTTTTTTGTGTGTCATGTAAGCACAGATGTAGAAAATAAGTGAGCCTGTTTAAAAGTGTTTTTTTCTGTGAGACAAATTTGATTTGTTTCGAATGAAGCAAAGATGTGCATAGATATCTGGAGGCATATGTGGGCTTTTTAAGAGAAATATATAAGTTCTTGTAGCCCTAATGTTAACACTTACTAGGGTTTTCTTGGAAACAATGGTTACTCCAATGTACAATCACTAATAAAGCCGTTGCAAGGCACCAGTGACCTGTTGTCTCTGCGGCCAGGGAGGCAGGTCTAGTTACCTCTCTAAGGAAGGCCATCTTCTCATCACAGCTCTGTCAATGAGAGAAGGCAGCAAAGTCTTGTTCTGCTGCTCATGCGGCCCATCACTTAAGCGCAACCCTGTTCAAGGAGCGTGTCTAGTTCTGTGAATAAGTACACTGTTGGACTTTCCATGCAAGGCTGTGGCACTGTGCAATGTGCGCATGCTTGCATGGACAAATCTGGGACTGGGAACTCTCAGGAGTTAGATATGAGACTAAGACGCAGGGTTGTGTTTGCCCATTGAGTTGTACTGACACGAGATTTGTAATCAGGGTGAAAAGTGAAAGGTAAAATATCAGGGCTTTTGTGAGAAAACACAGCACTCTCACTGACAGGAAGAATTGCCACAAATGGGAGTGTGCACAACACTCATTGGTTGCAGTCAGGTGCTAGTCCACATCACTATTATGAAATCGGTATAATAATGTTGCTACACCAGCACTATCATGCAGCAGTAGCTGTCCTAGCTGCTAGGAATCAGAGGGCACGGGGATGGGAGATGTCTTGAAGCCTGAAGGAACGATGAAAAAACAAAGAAGAAAGTTGCCCTTTTGGAGTGAGGGAGGCGGTGAATACATGTCAGTCTAAGCACAGGTGAAGAGAGTCACTGTGGGGAGAAAGAAAAGTAGGGTGTCACTGTGCAAAGAAAGATAAGGTGGGTGAGAAAAGGGAAGCCCATCTTGAAGGTGTGAAAGATAATGGGAATATTGTGAAGATGCAACTATTTGTTGTTGTCATGGGAGGGTGCCAAGGATGCTCCTCACTTAGGGTGCAATCTGGTCTAAGACTGGCCCTGGCTGCCACAATAAAGTGTCTTCTACTAAAGAGTTTTCAGGCAGCATGACAAGTTGTTGTTATAATGGCTTAACCATGATGGTAGTTAACCCGGTCTCTTTTAGTGAATATGTAAATATGTTGTCCATATACATAACACTTTAACCTCATGTTTGGCCATTAGACTATTTCTGTTTTTCCATCGTTCTATCAATCTATTTGCCCCTCTATCGGCCGATCAATTCATTGATCACCTTGCCTGTCTGTCTTTTTCCACTTGTATCTGTTTGGGAATCTAGCTAGAGCAGCTATTCATGTAGTCATCTATTTCTAACTGTGCATTCACGGTTTAACTTAATGAAATGAGCAAATAAAGAACATTAAACATGAACTGAATTCAAAGGCTGTAATCTGGAGAACAAGCATAAAAACATCAACGTGGCCTCTGTCAGGCCGAAAGAACTATTTATGGACACACAATTAAAAACAAAATTGGACAGGAGATTGACGTTTCTTCCTCTTTCATTCTTCAAGGACATACTTTGTTCCATTCAGATACAGCCAAATGCAATTGCCATGACAACGCATGCTTGGGGGGCAGCAACAGAAATGGCGTATTTAAATCAACAGTAAAACCTGAGCCATCTTGAATAGAAAACTCATCCAATTTTAATGTAAAGTGATTATTATTCCATAATGGGGGCCTGCACGGAAGAGATTTGAATTATTTGACTATATAATAGTTGCTCTTTTTATTTTACGTTTATTTTGCCCCGCAGTAAAATGCTACTTGTACTCTTCGTGTACTTAATGAAAAGATGTTCAAATCATAATCATGAACTTTTGAAACTAATATCTAATTGAACAGTGTGGCTATTATAGGTTTTTTTCCCCATCAGATTTCTCTCTGCACGACACACTATTTATTATACCATGAAAAGTGGCACTTCCTGTCTCAAAGGACTGACTATGGTTGTTTTTTGAAATCAACTATAACTACAAATAGGAGGAAGTCAAGAAATAAAAATGCAATTCATTTTACAGAAAATAAGCAGCACGCAGTCTTGAAATGTTGATAAATGTATTATGCAAATGCAAGTTATGTGTACCAGCTTTCATGATAGCATGCACCCCTTCTTCGAGCAGTTCTCAATGACATACAGTACATGTGAGTGAATTTTGTATGTGCCACTTTTTTTATTGGCCGAATTCACCTCATCAGCCACAGGTCTCGATGCTCGTTTAGCCCCAATGTATCTTTGATATTGGTCCTGCACGCCTGTTGAGCTGTTTTAAAAAAAAACATCATTTCACCACTAGGTGGCTCCTTGCCATTCCATGTGGGCGAAGCAGACGCACCTTCATACCCAAGCACTGGCCACAGGAATGCTGCAAGTGGAAGGGGAGTCTTCACTTTTACAATTTACAGATATGCCATTAATGTAGTATGTATTTATTGTTTTGTTTTTCACCTGTAACCGGTTTCTTTGCATATGTGTTCATATACCCTTCTTTTCAGTGTGCGGGAAATTACCACCAGAAATATGCACTGGCAACTATGTTTGGTGTTACTTGTTTATTGTTCATTATTTTAATGTATCTCCTACTGTTTTCACTGCACTTATAGAATGCATGGGGTAAACTGTCTTAGCATGCTCGACATACGACATACAACACACAATAGAAACAATCTACGGTACACTTCTTGATGAACCGGCTCTCGACTCCTCTAATTAAATGTGCTGTTCATCTCAGGCTCAGCCTATTTTTCCCTGGTGCAGCTATCCTCTGCCAGTTGTTGACAGCTGACAGCATCAATATCCCATGTGAAAAGCTAAGCATGAAAAGACCTTACACCTTTAGTAGGTTGTAAATACAACAACAAAAAATAAACAATCTTCAGTACACTTTACTCCTCAAATGCGTTGTTCAGCTCAAGCCTATTTTTCCCTGGTGCAGCTATCCTCTCACAGTTCTTGACACCTGAAAGCAACAATATCCCATTTGAAAAGGTAATCATGCAAACACCTTGTACTTTTAGTGTGTTCTACCTAGAACACAAAACAGAAACAATCTTCAGTACACTTCACTCCTCTACATGTTTCTTGGAAGAGTAAGAAATGACGAAAGGTGACCTAAACCTATAGTACAAGTTGCAATAAACTTCTCAGAACAAAGAGAAATGATTCTAAATGTTTGTGTTCGTTTAGCCAAAAACAAAAAACAACATTGGTTGTCAAGCAGTTCTGACAATGTCTATTTGATGCCTGGAGTAATTATTTCAAACTGTCCCTGGGCACATTGATCCATGAAGAGCCTATCTCCAACTAGCAAGTAAGTGAATAAAACCACTCTGCCAAACAAGCTGGTAACTGCTGCCCCACGTGTGCATGCGTGTACTGTCCATACAGAATGGTAAACTGCAACTAGCATTCATTGTCTGTTTTTAATTAGTTTCCTCCATCCCCTCTTGCAACATTAAGACATTGCAGTTAGAATGTAAGGTAAAGCATTGCAGTATATGCCTGTAAGAAAATGCTTAAAAAAGTTAAAGTTAAAGGCTTTATTATAGTGATCTGATTTTCTCCAGTCCAGCAGTGCTAGTTAACGATGTGTAGCGTACTTCCAGAACTTTGTTGCCCTGTTGTATCACGCAGGCAAATATCACCATCACACAAATTGTGGGAAGAGTTGGTGAAGTTTTTTTTTAGATGAAACTCAAAAAGATTAGAGCCCGTTTCTTTGTCCCAGAAAAAGTCTTTGCTGAAGCTTATGGGCAAAAGGTGTACAGCTGTTCTGTGACCCATATCTGGCATGGCTTCTGAAGGCCTTCCGATCCAGCGAAGTTTCAGATTTGAGGCAGAATATTAATTATTCACAGGTCAGAGCTTGGAACTGGCTCAAGTCGTTTTTGGCAGGCAGAGTTCAAACAGTTTTTATTTAGACTTTTTGTTCATTACAGAGATCTATCTCATGCAGAGTCCCTCAAGCTGCCTCACTCAGCCTTTTGCTTTTTTAATCTTTATTTGAAACATTTGTCAGATTTAATTCATAGGGCATGAATGGCATTCTCTATATACGCCGATGATTCACCGATTCCTGTATGCAGACAATAAATACACAGAGGATCCTCTGGTTTGGAAGTCCTAAAGATATTGCAGAAGAAAGTTATAAACATTAGGAGGAACAGGTCAGGGAATGGATGACTATGAATCAACTTCAGCTTGAAGAGCAGAATATGGACATGCATAACTTTCAAAATAAGGTGGCCCAGCTTTCAGTCAATGCTCCAGAAGCATCCTCCAGCAACCCTGATCTCAGCAACATCTAGTTCAATCAACAATGTTTAGGCCTTATCACTTGGGGCACTCCCTATGCCAGCCAAAAGATTTTGTATTGCAAGTACTTGGACTCTGGACTTTTTATGGATACTGAGATAAGTAAACTGACAAGTAGTTTTATTTTTAAATTGCGAACCCCGCAAAAGGTTCCAGGGCAAATTCACTTTTCCCACAAAAGTCTAAATGATTAATGCCTTTGTGGCCTGTCAACTTGATAACTGCTACTCAGTTTATCTGTTTGTCTAAAGAAATGTCTGGAAAAACTCCAGTATATTCTGAATGCAGCCCCAAGAATGATATTTCACTTGAGTGATCATGATTATATTTCTTGGGGCATCCACGACTCCACTGGTCACCAGTGGCACAATGATTGGAGTTCAAAGTTCTTTGTTTGGTGCATAAAGCCTATTATCGCAAAGAGTCTTCATTTGTTTGTAGTCATCTGACACATTACATGCCATATCTACACTTGAGATCATCCTCTGCTGGCATATTACAGAAAGTTTTCAGTTTCAAGTATCAAAAATCAGTGAGACGGTTCTGTTTCTGTTTAGGCAGCACGGTTATGGAATGCCTTGCCATTAACACTATGCCTTCGCGAAGAAGACGTGGTATTCAGGAAAAACTGAAAACCTTCTTGTTCTCTAAGCAATGTAATTGTTACGTTTTCAAAATAGTCAAGGTCCTGTAAGGTGTTTTATAAACCTATTGTTTGCCATTATGCCCCTTTGATTGTAAGATGTTTGCATGTTAGAAATTCCGCTACACCTCCAGTTGTCAATGGTTGTCAACGGTTTCAAGTCAACTCTCTAATCAATGCCTGATGACAGCAGTTCTCACAAACATACAGTAGCACATGTAGTCACAACTGGTCTAGAGCTGGAGGGCAGGCTGTGGCCCACACAAGTGTTATTAAATGTTGAACAATTATATGTTATAGTACAGCATTTTTCTAAGTGGCCGTTGTACCTTTTGTTCCACCCACATACAATAAAACATTAAAGATTGATAACCATAAGACAAGATGAGCATGGCTGCTCCCATTGGGAGATTAACTGCCACTGCCAAGGACTATGCTGCTAGTTGGTGTTATCAAGCAGGGAACTTTAAGTGATGTACAGGTATATCACTGAAGGATTTTTCAACTGGGACGACATTGCCACATAGCACAACCTCTGTCAATACTATCCCATGAAATGTGGAGATGAGAAATGAACAAGCCTTGGTGATACACCTGCTTCGATGTGTGTAACTTTTTAAAGTGATCCAATGTAACACTAGAATTGGTACACACAGATGTCTGCAAATGTTGGCTCTCCAGATGTTTTGGACTATAACTCCCATTAGCTCTAGCCAGCATCATCGACACAAAAGTTGTAGTCTAAAGCATTTAGAGACTAACAACCAAGACAAGGAACACTTTGTTAGCGTGCCCGGTCGACTAGCCGTGATATACCTTCATTCTCCCCTAACCCGCTCATGATCGTGAACAGGACACTTACCCGCTCTGGTATCTCCAGCTCAGAATGGCGACGCAGGGCTGAAGCAGCGCCTCCCTGTTGCCTATGTAACCAACTCTATATAAACACTGGCATGTCATGTGATCCTATTAATGCAGCCTCTTAAAGGAGCCACACGTGTAAATCCTACCACTGCCCAAGGCTCATGTTCCTCATTGTAACAGTCTGTGCCTGGGTGTGGACCACATATCTGCATGTGTCCGGCCTGTTTCCTCATTGAGGCCAGTCTCATGTGTCCTTAGTTCGTACATCCACCAGGATTCTTCATGGTTGAGTGTGCTACCACTATTAACAGATGTAGTGGCTATGGCAAGCACCCACCATAGAATGTCCTCTTGAGTGTGATACTGTTCCACATAAGGTGCCACCAGTGAGGCTGTCATTGTTCATCACATGATTCATGATCCATGGTCAATGATTCTTTTGTGTATGGGCCTGCTCGTTTGGCCACGTATCTCTTGCCACATAGGCATTGTATGCAATAGATTATGTTTTG
Source organism: Ambystoma mexicanum (assembly GCF_040938575.1). Classification (NCBI taxonomy): domain Eukaryota; kingdom Metazoa; phylum Chordata; class Amphibia; order Caudata; family Ambystomatidae; genus Ambystoma; species Ambystoma mexicanum. Next base: position 711,099,781 of record NC_090930.1, read on the forward strand.
GCACTTACAATTGGAGTGGTGCCTGAGTTCCCAACTTTTGCCTTTGATGGTGAAATATTTTATTTTTCTCGTAAACCTGCACACCACGCATGATCCACAAGGGTAATGGCCGATCACCTGTCTCAGGTTACATAAAGTTCTTTTAGCTGGCTCTCTTTTAAACACTGAGTGCGTTAAGTATTCTCTCAGGTTTTTGGATCTATTTAGGGCAATTCTAGTTTGCGGCTTGTTAGGCAATACAAATTCGTCTAGCATTGTCAGGATGTGATATGTGTTGCTTTTTTGTGGAAATATATGATTATTCTGAATTATGAATTATGTGAAAATAATTTTTTTTATTGTTTGTTACATTAAAGAGAAAGAAAAATGATTAAATAACGCAAAATAAATTCTAAAGAATTAGAACATATTTAATTCCTACCACCCTTCAAAGAAACATTGAATTCAATGCTAGGAAATAATCTAAATTGGTGAAATTGTTATAAGTGTGTCAGAAACACCCCTTGTGTTATATTTCACCATGATTCACAACCTTGGTGGTTAAGCATAGAGACCATTCATCACTGTTGGTAGAAGGGTCAGTGTGGCTGTTTCTGACTCTGAACCTCACCAACTCCTGTCTCTATTCGCACCTTGTATCTTTTCATATGGGACCCGGATGCTCCCAGGTGAAAGCTCCTGCAGGAGGGGAGGGGCATTGAAATAGGGAAGTGCAGCTTGCACTCCTAAAGGCTTTTTTGAAAAGTCACCCCTAACAGCTACAAGGCTCATGAAGCATCTGTTTGAATATAGGGTAGCAAAATTGCTTGTGATGGAGCACTGAAATGTGCACACTTTACATGGGACACCAGGTATATCCCTGTTTCTACAGTGTGTGGATTCAACTTTGACTTTCCAAAAGCAAAAAAAAAGATACAAATAGTTAAAAAAAATTAAATTGGATTTGGATGGCTACGCGGCTTATGAAAAATGGTGATTCGTGTGGAGCTGGAATTGTTAGCCTTCTCTTGACTTTTCCCCTATTTCTTTGAAGTTGGGTAATTAGCTGCATATTGAATTGCCTATTACCTGCTAGTTTTTTATAAAGCATCCTCTAGAGCAAATGTCACAAAAAAATATGCTTGGGGGGCACAATTGCGCCGACCTCCGGTCCCGGGTCTGCACACATCAAAGCACAGGTGACTGGCCTCAAGGGACTGCCTGCACCCACTCAAGATTTCCAGGCTGTGTTGGCTCCCGGCCCATGTGCCCAGAATCGCACCCTTTACCAGCTAGACCGAGGCGGCGTGTGGGACACTCAGCAGAGGCTGTGCCGCGGCGGGGACGGCTGGGTGGAGGTGGAGTGCAACACTGTGAGCCCTACTCTGCCCTCCTGATACATTGGTACAGCAGCTCCCCCCACTGCAGGGACTGAGCGGGGGTGACCAGCCTACATAACGGAGCGGGCAGTGCTGGATGCTGGTGCCTGTGCACCCAGTGGCACGGCTGTCCCACATGAGGGTCGTGGGCAGTGATTCACAATACTTCTGTCCCCTCTAAACGCTCCATGACTGGCCCCATCTGTGGGAGGCTTCCATGACCCTTGGCCTCGAGGGGGAAGGGCACCAGCGACGACCCATGCCTTGCAGGGAAGGGGCAAGGCTGTTCCCATGCTGAGATTGCGGTGAGTGTTCTGGGCACCATTGTCCTCTGGCCCCCAGCTGTGGGAAACCTGATCCACCCTCATACTCCCGCTACTTGCAGCCTTACAGCCCTTTGGCACCCACAGCCGCACTGGACTGCCCCACCAGCTCGCTGCTACTCCCAATGCCTGATGTCAGTCCCGCTAACCCCTGGGGCCCGGAGGGATATAGAAATGTGGATCCATATTTAGTAAAGTGCTGCTTATGACTGTGCCCTGGTCACAGACTTCTCTACACATCGAGTGCTTCCTACCCCCGGGTTTTCTGGTCTAAGCTGCCAAACCTACCTGCTACCCTCGCTCCATGCACGTTGTGCTGACCCAACCTGCTCACCAATCCTGTTTCTTGATACCGGCTCCTTGCTGCCGTACTCTGCCACAACTGCAAGTGCAACCCTGTACGGCCATGACTAAGGGAACAGGCACGAAACAGAGCGCAATCAACATGTCCGCCAAGGCAGCGCCAAAACCCACCGAGGCGCATTAAGTGGTCGAAGCACTTCCTTCAACATTGGGTGAACCCACTGAACTTCAGAAGGTGATGGCATATATGTGCGAGTGGTTCACAATGCTGCATATGAAACTGGATGATATGAGCGGGACGATTAGCTCCATTAAGGCCAGGATGGAAAAGACCAACACTCGAATTACTGAGGTGGATGCTAGAGTGAGTTCGACCGAAGACAGCCTTGCAGAACTCAGGTCCAAGGTCACCTCTCCGTCCAGGCAGGTCCAGACCATTAGTAAGAAGAACGAAGACTTGGAATCCAGATCAAGGCACAACAACCTGCGCATAATCAGAGTACCAGAAGACAATACTAATGGGCCCATGGAAGAATACGTGGTACGCATCCTACTCTCTCTGTTAGATGGCTCCAAGCTTTCACCACAGTTTGCGATTGAATGGGCCCACAGCTCCCTAGCTCCGAAGCCTCAGCCTATAGCTCCACTGCAGCCCATTATAGCCAGAGTACTTAACTATCGAGATAGGGATGCACTATTGCAGGCTGCCAGAGTCAGGGGGGAGTTAATGTTGGGCTCCACTAGGATCCACCTTTACCCAATTTCTCTGTTGCCATCCAACAAAAATTCAAAACCTTTCTAGCCTCCAAGTAACGACTTCGGGAGTTGGGAGTCAAATACTCCATGTTGTATCCAGCTAAACTTAGGGTCAAACATGCTGATTAGGTCTACATTTTTACTATTCCGGAGGAGGCCTTCAAGTTCCTCGACGATCACTTCCCTGGTTGATTGTTATAGGCCCGCTGCACTGATCAGGAGCCCTCCTGGTATCCCTCACAATTGAAGCCTTTTCCTGTGCCCTGAGAAGTGGGGTTCCACAGGCAACACTTTTGGATACCTGCAATGATGTTTTGATAAGTCTGAAATATGAACCATAGTATGATTTTTACGTCTCACGTCTGTGCTGAGGCCGACCTTGGTCAGCGCACAGCCCCCATGCAGACTTGCAATTGTTGCTGTCATTGGTTGAAGGGAAGTTGGGGATTCACTCATCTGATTGCGAGGGGGGTGGAGTGGGAGAGGGCAGGAAGGGACAAAAGTTTAAAAAGTAGCTTGACTTGCAATTGGAGAGACACGATTAATCTCACCCCTGGTTTGCTTATGCCATGAGTTACCTTTTCCTGGCCTTGACCAGGCCTCAGTTATCATGCGTGTACCAGCTAAATGGCAGATGAGGGTCTTGTATTTATGAGCTGGAATATTAAAGGCCTGGGCAACCCAGTCAAGATGCGTAAATTGCATCTCTATGCGGAATGACACAAGGCCTGGGTCCTTTTTTTACAAGAGACAAACAAATTCGCTAGGGGTTGCGATAGGTTTGCAAAGTCATGTGGCACACACCGCTACTACACCACCTATTCACCCAGAGCCATGGCGTGATGACCCTACTGCACAAGTCCCTCAAATTCACTCATAAGGTGACACATATAAATCCCCTGGGGTGCTATGTCCTATTTTACGATACTTTAATGGAACAAGAGGTGGTCCTCCTAAATGTCTATGGTCCAAATATCGATGATCCTGAATTGTACTCACAACTCACCACCTTACTGGCCCAGTTCCCCCTTGTCCCTATAATATGGGGTGGAGATTGTAATACTATAGTCGACACCGACCAAGACTCATCAGCTGATAAAGGCGGCTAAGACCATTATAGAGGCGCAAGCCTCACTAGGTTTAGTCGCTGCATGGAGACTACTACATCCATCGTCCCGAGAGTTTTCCTTCTACTCTACGGGGGCATGATTTGCACTCGCAGATTGACAGATGGCTGCTGTCAGATACTCTAGTTGGACGTGTTGGACGGATGTCAATTCTACCCAGGACCTTCTCAGTCCACTCCCCGATCACAATTTCATTGTTATGGGGTGAAAGGTGCAGGACGGTGCAGTCATGGAGACTGAAACCGATTTCACTGTTAGATCTTGTCTTTGAATTCAAGCTTGGATCAAGTATTGACGAATACTGTTGGACAAATACGGGGACCGTGGGCTCACAGCCTACTCTATGGGAGGCCTTTAAAGCCTACAGCTGTGGTGTTACCCTGACAAAGGATTCTGGGATCCTCAAAATGATCCGTAGAACTATCCCGGAGAGCAAGCTCCTACTTGCTCAGCTCGAGGTTCAATATGCCTCTTTCCCATCCTCTGACACACTTGGCGAGATCGGAGTTGCTCTAGACACTTTCAGGGATCATGCTGACCGGGAACGTAAGTTCCTAGATGACCCTAGATCTGCCAGACAGTATGGTGAGGGATAACTTTCCGGCAGACAACCGGCCAGATTGGTTCGGCAGGAAAGTGGCACTCATCATATTCCCCTGATCGAGAGAGCGGATGGAGCATATGGCTCAAGAAGTTAATGCAGAGTTTTGCTCCTCCTATGAATCATTATATGCTAACAACGACTCAGACCCCCCATCTGATATCGAAGACACCGGACTGTCCAATGGCAAGTGAGGAGATACTGAGAGCCATTGTTTCGCTCTCGGCGGAGAAGGCCCCCAGCTCCCATGGCCTCACCACTGACTTTTTATAAATGTTACAAAGGACGCTTGGCTTCTCGACTATCTGCCTTGTGGGAAGAGGCGTGCACAGTCAGGAGGCTGCCCCCCCTCGCTAGGTGAGACGGTTATCTCAGTGCTGCTGAAGCATGCTAAAGTGGCTACACAATGCAGTTCCTATTGCCACCTCTCACTGATAAACAGTGATGTCAAGATCTTTGCTAAGGTGCTAGCCCTTCGGCTGGCCCTTTATATGATGCATATCGTTCACCCCGATCAGGCTGGGTTTATACCAGGGTGCTCCACGGCGCTTAACCTACGGCACATTTTCAACATACTGTCCTGGATTGATCCAGAGACGCAAGCAGTGGCCGGAAACAATGGACCTGCAAAAAGCCTTTGATTCGGTCTCTTGGCGGGTCTTTTGGGCTGTGCTGGATAAGAGCAACTTTGGTCCCTGCTTCCTGTTATGGGTGAAGCTGCTATACACATCTCCTGTGGCCAGAGTTTGCACTGACAGCCTTCACTCCGTCCAATTTAAGATTGCCAGTGGAACCAGACAGGGCTGTCCGTTTTCGCCTCTTTTTTGCAATAGCCATCGAACTTCTGGCGAACAGGATTCGCCAGAGACATGCTCACAGAGGCGTAAGACTTACTGGTGAACCATGATGGTCATTTCACTTTATGCAGATGACGCACTGCTTTATGTCTGCACCCTTGATGAGAACCTGGCGCCAATTATACGTGATGTCACCCTCTTTGACAGGCTATCCGGGCTAAGGGTTAATTGTATGAAGTCCAAACTATTCCCACTGACGGACGCCACTGCGGTCACACAGGACCTCCTTGGGTTCGTTTGGTCCCCACTAGAGATAAAATACCTGGGGGTAGTTGTTACGCGCCACCAGACCTCTCTATATGACCGCAATTATGGGTTCTATCTGTCATCGCTTGAGAGAAAGCTTAGTGGCTGGGCGAAACTAGTGCTCCCGCAGCCGGGGATCGAATTTTTAAAGAAACTCACTTCAGCGATTAACAGCTTTCTGTGGCAATCGGGTGTGGTCCAATTGAAATTGGATACACTGGCGAGACCCTACAATCAGGGATGATTGGCTGCACCAAACCTCTAGAGATACCGGATCGCAGCCCAGGCTAATTTTGTTACAGTCTGGTTTGACCCTGTTCGATCTCACCCTGATGTCAAAATGGAACGGCAGGCGGCGGGAAACCGGGACATCCATTCCTTTGGTCTGTCCACTGGAAGCCACCGACCCCACGGGGGTCACGACATTTGCATGGAGCAGAATGTGGAAACTGGTTGGTGCCCCCTTCCCATTCCAGGGGGACTTCCCCCTTTGGAACTATCTTCCGGGGGCTCCCCCAATGGACAAAACGACTGTACATGATTGGTAGTGGCTGGCTTTGGCCTCCTACGAGATGTCTACAACATGAGGTTCTTCACGGAATGGCAGGATCTGCCTGTACCCCTGAGGGTGCGCCCCTCCAGATGGTTGCACTATGCAGGCCTGCGCCGGGCGATTAAGGAAAAATGGCAGGAATTTCCCTCGCTCCCCCCTGACGACCCATTATTAAGGATGATTATGGGTGGCACCTCGGCACGAGGCGGGTATCCAGGCTATACAGGCTCCTGCAGGACCGAGCATGCCAGGCACTGGACAAGCTCCTTGGGGCCTAGAGTAGAGACCTAGGCATTGACATAACAGACAAGATTTTGGAATCCATGTGCGCCCACACTAATGAGGTATCCTCCAATTATGGATTTTGCCTAATTCAATTTAAAGTTTTGCAAAGATACCACTACACCCCTGTTAGACTGAACTTTATGATGAGGGACCGCACCTCGGAGTGCCCTAGATGTAACACTGACAATGCATGATACATCCACATGCTTTGGGCCTGTCCTAGGATCGCCACCTTTTGGAGGGTTTGTGAGGCTATGTCACTGATGCTTGAATGTGCTAGGGAGCCGACCCCAATGTCATGCTTGTTCCATGAGTTTCCTCACCTTCGCCGCAGCTATAGCAGTTGGCCGGTCTCTGCATGTTATTAGCAACACGCTGTAAACTATTACTTTGGCTGCGCCCTGTAATTCCCACCATAGACCAATGGCTACACATGGTTACCTGGGCCTCGGACATGGAGGAGCGCTGGTCTGCTCTACAGCCAGCTGCCAACAGACCAATGAACATTTGGCCCCCTTTCCTGGCTCACCTGCAGTCCTTGATAATTGACACTGATGGAAGTACAGACTCCTCCCTGCCCCCCGAACTGTAACATTGGCGGTCTAACTGTCACCCGGCCCCTATCTCAAACTCTATGTAGCGAAATGTGTGAGATTCCTGCATCCGACCCTGCGTGGTCACGCTGTTGAAACCTAAATTGCTAAATATTGCTCGCCTGTCGTCGTAATGTCAAGCAGGTTAAATAAAGGTGTTTTTTTTAAATGCTTGGTGTGATGCTAACTGTAGAACTAATAAAGCAAAGATTTTACATCTTCTAAAAAATGTTGGTAAAGAATAAGATTCAAATGATAAGGGCAAGAGCACCGTATGAAAAGCTATTAATATTTGCAAGGCTGAACTGGATCCTTTGACCTGGAGGAATCGAGTGTTATTGCGGCCAAGCCCAAAACAAGAGATTTGGGGCAATTAATACATCATGGACATAGGCATGTTAGGGAAGATACTTGGCCTACTTCGAATGTTCAGAATTCGGAGTGGATTGCACACTTTATTAGATTGTGTAATCCTGCACAGAATAGTTCTATCCTAGGGCAATCAGTAGAGGGATTAACAGCATTGGTATGCGTTTAGTAAAGCAAAAATCCATTTGGCAATCCATTACAAAGCAGCTAACAGAGGTTTGGGTCCTGATGGTAGCACGCAGATCTTTTTTGGTTCCTTGAAAATGTATGGGCCCCACTTCTAGCTAACATATTCCATTGTATGCTGGAAAGAGGAAAGTTTCCAGAGTCCAGGAAACACGCTATTATCTTCCTGACATTTAACAAGTGTTCAAAGATTAACCCAGCTGCTTATCAAACACATTTATTTACTGGAGTCCAAGTTTAAAATCTTTTGGTGGGTGATTTTAGCCCGACTACAAACATGGGTGGCCTCTGAGAACATCTTGTCAAAATATTCAACTTGGTGTCAGAGAATGTCTAGGTGCTGATAAGCAGGCACTAAATCTTTATCTAATTATCTCAAATGCACTGTTCATTAAAACCGAGAATATATACCTGTCTTTCATGAACCTGAGTGTGGCCTTCAATAAAGTTAATAGGGCATACATTTCTATATCGAAGGTCCCTGCACCCCATGTTTCCCTATTCACTCTGGTATAAGACAGAGCTATGTCCTTACCCGTGTTTGTTTACTTTATGTACCAATAAGTTACAGGAATTCTTACTATGGTCTGGGGCTAATGTACCTCAGTTTGGGGATCAGAGTGCATCAGTTCTCACATATGCGGATGTACACTTTTAATTGCGTGAACTTGAATATCCATTCAACATCTTATTAACAGTTATAATGATTTTATGAATAACCTTAACCTTACAGTACATGCAACAAAATCAGCAGTCCTGGTATGCACAAATAGCAACAGACGTCTTAAACTGTTGTCCTTTTTAGTAGGGTAACAACGACTAAATCTTAATAATTCATTAGAATATATAGGTGTTTCCTTTCCATAGAGATTAAACAGTTTGAGCCATACAGAAAAGCACACAGTGGGAATAGCATAGGAATTGGGGGGGATTTTTCATTGTGTGAATATGTACACGGCTTACCCAATTGACATGATGCTTTAAGTATACTGAATGAGAGCCGCAAGTGCCATAGACAAATAAGGTACATGATTGTGGGCAATCTCAAAAGCTTCGACACATTAAATTCAGGGAAACATTTTTTTTTTAAAAGATTTTTGGTTTACCGCCTGGTGCTCCAAATTATGCTGCACGAAGTGAACTTGGATGAATTCAGCTTTTAACCCAATAAACTCTCGGTAAAAGTGTGATCTAATCCAAAGGCAACTCTGAAGCAGGCTATCCTAAAGCATATCCTGTCATCCCAGGGCACTTTATTTGTATTTATTTTATCGGGTGTTTGTAAAGCACCTATACGTAAAATGGTGTTTCAAGGAGCCACAAGACAAAAGAAGGGGGGGACAGGGGAGAAAACAACAATAACGGTCCTACTAGGCCTTGTGACATTTGGGTTGTGCAAGTGCTATGGCAAGAATTGCAAGTGGGAGGGGAGTGAGGAGGGGGGAACACTAGGGTGGGAGGGAAGTGGGGGGCAGAGTGGCAGCATACAAGTGCGGGGAGGGAGGAGGAGGGGAAGAAGAGGGCCCCTGGGGCAAGGCAAGTGCTAAGGGGAGGCCAGGTGGGCAAGTGCCAGGGGATGCAGGGAGTGCAGGGAGTGAGGACCACATGCTAAGTGCGAGAACAGGGGTGGACCAGGGTCAGTAGGGATGCACCTCCCACCAGGATAATCAGGCGAAGGGGGTCCAGAAGGGCAAGTGCAGGTTAGGGGAGGACAGGGCAATCGGTGTGCTGGGGTAGACTGGGCGAGGCTGGCCTGGTGCCCTGTAGGACTCAGAAGGGACCAGGTAGCAAGTCAGTTCAGCAAAAGGGGGCATTAGCAGGGGAAGGAAGAAGAGAAAAGGAGAGTCTTGAGAAGCTTCTGGAACTTAAGTAGATCCGGCTCAAGCCTGAGAGAGGCAGGGAGGCCATTCCAGTGGGATGCTCCAGCCAAATAAAGAGATCTACCCCCCACTCTCTGCTTGGAAAAGCATCAGATCGGCAGAGAGTTGGAGCTAGAAGACTAAAGGGCTCTAGCAGGGAGGTATTTAGAGATATAAAGTTGGATGTAGTGGGGTCCAGGGCCCCAGAAAGCCTTGTGGATGATGCAGAGGTTCTTGAACTTGATCTTCACAGCCACCAGGGGCCAGTGGGGAGATTTTATGGCTAGAGAGATGTGGTCCCTGGGCTTGAGGCCAAGGATAAATCTCACAGTCCTATTCTGGATTAGTTGAAGGGGAGAAGGGAGGATAAAGGTAGATTGAGGAATAGGCTGTTGCAATAGTCCAGCCTAGAGAGGACCAGAGCTCTGGAGACATTGACTTTCTGGGGGAAGGTGAGAATGCCTCTGAGGAGGTGCAGCTGAAAGTGGCCTTCTTGACAAGGTCCGCGGTGTGAGGAGAGAAGGAGAGAGAGGAGTCGAAGATGACACCAATGTTTTTAGCCTCACAAGAGGGTGGGGGGAGGGGACCCATGGTCCAGAGAGTAGGATGGAAGGAGGGAGCAGGGGTCCTAATGAGAAGGATCTCAGTCTTACTGGCATTAAGGCAGAGATTGTTAGCAGCGAACAATGCCCAAATAGCAGACAGACAGTCAGGAAGGAGAAAGGAAGGAGAGGAGGAAGTGGAGGGAAGCTTGAAGGAGAGCTGCGTGTTGTCCGCATAACACTGGAAAGGTGGAGAGAAGGTGGATATCAGGTAGGCCAGAGTGGCAAGGTAGATGTTGAAGAGCCACAGCAAGAGGATATAGCACACAGGGATGCTGCAGATAGAGAGTGTGTTGGGGTAGAGGAAAGGGCCCAGTTGACCCTGGGAAGGTCAGTCAGATAGGGAGGAGGTCAACCAGTACAGTGCAAGGTACTTTCTTGCATATTACGTGGTTGGTGTATGTCGATACTGAGTTGGCCAACATTCCTTTTGGACATTGCATCTCAGACCCAACCAATTTAAATAGAATACTTTGTGCTGCTACAAAAAAGATGTTCATGAACATCGGGCGTTAGAGAGAGAATCCAATGAACTTAGGAAACCCTCAAACCACTCCTATGAAATCTTGTCACAAAATTGTTTGTCTAATTTTTTGATCTGGTACATTTACAAACATGAAGATGTCTTGATTGTGAGAGCAATGTTCAATTTACTGCATCTGAGATTGGTAGCTGCCAAATGCCTACCTGCAATTGATGTTAACTGCATTTTTTTCCTTTTGATTGGGACATGGTGAGAATTTGATGTACTTTTCAAATTGAGTTATTGTTATATTTGATAATTTTGCATTTATTATATTCAAATGATTGATATTATTATTTATTATTTCATGCTTATACCCTGCCACATGCCCAAAGCCTCAGGCGCACATAAAACAGATATCCAAAGATGGCCCTGGGAGCCCACGGATCAAACCTTCTGCAATTTAAAACGTGGTTGTAAGATCTTTTTATCAGAATTCGACGAGAGCCGTCTCCTGCGTAGATCATCCTTAAGCAGGTCAACAAGATATCGGGGAGCATTGCCATGCTGACATTTATGAGTCAGTGTAAGGGTTGTGTGCGCAATTCTATCCTCGACAGGTAACCAGCAATGGGATTGTTTGACTGTGGAGTCATGATCCTACCTACTCAGGCCCCAGATAGCCCTCACTGCTCCATTCTGAATGGTCTGAAATTCTTGTAGATTAGCCAGAGAGGAGCCTGCTGTTACAGTAATCCAGTCTGGAGTTTGCAAGAGCAGAAACCAGAAGGGATAAGTTTTCCTCAGATAAGTATGGTTTGATCTGTCCCAATAATTTGATGACATGGGCACAGGATGTCCCCAGATGAGAAGTATGTTTCTTCAGAGAGAGCTGGGAGTCCAGGTACACTTTGAATGTTTTGACAAAAGCGGCCACACAATAGTACAGCCTTCAATCATGAACTGATTGTAGCAAGGCTCCAGCTTTTTTAGCTGAGGGCCTGATCCTACAATCAAATGTTCGTGTGTTATTCACATTCAAGGCTAAGGAATTAGGAACCATCCATGACTGAATCAATAAATAAATCCGATTGATGGCAACTGAGTGCAGTCGCAGTCACCCAAAAGTTCTAAAACTATCGAGGTGTTGTCTGCTTTGTTCATATAGCTAACATCAAAGCTATCCAAGAGATCGAAAAGGGGCCTGGTAAAGATGTTATAAAAAGTCAGGGAGAGACAGGAACCCTGTGGTAACCCACGCATCAGTGGAACAGGGCGAGCTTCAAAATCACCCACAGAGACCTTGGCAGAAAGATTATATCCATGCTGCTGCATTGCCTGAGCACCTCGCAATTTCCACAAACCTACTGACTAGCAGGGTGTGATCAAGCAGGTCAAAGGCTGCTGATAGGTCAAGCAACATTAAGAGAACAGTATGACCATTATCAACGATTCCCTATATGTTTGACTTGAGGTCAAGAAGTGCTGTTTCAGTACCATGCTTAGCGTGGAAACCTGATTGGCGAGCCCCAAGTAAGTTGGTAGCCTCAATAAATTCCTGGAAATGGAGTTAAGCTATCCTAGCCAAGATCTTTAGTAAAAATGGGACATTTGCAATAGGCCGTTAGTTGCTGGCCACAGCAGGATCCAGATTTTCCTTTATCAGCCGAGGTGTGATTCATGCCCCTTCAAGTAACCCAGTACACTAGAGGCTGCAAATGAGGCATTCACAATTTTGGTAATCCGGGGAGTAAGTGTTTTTAGAGAGTCCTTAATGACATTTGCCGGACAGATATCCCCTTTGAAAGAGGGTGGTTTCATGACCTTTAACATTTAGAGGACCTCACTTTCAGAGACCTGTTTCAAGAAGAACTTAGGCAGGTAATTGTTAGGAAATCTAAGGGATGTACCATGAGCTACTTTAGAAGGGAGATTTGTAGCTCCAGTGATTGTTGACATGTTCAAATGGCCTGTTGATGATTTGTAAAGTTCTTAGTTAATTTGTCTTGAATGTTCTGACACAAGACGTCACTCTTTTCCATCTCTGTGCTCAGAACCCTTTTCCCTTCTAGCTCTCTCAGAATCAAAAAGAGTCCTTGAACTCGATTTGGCATAGACTATTCTGGAGTTGCAATCAGCCTGTTTAGCCAAAGTAATGGCTTCTTTATAACCTGTTACTGCCTTCCTATAGGTAGCTACAGTAGCTAGACAATGATTATGATGCCAGGATCATTCACAGCCCTCTTGAGCTTCTTTCAACTAATTACCTCATCGCAGAACCAAGAGTTTTTATTATATTCAATCACTCTGGTGTCAAGGTGTCAATGGCCCCCGAGATTATCTGCTAAAATTGTTCAACTAGTTCACTTGTGTCAGAGATTGATGTCAGGTTAATAAACTTAAGTTTAATCAGAGATGCAAAAGCCTCCAGGGTAACTTATTTAAAGTTCCTTATCCTTTTAGTCACCCTGGAATTAACATTAACCCACTGCAGTTTATCTGAGAGCTGTAGATTAAAGAAAATCGGGCAGTGATCTGACATGGGACAAGGGGAGACAGAGACCGGGGAGATATTTATGTTGTGTGCTAAGATCCAGTCCAGACTATTACCCTCTCTATGAGTGTGTACATTAACATGCTCCATAAAACCCAAATCCTCCAGGGAAAGGGCTAATGAAGCTGAATCTGAGTCCATATCATTGGCGACCCTCAAATTAAAGTCACTCAGCATGATGAAGTGTGAGGTTGGTTTTATTATATCGCTGAGTAAGGCAAGCAGATGTTCCTCAATAAGGGGTGTTTTTTAGGAGCCCTATAAAGAATTAAGAAACTAATTGAGGTGCTATGATCCACACTCAACTTGACCAGTGAATATTCACAGATATCTAGTGCCATAGCATTAATAGAATACATGTTGTAGAGTCTCCCTATACATAAGAGCCACCCCACTCCCTCTAGAGCTAGTCTGATCGACCCTGAGCATTTAATAGCCTTCAGGGGTAGCAAGCATAGCTGCATGAGCCACAGCATTCTGCAGCCATGTTTAGGTGATGGCCAGTATATCCACCCCTGAGTCAACCAAATAGTCAGCTAATTCAACAGCATGTTGAACCAATGAGCATGTATTCAGACGTGACACTTTCAAGTGGGGGCCCTATAACAGGAGCCTTGTTTTAGGTTCTCCAAGTTATCCCACCCCTTGACTGGATGGCAAATGGCAGACAGCAAATTTCTTGTAACAAGCTGTAGTGCTATTAAAAAATGTAATATCTTTGCTATTTGAAATGCATTCTGGGCATAGTGAACATTTTACTCCAAGCCTCAGTGAAGGTTTCATTTCAACGTGACTTCTGAATACTGCCTGCATTCACTCGAAAAACAAGCTGTGTTCAAGAATAGTTTAGAGTTTCTGTTTGATAAATTTACAGGAGCAGAAAGCTCCCATGAGAAACAGAATGTGTTTACTTGTTGCAGTATTCTGCATGCATACTAGCCCAATGTTAGTGGAGTGCTGTCAGCAAATGAAACTTCTGAAAAAGTACTGTCACATTGGGGGGCACTGGATTAGGCTGGCAGAGAGAGACACAAGCTTCTGCTGGGCTGGAGAAGTTGGATGCATCTTGTCCGGTCTATTTCTGTTGTGAGGATTTCGCTGTGCCAACCTGGTATGGGAAGCTGTCCAGTGAAGTTCTTGGCAAGATGAAGTGGTGCACAACAATGCCAACGGTGATGTATTTCTTTCCTAATTCTGCGTTTTATTCTGTAATGTATATTCGAGTTAATAAATGGCCACATATGAGCCAGATTTATAATCTAACTGAGAATGAGTAAATTCTTGTGTTCCAAGTGTACAATGCTTTCCAACTTAGTGTATTGAGGAGCAAACTAAGTCAAAGATAGACATCTGTGCACTTATTTTGGGAAAAGCAAAACACAAGCGTTGTCATGGGTGTCAGCAATAAGTTGGATATCTAGCAAGTCTGCAGAAGACAGCGATATAGCTGGCCCATCCAGTTATGTTATCTGCAACAGACTCCCCCTTGTCATGCTTATCCAAAGAGATAAGGACGTCCAAGTTCAAGGTCCACCCAGAGGCAGATATACTGCATCAGGGGGTAGACCATCTACAGCTGGATGCATCTTGGACTTGGACCGATCACTCTCTCACCACATCAACACTGTGTCTAGAACATGTAATTTCCACCTACGCATCCTCAGGTGAATCTTCCCTTATCTCTCCTACCTTCACAGAGCCTCAGCAATCCTGGCTATCATCTTCTCCCACCTAAATTACACCAATTCCCTCTTTCTTGGCACTGAAGGGGTATTTTCTGAAGCCCAGAGATACAGGACTATCTGGTGACCTGGTGTTATTCATATATTGGGATTATGAGCGACAAGCCATAAATCGGACTTTGTGCACACTAGGGCACAATGTATCCGCGTTAGTGCTATTGCATTGGTGCTATTTTATTTGTAGTATTTCATTGGTGGTGGAGCCTCAGAATAAACTTTCCAGGTCACCTGGAACCTGCAATATGGGGAATCAACTCCTTATTTTTGACCCAGTTCACAGTATTTAGAGTACCTTACTTTTTACCAGAGGCGGTAAAAACAGAAAAATACCTCCTTAGCTTCATACCTCTCTATGAATTATTATGGCACCCAAACTGATATGTTTTGTTTGCATACTTTATGAGCAACTGAGATTCATGAGTGACACAAAACCATATGCAATTCAATGAGCTCAGTATGACATTTTCTGCAATGCAGAAACAAAGCACACATCGCTATTGCAGACTCCACATTTCAGGCCAAAACAGAGTTGTGGGCGCACTTCACAGTAACTGCCTCCCCCGGGATAAAATCCTTTCTGCCACAATAGATTCCAATTACATTTCTAGTGTTGTAATTCAAAATACTGTTATCTAATGGCCTTGAAACATATCGTTCACTTTAGCAGACCCTTGATCTTTCAGTTTATGTATGTGAAATCTCCTTCTTGGACGGAGCAGAAAACACATGAAAATAGTTATCTATGTTAATATTTGTAAATGTTACACATACCTCACATCTACTTTATTCTCATCTAAAGAATGCTTGAAATATTCACACCAGCAGACTCAGCGAGGAATAGGTTCAGTCTGCCCTTGGTCGCACCCTCCTTCCTCTGCAGCTGGACAAACCCAGCAAAACACCCACCTGATCCTCAGTCAGCAAAGGAAGCAGGTCCTCTGATACATGTGCCTTTTCTCTCTCTGCACCTCCTCTTTAAGGCCTCTCTTTGTGATATGCCCCTTGATGTATGTTTTTCTACAGAAAGTGTAAGAATTGACTGCCCCTGCCTGTGATGTCACCTACCAACCTACCAATCAGACACCACATCCCAATCGACCAAACCTCTAGCAGGTTCCAGAGAACATGTGTGTTGACTGTCAACTTTTCATCGAGATTCAGGGCAGCAAGCAAATGCCAAAAAGAGTTACATTTCTCTATGCTGGCTTCCTGCAGCAGAACATGAACAATGGAGCTACTTTGAGCAACACAACCTTTAACATTTCTCATCTCACATCTTCATTGCAGAAGCAGCTTTATTTCTAGTATTTTTCAAGCAACGCTGCACAGCCTGTGCTTGCATCTCATGCGATGTGACAATTTGTACCAATAGTATGCACCAATGTTTTGCACCAATGAGGTATGGACTGAACTGCCTTCAAGAAATTGCCTAAGCAAAGGAATTAAATGAAAGTGTGGAAATTAAGGAAAGAAACAACAAAAAGCAAGACGTGCCGAAAAACCAAGAAGACAAAATAACTGAGTTAGATGACTCAAACAACTCCTGGGAAATACAAGACTCCGTGAATATTGCTGCCAGATCTGAAGAAGATGCAATCGACGCACTGTGCGCCGAAATCTCAATGATGGAGGCAACACCATTTTCTGTAAAAGAAAAAATGGTCCACAAGGGCAAATAAAACAACAACATGAGTTAAAAACAAAAAAGACAACTAATATCCAGGAAAAGCCTTGTATAGATGGTAGCAAAAGTAATACACAAAGAGTAATCTCCAATTGTCAGAAAGGAAAAGGATCAGCCTTAGAAACAGTGTTGGCTCTCCAACTGGGAGACGTTTTAAGAATACGTTGTAATAGGAGTAGAGATGCTGCAACTAAGGGATGCCACAGAGGCTGACCTGGGCTTGGACAAAACTGAAGAGAAAAAAAACCCTCCTGTCGCGCTTCTCAATAGGATTAGATATTGACACAGGTGAGTGAATTTAAAAAAATGGAAGATTTAAGTATAGACACATATGGGTCGAAGGACAGGTTAGTTGCAAACAAGAAAATAAATCACACATGAAGTATCTGTTGTCAATGTAGAATCCAATTAGATGCAAAATAATAATGTCCTTAGTTACTTTCACTTAGTCTTAGTACTTGGATCACTTGGGTCTAGATTCTTGGTTCTTAAATCAGGATTTCCAAAAAAGTTAAAGAGATATGACCTCAGCTGTTGTCACTGGGTCTGGGTTTCCTTTGGTTGGAGTGGATCCTTAATGAAATTGTGGCCTTAGTTAGATTCACTAGGTCTTCTTATTTATGAGAGACAATGTCTTTCTGAGAGTGGCCCAAAGTTCCAAACTGGAATTACAAGAGCAATTGGCTCTGAAATTGGAGTAAGTCCTTGGGTGGACAGTCCTGTAGTGAACACAACTTGGAAGTAAAAAGTGCAATTCCTCGTGATTGGAGTAAGTCCTTGGGAGGACAGTCCTGTAGTGGACACAATTTAGAAGTGAAAAGTGCAGTTCCTCTTGGGAGGACAGTCCTGTAGTGGACACTACTAAGAAGTGGAAAGTGCAGTTCCTCAACACATGCCTCCCCACCGCATGGTCGCGGTGGTTCTTCAGGAGGAATATGTAGTATGTTGAGACAGAAGTTGTCTGAGAGGAAGAAGGAAAAAGAAGGGTTTAAAGAAGGATTAGGTCTTGTGCTTTCTAATATTTGAGGTGAAACACTGTTAGTAATTATTAGCACATTAAATAAGGTACTTACAGGTTTGTGGGTTCAGTATTATGAGAATGATTGGTTCAGCTCGGTAAGAAGAGCGCTTGTTGATTGTTGCAATAGGTCTGATCTGAAATATTTAGATCGTATGCTAATTATAGTTCTTGTGTTAAGATATTCTGAATTGGCAGCATCAAATACATATATTGTGATCTTAGATTGAGTGACTAGGAGTATATATATATAGTAAGAGGAAGATATTCTAAAAGTATAACTATGAAAACATTGTTAAATATGTGCATGTTAGGTAAAATGAAGATATTCTGAAAATGTGACTATGAAAACATTTCTAAAAATAATACAGAGCAAGTGATGATAATTGGTGCTACTTACTGCTGGCAGTAAGCCTATTCAATATTTTGAGTATGAGGCCACATTGAGAGTAGTAAGGTGAGCTTAAGTAGGATCATAGCCTTCTAGATTTTAAAAAATCAATGTGGACCGCAAAGAACGTGATTAAGCAAGATGTCAAGGAAAAGAATGCTTACCGCTGCTAAATTCCTTTGGTCCTTCTCGTTTGATCGCTGCTATAGTTCTGGTTAAGAGTGGTGTATTTATAGTGAGTTACGCCGTGTAATGGCGTGTTCGCGATGATGTCATACGCAAGCACGTTGCTGCGTGATGACGTCATTGTGTCCGCGTATGGTCGCGAAAATGCTGTGTTTGGTTTTGAAGCCAGCATATTGAAAAAAGAAGGTGAGAGCTCGAATAATGAAGGAAAAAAGAAGAAAGAAGGTGTGGAAACTTTCCACTTACCAAAGAAGAATTGAGTTTGAAATACAATATAGAATAATGATCACCAGCCAGATGTTAACTGGGTTGATGAAAAAAAGGATGCACATTATTGATTGTATGCTCGAAATGAGGATCAATTAGAAAGTGCAAGACATGCTCTATATTTGAAAAGGAAAAAACAATGGCTGATTCGATGATGTAATTAGGGGGTCATGCGGTCTAAGGTGGAAAAGGTAATTGATGAGAGTATTGGAAAACGTTCTTGGTAAGACAATAGAGGTATCAGGTATGTTAATGATGAAGAGCGTCAACATGTTTAGAATAATTGGGTAGAAGGCTGATGTGACATTGTGTAATGTAATGGTGTGGTGTTACCTAAATGGTGGAGGTTATTTGTGTTTTATGTTGAGGATTATGCCCACTTGGGAGCTTTACAGGAAGTGGCATAGCTCCTGGTCTGTATTCAAACCAGCGTTGCAGGTGTCCATTAAACAAATCCAGCGTGCTTCCTTAGTTTGTGTTCCTTATTGCCTCCTCTTGGGGCAGGCTTAAGTTTGTCGATTCCATAAAACTTAAGTTGGCTGATAACTTGAGTTGGCTGATCTGGGTCGATTTGTGTGATTCCAAAAAATAGTGAGCTATCGGAGATCTTATATCTTGATTGGTGATTGTCCGGATATGTTCGCTAATTCTGGTTTTTAGTTTTCTGATGGTGCTTCCAATGTATAGTTTGTTACAGAGACAGCTGATAATACATATGACATATTTACTGTTGCAATTGATGAAATGTTGAAGGGTGTGAATGGTGCAGTTTGGTTTGGTGACAGTGGTTCTTGCATTATCAGAGTACTTGCACATTGAGCATTGACCACATTTGTAATTTCCTTTTAATGGTTTTTGTAACCACATGGTCTGTAGATTAGGATTTATAGCAGAGGTGTTGATCTCAAAGTGCGATGGACTTAGTTTATCCTTAAGGTTTTTGGCTTTCTTGAAAGTGATGGTTGGCTGTGCTTCCAGTATAGTCGTAAGGTCAGGGTCTGATTTAAGGATGTTCCAGTATTTGGTAAGAGTTTTTCGAATAGTTAAGTTGTTTGAACTGTAATTTGTAATAAAATTAATTTTCCTGTTTTTGCTTTTTGTGATAGAGTTGGTTTTGGACTTTACTTGTAGCAGTGATTGCCTGGTCCTGGTGAGATATTTCTGATAACTATTATTAACAAGTTTAGTTGGATATCCTCTTGCGATAAATGTATGCACAGTTGTTATGGTCTTTTGTGTGAAGTCTTCATCCTTGGTACAATTCCTCTTTACTCTCAAGAATTCGCCGTAACGTATATTGCGAATTATATGCTTTGGATGACTACTGGATGCATGAAGTGTACTGTTGACGGCAGTGGGTTTGGTGTAGAGTGTTGTACAGATGGTGTCATTTTCGATGTAGAAGGTGATGTCCAGAAAATTGATGGTAGTTTGACTTTGTTCCGTAGTTAGTTTGAGATTATAGGTATTTTGATTGAAACAATGGAAATAATCCTGAAATGCTGTTATTGATCCATTCCAAATAAGAACGATATCGTCGATGTACCTGGCCCAGAAGATGATATTGTTGAGGTGAGTAAATGATGGGTGTTGCCACGCGAATTCTAGTTCATAGTGGCCCATATAAAGATTTGCATATACAGGGGCATATTTCGCACCCATGGCTGTGCCTTGTTTCTGCCGATAGAGAGATTTGTTGAAAATGAAAATATTGTTCTGTAATGTGAATTGTATCATCTTTAGAATCATGTTATTCTGATCATGGAAAGAAATAGAACAGGTTTTCAAAAAGTACACGGTGATTGTGAGTCCTTTACCATGCATAATGCTGGTGTATAATGATGTAACATCTATGGTTATCAGACAGTAGTCTTTCTTCCAGGGTATGTTGTCGGTAAGTTGAATGATGTCAATGGTGTCCCTGATATATGAAGCAAGTGAGTTTGCCAGTGGTTGAAGTTGGTGATCAATATACTCTGAAATATGTTCGGTAATTGATCCAATGCTATTGATGATGGTCCGGCTTGGTGGTAAGTTGATGATTTTTTAATGAATTTTGGGTAGAAAGTAAATGGTCAGTATTACAGGATGTGTTGTGATCTCCAATTGTCAACCTGATGGCACTATGAGAATGTTAAACAGTGTGCTTGAATGGCCCCTTAGACAACTGGATACAAATACAAAATGCAAAGATAAGTACCCAAGTTCCTCAAACTGAGACACTGAATATATGAACTAAAAGTAACAAAGGGAATAATAATGAGATGGACAAAGAAAAGCAAGGAAACGAGGAAGAAATAGTAGATAGACATAAAATACCATTGGAAGAATATGTGGCTAAAGTCAGGTGGGCCAACAGAACACACACGTCCCCCGGATGACTAATCAAGATTTAATGGCAGAAAGAAAGAGAGAAACATGGAAGACAAAATAACAAATAAAGAGAAGATGAAATTCAGTCTGGCCGTTAGACTGGACGAACTAAACGCAACCAATGAAAGCCCATTTCTAAATTGTTCAGCACTAATACAGCTATGGTCATCCATTCCAGGGCTACGGATGATACAAAGTAGGGACATGGCACAGATTGAGTTACTTAACCTTGATAGTGAGACAAACTGGGTGATAATTTGTTTTACATCATATACCGCAGTATCATTACTATGGGACAACACGCATGAACTGTATAGAGAAGGACTACAACTTACTGTTTGTAAAATGAATATTGATGATCAAAAGTATAATGTCAGACAAAAAAATATCACTGAAACTCCACGTTACCAAGCATTCACATGAAATATAATAGATAATGTAAACCCTGAAAGAGACAATCAGACAATCCCAAAGTGGCCACTGAGGATAGCCAGTTAGAACATTAGAGGTTACAAACATATAATAAATGATAACCAGTCACTTGGAAAATTACACACATGTGATATATCTATGCTTTAAGAGCTCTGGCTAGATTGTCCAATTTTTATGGAGGGGTACCACATATACCAGGAATTAGCCAGTAAAGGCAAGAAGGGAAGACCCTATGGAGGGCTAACAATATGAGTGAGACAGAAGTTTGGCTCTAAACAGATGACAATCGATCCCAAAAACAAAAATATACTGGCGGTAGAGGTTGAACAAGAGGCATTGGGAGCATCTTGGAAACTCTTGTTGGTAAATGTATATGCCCCGCCAAAATTGGATGATCTAGAAGAGCTCAAGGAAGGAATGGAAAGTGCATTAATAACAACAAAGGCAAATCTAAAGAATCAAATGGTTATAGTAGGAGGAGATTTGAATGCAAGATGCTATGACAACAAAGAATATGCAGAATATGAAAATGTAAAGAAAAAGAGTACTATGACCCAAAGATCAGGGAATAATAAGGACAATGGCAGGATAATGACCCTACGACAATGGGGCTTTTCAATGATGAATAGCAGGACTCAAGGGGACATACCTGCAGCATATGCCTGGAAGGGAAACAATAGTGAATACACTGTAGACTATGTTTTTGGGAATAATGAATGTTTAGAAAGAGCACACAGTTTGGTAATAACCCCAATGCTAAAGAGTGACCACAAAAATGCTAATTCTAGAAATTAATTAACAACTATACGGGAATTGCTCTAGTGGTTGTAAAAATATATTTGATAGTCATGCAGGAACAGCCATTCGCTGGACTGCAGCCAACCTGGAATTAATCAAAAAAGCGACAGAAATATTTTTCAAAGAGATAATGATTGAAATAAAACATCTAACAGTAGATGAAATTGAAAACAAGTTTTATGAGATAACAAAGAAAATAGGCGAAAATAAAATGAAACAACAGACGATATGTAAGAAAAATTCATACACATATGATGTGGCTGTCCGCAATGCAAAACGGGAAATGAGGAAAAAAAATACAAAAATTACAGAATTTAGGGTTAAATTTCAACCAATTTAAAGAACCAAGAAAGCTAATAAGAGGCCGTTATCAACGATGGCTGCGAGATCAAAAACACTCCATTCAAAATCAAAACTGCCAATCTAAGATCAAAATATTAGCCAGTAAAAACACAAAGAGTACATGGGCGAAACTGGCTAAGGACAAAGGAGAGACGTGTAAACTAACAATGAATCCCATCCAAGGAAATATATGGGTGACCTATTAACAACAAAAACAAAACAACAGGCCAGAGGAGCAGCTTAAAAGCAGTAACGAAAAATGGCAAATGCAGTTCACTGTGGAAAATATGAAACCTGCGATCAAAAACTTGAAAGACTCTAGAGCACCGGGATCTAATGGACTTGCGTATGCCATTTTCAAACAAAACCCAGAGGAATGGGCAGTGATACTGTGTGAATTTTTCAATAAAGTTTGCTTTATTCTCTACTTTTGTAAGCCAAAAACTACAAGATTGGGCTAATAGAAAAAATGTATTACACTTTACACAAACAGGTTAGGTCGGGAGCAGGCACTACTCACAATCTAAGAGTATTAGATTAATGCGTTGACGATACACGACAATCGAGAGGAACAACATTATATGTCATTTTTGTTGACTTTGCTGCCGCATTTGATAGCGTAGATCGCAAAAGATTGTCGAACAAAATACGGAAGTGGGATGCCCTAATTGGTTGGTAACTATTTTAGAACAACTGCACCATGGCACACAAGCACGAGTACGTTTAGATATAGATGGCAGCTCCACAGTTCCTATTGATATATCTTGTGGGGTGCGACAAGGTTGCCCGTTGGCAGCGCTGCTCTATAATTTGTAAATGGCAGATCTCCCATATTGGCTGGTACCTGAGCATGGTTGTTGCCCAAAACAACGAGGGAAATCTATACTGTGTTTAATCTATACAGATGATCTCGTGTTAATGAACTATAAATATCTAAGAATTAAAGAAATGTTCACATCACTAATCGAATATGCAAAAGAAAATAAACTAAAGATAAATATGGGAAAAAACAAAATTATGGCTTTCTCCACAAAAAAGTTCCCCACCCAGATATGATCACAGAATTAGGACTGATAGAATATGTGAACTCCTACCCGTACCTTGGCTTAGATGTGAGCAATGACAGAGGTTATAAAAACATAATTGAAAATAAACAAATCAACGCAAAAAAACGAATAGAGCAAATAGTAAAATTTGCAAGAGAAATTGCAGGGTTCACAATAGAAGGAATTAAAATATTATACACGCAATGCTTTTGCCCGATGATTTTATATGGGCTGGAAGCTCTAGCGATGGAAAAACTAGATTGGCTAGATGTACAGGAAGGCCAGTTCTGGTAAAGACTTCTCAAACTGAACCCAAATACACCAATACAATATATCCGCCTAGACTAGGATTAGCATCTTTAAAAAGTATGGTATGGATAAAGAGTGGATCATTACATCTAAAAATCCATTCATCCCCTCAATGTAAGGTGTTGGGCTTATTAGATGATAGATCCAGAAAAAAATATGGGTTTGAAAACTTAAGTGATACTGTATTCAATACAATACAATGGTATCCGTTGTATCACAAAAAGACCTCATACGAAAAGCTGAAACAGATATATGCAAATAAGATAAAAGCTTGGGATTGGATTAAGAATTACAAACATATTGAACAACTAAAAAATTATACTTTTGTCTCTGAGATAGTACACAAGCACTTACAATCAGAAACATACTTAATATAATGCCCAAGCCTAGCTGTCAGATGTTTTTGATTAAGGATGAGAAACAATCAACTTCCTTTATTGACACTGATGGGGACACAACAAGAAATTAAGTGAGAGGAAAGAAAATGCAGAATATGCACACAAAAAAAAAACATTCTGGAATCTCCACAATATGTTCTACTACAATGCCCTGAATTGAGCACAGAATATATGACAAATTTAGGTCACTTAGTACATAATTATGACCATATCAAAAGTGATGGTTTCTGGGCATACTGCTTGAACACTGAGTCGCAGGCAATACACAAAAGTTTGTACCAATTATGGAAGTGTATAAAAAAAAGCTTGAAAATGAGAAGTCTGACAATAATGTGAAGGTTAAGAATGTAAATTGGATGATCTACTATAAGGGCAAAGAAAATATGTTGAAAATAGATATTGAGAAAACCTGAATACAGTTGAACTATAATGGTATCGAAAATGTAAGGATCAAAGAATTTTAACAACAGAGTATTGTAATATTGCAACCAATGATTATGTTTTAACGATGTTGTGCATGTATGTAAATGTGATTTTAGACACAAGAATTTTAAATATAGAAAAGTATGTTGTGTTTTATCAATGGATTTTAAGATATAATTTGTAATTTACTGTAAAATTTGTAAAGTTTTTTAAAAACGAAACAAATAAATAAATAATAATAATTAATGCAACTACATCTTTTACTCCATATTAGCTTCTTCAATTTGTTAATGCTTCGGGTGAAATGGTTTGATTTGGTTAACATAAACACATTGTTCCACAGTTATGTCTCCTTCTTTTACAGCAATCCGGTAGACCACAGGTGAAACCTTATCCACAATTTTAAATTGCCCGCACCTGGATGCGTAGAATTTGGCATTTTTATGTTTACCTTTCCCAAAGTCAAACTTATACAACTGATCACCTATTTTATATTCTCTCACAGATGTCTTGCTGTCATAGTATGACTTTGCACTGGCAGCAGCTTTTTCCAAATTCTGCTGTGCAAATGCAAATGCATGTTGCAAGTTCTTTCTCAGCTCTTCCACATATTTGTGAATTGTGGCTGCATTTACCAGAACCTTTTCATTGGTCCGGTAGAGTAAAGGTTGTGGCAAAACCATCTGCCTGTCAGAAACTTGTGTGGGCTTAGGTTTGTTGATCTGGACAATGTTGACCTGATAGCCATTAGCATCACAGGGGGTCTAAAATACCAACTAGACCCTGCCTTAGCTACACACATCTTTAAAATAGCAACACTTGACCTCTTTTACTGTTTCACACCCCAGAAGAAGAGGGCCAGTATGAAATGTGCAATTTCCTTTTTACACCCAAGATTTGCTACATATTTGTCATCACTGCACTGGTAAAATGACTCCCAAGGTCTGATTCTATCCTTTGAAGGAAACCATACCTAGAGAAAATATGGTTGACTAACAAAGTGGCTGCTGTTTGTGCACTGCAATCAGGTGCCAGAATGCATTTCAGACACTTGGACATTAAACAATTGACCATCGACAAATGCCTGTTTCCCGTGCCAGCCTTTGCAATAGGGCCAAAAAGTCGATTTGTAAATCTGACCATGGAAGTGTCAGACCTCTTTTCATTAGTGGCTCCCTGTTTGTTGGGGAAGTAGGTTGAAAATGTGCACACACCAAGAACCCTCTTGTATATAGCTCTACATCTTGTGACATATGTGGCCAATAGTCATATTCTTTGAGGATTTCCAATGTTTTCTGGGAACCCTCTGTGACCTGCAGTTATGGCATCATGTGCATGATGTAGCATCAATCCCCGAAATGACAATGGTACCACCCATTGGATTTGGTATGACACAAATTCCCGAATCATCAGTCCATCCTGCAACTAAATTCTCTTTTTGTTCTTTAGTAACACCCTCAGTTCTTATTTCCCTTTACAGTCCTCCTGAGAGGAAGTTGTTCTGCATCTAGCATATGGTTATATAATAGGCCAAAAATAGTGTCTTCTTTTTGTGCTTTGATCAAGTCCTGATCGGGGTATCAAAACTCCACTGTGCCCCCTGTTGAGCGACTGTTATATGAATTTTGGAGCGTGTTATTACATCCACCTGGATTTCACCAGGTAGGTGCTCAATATTAAAATACTCCGCCCCATCACAGGCACAACCTTGGCTAACTGATCTGCCTTGTCATTCCCTTGCTTGTTTCCCCCTGGGGTTTTCAGAAGACCTTGTATCTTCCTCCAGTGAATGATCCTGTCATTTTCTGAAACAAGTTTATCGATGGCTTGGATCATTTTGCCATGTTTGTATTTGTATTTTATTATTTATGTAGCGCTTTACACCAAAGCGCTTTACAGCATAACAACCAGAAAAGATTAAACATGGAACATAGAAGCAATAACATGTTTAAGTGGCTTCTTGTTATATATGTGACCATTCCTCTCAATTTCCACACTGGTAAATATTCCACAAAGCTATTTCGGGCATAATCAGAATCAGTGGCTAAAACTTTTTCTTTTCATTTATTTTCTACCACAGTGGATAACGCCTTATAGATAGTGGCCAATTTTGCAACTTCACTGTATTTGGGCCCAATCTCATGCTTACCCTTGGAATGTCATTACACTTGACCCACACATTTCCTATTCCTGCCACTAATTCTTTTTCAGAATCATCTCCCACGTGGTATGCACATACATTTATATACATGGTTGGTAGATCCTTGCATGTTTCTTCATTGAATGATTTGTGAGGGGATTGCTCAAATGCAGTTAAGGTTGTCACTAACTCTGTGTCTTCAGGTGCGCAGACAGCAGCCCAATCATGTTAGTGCTAATGTCCATGACGTCATTCTTGATTGGGCTAAATTCCCTGATATGATCCTTTTACTCTGCAGGGACTGGTGGTTTGTTTCAACGATCACCCGTTCCGCTTGTATAATGGGTTCAAAATGTTGGAATGCCCAGACAGTGGTCAAAGGTGCTTTTTCACATTCGCTGAATTTAGTTTCTATCTGTGACAATGTCTTACTGGCATATGCAATGGTTTTGTTATTTACATGATATTTTTTGATACAGGACCGCTGACATACATTGATAATTATTGGATAAGCCAAACATGAGGCTTTCATCAAACAGCCCTTTAACTTGGCTACTGCCTCACTTTGTTCCTTTCCCCATATCCAGGGTACCCCTTGCTTCAATTACATTAGTCAAATGATGTGTGATTTCTGCATAATCGTCAATGAAATTCATGTTGTAACTTGTCATTCCTAACAAACATTTTAGGCCCTTCAAATTGGGGGGTCCTTTAGTTTCTGAATAGCCTCCACCTTTTTCTTTTGTGGATTTAATCCATGCTCTGTCACTTCATGCCGGAGAACGTTTACCCTTTTTCTACACCACAGCGTTTTCTGTAAAAATACTTTTGCTCCATCCTTTTGCAACTGACCGAGCACATGTCTAATTTCATTGAAGTGACTTTTTAAGTCTTCATTTTTTATTAGCACATAATCCACATGAATCCCAGTTCCTCTCTCAACTGCTTCTGGGAGTGCTTTACTTAGGAAAATCCCAAACTTACTTCCACTATTGATGAAGCCAAAGTGGTCCCAGGGCCATGCATACTCGAATCAATTAAAGGAGAAGACAAATAGATTTTGTATATCTTTATCTAATGGCACACACCAGTACCCAGCTGTAAGATACAGAGTGGTAAATATCTTTGACCCCTGAACTTGACGTATGCAATACCCTGATCAATAAATGGGAGAGGCCACCTTGAAACAGATACCCTCTTATTTAGTTCTCTCAAGTCTACACACATGCACCATTGGACATTGGGCTTTAGCACACCTATTATGGGAGTATTTAAAGGACTGTGAATAGGCCTAATTATGCCTCTGGATTCCAGATTGTTAATTATTTCCACCAAGGCCTCCATGCAGGCCAGCAGTAACCTATATTGTTGCACAAATACTGGCTCCATACCATATCCTTCAGGTAGTGTAGCAACATGTAAATCGATCAGCGCACAGTCATAGGCATCTTTGGGAAAATCCTCTTTGAACTCCATAAATATCTACATCAACTGACCTCTCTCTTCTTCATTTGTGCAAGCATCTGCAGCTTAGATTTCTTCCTCTACCATTTCAGGGCATTCTGGGAAGTCCTCCAAAGGAGGAAGCTCTGTGCTTTACTCTAGTTGTGTGGCAGTGTCTCTTTGGAGAGCTGCCACCCTCAGATATTTTGGAACATTGACCTCCATCTCAAGTGGCTGCATTTCACCTTACTGTTCTTCTCTTTCAGATTCACCTGTTTTGAATAGGATATAATTGTTCTGAGGACAGCATATTGCATCCTTTGGATGGTAGGGGTAAACAGAGTGTATCCTGAAAATCCGATTTGGTTTAGAATCCAGTGACTCAGGCTTCTCACCCCACGAAGTTGCATTGCCTTAAGGGATGTTCCCAATCACTGTGTTGTTTAGATCAGCAGTGTAGTGGGATTCCAGTATTTCCATCCCTAATGCTGTATTTTCTTCCAAATTAATTTTCTGGCATCCCTTGTTATTCGCCAGTATTCAAATGGGGCCATCCCCAATCTCTTCCAATGGTGTATATTCACATTCTAGCCCTTGCTGTCTCATGGATTCATTGAGGCACACAAATGCATCAAGACCTTCCATCTGTTGTCCCTTCCTGTACTTTAATGCTATTGAAAATTGTCTGGTGAAAGCAGGAATAGTGACATGCTTATTTACCTGAAGCTCTACTGCATATGGCATCATTTGGACACAATGGTAAGCTTGACTTTTGTTCTCAAATTCAGGTGCCTCTCCATCCAGCCTAGACCAAACCTTTTGGTTCAAGAAATCTACCACCATACACATTCTGTGCATGATGTAATTTCCCAAATAGAATTTATTTTTGGTTCCAATTACAATCCACATATTGTGATAAATGATTTTGGAACCAATTATGATGTCAACATGCATCTTCCACAATTCTTTGCCCCAATTCAGGGTCATTGACCCCAAAGATTTGTTGAATTTTTATTTTAAAACATGGCATTTCCTCTCTGTCAAGTATTTGTTTAAACACACTTTCATTAGTGAAACTCTTTTCTTCCTCTAGGGCCAACACTACCTCAATTATTTCTGGATGCCCATTCAAATGCACTGGGATCCAGGCCGGCCCTCCTTCCATGCGTATCTCTGCAATTGTTAAAGTATATTTTTCCTGATGTGACTCTGCAGCAACGTTCGGTTTATAATTTTCCTCATTTAGATAAATAGTGCAATGTGTTTTCACAATCTGTGTCTGCTAATTTTTCTTGGGGTCCAGAAAAACCTCTAAAGATTGATTTTCCTTTTCTCTTTGCAGTTCACTCTGGTAAATGACAATGACAATGACACTAGGTACACAGTCATTTTGAAGATACACCACCACTGAACTTTCTGATCTAGCAAAGATGTGACATTCTGCACTGTTTCTCTGGCTCATTACCTTTTTAGGTTTCAGGGTTTCCTTGGTCAAAGACCACAATACCCCATTAAGCCCATCAATATGAGGGGACAGTCTCCTAAAGCAATTCGTTTTTACAAGGAATGGTATCTCCTCTGTGGGTGTGACCATCACTTCCTGTCTCATTCTATGTCTCCCTATCTTGATGTCAACTTCAGTGACACCCACCACTGGTATTTCTTCCCCATTGAAATTACGTACAGGCACTTCACTCTGCCTCAATATCAGCAGGTCTTGTGGGGATTGTCCCTCATTTATGCTTTGCATTAATTTCTGGGACATCACGGTTGCCTGGGCACTGTGTCAATCATTGCCAATGCCTTGCGCCTCTCTTCGATAGTGATAGGAGCATAACATCTGTCCTCAAATTCTTCTAGTATATATAGAAAATGTGAATTGTTACTGATTTCAGGGTTTACTTTCCTTAGGCCTGTCTGACTTATTGCTAGGCAAAGGGGCATATGAAATGGTACTTTGCCCCCCTTTTTGCCCATCTATCTTTGTATCTCTGTCTATTTTCCTGGACTCAGAACCCATTTGTAGTGTAGCCGCTGACTTTCCCCCTGTCTCGGGACCATCGGTGTTCAACCCCATTTCCTCAACTTCTTTTTCCTCGTTGCCTGGGTCCTTTCCACTTACCCCCATTCTGGAGCCTAGTGAATCTATATTTTCACAAGTGTGATGTGGCAATATGTCAGTTTCTGGTGTGTGACACTTACCTACATTTATATGGTACCTGTCACATCTGCCCTTGGAACACCTGTGGCTCAAAACATTCTTCAAGTCACTGGTCTGCACCTGTCTCTTGGGGCATTTTCATATCTGTGGAAGCATGAATAGTATTTTGATTATCAGATAAGAATAGGTCACTTGTTCTTTCTCTTCATTTCTCATTGCTGAGATATTCAGTGCACCATTAACCCTGCAATGATCCACTTTGTCGCACTTTGTCGCGTGTGCTTCATCATTTTCATATTGCACACTCTTTTTCAATTGCCACCTATCATGTTGCTCTTTAGGTTATTCTTGTTCATTTTTTACTTCCTGCTCCTCATTTTCACACACCTGAATGGTCTGGTTCAAGTCTAAGTTAAACCACACAACCTTTTTATGTGTGTTTCCATTCCCTGTATCTTGTTTGCTCATTTGTTTTCTTGGTTTTAAATCACTAAGCAACTCAGTGTTTATATTTAAAGGTCATTCGTGGTCATCTGTGTTCTCATGATAGCAAAAATGACTAACAAGTAACTTGTCTCTGTGCACAAGATCACTCCTGTGACATTCTGCACTTTCATTTGGCTGTTGTTTTTGTACTGCATATAAATTCCCTATTTCCTCAGACAGCATTTTAACCTTGGCCTCCAAACACTGAAATCTGTCCATGTCCCTAAACACATTCTGCTGTGCTCCAGGCCAGAAGTGATTGAATTCACCCTGATTAGGCCTGTTCTGGTACCTTTCAGGAGATTGATTTATGTTTATGTTTCCCTTGAATTCCTATGACACAGGATGTGGGGAATGTCGGGTGGCCATCCTTTGACCATGGTCAACCTGTGGTGGGAACTAACTATATTGGTGAGGTGCATAATTCACATTATGTCTTTAATTTAGGTGGGGCTGTTGCCTCTGTTGACTTCCATTTTTAATGAACCTATCTACATATCTTGGTCTCGCTTGATTTCCATATACCATAGTGTCAGGATCAAATCTACTCTGGGCTCCTAACGCCTGAAATGGCCCATTATACATCTGATTCTGGATGTTATTAAGCCCTGGCATATCATAGCAAAATCCTGCCTTGGGAGCAAAACCAAGATACAGAGGACTAATGTATGTACTTCTGTCACTGGGGTTTATGGACTGGAACACAGGTGCTCTTTGTGGAGCCACGCCCCTTTGATTGTGTGGTGCATCATTCTTTGCCTGAATTTGGCCTGTTTCTAGGGGAATCTTTCCAGACTGTAGCTCTAGAACTGCTGGTGTGGATTCTTTAGCTTTAGGTTTAGGTTCTCTACTCTTAGCTGTCTCTTCCTTCTCATTAGATATCACCTAATAGATTTTAGTTGCCTTTTCAATGATCCATTCTAGGGGTTTTACCCTGTCAAATTCATGGATTAGCTGAGATATGAAATCTCGCTGGAGCCCATAAAAGTATGCAGTTTTGAATTCTACTGAATGAGGGCTAAACGTCACATCAAAGCATAAGAAAGCATTTTTTAAGTTTTGAAAACATTGTTGAGGCGAATCATTTGGCTGCGCTGTCATGCTATAAGCAGCCTTTTTGGCCTGTTAAATGGAAGGATGGGGTGAGAATTGCTGTCTAATCACTGTCAAAATCCTCCCAAGACAAGTTCTGTTGCTCATTTAGGCCTTGAATAACACTGGCAGCGGCAGAGTCCAATGTAACGTGAAAATAACAGCCATATTGGGCCCTAGGAATTCGGAGCATCTGAAAACTCTCAGTCATGACTTCGAGATGATCTTCGATACAGCTATTTGACCCCTTTTTGAATGATTTGATCAAAGCCTTGATATACTTCATTATCTTTAATGCACTGCACAGTGCATTGTGGGATGTGTCATTTCCCCCCTCTTCTCTTGTGGGAGAGCATGTGGGTGAGCAGTCCTGGGTGGTTCAGCCTAAAACACTGGACCATAGCCAGGCCTTGTCAAGTGGACAGATGCTGTTAAGTTTCACTGACTAGAGCTGCTATAAAATTCAGCTTCATTGAACGTGGCGCACCGTCGCTTTTCTTGGGATTCAAAATCAGAGATTTGTTGCTTTGTTTCTCTGCCCTGAGCATGAAGCTGCTATATTTCATGATAAAGTGTGGAATTCTCACCCCTTTCTTTAGCAATTTACCCTTGCAATTCATTAATTTGTGTCTGGTAATGATCAACTGTTTTGGTTTTTCCGTAATTTTCATCTAACAGCCTAAATATTTCATTTTCCATTGCTCGCAATTCCTTAGACTTCGTACTACTCTCCTTCCTAAGTGTCTGAACGTCTGATATGCCAACATCTCTTTCTTTTTCAGACACTGTCTAACACAGTTTTCAAATATATGAATTGTTCCTCACTCTCTGCAAACTGTCTCTTCCTGAATCAGCTGTGCACTGAGATTGTTATATTTAGTTTGAAGCAGCGTGTCCAGCTCTCTATGTTTCAAATCTGCTTCCGTCTGCATCAACCATTCATGTTCTGCATCCAAACTACACTGTAACTCAGTAATGACATCAGAATCTTTTTCCAGCAGCCTAATAAGCTTATACAAGGAAAACCACAACTTGGCAGATAACTGAATAATATAGTCAATCTCTTGTTTGCGATCTTTTGCTTGAAATAGTCGAAGTAGACACGTTTGTCCAATACCTCCCTTTTTAAAAATCCCATTGGGGGTTTCTTTATCCACTTCACTGCTAATATACTGTTTCACCAAGTTAACACATTTTCAGGTGACGTTGTAGCAAAACGTTTCATCTCAAGGTAATCGGAAATTCAGAAAACTCAGCTTCTATTTCCACCATGTCGGAACCCAATGCCAAAAAGAAAAGAATATATTTCAGCGTCCATCCACACCGCACAATCACTGCCACAGGTCAGGGAAAGAGCACACAATATGACTATGTTATAGTATGCAAAGCCATGCCCACTAATTGCATTACTGCTTCCCAGTTAATGCACCATAAATATGTAGGGGTATTTTGTGAGCCCCAGAGAAATAGGACTATGTGGTGTTATGTATAATTTAGGGTCATGAGCGGCAAGCCAGAAACCATACCTGGTACGCACTAGGGCACAATGTATCCACCTTAGTGGTATTGCATTGGTGGTATTTTATTGGTGGTATTACATTGGTGGTATTTTATTGGTGGAAGAGGCTCAGAATAGACTTACCAGGTCACCTGGAAGTTGCAATATGGGGAATCAACTTTTAATTATTTGACCCAGTTCACAGTGTTTAGAGTAGCTTATTTTGTTACTGTAGGTTGTAAAAACAGGAAAATCCCTCCTTAACTTTATACCTCTCTATGAGTTATCACGAGTGATTATGGCACACAATAAATAGACCAAAATGATATGTTTCGTTTGCATACTTTATACGCAACTGAGATTCATGAGTGACACAAAAC
This sequence comes from Ambystoma mexicanum, assembly GCF_040938575.1. Lineage (NCBI taxonomy): Eukaryota > Metazoa > Chordata > Amphibia > Caudata > Ambystomatidae > Ambystoma > Ambystoma mexicanum. The sequence continues at coordinate 711,133,425 of NC_090930.1, forward strand.
CAAAAGCAATGCAATTAGTTCAGTATGACATTTTCTGCAATACAGAAATGAGAGCGCACATCGCTATTTCATATTTTCCGTTTGCAGTAATAGCAGACTGCACACTTCAGGACAAACAGATTTGTGGGCACGTTTCGCAGTAACTGCCTCGCCTGTGATAAAGCCCTTTCTCCCAAAATAGATTCCAATCACACTTCTAGTGTTGCAATTTAAAAAACTGTTAGCTAATGACCTTGAAATGTTTGTTCACTTTAGCAGAGCCTTGAGCTTTCGGGTTTATATATGTGAAATCTGCTTCTTGGATGGAGCAGAAAACACGTGAAAATAGCTTTCTACATTTGTAATTGTAAAAGATACGCACACTTCACAAAAATTCACACCAGCACACTCAGCGAGGAATAGGTTCAGTCTGCCGTTGATCTCAGCATGGCTGTCTTCCCCTCAGCGCACCCTCCTTCTGCTGCAGCTGGACAAACCCAGCAAAATACCAACCAGATCCTCAGTCAGCAAAGGAAGCAACTCCTCTGAGAGACATTCCCCCTTTCTCTCTGTGCACCACCCTTTCAAGGTCTCTCTCTGTGATCTGCCCCTTGATGTATGTTTTACAGCAGAAAGTGTAAGAATTGCCTGCCCCTGCTTGTGATGTCACCTGACAATCAGACATCACCTCCCAATTGGTCAAACCTCTAGAAGGTTCTAGAGAACATGTGTTTTGCCTGTCACCTTTCCACCAAGATTCAGGGAAGCAAATGGATGCCAAAGAGTTACATTTCTCCATGCTGGCTTCCTGCAGCAGAACATGAACAATGGAGCTACTTTAAGCAACGTGACTTTTCACATTTCTCAGCTCTCATCTTCATTGCGGAAGCAGCTTTATTTCTTGTATTTTTCAAGCAACACCACACAGCCTGTGCTTGCAATCTCATGCAATGGGACAATTTGTACCAGTACTCTGCACCAATGTTTTGCACCAAAGAGCTATGGACTGAGCTGCCTTCAATATTAGTAAGGAATTAGTAGGTTAGGGTATTAATGGTCATTAAATATTATTCTTATGCTTCACTGCAACTCAGTCCATGCTATACCATGGTGTGGCACAATGCTTTGGTATGGCTACCATGCAAAGCTAGGTTCAAACCCCCTTTTTTCTTACTGCCTCATATGAATACACAATCCTGGCTCACATTAGATGCACATCAGTCTCATACCAGACTCTCACACCTCTTGCTGTCAGAGTCTGAGTTTATGATAGAATTGTGCCCCACTGAAATTCGGAGCCTCACTTTCTCCTGCCTATCAGCTCAGGAAACTCCAGCGAATCAAAAAGTCTTCAGCTAGACTCCTCCTTGCTCTCTCACCCAGAGAACACATCTATCCTGCCCTTCGAGTACTACACTGGCTTCCTATCAGTGGATGGGTGCCTTTTAAGTCCATATGCATAACACACCATGCCCTCTACGGTACAGGCCCAGAACTCATGCAAGACAAACTTACATACTACCATCCCACCAGAATCCTTAGATCTGGCTCTGCATTCCTCCTTTTAACACACCTTTCAATTCCACCAGAACTGGAGTATCCTCCTTCTCCCTCTAAGCTCCGCCCTCTGGAACTCCCTTCCTCAGAACATCTGCTGCAATGAGGACCACACCTCCTTCAGAAAGGCCCTCAAAACCTGGTTATTCCCTCCAGCAACTTGAAGATCTCCCCCTTCTCACTCTTATCTCTTGACACAAAGGCCTTGACACAGTATATTCTACAGAGCAAGGTGGAATTCTCAGAGCAGACTGGACGACTCAGATCACTGAGCTACACCAAAAGCAAGCTCCATCTGAGCCTCTACATATGTAGTCAAATACCACTTCAGTGGACTGCAGCCACGGGCACGGCCACCCACTTGCATGCATTCAGCCCATGAACCAGACTAAATCATGAAGCACAACATCTCTGCCATCAGAATGCAGCTATGACATATGATAAAAATGTGGTCTTGCTGAACACAGCAAATCTCTTGCATCAGAATGCAGCTACGACCTACGACAAGAAATCCAGTCGAGCTGGACACATAATGAGTCTCTTACACTTGCGCACTCTCCTGTCCACCTCTCAGCACCCATCCACATGCCTGACCACCTAAATTCCTATCTTTGTCTAATGGTCACACGCATTCTAATCTCTCTTATAATATTTCCCATTCACTGTACTTGGGTCCCACCAGAGCGTTCATCCCTACAAGCACATTGAGGCCTTAGAAATGGGATAAAAGCACTATATAAATGATAAACTACACAATATACAAAAAAATTATGCAAGGAAACATCTGTTAATGCGGTCGTCCATGCACAAAGTTGTCATCAAAAATCAGTTCTCACTAACCTCCCGAAAGGGGAATATATTAGGGCAAGGAGAAATTGCTCTGATAATGAGGAGTTTAAAACAGGAAGGTTGTTGATCAATGAGAGATTCAGAGCAAGAGGATACAAGACCAAACTACTAGCTCAAGCAGAACAAGAAGTGTCTAGTATGAGGAGAGTTGATCTACTTACACCAAAAAAACACCCTACTACTACCACATCCAATAAATTAAGATGTATTACTTGTTACAATGCTGACAGTCACAACATATACACAATCTTAAAACGCCATTGGCATATACTCCAGCTGGACCTTGAGATAGCCAAATGACTTGAAACAAATCCTTGTATTACATACTGCAAAGCGCCAACACTTAAGAATATACTTTGTCCTCCGTTTATGTCAAACACAGTTATTAGCCAAACATGGTTATCTAAGGGCCAGAAGAAAGGATTCCACAAGTGTGGGGGCTGTACTATGTGTACCCATGCTTCTGAAACTACGTTTGTTGACTTTGGATCATTAGGCGAGTACTATATTAATACCTTTATCAACTGTAACTCAAAATTTGTTTTATATTGTATCACCCGTATTTGTGGGTTACACTATATTGGGAGCACTGTTAGACCTTTCAAAATCTGAATCAGAGAGCATTATTCTACAAGCTCTAACCAAGAAGTCAAATACCCTCTAGCAATACACTGGCAAAATGTACACCAGATGGATAACAAGAAAGATATACAATTTGTGAGTATGGCTAAGGTGAGATTATCACAAAGAGGTGGAAACCTTGAACTAAAATTAAGACAGCTAGAGGCAAGACTAATCTGTCAGTATAGGACAGTTACTAACATCCTTAACACTGATCATGAGTTTGTTGGCTTCCTTTTAAGAATTATTACAAACTTCTAACATTACCTTAAATATAATGTTGCACAACACTTATGACGATTCTATTTGTTTTCTGATGATGAGCCTGATTGTATAATTAGCATTCACAGGACGTCATGATATATGTGTACACAAATTGTTGTTCAATCTACATGTAACGCAAACTCAAGACCAACCTGGGGCTTTGCTTGTAGGATTGCTTTCTCTTATGTCGATCATATGATAAGTACCAACTTTATGAATCTTTTGGTTTATAATGCCAATGTCCGTATCTTTGATTGTACCTCACTCCAATTTTGACTAATTATTTATCTACCTGAGGGTCTAATACATGTGAAGTTACTTGGGCCATCTGTGTCACATCAGGCATGCACTCAGCAATTTTACGATTACCATTAGGTTACTCTCAAATATATGAGATTTATTAAGCCAATTGTTCCCTTTACAGCATAGCATCTTTTTACGATCCAGAGCAATCTGGCAGATCCAAGCAGCGTGGCGCTAACATTTTCTGTTCATTTCTTCTCCCTTTCGTATTTAACAATGATAATGCAGTATTCAGCATTCACCTTTATGTATGAATGAGTCGGGTCGAGCAGGGGAGTCCTGAGTATCAGTATTAATTAATATATACATATATTTAGCTTTAGGACCAAGCAGCGGTTTTTAAGTACGATACTTTCAAGTAATCTCCCTCGATGTAACTACACTGAATCACAGAATGCGATTGTATTCCAACAATTGTGGCCAGCCTAACGAGGGATCTAGAGTCAGTGTTACACTCAACCAAGATGGTTGACAGAAATGCACATATGCAGGCGCTCCTCAAGGCGTTGCAGGCACCCAAACAAGAGCATTTATGTAGGTCGCTCACAGGGACGTGGCTCCCTTGGTAACGTGAACGTGTGCCGAAAGGCTGTGTAAGTAAGAACGTGCTGTATTTTTGTTACGGCCCCTAGTGGGACTTTTACTATGTAATTGGAGGTGTCTTAAGCGTTTTCACAGCAAGACTAATGAAGAGCTTTATGCCCTCGGGAGTTTCTCTCTTTCTCTTTCCTCGTATCGGCTGCCCCTTCCTGACCGCTGACTTCACTAACGGCAATAATATATGCGCGCTGGACGATTACATCATACTATGTGGTATCCCTTTAGAATACGGCATTTGAAATAGTGTACTGTTCTTATTATCTTATTTACACATTATTTATGTAATGATACATCTAATGTTTACCACAAGACTACAGGTGATTATGCTTAATATCTTTTTGTAGGATCACAAATTGAATTTTGTACCTTGCTACTAACGCATGGATAAGTGACAACATCTAGATGTAGTAAATATAATAGGTGGCGTAATGATTGGTACCCCAATTTTGGAGAGTCATACATATTATTCTACGTTTAATTCTATTTTAAGGACATGTAAACAACAAGAACACTCCAAGGTAACAACACTCAATATCAATTTAAAAGTAGTGGTGATGAGGCACACCTCCCAAATAGCTACATGATCAGATATAATTTTCTTTGCACATTGCACAATCATCCATTATATTTTTGTTTTTCTACCTTTCTCTTAAATGTATGTCCTGTGTCATTATGTTGTAATGTAATTGACTTGTTATTTTTGATATCTCAATATAATATGGCTCTATGAAATGGTTGGATCACGATTGCATATTATCTGCATGTATTTATGTATTAATTATTTTTCATACATTTTCTATTACCCTAGTTGATTGTCTGTATATGGCACCTCCTGTTAAACATTGGACGTGTGCCGCTTTGATGATGTATTTGTCCACTAATGCATCCAATTAATTTGGATATACTATGTATTATTCAGCATCAGAAGAAGAGCTTTAGGCTCAAAACACGTGTCAGACTGACCTTGGAATGATTAAACGTATATCCATCTATGCATGAAAATCGTACATTGTTTGGTGCAGTGTGATTGTATACCTTGCAAATATTAAATGATAAACTACTACAACTACTACAGCAATCGAGCCATTATCTGTGGGCATTCTCGGTGAAGCTATCGGGGCAGTCATAGGAAAAGGTTCCACTCTGGCCAAATAATAAAAAGGCTCTGCACAAGAATCTCCTCCTGCACATAGAGAGTAATCTCTTTTTGTGATAGTTCTGATAATTGAGTAAATGTTTACATGCCTACCAATATACATTCATGGACAATATCATCCAAAGAAAATTGATTATGATGATGATGATGCATACTGAATTTCCTATGACACCATTCTGCTTATTGTAAATCTGTAGTTCTATTATACATTACATCTAAAAACACAAGGCCAATAAAGCATTGTCAGAAGTGGAATTCAAACCCAGCTCTCCTGACTGCCAATCCATTGCCATGATAGTGAAGCCTGCAGACATGCAGATGAGCTTTAACACATCCCCATACGGCACCATACACTCTACTCCGGTAAAACCCTGCACTTAGGCAGTGAGGTTTCTGTCTAGCACCACTTCATGGATAGAGTGTGGAGAAGCAGTTACTTACCCCTTAGACATATCGGCAACAGGATCAAATAAATAAATGAAGCAGACGTCACTTAAAGAGGGGTCTCACATACATTTTCCTGAAAGCTTATGAAATCAGACATTGTCAAAGACAAGAGTTTTGCCTTTATTATTGGCAGATATGTTCCTTCATTCAGATATTTTGTAACATTAAAAATGTGTTATGTTGCAATTTTATACAAATGTTCCCAATAACCATAACATAATGTAACAAAAAGAAGAGTAGCAGATGCTACTAGCAGCCTATACCTTTTATATGGAAGACAAAACAATTAAACAGGCAATTTAAATAAAATGTGCATCTATTGACCTGACCTATTTGGCATACTAATGGACATTTTACAAGCATTTCAACAAATAAGAATAGGGCTGCACAATGTCACTGAATGACATGTGCTTTAGCAGACATGCTTTACAAAGAGCATATTTGCAAATGTAACACTCTGGAGTGACATTAGCATAGGTATTGCACACATTATCAAGGTTTCAAATAACAATTTTTATTGCACTCACTAACATACTAATGGAACAAACTTGTAACGTGACTAGGCAGAAGTAGGGAGGGATAGTGAATTTGGCTTTTGTATAAAAGAAGAGCAATGTTGAATTGTTTTGTAAAGAAACTATGGACTTGTGTGCTACAAGAGTGATAAGCAAAGAAAAAAGAACTGTTGTAAAACGTATATTTCTAATCCCCAATTTTGGAAATTAACTGTTCCATTTTGATGATAATCATATCTGTATTTTGAACCAGAAGGTCATCTTCTATTACTCAATCAAATATCATTGCAAAATTCTGTGACTTAACAGAAAGGAAAAACGTGCTTGTTCATTTTATATTCAAGTTTTATTTTTAATGTTTTTAAAAATATCTTATTTTATGTATTTATTTAATGATTTTTTTATACACATTTCCTTTTTTAATAAAAGAGAAAAAATCAAACAAAGTGGAATAGAACTCTCAAGATACGTCCAATTCGTGATTCAGGGGACAGGGCCTGATCAATGATGTGCTTCCCCCACAACCATGCAGGAACTTGAATCCCTGCAGACTCTTATGTTATAAGACTGCCTAAAACCTTTTTAATATTCTGAAATATGGTGCAATTGACAGTCACTAGCATTATATGTACCGTCAAATTTCTGCAATCATTTTGGCATTTACGTTTTAAGCCTTCATCAGGAGTGACATTCACAAGAAGATCTCCCCTCTTTTATACTGTCCAGTTTTCAGCATATGATGAATTTTAAAAATTCCCCACAACATTCCAAGTATTTTCTCTTTCTTTTCGGTCCCCCTTCTCGCATGCACAATACTACCTTCATACGTTGACATTCATTATCAACATAAACAATAGTCTCCATTTTTCATTTTTATAAAAACCATTTCTTTAGGGGGCCAATCTCACTCTAAAAAATATTGTATTATAACATGCAGAAGATTTTTCAGCCAAGTTGATATCCTTTTTTCATGACATATGAGTATTCACAATATTATTTAGATAAATAACTCAAATCCCAAATAAATAGCATGTAAACATCTCCACCATTAAATACTCAAATGGTCAGATATTATTCATGGGATTCTGATACTTTTCATAAACCTTCATGAATGCCATTAGCCAGACCCCACTCACATTAGCATGTTCATAAAAAGTGATGTGGTTATCACGATTCTCATTTATTAGTTCAAGTGCATATCAAGCTAAAAAGGCACAATTACTTCCACAGGTGAATTATAGATTTTACGAAGTGAATCTCCTTATTCCAGTTTTCGATTTCAGTAACCATTATTTCCCATGTGTGCCTGCCCCTCATTTATATTTCACTCTCAAAATGGAAGAACATTCCTTGTGACTGTGCACCTTTACATTTTACAGACGTGTGCCCTGAGCACATTGATCTATGGACAAACAAGAGGTAAAATATGCAATATTGTCTTGCTCTCCACAATCCAATGAAATTCATTTCAAATTCCCATTGTTTAAAAAACCATGCTTGTGTCATTTGGTGAGTTCACCCACTTTTCTGTATGAATTCCAATATGTAGAATGTCTGTTCCCTGCCGTCAATGTGTTGGTCCGTGTGGTCTGTCCTGCTTAAACATGAGAAATCGTAGATAAGACTAAAGTTGTAGAGTGTGGGCATACAATGGCATGAGCCAACCTTCACCATCAGATGCACTCTTTTGTAAATATTACCAATTCCCAAAATGTATATTTTTAAATAAAATGAAAACTAAAAATTTGATAAATAATTCAAAAACATGTTTTTAGTTTCTGATAGATCCTAGAGCTGTTCCATGATGGTTGATAGGGTTGTGTGAATAGCTATGGATATCCTTCTGATTCAATATATAGATGTGCTTAAAATCTACATTAACAAACAAAATAGTTTTAAAAAGTGCTTAAAAATACAAAAATGTATAAATGTTTTTGTAACTTCTTGCCAGGTATCTGAACCCCTTCCTCCTGCTCATTCTGAACCCCTTCCTCCTGCTCATTCTCTCTCTTTACACCTACTGCAGAATGTTATCTCACTAGAATTGCAATCTTTGAACTGCCGATTACTCCACTCTGCCCACAGTAAACACATTATCCCACTGAGCTTAGTAGGATTGATATCTGTCACCTACATGGTTCGCAGAGCACAGAGATCTTTGAAGTAAGTACATGTACTTACTGAGCTATCTCTTAGGTCTGGTACCTGCTACGTATAACCACATTTCTGTAGAAGGTGCATCAGCCCACTGAGCTCTCTGTCCAAGCTCAGAGCCAATGATTTGCAGTTAACATAGATTCCTGTAATTCATCCCTTACATGAGTAAACTAGCTTGCTAAAATGTGAACCTGCTGGGTCCCCATACAGGAGATACTGGAATGTATGAATTTGGAGCGAGGAGGTAATGCATGGGTGTATTCAGAAATTCTGAGATCATTAGGGTTTGAAGCAGATCTGGGACACACACATTAGACCTGAGGTGGTAATACATGATTGTTCAGCCTATGTGATGGCATTAGAGGTTGAAAGAAAACCTCAAGATGTGTCCATGATAAGTCAAGTGCAATGAAGGTGTGATAGTTCGGTGTGAAAACGATGTCACTATACATTCCTTTATGCTGCTTGCTTGTTTGTTTGTTCGCATCCAGAAAAGACAGATTGCCCAATCACAATCACACCTATCCCAGGCACGGTTGTGCAATCAGCGCCCGCACCGCAGCATAAAATACAAAAGGGACTAGGTCCCTTTTCGGATGTCGGCAGCCATTTATTACCATGTTTTTTATGGCCGCCGTTATCTGAAAAGGGACCTAGTCCCTTTTCCATTTTAATGGCGGTGGCTATTTACTTTTCCTTTATTTACACCAGGAGATGGGCTCACGCACGCCACAAAGAGCTGACCTACCTTAGTTCGGGCTGGCGGGCCGTTAAAAGCTATGTCCGGACCCACCGCTGTGGCTTGAAATCTACATTATGAAGACATTGGGGTTTTACAGAGTTTCTCAGGACACCATCAATACAATGCTTATTAGTTTAAGCATTCTGGGGACATTAGAGAGATTCCAAGACACACAGACATTACAAGTCAGCAAGTGGTCTGTAATGGATAGGCATGCAGACATTCTAGTTACATTATGACATAAAAGAGGTCCCAGGTCACAGGCATTCAAAGTCATGTTTGAAGTATCTGCATTTAGCCAATATGGAGTTACTGGGACATTCATGTGGTTAAAAGACTCGTGCTTTTCAAAGCAAGTATTTTCAGCCATTCTGAGGACATTATAACTTGAAGGCAATTTCAATACATGCACATGTGGCCCTATATCACTTTTGGCACCTTCAGCCAGTCCTGGTTTTGCATATTATTCGCTAGGATTTGTAGTTATGTTTCTCTCGTTACAGGACACATACTTCACAAGTCATGTTTAATGCAAATGTGCTCCCCTATCCTGAAGACATTTAGAGTTTGAGGATGTTTAGGAAGGTAGGAAAATTCAGGAAATCTCAAAAAGTTGGAATCCTGAGCACATTGGGTAAGGGCATTTCAGTAAAACAGGCATCTAGGCAGACATGCAAGTGTGTTCAGCGAACCTGAGTACATTGGGGTCTCAGGAGAATCTCAGAAAACAAGCATCTATACATTAATGGAAGCGTGTTCAGCTTCAGAGATTGCAATGAGGTGTTAAGGAAATCTCAGGTGACAGGCATCTATGCATTCATTCAAGTGCATTAAGTACAAATGTAAAAATAAATAAATAAAGTGCATTCAAGCTCATAAAGGTGTTAGGGGAATTTCATAAAACAGGCCTCTATGCATTACCGCAAGAGTGTTCAGCCATCCCGACTACGTTTGGGTGTTAGAGTAATCTCATAAAAAAGGCATTTTTAGTTTAACCATTATCAGTACTTCATGGTGTTAGGAGAATCTCAGGGAAGAAGCATCTATGAATTAATGAGGCGATATGCCCTGAGGTGGCCAGCAGACCCTGTAGGGAAATGGCCGGCTGCCCAAGTTAAGGGCCGAAGCGCAGCAAGGGTCCCTCAACGATGGTGGCGGTGCCATTACTGAAAGGGTCGGCATGTCACTGAGAAGCATATCGCCATTACCACCCGTGTAGCTGTCTACACGGGTGCTAATGGTGTCTTTAAAAAAATAAAATGTAAAAAAGGAAACTTACCCTTAAAGCACAGCACAGCCCGGCAATGTGCAGTACTGGTGTGCTGGAAGTCCATGTTCATAGTTGGTGATGGTGACATTCAAAACGGACTTCGATGACACCAGCACTACATGGCGCTGCCCCGCACTGTAACGGTAAGTTTCCTGTTTTTCCAAATTAAAAAAAGACACCATTAGTACCCGTGTAGTAAATTAAGGTGAGGGGAAGGGGCAGCAGAGAAGATAAGGGAAGGGGGCACTGGCTAACCATGGTGCTCAGAACTCGGGCCTGTACCTTAGAATACATCCCACGTTCCGAGCATCATGATTGGTCAGCACCCCCTCCCAGGGTGCTAATGGAAGTGTGTTCAGCCTCTGAGTGCAATAAGGTGTTTGGGGAATTTCAGGAAACTGTCTTATATGCGTTAATGCAAGTGCATCCAACTATCTTGAACACATTCGGAATATAAAGAAACCTGTGGGTAAATGGCCCGCTATTCATTTATCAAACAATTAATTCACTCTATAATGGTGCTCATCCATTTATAATGCAGGCTCACTGTAGCCATAGTACCCCTTCTGTCCAGTCTGCCCCTATGCCAGGGGTGGCCTAAAGGGGTATGCAGTCTTTCCATCAAATTAATTTCCATCGAATCATTATCCATCGAAATTCATTCATTGAAATGTTTTTCCATCGAAAAGCATATTCATTGAATGAATTTCGATGGATTGAGAAATCAAACATAGCTTTAAAACAGATATATGGATGTTTAATGGGCTGAGGAAAAGGTTAATTTAGTTGATAATTCAATGGGTTAAGTAATGGGGGCTGGGGGGATTAGGGAGAGAGGACCCCTTGGAGCTGGAGGGATTTGGGGGCTTTGGAGGGATCCCCCCCAATAAAGAATAAACACCACAAATTAGAGGGAACTGGCCAGTGCTGAAATAAATTATAGATTTCAGCACTGCACAAGGGTTCATTTTTGAAAATGGGGGTTAGTGGGGGGTTTAGGGAGAGGGGATCCCTGGGAGTTGGGAGGGGTTGGGGAACACCCCCCCCGGCAACTCCTCCTACAATAAACACCACACATTAGAGGTGGGATGTCCAGTGCTGAAAAACATTATAGATTTCAGCACTGAAGAAGAGTTACATTTTGAAAATGGGGGTTGGGGAGGTTCGGGGGGACCTCTGGAGGTTGGTGTGGGTTGGAGGGGTCCCCCCTATAAACATTAAACACCACAAGCAAGAGGAAGTTGGCCAGCGCTGAAATACTTTATAGATTTCAGCACTGGACAGCTCCCTGTAGCGTTATAACTGTTAAGTGACTTCAAGTCAGCAATCCCACTAAGTCAGTGCCTCGTCTGGGACGCCCAAGGGAAGCCCTTATTTATATATTTTTATGACAAGTTATAATCTGGATGATGAACCCTTGTATAACGCCCCTCTCTTAGAATCCCCCTGACGCCACTGAGCCAAGAAGTAGGTTTGTTTTGCAAATTAAAGATTTATTGAAAATTTTACTATATATATATATATATATATATATATCACACATTGATAATAAATTCATATTTGATATCACACTTATGAGTATAATGTCGATCAACAATGGATAATGTTATACTAGCACACTTATTTTATTACTTAGGAGTTGGTACAGAAAGAACAAGGTAGCTGGGTATGCTTTATGGTTTCAAGGAAATGCAAGCTGGAAAAGAAGCAACACAGGAATAAACTTGATATGATTTCAGCAAAAGATAATATAATCCCTTTTCCCCTTTTGGCAATTCAAGAGATTCATGGTGGGTGATAGCTACTTTAAATTAGTTCAGGATCACTTTAGCAATGCTCTATGAATGATTGTCAGGTTGCAAACGAATTTCAGCAAAGGAAAGCAAGGAAAGCAAGAAGCTGCTATTTTGACAAGTGAAGAAATTTGAGCCAAATCGCAAATTGCGGCACTTTTTCCGAGTGTGTCGAGCAAGATTACGGAAAAAGTATAATGAATAAAAAGTTGGAAAGCACAGAATCTTAGCTTTAGAATAAAAGTTAAAACTCACTCCTAGCACAAACGGTTCAAGAGATGCGGACGATTTCATGAAGGTAGTTTTTCAGAAATGAAATAATGATTCAAAATGGCAAAATGACACTTTACAGGTTTAAATCGGAGAGGGAACACACGATCCCTATGATGCAGTTCTGGAGAAAGGTTCAAATGTTTTCAATCAGATTATTTTAAGCTAAAAGATGGGTTCTGCACAGTTCTAGCTTGGTACTCACACTATAAATTTGAAAGGAATGGCCTCGTCACGGATATGGTCAACACGTTTAGCTGCGGTTCTCTCTGCTCGGCGGGTCAATCAGGCACCGGTTCTGTTCACAGCGGTCTGGTCTGGTCTGCGATTCTGGATACACAGGACTCTTAGCAAGCAGCAAACCGCATAGCCCGGCGGTTGAATAGTTTGCAAATGATTTTGAGGCCTGCTGAAGAGTGCAGCTCTTTGGAGTTTTTGTTCTGGAGTTAGTCTGGATCTCTGGAGTTCTGAATTCTTGAGTTCTCGATTCTGGAGTTCTCCGTCAGAATGCTGCGCAGGAATTCAGTTGATGGTTGGAAAATGAATGTCCCTGTCTGGCTTCCAGTGGCTCTTTTTATGTCTTTAGAAAGTGGGTGTGGATGCTAACTTTCTATGCCCATCCCACTCACGATTTGATAGGTCAAGGATTTCTCTTTGACCTGATTTGAGAAGGGAGCAGTGAGTCAGAGTCTTAGTCTATTGAAGAAACACCCCTTTGCTTTAACTTAGAAAATGAATTTTTCATAACTAACAGGTTTCCCAGATACACATGTCGTTGACATTACATGTACATATCATATATCACATAAGGTAGTATCTGTTCCAACTCTGTTTCTAAGAGCTTGGATTAAGAAATGACAACATTTTGCGCTTTTTGATTGGTTTTCCAATATTAGATTTTTACCAAAAATGACACAGATGTACACTGCCTTTCTACACATATTCCAGTAAATTTTCATTTTTCTAGCGTGAACCCCGTGTCTGCAATCTCCATAATTCATGAGGTTTTGCCTCAGAACATGGTACAGAGTTCTAACACCTCTTAAAATGTGCACAGAAAAATCACAAGAATAATGATATTAATTATATAATTTTGACAAGTCCGTACTATGAATTATCCATCTTTTTAAAATTATGCTCTGGCCCAGAGGGGTGTGGTTTCCCAAAGCACATGGTGGAATTTCTGGTTTGTCCACTTCCTCCAGCTCACGTTGCTCACAAAGGCACTGCTCCTCCCAGTTTCTCTCAAGAGGAAGCCATTTACGACCTCCCCTAATTTAACATTTGCCTGAGCCAAGGAAGGCTCATTGTTCAGTTTCCTGCAGTCCCCAGCTGCTCCTCCCCTGATTCAATCAGGGAGGTGTCATCTCCTTTTGGTGGGGGCAGCCGAATGCAGCCAGGCCTGGGAAGAGTGGCTGAGCAAGTTTCAACTCCTGTCGGGGGTAGTTGCCGGGCAGAATTCACTCTCTTCAAGCCAGGCTTCAGCCAAATGTCACTTTTGTTCCCAGTTTTTCTTCATCCAAATCAAACTTACAATTTGTACACATGCAGCTAGAACGCTGATTCTAAGTTCAAAACTATGACATTTAACAGTTGCAAACTATGTGACACTCAACAGTAGGTCACTCATTTATTTTAAACATTTAGATTTTAGTGTCTTTCAGTCCAATTTCACTTCAGCTGCTGACATCCACAGCTCAGCCAGTTTTGTTATAAACATTGTTTTGGGCTCTTTCCATATTTTGTATACACACAAGAATACATTCTGCCAAATGTCTGCTGGTGTTCAGTGAGATTTTTGAATATCTTCCAATGTTTAAAATAGGCATTTTTAGCTTGCATTTCAGAGAAACAAAGGTGATTTCAAAGTGCTTTTTGAGCCAACCGGCACTGCTGTTTTTCCTTTGGCACACATTTCACCCATGGCACTCCTGGCCCATCACGCTCGCACTGGTGGGTGGCAGGTCAGGGGAACATTTTGGTGTGCGCCAAAACTGTGCGGTTCTCCTGGATTCTGGCGCAACGTGGGCTTTTCGGCCATCTTGGATTTTCTAATCCCACAGCACCAACTGTTGCAGCATAATAGTCCAAACGTGGGTCAGGACACCAACATAACGTTATGCATGTTTCATGGACTTTCCATCCAACAAAATGTAAAGTGTTTATATGTCAATGGAAACATTTCAATGGAAAGACATGGAACCGCCTAAAGGTTGTAGCCTAATCTGCTTTACTACGTCCAGGGACTTCTTGAGTGACCTAAAGTGGGTATTCTCATTCCTCTGCATGATCCTCTTTCCATAGTGTCTTCAATCTCCTCTCCCTAAGCCTGCATCCACTATTCTGCATGCTCTTCCCTGTCTCCCTCTTTCTCTCTCTTGACTCTCTATACTCCATTTTATACTCCGTCTTCAGCTCTTATTGCTTTCTTCCTACTCTGATAGCTACTCTCTAACTCCCACCTGATCTTGTTTGCTTCCCTCTATATCCCAATTCTCCTCTCGCCACCTCTGCCTCACTCTTCTCCACCCTCCTGCCTCCCTCTTCCCTCCATCTCTGTCTTCTCACTCATCTGACTCTCTACTCTACCATTCACTCCTAGTTTAGCTTCTCACCCCTCCTATCGTACCTCCCCTTAACTATCCTGATCTAATCTCAATAACTCCTCCTCTCTCTTGCCCTCTCATTCTCTGACTCTCTCTCTCTTTCTCTCTCTCTGTCTATTTTCTCTCACCCCTCACTCCCACCCCAGACAGATATCACAATTTGTGCCACTCTCACTGCCAAAGCCTCCCCTTTTCTCTTTGCAAACATGCCACAAACTCTCCTCTAGGTTCTCCTCCATCTGATACAACCTCCTCTCTAGTCACTTGGTCCCCCGCCAGCTCCTCCAACATCATCTTAACACTTCTTAATGACAGCTGACTTTGATGGATTTTTATAGCCCTTTACTTCCTGACAAGAATGCCTAGAAGGTTCTCACAGCTACCACATAACACACAGAACAATTGTTTTCCTATGCCAAACTCTTTCTTCTCTACCGTCCAACTCCTACTATCTCTTCACACTTTTGGGTTGGGACTTCCCCTGGAAGTCTTCATGTGGGCTTTTAGCCCCACCCTCTTTTCAGTCTCCATTTTCCTCCATCCAGCAATGCAGACACTGGGGTTGTTTTTTTCTCTGTTTCCCTGTTGGAGCAAATATAACACTGTCTTAACAAAGTTTGGGAAGTCTACTTCCACTGCTCCACTGTTTCCTTGGATCAGTCTTGAGATTGTTGGGTTGGTATTCGGGTCTTTCATTTGGCACCTGAATGGAGAAGCATAGTCCATTTTAAATTAGGGAAACTATCTATTGAGTGGGGTGCATTGTGTTACTTGCAGTTTTTCTTTGGATGGTACTGTTTCACAGGAGTCACCTAATTTTCAAAAGTAGAGATATGATCATGTCAGAGACTGATGGCCATCGGGTCACAGAAAGCAGCACCAATGTACAAAAATGGCTCCATGAATTTCAGGAACAGGGTCCTCCTTCACTCCTCCACACCACCTCTGGGATAGATGTGACTCTGGCCATGCGAGGCCACCTACCTCAGGCTGAGAGGAACATTGCCCCCCCATTGACAGGGGCAGACCCATGACCCTGTCAAAGTAACCTTGTACACATGCACCCAATACCGGTTTACTGCATGTGCATCCATAGATGTTCATTCTATGAAATGGACATCATGTCTGAATGATAATCCACATATGGTGAGACTTTCCTGACAACATGTTTTGATAGATCCAAGACATATGATTTACAAGTCAGGTAAATGTAGGGTGACCTGACCCTTCCCTTCCTTCACAATATGTTTGACAGTGCAAACATTGCTACATTTCAAATAATGTCTGTTAGGGAGAATTCTCTGTTTAGGCTGAATTTCCTAACCTAGTGAGTCCCCCAGCAGCTTTGCTGGATTTCTGGAGTTTGTTTTTTCCATCCTGCCAAGACTGTGACTCTTTTTCTCCCACTCTTGGACATGAATGTGTGTAATTCCTTTGACTGTCAATGTGCTCTATGGGCTATGGGGTCTTTTACTCCATAGGGTCTCATATGTTTTTCTATGTGTGTTACACCGCACCCTACGTGCTGTAACACTGTGGCGTCCTAGCGGACCCCCGTCATAGACTCCATACCCCGGGACTGACTACTGTCTCCCCGGGCATGTAAAGTCACCATTGGCTTTACTAGACCTAAATTTACTAACAAAACTAGTACAAACCATCCTATTGTGGACGTACTAGTAGGGGTAATTCGATTACTCCTGGATCTGTTATTCGAGGGGGCACTGTCCCGTCCCCCCTCGTCGAGTTTTGGCTGGTGGCAGTGGAAACTACTTGTTATGTTCGACCCTGAATATAACTCTATGGGATTCTTCCCATTGTTGAAGATTGATACTTTTTCTCGTTAGTCTCTAACATACCACCGGTCTACTTATCTTAAATAAGTCTATCGGATGGTATTTTCTGCCAGAACTCGGTTTTCTAAAATGGCGTCTGTGTTCGTCTCTGTGACTCCTAAACCAAAGGTTGAGCCCTTTGTTCCACCTTTGGCGGGCCTCTGTACAGAGACCCTCCAAAGTGGTGCCATTCTGTCTGGGTTACCACAGGGGTGTGGGAGGGGGTTTAGGCACCCTGGACCGAGTTGCCTTGCCAACTCCGGTCGCACTCTGGTGTGATTGGCCCAGGTGGTGAGCCTCCCCGCTCACCACTTAGCGTGTGTTGATTGACAGCTAGGCTGGATAAATGGGGGTTTTCTGCATAAAAGCAGAGCTTTTGGGACTGGATCTTCAGAAGTGGCCACAGGACCTAAGAATCCGACGAGGGTAAAGCTGCTGAGCCGACCTGCAACGACGACACCTCCGGTGGCGCCCTGCTGAACCGACTCACCACTTCCCAACGACAGAGGAGATCTCCCTGCCAGAGAGTCTCTTCCCCTGACTGGTGGGAACAACCAGTCCCCTTTGCTTTTTCTTCGCCTCAGGACGCAGTGGTCGAATTGCCCGTGCACAGCACCTCGGCAACCGGATAGCCACTACCCCTGTACCGCGACCAAAAGGTGGTGCCTTGTGACGGAGCACTCCGTGGCTAGTCTCTTCCCTGGTGGTGCACCGGACTTCACTTTTCTTCGACGACGAGATCATCTCTACTCTTGGCAAAGACCCGACGTGCATCCACCACCAGGAACAACTGCCCCCGCCGGAGCTGCCCTCCACAATCAAGGTACTGTGTCTGCCTGGCTTCCCTTGTTGCCGGATAGAGTGAGGTGTCTTAATCCTCGCCTCTCCATAGGGTCGCCTACTAACTTTCTCTAGCGTATTGTTCTGAACTGGTTCAATCTTCCAATAACAATTTGCTACACAGACTCGAACGCATTTCCACAAAGAGACTTTTTGGGACATATCGCCTTGCCTCTCTCCGAGTAGGCCTGGCCTCTGAACTTTATGATCTATTGTGGTTCTTGTCTTCTTGCCTTGCATTTTTCCCGTGAAGTATTGAATTGTGTTGATTTCGTAACCTACTTATTTTTCTCTCCCGTCCTAACGAATACTAGAGTGCCATCTAGGTGGCAGCATACACCTCTGTCTGCTGGTAAAACCTAGACTTGTCGAGCTATTGTTAGGGGGATTGATCTTTTGCTTCGTAGAGTAATTGTAATTGAATTGTTTGCCGTGATAGTGCCAGAGTGTTTTCTATAGATGTTCCGTTATAAATAAATACCTGTATATCTATACACTGAAGCCTTGTTGCGTGTTTGCTTGTCTTACTGTGAAGAATTGCCCTATATAGTATACTCCACATACTGCTTAACTCTTCTTGAGGGAAGTCTGACTGCTCAGCCACAGCTACCAAGTGAAGCTGTGTGGTACAGACTGCTACCAAGTGGGTTTACTGCCAAACACCTGTAGTCCTAAATCTTTTGCAGTGGTCCCAGAGGGAACTACACAGGTTTCCGCCTAACAATGTCATGCCTCACTTTAAATTACAGTGTCATGCTGCATTACTAGGTGCTATGTCACGCTATGTTGCAATTTGCATTTCCATGTTATATGGATGCTACCACTGACCCATGACCGCTTCCCCATACCATGAAAATAACACATGTTATGAAAGGTATGGAACCTTACTGTTCTATTAACAAATATCTTTAACCAACACCCATTCAAATGTACACTAACACGCTGCATTGCCTTCTTATCTTCATGTGACATTTATCACACAAACCATTCTTTCACTCTACAATTACATTTCCTTTATCGCTACCAATGACTCTGAATATGTCAAAACACCACCTGCTATACACTCAGTTAGCAGGTTCTGGTCTTCCAACCACCTAACCCAATTGCAGCATGTTGACACTGTCAGATATTTTGGGGATTCAATTATAGATAGCGCTAAGGAGCATCCCCTAATTTAACATCTCTTCGTATACAATCCCACCCTGCAATTCTGGGACAAGACATAGGCTGGATTTAGAGTTAAAAATCAATGGTTGTCTCCAATCTCTATGCTGGGGAAGTCATCACAGTAAATTATGTGTACATTTGTAGCTGGTTTTTAGAAATTAAAATTGGCCTGCCTGTGCAAGTCTTACTAAGGTAAAGTACACAAATGCAGTCATTCCATAAATCAGATTTTTACATGTCTAAATCCCTCTAAAAGGACAGTCTAATTTCAAGCAACACAATCTAAGTCCATGATTACACTGCCGCTTATCAGTCAGAACAACACGTACATAAAACTGAATTTCTTTTATGATTCACGCACTTTAAATAGATTTAACAGATTTTATTGTCTTCACTATCAATAATAGACATCAAAGAAATTTCACACAAAAAGATGCATTAGCTATATATATTTACCAGTAGAAATGTGTTCCCATGTACAATCTAGTGTTGTTGGTTTCTAGCCGTTGCATGTAAATGAAAAGTTATCTCTGGTGGGTTGTACTATCAGTTTAGAATGCACAGAAAGTTGTTGTATCAGCTCTATGTAGCAACCCAAAATAATGATTTTCTGAAAGGGCAACCAGTGTATCGCCCTACCCCACATTCGCCTTGGATAATTTGGGTGTATTTAATTCAGGGTTTTCTCAAAGTCATTGGTGAAATGTTACTGTTCATTTGAAAGGTCATCTTTTCTATAGAAATGGAAATGCTAAATTTCCTTGCACCCCAATATGTGTTTTAAAATATCTATGGCTTTCTCAGGTGTTCATTAACACATTCCCAGTCAGATTGTGGCAAGTGTGTATCCGTTCCTGGCCTATGTTGTTGACTATGCCTGTGAAAAATGTCAGATTGCGCTTGGCTTTATAATGTGAAAGCACTGTTGTATTTTACACTAAAATATTAAATCATTCTATTTGAAATGAGCCCTCCCCCCGCCTCCCTATTGGCAATATCCTCCTGAGTCCACCGACTCCTGTGACTTAGCAGAGAAATGGTTCCCAGAGAATACACCTCTCAATTTTAATAGGTTTATCACATTTCTGAACAAGTGACAGGATGGGGACTGTAGACGCTGAATGATTTTAAACTCAAAATTATATTTGTTCCATATCGCTTCATAGAAACATTGCACATGGATGGATTCCTGGATTCCCACAATCCTCACGAATTCAGAATGCACAATAAAATATGACTTACTTAGAATCATACAGTTTCACAACATCTTTACCTTTGGTTCTAAGTCATATGGTTGTGGAGTTAGAGCCATAATAGTTTTTTGAAAACATGAATAATTCAAATTCAGATGGCCCATTAGATTGTATATTTGTGTCAGCACAATACCATGTGAGCAGCTCTCAGAGGCCCCTTTGTTAAATCGTCAGTCAGTGATTAATAGGGTTGAATGACAGGCTGTTACGCTCACCTGATATCCCCGGGGGCATCTGGAAGGCTCTGAGATCTAGAACCATGAATGCATAGTTGCCCAGTGCTGAATAATGAATCTGCAATTACAGGAAGGGAGGATTTGAGATAACTGTCTTTAATGGGTGAATCTCCCACCTCCCTCTGACCGATTCCCTTCCCACTGGGTTCTTTTCTTACCTTAGTTATTTGTAGGGTGAGCTATCCGTCCTGCGTTTCTTGTGCAGGGGCGCTTCACATTTGTTGGTGAGCTGCCCGAGTTGCTTCACTGGTGCAGTTCGCCTTTCTTGGGCCCAGGCCTGCTGTGACCCTGAATCTGCTGGTAGGCAGGTAGGTTTGTTAATTATAAGTCTTTGTTCTGTTTATGGTGGGAATTCGTTAATGTCTTTATTTCTTTCTTTTCAGGTGCGAAGGTCTTGATGCTGGCGTGCGCTGTGCAGTTGTTTAATATTGAAAGCAAACCTGAATATGTCTCTTTTCCTTTGCTGATGTTGCTGTGGTGCTCCGGTTGGAAGCGTGGCGTAGCACAATGGAATTCAGGTAAGACTGATGGAATTCGATGTTTTGGAAGCGCGCGTTCTAATATTGGTTTTCCCTTTCTCATTATTGCAGGCCGCAATGTTCGAACAGCAGTCTTAGAACTAGACTGTGTGGGTGCTTCTATGTTGGATTTAAAGGCCTATGTATATAAATGGGACCTAGTTTGAACAGCCCTTCCTTCCTACATATAAGACTAGTGCCAAAGGCACCAGGACTGGCTCCAGGAGCCCTTTTGCAGTGGTTTTAAGGCCCTCAGGGTTCTGGTGGGAGCCTGCTTGTGGCACAACTTGTGCCCCCTCACAGTGGTCATGACAGCACTCCCCCCCCCCCCAAGGCCCCTCTCATGGTATACTTCCTGTCCGGTCCGGGTTTGGTGGGGCTATCCAGGTGAAACCTCTTAATCAGACGTGGTGCGTAAATATGTTCACTTGGTTCCCAAGTTCTGTCTTGAGGCCTATACCCTTTCCAATCCACTTAATAGTATAGCTTATACCTGGTAGGTTTCGAATCCAGGATGTTTTTAACTTCAAGTTCAGGCTCTCCATCAACTAGCACAGGTTTTGGTGGTGTTAAGACTCGGGTTCCTGGTTGTACAGGTTTTACAAGTGACACATGGAACACCAGATGAATTTGCATGCTTGCTGGTAAGGCTAACTTGACCGCCACTGGACTTATCACCGATTCGATGGTATAGGGTCCTAGATGTCTTGGACGAAAGGTCTGGGTTCCTTTTATGGGCACATGTTTTGATGCCAACAAGACTTCGTCTCCAACTTGGTGATCGGGAGCTTTCTTTCAATGCCGGTCCGAGATTTTTTCTGTCTGTCTTTGGCTTGCAGTAAATGTTCATTTGCCCTTTTGAAGGCTTGAGTTATGCTTGTGTGTAGAGTCTTTACCGCTGGCATTTCCAAGGTCGTGGGGGAGTCTAGTTCAGAGGTATGTGGATGTCTTCCGTATATAGTGTAGAACGGGCTTTGTCCCGTGCTGGTGTGTATGGAGTTATTGTATGCGTATTCCGCTATCCATAACAAGTCTTTCCAATTCTCTTCCACTTGATGCAGCATGCAACGTAGATACTGTTCTAATGTCTGGTTTGTTCTTTCTGTTTGTCCATCCTTTTGGGGCTAGTGGATAATCGAACATCGATTTGTGCCATGGTATAACATTTCCTCCAGAAGTTGGATACAAATTGTCTTCCATGATCTGAGATTAGAGCTGAGGGGAAACCATGCAGTTTTATAACCTGTTCAAGAAATGCTTTTGTCAGACCGGTAGCGTTAGGAAGTCCTTTGAATGGAATGAAATGTGCCATTTTAGAGAACAGGTCTACAACCACCAGAATGGTATTAAAACCTTGACAGGGAGGTAAGTCCGTAATAAAATCAGGAGAAATAGTATGCCAGGGAGCCGGTGGAATATACAGTGGTTGTAGGAGGCCAGCTGCTTTCTGTTTTTGTGATTTATTCTGTACACATATCCCACAGGATAGAACCAATCAAGCAATGACCTTATGCCAGGTTGGCCACCAATAATTCCGTTTAACCTTGGCTAGAGTCTTAGCAATTTCCGGGATGGCCTTTGATCAGGGAATCGTGATAACCAGACATGACCAATTCTTGCAGATCTTTACTTGGTAGATATAGTCATTCCCTGAAGTAGGGTAATCCATCCAGAACCGTGTGATGTTCATTTTGGGAATTCCATTTCTGCAAGATCTCGGGGTTCATTAAGGTTCTAATCTTATCTTGAAGTTCACTCAGTCAATGTGGTGATGAGTCCCAGTAGTTTATCACTTGGGATGATGGCAACAGGGGTCAAGGGCACAGTTTGTTTTCTCTTCAACACCCATATGAGACAAGGCATCAGCCTTCCGTTTCCAAACTCCCGGTCGGTATGTTATTACTTAATCGTATTCTGCGAAGAATAGAGCCCACTGCAACTGTTGTGATGATTGGGCTTTTGCTGACTTTAGGTATTGAAGGTTTCGGTGATCTGTGATTACTGTGATGGTATGTCTGGCACCTAATAGATACTGCCGCCATTCTTTGAAGGCTAATTTTATTGCCAACAATTCTTTGTCTGTAATTGCATAGTTAAGTTCTGGTGGTGAGAATTTACGTGACCAAAAGGCCATGGAGTGTAATTGGCCTGTCTCTGGATCTCTTTGAGAGAGAGCTGCTCTCATAGCTACGCTGGAAGCATCAGTTTCCACTACATAGGGGAGATCAGGGCAAGGATGACGTAAAATTGGCAGAGAGGTGAATCTTTTCTTGAGTTCTTGAAAGGCCTGTTCCGCCTCTTCAGTCTATTGGATTTTTTTGCTGTTTTTTCACAGTAACGATGTGATTGGGTGCACTAACTATCCATCAGAAATCTGGAATAAATCGGCGATAATAATTCACAAAGCCGAGCATGCTTTGGGTTCCTTTAAGTGAAGAAGGTGATGGCCAATTAAGGATGGCATCTACTTTGTGTAAATCCATCTTGACTCCCTTTGGCAAGAGAACAAAACTGAGGAACTCAACTTCGGTGACATGGAAGGAGCATTTGTCGAGTTTTGCATATAGTTTGTGCTGGCGAAGGACTGAGCGAGCATGTTCCACATGATCTCTTTCAGAGGGGGAATACACCAGGATGTCGTCAATATAGACCAGGGCACAGACATCGATTATTTCCCGTAATACATCATTCATGAAGTATTGGAACGCTGCGGGGGCGTTGCACAGCCCAAAAGGCATTACCTGATATTCGTACAGGCCATACTTGATGCGAAACGCGGTTTTTCATTCATCCCCTTTCTTAACACGTACAAGGTGGTATGCACCTCTGAGGTCTAGTTTGATGTAGATTTGGGCATCCTTGACTTGGTCCAACAGTTCTTGGATAAGGGGCAAAGGGTAGCGTTTTTTACTGTGATTTGATTAAGTGCGCGATAATCGATGCAAGACCTCAAATCTCCTTCCTTCGTGGGTATGAAGAATAAGGGAGAGGCTGCCAGTGACTTTGACGGGCAGATAAACCCATTAGCCAGGTATTGATCCAGATAGGACTTAAAGTGGAGATTTTCGGTTTCCGTAAGTGCATAAATTCGTCCACAAGGAACCTGTGTGCCAAGTATCAGGTGGATCTGACAGTCATAGGGCCTATGTGGCGGTAATGTGTTAGCCTGTTCCTTCTGAAAAACATCTTGATAATCCTGATATTCTTTTGGTAAGGTGTCCATTGGTTCCGCGATCCCCATTGCTATTCCTTGAACAGATTTCAGGTTTAGCTGTGGTATAGATTTCAGGTAGCAAGCGTGGGCGCATTCGTCGGAAAGGGTCAGTCTCTTTGCACGCCAGTCTATGTGGGGATTGTGAGTTACTAGCCATGGCATCCCTAAGATCAGCCGGAATTGAGGAACTTTGTTCTGTGTATGGTGGGAATTTGTTAATGTCTTTATCTCCTTCTTTTCAGGTGCAAAGGTCTTGATGCTGGCATGCCGGATGGAGAGGCACGTTTTCTAGGTAAGAGAAAGTGTGAAGCGCAGCGCCTTTATTGTCTTTTAAAGCTAACCTGTGTTTTCATCTTCTTCTCCTCACAGGCCGCTGTGGTGCTGCGAGTAGATGAGAGCGCAAATAAAAACAGGCCCCCGGAATCCGTTAAGGTAAGTACAGCGCTGTGCGGTTGTTTAATATTGAAAGCGAACCTGAATATGTCTCTTTTCCTTTGCAGATGTTGCTGTGGTGCTCCGAATGGAAGCGTGGGGTAGCGTAATGGAATTCAGATCAGACTGATGGAATTCGATGTTTTGGAAGCACGCATTCTAATATTGTTTTCCCTTTCTCGTTATTGCAGGTTGCAATGTTCGAACAGCAGCTGTGTTAGCGGTTCCCCGGAAGTCCTTTAAATGTATTGTCTCAGAACATTTTTCTTGAGATGGGCCCATGTGAGTGACGGGCATCTCATTACCCAGAGGCCTTATGCAAATGTCTACAGTAAACATAATGTGTTTCATCAATGAAAGATCCATGTGTCTTTTCCTCTACAGATGGCCAAACCAATCCCCTGGTACTTCAGCCCTACCCCAACAGTGTATGCAGAGTTAACCAGAAATTAGTTCATACCAGGTTCACTGGCGAGCTTGTAAATCTAGCATTGTCAAAGCCACATCAGAACATTGTATGAATTTAATTTATATGCTTGAAAGGTTTGTTTCCTTCTGTTGTTTTTACGGTGCACAAACCATTCTTACAGTGATCAATCTCCTGTGTGTTCACAATAGCCTGAATAAACAGCATATTGCAATTTACACACTATAATTTTTCCATTTGTTCTTGCTTAAATCACAAAGGTTCTGTATCATCTGTGCATTACAAGTGCAATTACATGTGTATTACTTTTCAATAATGCAAACTAAGTTGCCTTCTTCATATGTAGCAGGAAGTTTAATGCTTTTATTTAGAAAATATGCTTTCTTGTCTTTTCCCCTTACAGTTCGGGAATGTTCCTGGTGTGGGTCAGAAACCGCATCATATTTCGGGTGCTGTCCCTCGTGTGAACAGGTAATACCTGCATCCCACAGGTGAATCATTTTGATGGTGATAGATGAAAATATAAAACACACGTTAAGGAGAAAGGCACCATTTCAGCATTTCTCTGTTTAGATTCAGGCAGTCTCCATTTTCCACAACACAGCATACACCCACCCTAAAATCACCAAATGCATTTAAGTTGCCCTGGCCAGCCTAACAACAACACTATTAAAAAAAAAACCACCACACCCAGATGGAGACAACTCCCGGCTTGTGCATCCAATCAAATAATTACTCCTGCTTAGCTTCATATGCTTTCAATATCCCACCTACAGTCCCAATTTTCTTCTTCAGTAACCTGAAACACCAAGAAGACATGAACATGGGAAAAGCTGCCACAAATATCCTATGCAATCCAAACTCATAATTAGGTGTTACTTTAATTTAAATTTTCAATTTTTAATACAAGGGATTTTTTATTAGCAATGTATTTGACAAGCATTATCATCACATGCTCCGGTACTGACAATCTTTGACTGTTTTTGGCGTCATATTTCCAATTACTTGCAACATCACCAATGATTGGTATCAAATGTCACAGCATACAACATTACTAGATACTGCCTTTAAATGCCCAAGTACCTGCACCAGTAGCATGATGTCCTTCAAATAACCAGGAAATCACTGCATGGCCATGCACTGCTATTATAAAATTGCTTGTAGTCATTTCAACACCAGGGATTCAAATGAAATGGCCAGGTACTCGTACCATTCCAGGTATTGTCAAATCAATTGGCCGCATACTCACAACATTTGCATGGATGGGATTCAAGTGTTTAGGTATTCACCCTTTTACCTTGTCATTTTTTGTAATGATCATCAAATTAACAGTAATTTGTTCTGACTGCTCTATTATGCCAGTGTGCAGGAGTCTTCGCTCGTAGACAGGTGACATGGAGTGTGAGGGTGTATGTGCAGTGAGGGTGTGTGTGCAGTATGGGTGTGCATGTTCACCATGTATATGCAGCATGAGTGTATGTGTATGGGGACATGTGTAGTGTGTTGCGCAAATGGGGTGTGTGTGTGTGTGTGTGTGTGTGTGTGTGTGTGTGTGTGTGTGTGTGTGTAGAGTGAGGAGGCATGCACAGTGTGAAGCATATATGTGCATTGTGATTGTAAAGTGCAACTATGTATGTGCAGTGTGTACATTTCTATGTGAACAGTTTTGGTGTATTGGTGGTGCTAAAGCACCTCCTATGATCCAAAACAGAAAAAAGGGCTGAATTATCCTCACGGCTGATGTGGGACAACGAGCCATCCTTTGGAGGTTAAAACCATATATGTGGTAGTATGTGCTTTAGATGTGTACAGTGTGAACTTCAAACAGCCTTATTTACGAATATCGATGAAATACTATCAATAGAAAAGTAATGAAGTGTCCTGATGTAAAATATTTTCTTTAGTGCTCTTTTAGTGCAATAACAGTCTTGATATAAAGAAACATTCTTACAGAAGAACAGTTTCCACGCTGCTAATACATTTTGAAGTGGGGATTCTCTATGTTAATCTCTTTCAAGCAATCTGCCTTTTCTCATCAAAAGATGAGTTATGAAATTGTCGCCAGTCTGAAATACACTGACATTTCAATTTTAAGAACAACGTTTTCAATATATGTTCTTTGCCAAATGCGATCGCCTGTCTCTGATTGTCTCTAATTCTTCAATGAATTATATGGTGTATATTAATCATCCAGCCCATATTAGTTTCTTTGCTGATGCGAGGCAGATAGATGCAAGACAGCCATGCAATCGAGCCCTCGGCTTTCAAGTGCTGTAATAACTGGTGGCGTTATCATCCAATATAATCCAGCCGCCTTAGAAGGATGGAGGACTGCAGCAGGAAAGGTAACCGGTCAAGGAAGGTCGTTCATTCATGTATGCTGGCGAAAGGTCATCAAAGAATGGGCAAGTACCCTCTTTTTTGGTTTCGGGGGGCCCGACTCGTGAGGGTGCAGTTTATTTGTACATGAACAAAGACTGAGTCGAGGTTACCCCTCCCTTTGACGCTGGGTGGGTGTTGACAGAGTTACATATGGTGTACCAGTATTAGATCACACTCATCTCACACAGAGGCAGTTAAAACAAAATGTATTCTAAAATGTTTACAATACAATAACATAAAAACAAAAAAAACATCTGCATATAACTGATCTGGTGGATTTGCAATTCAAGCAATGCTAGATGAGTGAGGTGTTTATGTGCTACAGAAAAATGCATGGCACATATCCAACTGCAGGCAGAATACTGGGGAAAGGTGGCAGAGGCAGGTTTTTGTGCCAGGAGGGACAAGGAGTGCAGCAGGGGGTGTCAGTAGATTCCAGTTCTCTTCTTCGCAGAATTTCTTGTCTATATTAGGAACCTTTTTGTATGTTGGGTGGTTTATAGTGATTTTTTCGAATGGCATATTTTCGAATGCCATTTTCTCGACACAATTTTACCGAATTTTCTTTTTCAAATGTTTATTTTTTTTATTTTATTTTTGAAATGGGGTGTTCCTCCCCAAACCCCCCTTTTTTAAAACACTTTTGTTTACTTAAGAAACCAAAAAAACATATACAATAAAAAAAGAATACATTCGAAAAAAAAGAATTCGGCAAAATTTTTTCGACAAAATAGTGTTTCGAAAATAAGTTTTCGAAAAAATGACCGGATACCATGTTGGGTATTATTCCTCTACATTGTATCTGTCTGTTGCAGTATGCTATTTGGTGATCAATTAAATATGAAAACAGAATACCTCTCACCATAATACAGAAAATTAACAAAAAAAATGAATGTAACTAAAATGGCCATCAGATGTGCAACATTAACCGTCCTGAGAATTAATGTGCAGTAAAGTAATGCTTCAATGAAAAAAAGTTTACCACAGTTTTTTCCAGTCTTCTTTAAAGTGTGCATAGTAGGTTTTAATGACCTATTATTGATTTTATATTTGCCATACCAAGAATAGGCCTGGGCCTGTACGCAGTCCTTTCACACCCCCAAGACAACAAATATGATATGATATGTTATGTTATTAACATTTGTAAAGCGCACGTTCGCCCGAAAGCATCATGGCGCTGGAAAGGAAGCTACCCAATCGAAGAAGACCAATGGAGTGGCCGGGCTTAGAACAGATTAGTTTTCAACGCTCTTCTGAATCCAAGATGGTTAACAGTGGCCCTAAGAGATACAGGGAGGCTGTTCCAAAGTTTGGCCGCGGTGACAGAAAAGACTCTACCTCCCAGCCTTGCCCGGTTAAACCTAGGGACAGTAAGCAGGTTAGAGGTAGCAGAGCGGAGGTCCCCGTCCGGACGGTATCGGGTAAATTTAAGCTAGAAAAATTCGGCTCCCTGACCATGAATTGCCCGATGAACAATGCACAGAGATTTAAAATGAATTCGCTGGTTCACCGGGAGCCAATGCAGTTGGCGAAGCACTGGCGTGATGTGGGCACCATAAGGGGAGCCAGTGGCCAGCCTAGCAGCAAGGTTCTGCATACGCTGAAGGCGGTGTATAAGGCCGATAGGTTGAGGCAGATAGAGCGAATTGCAGTAGTCCAGTCCTGTGAGGACTAACGCAGCCACCACAGGGGGGCAGAGGGCTTCCGGGATCAAGGGCATGACCCTCTTGAGGATTCGAATCTGGTGGTGGGTGGACTGGCACACGGCCGTGACCTGGTTAGACATCGACAAAGAAGCGGAAAGGATAACTCCTAAGTTCTTTACTTTACTAACTGGATTGGGTAACGGGCCCAAGGCACAGGGCCAAAAAGCAGGGGTCCACAAGGAGGGGTTAGTGGGGCAGCCTTCCAACAGTACCTCAGTCTTATCACCATTTAACTTTAGCCAATTCTGATCCATCCAAATCCCGACTGCCTTAAGGCAATCGTGGAGGCAAAGAGAGGCCTCAAACTGATCCTGATCCAGACGGATCAGGATTTGAGTATCATCCGCATACAAGCCCATAAGAGCGGATGAGACAGATCAGGGCCCAGATGTAAATGTTAAACAGAATTGGCGATAAAGAGGATCCCTGAGGGACACCACAAGTGAGAAAACAGGATGGGGAAAGAAACGGTGGCATAGCGAGGGTCTGTGTGTGATCCGAAAGAAACAAAGTAAACCAAGCCAGAACAACACCAGATATCCCGATCTGTGAGAGGCGAGAGAGAAGGATGGAGTGGTCCACTGTGTCGAATGCAGCAGAGAGATCTAACAGGATCAGGGCCCCAACTCCGCCCGCATCGACAAGTCTGGACATGTCATCTTGTACCGAGACAAGGACACTTTCCGTACCTCTCCCAGGCCTAAAACCCACCAGGGCATGGTTGAACATTTTGGAAGATTCCAAAAAAGAGGACAGGAGGGGTGTGACTAGTGATTCCAGAAGTTTAGACAAAAACGGAAGCAAAGAAATAGGGCAGAATTTAGCCGGCATAGTGGGGTCCAGAGAAGGCTTCTTAAGGAGGGCAATAACCCTTGCAGATTTCAGTTCTGGGGGAACAAACCCAGACTGACACAAGTTATTTATTGCCAATGTGATTTCAGTCAGAATGTCAGGTGCAATCACCTTCATAATAGAGGCGGGGATGGAGTCCTCAGGAGATGATGATTTGATCTTTAAGATAGCTGCCAGGACTTCTACTTCGGTAAATAGAGGGAAAGAGGACCAACTAGCCAAGGTGTCAGTAGAAGAGGCAGGCACAAAGCTGGGGGTTTCAGGAGGCAATATCGCAAGAGATTTAGCAATGTTGGCTCGTATAGCATCAATTCTAGTAGTAAAGAAGGAGTCCAGGTCATTGCACAATTCCTGAGAGGGCTTAACCATAGAGGTAAGAGTCTCAGAAGAGGCTAACAAATGCACAATAGAAATATGCATTGCTGGCCATGTGGCAGAAAAGTACACCAGGGCTGTAAGGGAATCAGAAATATCACATACATCCTCATCTTATTGACCTTCCTAATTAGGCCTTTGATCGATTCTATTGATATAGACAATTGGCAAGGGGCTTCTGCCAGAACAAATGAAATATCTCTTAATGGCTCCCCATATACATGGAGGAAATATTTAACCCACTCCCCCTCTGCTATGGGGTTACTCTGTTGGTGGCCCTTGCTCACATTCATACTGTTTATCAATTCCCAAAGGTTCCTGGGATCATACTGGGTCCATATTTGCAGCATTACTTGTCCTTATTTGTGAGTCTGCATGAATGTATATCCCTTGACCCAATTTTAAAATGTTTGGTTCTGTTTTTTGCATTTAACCCTGTATGCCTCTGCTCCATGTCCACACTTCCCCAATGCTCATATCTCATTTCTTAGTTCTTTCTTTTTGTTTTGGATTATGGTGTTGAAAGAGTGGGTTACAGATCATTTAACTATCTTGTTACTGCAAGGTTTACCGTTAAATCCATTAAGGAAAGCTTGAAATAGACCAGATTTGAGGTGGACTGTCTTTTGATTCAAAGTAGATATTGTAAGAAACTCTTGTGTTAAGGCGTTGTACTTATTAACGTTTCCAATATATCTGGAAATGCAATTCCCTCATGGATTCACAATTAAGTTGGTTAGCAGGGGATTACATCCACTGGACACTTTGAATCTAATCCTAATTTTGTTACTTTTGATGGTCAATTAGCCCAGTCTCATCAACTCTCATTTCTTCACAAAGGTCAAATAAGGTTGATGAGAGATCAACAGTAGTCCAGGAACAATGATTTCTAGCCAGATCTCCACATTGGCCTCTGTGCAATGTCCCCAAAAGTGATCCTCAAATTCCATAATTTAAACGATTCCACCCATAATTTGCCTTCAGATGAGGCTCTAGAATTAGAACCTTGCTTCCTACCATTTGGCAGCAATCCTTATTCAAAGTAGAAATACAATCCGCATTAAGGTCGCCAGCCAATAACATAAAGGCGCAGTTTTTATCACATAAGAACGTTTCACATAAATCAGCCAATTTACTAAGGAAATTTCCCACCTCACTGCAGCAAGGATTACTATAGATGTTTACCAAGAGCAGGGATTTAAGGGAGGGGGTGACCCTTCATACCACCCTGATTGCCAGCAGACCATAGGTGTTTTCGGAGATGACTTCAAATTTCTCAAGGATGGAATTTTTCACCGTTATTATATGACCACCAGATGCACGCCCACCCACACCCTTAGCTGCTATTTGCTGTAAAACACTGTGATCATCTACAATTAGTGGTACCGACAGCCACACCTCTTATAAATAAATTATGTTGTGCTCCTGAATTTTTTTTTGTCTATTAAATCCTCATGAGTTCCAACTGGTTGGATAAATACCACTCTCCTGCCACCATTATCAGTGGCCAAACATGTAATCTTCACAGGAGAGCGGGAACCCAAGAAGAAAGGCCCAGATCCAGACGGTTCCACTTCATCAATCACCATCATATCTCCTAGACATTCAGTCCATAAATCGTATCTCATAGCCCTCAATTGGTCAATTTCTGATATGATCATCAGCACCACAATATGTGACTTGAAATCAAGCTGAACATAATCAGTTCTCTCATCGTACAGGAAGTAAACCCTATCAATATCTCTGGGATTGTGTAATCAAAGCTGGGGAATTTTGTGAAAGAGCTTAATTGTGTTTGTTGTATTCAGCAATATGTCAATTTGTCAATTTCCCTGTCTTGCCAGGAAAAATCTTGTTGTCAATACCAGCTCTCTATGTCTCCTTTCAGCCAGAGGCAGAGACTCCGAGGATGTTGCTGGGTGGAGCAAAGAGAGCCCTTCCTCACTCTGTAGGTTAGCAATCTGCTTCAATGGCTGCCTCAAGCCACGGTGTCGGGTCATCACCCCACTCGTTCACATCACACCATCATTGAAGGCCTGTGGACCCTCGGGAAGAAAGTGTTGGGGACAATTTTCTTGATCCCCCAAGGGAATGTGGGCAAATCCACTCTACGGTTGACTCATTTGGCACCTCCTGCTCAGTGCACCTAGTTGCTAAAAGGATAAAGTGTGAGGGCCCCCTTCAGTTGCTCCACCAGACAAATCCTGCATTGGAGGCCCATGTTTTTTTTACTGAATTTGTGATTGCTCATGATCGAAGTTGAAAGGTGGTCTCCATTTCTGGAATCCACTGTTATCAAGGATATGGGAGCCAAACCCTGCGTACGACATGGTCCGCCAATTTCACATTGCAAGCCCAGGGTTTTGTTGCAAGCACTGACCTCTCCAGTCTCCTGATTAGGTTTGTGCAAAGCACCAAGTTTTTCTGGGCCAGGCGCTGAAAGCCCCCCTTTTTTGTCAGTGGGCCTGTACCAAGCTGACCATTAAACATCCACACTACTGCAGGGCGGCATTGTAGGCCACTATCCTTTCTCTTGGTCTCAGAAGCCATCATCAGTGTATCGCAATGGCTCTTAGACAGTTGCAATAGGGCTATATCATCTGCCTCCAGAGAACACTGGAGACCACTTTCCTGTTTCCCAGTCTCTGAAGTTCTACCTGATGCCTTTTGATTGTATGCAGGCAGTTTCAGCTGAGCTTGTTCACTGTCAATCACATCACTCCGAGGTGGACACTGTCGACCACAACCTTGAGGGCCAAAAGCTTTAGCATCTAGAGTGGCAGCAGATTAAAGAGCAGTTGTCTAATGGGATGAGAGTAAAAAAAAGGTAACTCTTTGTGCAACAAAATTCCTGGGCTTCATCCAAGAGCACATTTGTGATCCAATTATAATTATTTACATTTCTGGCGGATTCACAATTTTTGAGCCAATTTTTCTTTCATCTAAACAGATTGGACTTTGGCTCCGATCTTTGCCACTTATGTTGTTATAGCCACAGGAATAACAAAGTCATTTGATCGTTCTTGTGTTATTTTCCTGAGCAACAGAAGCCACTTCCTCTGTCAAGTTAAGATTTCTCAGGAACTTCCTCTAGTTTGTTTTATTGGCTTTGTTCAATTTTACCGTCCTCTTTTCAAGTACTTTGAGCAGTGCCATTCGGCATGACTGGGACTCTGGTAGGGGCCAACCACACACAATGATCCTGAGCTGGAATAGGTACCCAAGTACCAGGTGTTTTCTCTAGCGATCCCAGTGCTTCCATAATGTCCATCAACGAGTTGTGTATCATCTCAAGATTGATTTTGACGTCACTCAACAGAAGGGTATGAGTGGATGATTCAAGGCAGATAATATGGTGCTGAGTTTGTTTTCATCTTTATATGATAATTCAAATAAAGATGAAAACAAACTCAGCACCATATTTAGTGCTGAGATTTCAGGGGCCGTTATTAGCAGGCTCAATCTGGGTACCTGCAAGTCGGAATCTGATCTACTATATCAATGTTTTGATAGGAAGGAGAGATGATCTTCCAGAACTGCAGGAACAGTCTGTTCTGCTGCTATCCTAGGTTCCAGAGGCAGCCTTTGGTCCGAGTCCAACTGGGGGCCCAGATCTAATAAACTCTGGTCACTAATGATGTACAATGTTGTGCTTTTTTCATCCCTGCCCCCATTCTGGCCATGGCCGGAGGTCTAAGGGATAGTCGGGCCCATCTTCCTGAAATATTCAGACATTATAATATTTCATATTGCCAGGTTAGTAATCCAGCATTTTTTTCTTAATTACAGGGCTTCTTGCACGCTCCATGGGGCACCCTGCACACAAACCGCTGCACGTTTCACCATTTGTGGCAGGCTAAGTGGTGATATACATGTCGATTTATCAAAGGTCTTATTCACAGAGCTCAGATCCACCTCAAAATTCCCTGATGGTGCTCCCATGACACTGCCTGCCCCCAGTCCTTCATTTGTCAGGGATCCTCAATGCTGGGGGTAGTCCCATTCAGTGCTTCCTTCCCACTAATCAGGGTGACCCTGCCATCCTCCGATAGTAGGGTCAAGACGGCATTTACATCTACAATAGCTAGTGATATAGGGGAGGCCAAGCAGAAGTTATCTCGGCCACAATTACCAAAGTCGAGTGGCATCCCCTTACCACCAGCACGCATGCTGACACTAGGAGAGTTACGGTTACCAAGAAGGGGGAGATTGGCCTTGAGATTTGATGCATGATCCAGACCTACCGTTTTTTTTTGCGGGCGTGCTTGCAACAATAACAGGCTGGCAAGTCTTTTGTGATTCGAACAATGCTAGACCAACAGGTTTGTGCGATGGCCAAGAGACTGTGGGGGTATTTGTAGGAGAGACCCTCTGTGCACAAATACTGCTCAAAACCAGGTATTTTATGTGGGTCATCAGAACTATTGAGACTTCAAGGGGCAATTCCACATATGGGGTATTTTCCTTGGGTGAGATTGAGTTACGGGGTCGTCACAAGATCAGGTCTTCACTGTTCGTGTACAGAGATGGTGGTATCGACAAACTGACCCCCTGCAAAGAGCCACACACACTCGTCTGACCAGCTTCCAGCCCCCCGAGGCAGGGATTCATTAATTTGGGACGAAAATGCTTCTGCTCCCGAGCAATCGTCCTCCCCCATCAGGTTGATTTTTAAATTAGGGGATCTCATTCCAGGAGCAAGCTAATCACCTTCAACTGTGTAAAAAAAAGCAGATTGCATATGTCGCCACAGCCAACAGAAGTAGAATTGAGACATTTACTCACAGTGAAGATCAAAGCTGGAAAAGAACCACTCCCGACACCGGCACCCGACAATGACACTGACCACTTTGCGTCCGCTTTGCATGTGCTTCGCGCACCCGGAGCAAGGTAGGCATTCCGGTGCTGCAGGTGTCTCTGGAAAGTCTGCCGTAAAGGTGCAGACAAGGGAATAACAGTAGACAGCAAATCGATTACACCTACCCATGCAATTCTGGGCTAATGCAAAAGCCTTTGAGGTTCTACAACAACAGGGAAGTGACCATAATCCCCTGTCCTCGACACTCATTAATCTGGGTAAGCATAAGAGCAGCCACTTTGGTAACCCCAGCTACTCTATCCAAATCTAGGGGCAATCCAAACAAAGAATCAAATGGCTGGATCTTGAATTGGAACCATTGAGACCGAAAATATATGAGTGGTTCCTGCCAGATCTGGAACGATTTTCACTGATAGACCTTGACAATGCAGATATCTATCTTATAAATGACAATTTGGTTTCGTCCATACAAGATTTTGTTACTAGACCCAGCAGGAGTATAAAGAAAAGTGCCATAAAAAATCAACCTCTGGTTTGATGGAGACTGCACATTGGCCAAGCTTGACATCCTGAATTGCCTAAGAAGTCATCAGGGGCTTGATAGAAAGAAATTGAAGTGCTCAAGGGCAAGTTGCAAATCCCTGATAAAGTCTAAAAAAGATGGCTATGGACCTCATTACATGTTTGTCGGTCCGGAATTAAGGTGCTGGTAAAACCGTACTAACACTGTTTTCCAGACCAGCAAATTACGATTTCTGTGGGCAGGTGCCGTCGCACACGCTAGGCCTGACCTGGGGGCAGAACGGCACCCTCCCGCAGAGAAGCACGGAAACACCAGCACCATTACGCCATGGTGCCAATGTTTCTGTGGTCCCCATTCCGGTGGAGTACTATGGGACTCCACGGGAATGGGGTTAACAGAATTGCCAGAGCCAGATTTACCGGGCCACCAGAGTTGTAATGCCCCGGTAAATTCGGCAAGTCTGGCGCCGGTAATTCACTAAGGGTCGAGCGGCAGCCTCCCGGTTTTACCGGCATGGCTACCGCCAGACTCATAATGAGGGTCATGTCTGGTGTGAATGGGACAAACTACATGAGGTCTTTCAATCTGGGAATACTGGTTCATTTTGGAAGCTTGTTAGTGGAAACAAAGGGTGTGATGCGGATGTGGTAGTTAACATCAGCCCAAGTAACTGGAGAAAGCACTTCCAAACCTGAAAGCACTTCCAAAACCTGTATGGAATGGAAGTCCCATCCAACACCCAGGGTACCACACCTCAGGCTTGGGGCAGAGGGGACATCCCAGCCCCAATCCAATTTGACCTACAGCAGATTAACGATGCTATTTGCTCCCAGAAATCGGGAAAAGCCCCTGGATCACAATTCCTACCAATTGACCTCATTAAGGAGGAACCAACGGTTTGGTGCCCATGCTATGGCACTTATTTAACACAATTCTTAGACTTAACAAGGCCTCTTGCTCTTGGCAAAATGCCACAATAATTCCCATCTAGAAAAATGGAGAGCGGGAAGATCCGGGGAATTTCAGGCCAATTTCCCTGTTCGATAGCATGGGGAAAGTATTTGCCAGAGCTAGCTACGAACATCTTCAGGCGTGGGTGGGTGAGGAAAATGTGATAGACCATCTCCAGGCAGGGTTCATGCCAGAACAAGTACCATGGACCAGGCATTCCAGTTACACTTGTCACTCAGAAATATAAAGTCCTGAAACAGATGAAGGTGTTCTCTGTGTTCATCGACCTCAGGACCGATTTTGACTGCATGTCACGGGAGCTGTTGAGGACTATATTGGTAAAGAGGGGGGTACCAGCTAACCTGCTGTGCATCATAGTGCGACTTTATTCTAATAACAGCACGGCTGTACGCTGCGGGTTGGGGGAAAAATTAACCGACCCATTCAAGGTGAACAGAGGAGTGCAGCAAGGATACGTCCTTGCACCCCTCCTCTTCCTGATATACATCAACAAGGTCATACGTCTTGTAAGATTGAACTGTTAGGACTACCCAAAATTAGGCCACAAAGCGATCCTGATGCTTGGCTTCGCAGATGGCACAGTTCTTCTATCCGCATCAGCGAAGGGACTTGCAATTACCCTTGAAGCATTTGTGGAGAAATGTTCAGAGCTTCATTTCAAGATTAACAATAGTAAAACGAAATTATTAGTCTTTCGCCCCCAAATTAAGAAAATGCATCAAACGCGAGTTGAACATTAACACACTCCCCTGGAACAGGTGCAATGTTACGATTACCTTGGGGTTAGACTCAATGACCAGAGCAATTGGGCATCGCAGGTGTTTAAATCCAGCGCAACTCTGGAAAAATATGGGGGCAAATATGGAGATTTTTCACTACCTATGGTCATTTGGTTATTTCGATCTTCCTGGACAGATTGTCCCATTTTGTATTGCGCATTGTGAAGAATAGTTTAATAGTTTTCGTTGTTTTAGAATGTTGCTTAATTTTATTCACCCTCTGCAAATACGATGATACGATCATATGTGAATTATGTTACATCAATCACAGTATTATGTCCGTACTCACTCTGTTCTTATTCTCCATTTAATCTGATTGTGATGCTACGTTTTTGGCAAAATGACAAAATGTCGAATAACAGCTCTATGGAATGGATTGTCCCAAAGTTTCAAAGTTGCTGTAAAATCTCTAGATACAGAAGTGGCCGCCAAAGAAAAGCCTTGGGAACTTTAAAGCGTTGAATAAACCACCTGTGCCAACGCACCATCACCACTTTGCTGCCGGACTGCGGCTGCAGTGGCCTCAGCCAGGCATTTACAGGAGGCTGATGATCATCATAGTGGGATGGATCACTCTGGGCAGCAGGCTCAGACGCCCAGTGCAGACAAGCAGTGCTTCATGAGCCTGGTCTGGTGCTGGATCAGGAGAAGCCCGAGGGCCCGGGCCAGGAAAGTAAAGGAGACAGAAGAAGGGAGAGAGGAAAATAATTGTAATTGTTTATTTGTAATTGTTTATTTATACAGCGCTTATACACAGGTGGAGGTCTTCAAAGTGCTTCAAGGCGGGAGGGAGCAGGGGAATAAAGTAATAATTCTTAGGCCTTGAAGTTTCTGAATGATCTAACAGAGACAAAACTAGCATACTAGGCCTAACGGCATTTCTCCTAGTGCAAGTGCATGCAGTGTTACAGTCGCAACCAATCTAGGCCTGGGGGAACGAAAAACGGCAGTGGGGGGAGGGGACAGGACATATGAACTTACTAGTTCTAGTACATTCAGGTAATGGATGGGGGAACAAAAAAAGGGGGTGGGGACAGGACAAACAAACGTACTAGTCCTGGTACATTCAGGTTGTGCATGCACACAGACGGAGGCGGGGAGGGGGGCAGATGCGTCTAGTCAAGCAGGGTTCTGGTAAAGTGCAGAGAGGTTGCCCCACTCATGCAGCGTAAGCTTAAAGTGCAGTAATGTTGAACATAGTGCAGCCGCCCAGAGGCAAGTGCAAAAGACTGGCG
Source organism: Ambystoma mexicanum (assembly GCF_040938575.1). Classification (NCBI taxonomy): domain Eukaryota; kingdom Metazoa; phylum Chordata; class Amphibia; order Caudata; family Ambystomatidae; genus Ambystoma; species Ambystoma mexicanum. The sequence goes on from NC_090930.1 coordinate 711,172,119, forward strand.
GGGAAGCCTGGGACCTGTAAGGCTCTGGAGGTGAAACCAGGCAGTCAGTCAACAAAAACTGAAAGAGAGTTAGAGTGGAGAAGGAGGAAGGAGGGTAGAGAGAGAGAGAACAGACGTTAGCACGGGGGAGCGAGAGAGAAGGAGGAAGAGAAGGGGAAGGTCTTGAGGAGTTTCTGGAACTTGGGGTGCTCCGACCAAAGACGAAGAGCAGGACGGAGGCTGTTCCAGAGGAAGGCAACTGCAGAGGATAAAGATCTACCCCCAAATCTCTGTTTGGAAAAACAGCTCACCCACAGAGAGTTGGAAGAGGACGAGCAGAGGACTCTGGAGGGAGAGTATTTAGGAAAAGAGCATTGTATATAGTGTGGGCCCTAGAAAGCCTTGTGGATTATGCAGATGGTCTTGAACTTGATCCTTGCAGCCACGGGGAGCCAGTGGAGGGATTTCAGCACCAGAGAGATGCGGTCCCTGGGCTTGAGGCCAATTATAATTCTTGCCGTTCTGTTCTTAATGAGTTGTGTAGGACCGAGAGTAGAAGAAGGAAGATTAAGATAAAGGCTGTTGCAATAGTCCTAGAGAGAACCAGGGCTCTCGAGATGATGAGCCTCTGGGGGAAAGTTAGAAAAGATAGAAAACCTCTGAGGAGGTGCAGTTGGTAGTGGGATGTTTTATAGATGTCCGAAATGTGAGACTAGAAGGAGAGAGTGGAGTCAAAGATGACCCCCTAGATGTTTCGCCTCATTGGTAGGTCAGGGCACCAAGGGAGGCCGGCCAATGTGAAAGCAGGAAAGCGGGAGCAGGGGTCACAATGAGGATGATCTCTGTCTTACTGGCATTCAGGCAGAGATCGTTCACAGCACACCAAGACTGAATTGCGGACTGACAGTCAGGGATGAGCGAGGAGGAGGAGGAGGAGGAGGCCAATGGTAGCCTGAAAGAGAGTTGCGTGTCATCTGCGTAGCAATAAAAGTTAGAGGTAATGGTAGCGATCCTGTAGGCTATGGGGGCATGTAGATATTTAAGAATCTGGGGATAGGTTAGTTCCCTGGGGGACACCACAAGTAGAGAGAGTGATAGAGGAGAGAAAGGACCTATTTTCCACCAGGGAAGGCCGGTCAGAGGGAAAGTAGGCGAGCCACGCCAGGGCCTGATCTGTGATACCCAGGGTATCATGGAGACTGGAGATCAGGACGTTGTGGTTTACGGTATCGAAAGCAGAAGAGAGGTTGAGAAGAATGAGGACAGAAGGAGAATGAGTGTCAAGATTTGAGAGCAGGTCTTCATAGGTGTTCAGAAGAGCAGTTTTCATGCCTTGAATGCTTTAAAGCCAGACTGATGGACATGGAGACAGCCAACATAATCAGTGTGGAGGGTAAGTTGAGTGATAGCCAGCTTCTCCAGGAAGGGGGTGATGGAGATAGGGCAATAGTTTTTTCGGAATAAGAGCTGGGGTGTAGTGTCAGGACAGACGAGACAATGGTATACAGACAAATTCTAATCTGGGCAAGGCAACAAGGCAGCATGCCATAGAGATGCAGCCGTGCTGGTGATGATCATGAAGAAAAGAGTAGAGAGGTAAAAAAAAGACTGAAAAAGAGATGCAGCCTAAACATAAGATTCGGAACCGAGAGAAGCTAGAGTCAGAAATAAAGAGTGGGAGGGAATGGGAGAGAGTGCAGAGTAAACAGAGTGCCTAAGAGAACGGTCAGAGAGGGGAAATGTCATGAACTGAGCATGAGAGAGGGGAAAGCAGATAGGCTGGAGAGATACAGAACGAGGAGTAAAGACTGCAGGAAAGAAAGAGCGAGGGGCTGTATGAGAGGGAGATGTCAAATTGCAGAGGGAGAGGACCAGAGACCAAGGGATTGGCCAAGGAGGTGACATGTCATGTGAAGTGAACATGAGAGAGAGGGGAATGAAGATAGGAGAGACACAGCGAGGAGCTAAAGATGGGAAGAAAGAAAGAGTGAGAGGGACTGAGATAGATAATTAAAGGAGAGAGTGCAGAGTCAACATAGAGCGAGGGGAATGAAGAAAGGAGAGACAGCGAGGAGCTAAAGATAAAAAGAAAGAAAGAGGGAGAGGGACTGAGATAGATAATGAAATGAGAGAGTGCAGAGTGAACAGAGACAGAGAAGCCTAATGGAAAGGTGAGAGGGGAAAGAAGATTGGAGAGACACGCAGTGAGGCGCTAAAGTCGTAAATAAAGAGGGAGAGGGCATGGGAGAGAGAAAATTGACTGAAATGGAAAGTGCAGATGTCGTGAAATGAGCGTGAGAGAGGGAACAGAAAATAGGAGAGACACAGCAAGGAGATGAAGTCCATTTCCCCATTGGGCTCTGGTTCCTCCCTCATAGTCCTATTAAGAGAAATAGAAGATAACAGGGTATAAAATTAAGAAAAGAAAGCCACACTTGATGTCCCTAGGCGCCATTATATAGGACACACTGAGCAAGGATAATGAACGTGCTGCGCTCACTCGTTTGGCGAAATATGGGGTGACTTTGAGAATATTTTCTAGCTCCACATTTGGTTCCCAATCCAGCCCTGTCCACCATGAAGGGCATGAAATGCATGTTCGTTAGTAGTTCAGCGTGGTCATGTGTGGCGTACAGTGCAGGCTTATGTCCCTTACTTTTTCTTTACTGTGTGTACAGCAGAAAGTGTGATATCGGAGGATACCACGTTTGAGGGCAATGTCTGTGCTTCAAAGGTCCACTGATATGAGTGATGGGAGGTGGTATATAGACACCTAAAAACAGCAGGACGACCTAACATTGTAGCCACCCTTATTTGGTAACACCTCGTAGCAGCGCACTAGATAGCTGAGTTTTGGAAGTTATCTCAAAGCCCGTTTTGCCAAATGAAAGTCATAGGTGTATACATCGGTGCCATGTTAGATCAGCCAAGGCGCATAGGGGATTTCTGGCTGCACATCCTGATCCAAGCCTGGCAGTTGCTGTACACCCCATTCAGGGGCGTAGGAGACACATAAAATCTGGGGGAACAGGGGACACCTTGGGGACTTTGCTTTTTCTTTTTATTTATTGTGTTTTAGTCAAAGAACTCGACTTTTCACAAAATCACAAAATGAAAATAGCAGTACTTATTAAATGACATATATCATCACTGTATAAAACAAGAAAAAAGAAGAAAAGAAAACAGAAGAAAATTAAGAAAAAGAAAAGCAGGTCAGCGTATCAAATCCTTCAATTTGGCATCTCACTTCAGAAGTGCTGATTTTAATGTCATGTTATCCCCCTCTCTGGCACTTCTCTCCGCCCTCTTCCCCGCACTTGCACGATATGAATGACACAAGGCCTAGTAAGGCCGTGGTTTTGTCCTCCCTCTGTCTTCCCTACCATATCTTGCCGCACTAGTAGAAACACTTGTGTACAGGCGCATAATAAATGTCATATCAAATCACATCATATCATACTTTAAAAGTATGAAAGCCTGAGCAATACAAATCCTTACACGTGGCAGACTCTTCCCCAGCCCTTCCAGAGTCGTATAGGTTCTAACTTGTAATATTAAATCTCACCTTTTAATATTTACCCATCTGACCTTTACTCATCTCCTCATCCTTAGAAGGATGAAAATCGTAGTCAGGCACGCCCGATATGTGAATGATCCTTCCCCACACATACCCGCTTTTAAGAGGTAGCGTCCTTTTATGAAATCTCCTGTATTTGACCCCTATAGTTACACTTTCTAATTAATTAACTTGATTGTGAATGGAAAAGAAAACCTCAGGCTCTACCTGCACCCCTCCCACGGCAACAGGTAATACCGACTTTTCACTTAAAAAAGGGGCCTGATGTGTAACATTTACCATGCTTGCAGGATGTATAAAAGCTTTGTTCAAAACATGCTGCATGATAACGGAGCCACTTGTCCTCAGAAAATGCAAAAATGAAACCTTTAATAAAACTTGCCAAAGTGTCGTTTACGGCCTTATTGTCTGCATGAAAACTTTCATAGGATCTCTCCAGATTAGTCTAAGTGAAATTCATGGCACACGACAGTGGACACTGGAGGGCTGTGTTTGTGGCAGCAGGAGAAGACGGAGGGAAGAGTAGCTGCTTCTCTGTGCATGGATACTTGGTGAGAATAGGCCGGGCCCGCGCGCGCGAAGGCTTTTGAATGTCTGTCTGTCCCACTCGCCACCATTCTGAAGCAAGTAATGGTGGCAAGTGGGACAGTCTTGTGGGCGTAATAATAGACGATATAATTGAACCCAATGGTACATAATTAATTGTTGCTTGCTAATTTTATGTTGGGGAGCAAGAGAAGGAATGCGATTATGCGTTCCAGCAGGTTTATGTTCTTTATCCAAACAATTATGGTTCATAAATGAAACAGAGGTGTGGAGGGGCGGGGCAGCTGTGAACACACTGCACCGCTGTACCTACTCAAACAATCCCAGGCGGGAGATGCTGAACGTGCACAAGTGCACTTTCGTATCTTGCTCTTGAATGCAGCACTGCAGCAGCGTCTCATTCAAGAGCAAAATATGTCCACTACATACAATACAAATGCAAATGGCCAATGCTTGCCTCGCTGAGGTTCCAAGGGAACCCTTACCCTATATATCATCACACACACTCACGCTGGCTGTCCCCCCCTACATGACATCATCACACACTAGTACTCACAACTCACTTAGCTTAGCTCGAGTCGAGTCAGAATCTCTCCCAGTCTCCCTCGCTAATCAAACGCCTGCTCAGTCTCAGCATGCGTCGCTGTCTGGCTGCTCCATTTCCCTTTGCGTCGACGATGAGTCACACTGACTGGACAAATGCAGGCTGCGCAGCAATGCACTGTGCAGGGGCACCTGTAGTTTGTTTCCTGTCCTGGGCACAGGCACATACCAAATGCACAGGTGTAATCATAATGTGAACGTTTGTGTATATGGCAGCTTGATGTTTGATATACTTACACTTTAACACTTACACATCTTTTATGAACTACAGCTTTTAATTAGCATCAAAGGGTGGATTTAATGTTTGATTGTGTAAAACACGTCCTACTGCAACTAGAGAAATGGCGATTCCGGACTGGTTCATTGAACGTACCTAGTCTTGTATCACAGAAAATGCACAAAACATTGTTCCCAGTCAAAGGCTGTAGCAACTCATGGCCATGTAAACACGGTGTGGGGTGTACCACACACATTCATGAAATACCACTCACAGCCAAAGGTAGCAGAGTATTTTTGTTGTATCTCAGAAGTCTATACACCCCCTCACAAACTCATTGTGCGCAGAACATTTATAGGCAGCCACTCAAGTCAGGTTACAAAAATATGTTTGAAAGACGGTTTACTTTGCACAGTGAATGTGGGTTCTTTCCAACACCACGTTAAATGTCCATACATCTCAGCGGTGTTTTTGTTTCTCTCCTATGTTTGGCCTTTTAAATCCCCTTTTCCCCTGCTCAGATGGCCGCGCTGTGGGTGGTGGGTGAGAAATGCATGGGGCTGGGACTGGCTGCCTGCAATTGTATAGAGCCAGGAGAGAACCGAAATATAAAGAAGGAAACTCTGCATTGAGGGGCCCATCATTGATGCTACACTGTGTTTCTTTACCTAACTCCACCGAAAAATAGAAAGAAATATCTTCCCATAAGGGTGAAGAAAGAGCATGTCAGGTTGATTGTATAGTTTCATGGAGCTGTTAAATGATGTTGGGCTCTAGTCTCAGGCAAACGGAAACAGCTGCTAATGGCTTCCACAGCTGCTGGAAGAGCGCTAACCACGCCACCGACACCTGCTGGAGAAGTGAGATTCATTGGCGTGCTGCAGTGGGGGGCAGAGTCTCGGGGTCATGTCAAAGAGAGACACTTAGAACTTTTCCAAAAGGTTGCACAGAGGAGTGGGAATGTTCCAATGTCTGATGTCCATGCAGGATGACTTTACATGTGGCCGAAGCTGTCATCTCTGACAGAGAGAATTCCACCTTGGCAAAGCTGCACCATCTGTGGAGGCAAGACGGAGCTCTCTGCTCATACGGAATTTACCTTCTGGACTCATCCACGTATTTTTACACGCTGCATGATGCAACTGGAATGTGAAGACAGTCGAAGAGACACAGTGCACTGTGCACCACAGAGACATATTCTGGGGGCGATGAATGCCATTATATCCCCCCACTTAAAACTGTGGGGAGATTTGTCCACCCTGCTCCCCCATGTCCTACGCCCATGACCCCATTTCTACGAATTGGAGGTCAGGCTGCGGACCCAGACCATGATCTGTAAGGTGGCAGCCAAGGTGCCTCGCGTGTGTGCGCTCACTCTCAGTCCTGATCACGCTATCAGGCGCTACACTTTCATGAAATGGGCATGGGCGTATTGCAAATGTGTGCCCATCCGGTTAAAAAAACAGCACATCGCTAGAGAAAAAGATTACATTTATAGGAACATTATCACTAATTGCTGCATTTGAGGTTTTAATTCATTGACAGTAAGTTCTCCGTCTGTTGGTTCCCTGGAGTGATTTGTAACACGACTATATCTCGCTTTGCTAAATGATCTTCATGCACGTGAATCAAAGCATATGTGCTTCCATTGGTACAATGCTTTTGGCAATAAACCCCAGGTGAGAATCAAAACAACATGTTCGAGGCACGATGTGCTTGCTATCAGGGTTGATTAACCTGCCTTAATTTATTATTCAAAGAATAAAGAATGCTGCAATCTACTCAGTCAAGGAAGGAAGTTAAAATTTGCTTAACTTAGAACACTTGGCTCAGACTGGAGAAAAAAAAAACTTACAATGAGTGAAGCAAAATACGGGCAGACATTTATTTTATAACATTTAAACACTTAGGCCCTAATTAACCGTGTTTAGGTTTTGCAGGTATTATCAGAGGTAATACGCCAAGACTTATTTACACTTACTGCATGGGTTAATTACCGGGTGGCCTGATAGGTCCGCATGATTACAAGTCATACTGGCCTTTCAGTAATTTCCCATTTTGGAATCCCATCGGACTGCAAGGGGGTCCAGTAATTAGCACAGGTGGTAATTAGTGCAGGTATTTACCACCACACAAAAGCAGGTGGCAAAAAGAGTTTCGGTAATGAAACTCGGATCTTGATAGAATGCCTTGTAATGGTAATTACAGGACGTATGATCTCGGGGGTGGCTTTGCTGCATGCAGTAATTCATGCAGAGATTCCGAGTCATGCAGTCTTTCAGTTTCTCCACTTTTTGGAGTCCCATATGACTCCAAGAGGAGCGGTAATTACTGCACTGCTTTTGCATAGCAGGGTTTGCCCCCATACAAAACATGCCAAAACGAACAAATGCACGTCTGACAGTTTGGCAGAGTAGCAAAACATCTTGTTTTCTAGAATACCAGATGTTTTACTACTCTGCCGAACTTGGAACTAAAAGGTTTCTGCAAGAAGCGACACGGCCTCTGGACTTTTAACAATCCATCCCATCTCATGTCATAAGCCAGTTAATATGTGTTTGCATGTAACAGGGACACATAGCACTGGAGAGCATTTGACACTGTTGATCATGTTCTTTCAGACTTTTCCAAGAGATGTCGGCTCCATCACACGTCTTAAAGTCACTCTGAAGGAGTGCTGTGCGCTGTTGTGGTATATTATATTGTGCCGTGTTATTTTGTGTCAGTTTGAGTTGCACATCAGAGTGCACATGGGTGCAGATAACTATACAAGAAAACACAGTTACCTACATGCTATTGATTGGGTGAAGGTCATGAAAGTGAGGTGACTGGTTCCTGGATTTTCCGTGTTCATTTTTATGAATAGTACATTCTAATGGTGTGCCCCTTTCAACTTATACTGAACTCCATCTAGCCTCTCCCCATCCCACCTCACCTCACGCTTGGTGTTGGGTTTGTCCTCCATCGCCTCCTCCTGTCTGACTCTGTTTCGCTGCCTCTATGTTTGGGTCAAGGCGAGCGTTCCTTCATGAGGGCCTGCACGACTCTCCCTGGTAGGGGCCAATCCATGGGCGTCCACCTCCACGGCAGTTCTCCTCTCTATTGGGGTCCTGCATCCCAGTGCTTTCGGTGTCTCCGTAAAGATGCAGCTACTCAGATCCCGGACCCGGGACTCCTCCCCCAACAGGCCCTGCTCATCCTGGGGCACCTCAACCACATCTCACCCACCGCTTCTTTTAGACTTCCTGTCATTCTCGTCCAAATCATTTTGCACACTCATTATTGTTAGAGGCTCTGAGGTACCCATTTCTATCAGAAATAGTCAGAGCTCTCCATTCACGCAGCCATCTTTGCCGCGCGCCCAAGCAGTCTCCCATTTCATGCTTTTCTTTTTTTTTTTAAGAGTTGGAGTCCTTGTCAAAAAATGTTAGCTTCTTAAGGGAACTAGCTGGAGATGAGGATAGAACATTGTATTTCTCTGTATGCAGAGAATGGTTTATTTTATTTAGTGGATTTGATGTGATGAATCCTTAGACTGGTGGTTATTTTAAAATAATTTTAAAGACATTCACGGATGACAACAACATGGACTAAATCAAACATATTTTGTTTGATAAGCAATGGAGCAAATCTCATTCAACTTTTTTTGCATAGTCCAAGGATTGATTCTTGTGATGTTGTCACTTAAGTTAGACTCCCCCACATCGTATGGCAAGGGACAAGGAGCAACGGGAAGGGGGGGGGGTGCAGGTGGCGGGATGTTTCAGTTTACGTTTGGGAGTTGTAGAATAAAGACGTCCTTCATCCTCCTCCAGTCTCCGCCTCCTTATTACTGTCAAGGGTGAGGGAGGCCGTGTGGGTAACCTGCAAGACCATAGAAGTCTGGACATCACATCGGCGAAAAGCAGGTCAGAGGGACCTATGGTGCCACCATTCCTCCTCGCGGCAGCGTGAGTAGCGAGGGAAGAGCACGAACGAACGTCGGAGTGCGGAGGCGTCGGGCCCGTTCCAAAGTCACGCCGTGTGAGGCAGCCTAGGCAGCAGAGGCCCAAGCAGTCGGAGGTGAGGAAGGTGGAGGACAAGTCCTGCATGACCTCCCGATCAGCAGGGGCATGTGAGAGTAATCTCTGCCCATCGAAGCAACATTCGAAATACAACGTGGAAATACACGTGTTTGGCTGCAGAGAAGCTGCAACGGCCGCAGAGGGTACCGGAGATAGCCTGATCTGAAAACAAGTTGGTGTTCATAGGCACACGTGATCGCAACAGCATTCCACAACCACATGGACAACAGAGAGCGCACCAGCACAGAAAGAGCAGAAAGGAAATAACGCACTGCCAGCACCGGAGACAGCCTGGACCGGAAACAATTCAATCTGCATATGCGTGCGTGCACAACAGCGTTTCACGACCACGTGGCCAACAGAACATGCACCAGCACTGCAGGGCAGAACGAAAGCCATGAACTACCATCACCATGTGTTGTTCTCCCGCCTACAGCGTCAAAACGGCGTGCAAAAGGTCAGTTAACCCTCTACAACCCTGGGAAATGCCACAAGCCATCCGCATCAAGCCACCTGCAGATAATTAAGTAAAATAAACACAAAACAATGTCGGGGGATGATTCACTCACTGTTCCCCTCACCCCAGCCCAAGCAGTGTGGAGCCTCACTGGAAGAGATGGGTAAGATATTTTGAAGTATGTATCAAGGCTATTGGCCCCGTGGATGAAGAAAAGAAACACAGCCTCCTTACTCTGTCCACAGGCCCCAATGTCAGAGACATAGAAGATGATCTCCCGAAAGGCACGACAGATACGTATGCAAACCTCAAATCGACATGAAGTGGGAGAATGGAAAACCAGACTCCCGTCCTTCACCTCTCGCGCTTGGCCTAGAGGGTCGCGGCCCAGACACCCGCCACGAGAAGAGTTTGCCCATTTACCAGATGACCAAATACCCTGGTACAGAAACATACGGATGTGTCCATCTGCCTGCCCAACAGCCCGCACTGGCCATGCCGACACCTGCGGCACGGACCAACTAGACTGAAATCTACACATCGTTAGAGATGCCATGACGACCTAGATAACGGGAAGCACCGCTGAACTATTATACACGCTGAACATTTCCACACCAATCTACACGAAGAACATACTCAGTGCTCTGACGTAGGCGACAGGCTTATTCACGGACGTGCATCTTTATTATTTTTACATAGGCTTTCAGAATGCAGAAACGCAAGACGCACCATGAGCTCATTTATAACGCTTGCTCACGCTTCTCTTGAAACCCGTTACCATCATGAGAGATATAATGGAAACACGATACTGGCCATGAAACTGTATGCCACTATAACCTAAAGCATCCATGCACTAAATGGATTACTCGTGCACCAGGCCCAAGTAGGCCTCAAGCAAGAGTTCCCGTGGACATTAACAAAGCAAAAGTCAGGTTGCTGAGCCTGCAGAAAGAACCCAGTGGAGCAACCAGCCAAGGTCGTAATGTTGCAAACCCACAGTCAAGAAACAAATCTTCAAAGGCACGATGTTGCAACCTCGCACTCCACGTACCAATGTTAAAATCATATCTGCAAATTAAACCAGACATACAGTGGAAAAACAATATTAATTGTGCAGAATTATGCCTCAAACACGGTCCCTCCCCACGTGACCAAGCCGAACCTGACGAGATGCCAAAACCCAGGAGAGAAAAGGCGTCTGGGTACCTCGCTACGAGACGCAGGCCGACACACTTGAAAGGCTCAATGGACACCTGCTACAGTGGGAACGGTCAGTCTCCCACCTATGAATAAATCCTCACATTGCCTGCACGTACCCATATTGAAACACTGTTGCAACCACAGGTGCACCGTGTGCTGGGAACAACGGTGGTCCCAGGCTGGGGAGCTCACGGATGCACCAATCAGAACATGAGGTTCTTATCTCAGACGTCAGTAACGTTAGCCAATCCTCAGGGGTCTTCATGTAACAATTCTTATGTATCTAATTGTAGGGACAACCCAGATATACCACCTGACTACATCTTAACCACTAATATCATTCTCTATATGCGTACTATACTAACCCCACCACTCGAGCAACCAATCAAGAGTGGCGATAGGTTCTTTTGGTAACTTTTTGGAATGACGCAAGTAGCGCGTCATAATGTAGTAAAAAGGGCCTGCGAGCCCCACTATTGTGTGTGTGTCAGGACGAACGCGTACGCTCCTTGACCCATCCCTGCCGTTTGCATAATAAACGGCAGAAGTTGCCTTGCTCCTTGTGTGTGCCTCATACTCTGTCTCGATCCGAGATATACACGGGAGGAGTTGGGGCCTCCCTGCCCGGAGGTCTGCGGACGGCCCGGCCGACCCCGGCAGAATCCCCCCCGACAAGTTGGAGGCACTGCTGAGATCTGTTTAAGATCGACTTTTATTTTTTATTTTTCCAGGCACTCCCGTTGCGGGGAGGCCCGGCGGCGCGGCCCCCTCTGCCGTTGCCCCCTTCTGAGGACTACAGGACCATCGCGGAGCTGCGAGAGGACCGGACAGCGCAATCCGGATATTGGCCCTCGGGAGCCGGTTGAGAAGTATCCCGCCCGCGGTCGGCGAGTGTCCAGACGTGGTCCAGACGAGGGGAGGTGGCGAGCCGCTTGGAGGGGTGCACGCAGTCGAGCGGCCCTGCATCGAGGGAACTTGGTGAGCATGACACGCACAACAAGCAATGCGAAATTGTGAGGGAGGGGGCGGAAGTAAATAAGGGAGGAGGGAGGTATTGTAAAAAGGTGGGGTGAAGGTTTAATTGAGTGATGATAATGGAATGAATGGTAGTGAATTGAGTGCGAGAGAAGGCGGCTAACGTTACGCGAAAGAGGGGGGCAGGGCACGAGAACAACACGTGCAGACGCTCGCAACAAAAAGCTAACGTTACGCGAAAGAGGGGGGCGGGGCACGAAAACATCACATGCAGCCGCTCGAAAGACACTGATTGGCCTAAATCGCGACTACGTGTGAGGGTGGGTGTGTGTGGTTTCCTACGATTTGACATTTATCATTCAATGAGTAGATGAGGTTCCCTATTGTTCGAGCAAGAAACTCGATAGGTAGATGAGGTTCCCTATTGTTCGAGCAAGAAACTCGATAGGTAGATGACGTTTCCCTGTGGGCGGTGGCTAGTTACGTAGTTGCCCAAAACGGAAGATAATTGGCTGGTTAAGCCCTCCTGTTGAGGGGCGTATCACACGCGAGGCGACGCAGCGTGCGCAGTCCGGTTATAGTATTGATGAGATTACCTTGTTCAAGGAGAGACAGGAAGACAGCTGTAGGGTTAGCGGGGTAGATTGCAAGTGTATTTTGAATTTAAAGAACATAACACGAATATACCAGTAGTTCGAAGAAATAGGTGACGTCACCAGTAGGGATTTAGTAAGATATCGTGAACACAAGAAGCTTTGGGTTTGACATTGGTGGGGAAGAGAAACATGATAAAGGAGCGGACACGGAGATAAACGATAAACGAGTGGATCAAAGAGGAGAAGGGGAAGGGGGCGTGGCTGCGCACGGAGAACGCCGGCCACGGCAAGTGTAAAGGTGGGAGGAGAACGGGGAAAAAGGACGACTGTGTAAGATCGTCGTAAGGGGTACGCAGCTGCAGGGGGCTGCGTGCGCTTCGGCCGCAGGGGGCCGTAGGGGAAGGAATATAATATAACATCATAAATATATTTGTTTTATAATTTTTTTTTTTTTGTGATTATTATCATTGCATAATTTGTCAAAGGATTGTCGTAAGTCCCCACACTTGCGGGGCAAGGTAAGCAATAAAAGGTTGTATGTTGCAAACTGGTAGCAAGGGGAAGGGTAAGAAAGGGTGCGCTAGTATGTCATACGGGAGAGGGTTGGGAGGGTGGGGGAATACCCTCACTACCCCACTACAACATATATGCACCACACTGCCACCACATAGGGAGAAGTTAATTAAGTACAGCATAGAGTGGACCCAGGGGACGGACAACAAAATGTTGACACCATGGCCGCCTAATGGTAGCTTTGACCCATATGCCCAACATTCACTATTAAACCATCTGCACAATACATACAAGGGGAAGAAGTTGGCAAACCATGTGGAGGTGTTTAACTTATGGAGGATGTTCCAGGGGTCTAGACCAGGACCAAATGGAATGTTCACTATGGGGGAAACACCGGAAGAAAAGGAGATTAAGAAAGAAGGAACGGATGGGGAAAAGGAGAGTGAAGGAACAAAGAATATGGGGAATGAAAAACTGGGTGGAGGAAAGGTTGATAAATTAGCTGACATAAAACAGGAACCGAGCAATGAGATACCCTTAACACCGGGAGTGAAAACAGAGGGGGGAGGGTTGTACCCTTTAAGAGAATTAGGAGAAATAAAAGGACAGTTAAGGGCGGCTGAAGGATACTCAAACCCGGCATACAGCCCTCCACCATATGTGGCTCATGGAAAGATACCAATGGGGGACGGGAGGAGAGAAGAGCAGACTGTAGAGATAGGAAACGATGAGTGGGTAGCTGCACAGATATTGTTGAAATTACGAGGATCACTAACTGGAGAGGAAAGGGAGGCGGTAAAGAGAACAAACGAGGATAGTGAAAGAGAGAGTGAAATGAGGGGAGAGGAGCTGCTACGGCAGAAGGAAGAGATTTTGGAGGAAAGATTAGCTAAACTAAGGGATGAGCAGAATGAACTGATAAAACAACTTGAGGGGGAGGAAAGAGAGAGAGTGAGGAAAAGGAAAGAAGGTAAGGACGAATTGGAAAAATTAAGGGAGCAAAGTGAGGAGAGAAAGAGGGAAGCTGTAAGGGTAAAAGCAGCAGCAGAAAGGGTATCAAGAGTAGTGATGAGGGAGAAGAAGAAGGAAGAAGAAGAAAATGAAAAAGAAATGGAAATATGGAGGAGGAGGATAATATCAGAGACAGCTAAAAAATATGAAGAGGGGAAGGTAATAGAGAGTATAGTAGAAAGAGAAAGGGTGAAATGGGAAAGGAGGAGAGAGGATGAAAGGATATTGGAACAGATGAGCAACGAAGTAATGGAGGAATTAAAAAGGAAAAGAGAGGAAAATAGTAGGGAGATGGAGGAGAGGAGTGAAGGGGAGAGAGAAGAGAGTAAGAGGGAGAGTGAAAGATGGGGAGAAGTATATAAAAATAGAGAGGTAGCAACAACGTCAGCACTAAGGGGAACAGGTGGTAACAACGGAAAGGAAGAGGGAGACCTAATAGACTTAAAAACTGTAACAATAAAAGGAAAAAAGGCAGAGTGGGGGGCGCAATTTATGAATGATTTTTGTAGTGAGGATGGAAGGAAGAGTGAAAGGGAAAGCTTAGATAAGCTATACCTCACTAGAACAAACATAGATTCGCCATGGGTGAGTAGAAGATGGGAGGAGCTGGAGAGAAGTAAGGAGGAAGTGAAAAGAATGGGAGAAACACAAACTAACGAACCCACGCATCACACGCCACCGACGCTCACCAACCAACACACGCCACCCACATCACCATCACGCTCTCTAACGCCACACCCCACATGTTCAACAACTGCACGCTCTCTGCACAGAATAAAGCTCGCACCCTTCATGGACGAAGTTACACCTTATGCATGTCGGCTTAGGGACCTCCCTAGTCGCAGGCAAGACAGGCAAACAGACGTGCCAATATTGAACACAGGAAAGGATGAAAAAAGGGGAAAGGAAGAAGAGGGAGGTAGGAGAAGAGGTAGTAAGGAAGGATTTGAAGTAGTAAAAGGAATGGGGGAAGAGGAGGGGTGTGAAGAGTTAACATCATGGAGCATAAAGGATGACACAAGACAGAATGTAATGCCACTGCTGGAGAGAGGAGGGGTTAGACCACAATATGTACCTTGGAAACATACGGATAAGGAAAACATAAAATGTAGGCTCCCATCATTAAGTGGAGGTGCGGGTAAATGGATATATGAAATGGAAAAACACACCGCAGGACAGAAACTAGCAGTGGGAGATGTTAAGGGCCTGTTAATATCAATATTAGGGGATAGAGCGGATGACATTTGGAAAAGAGCGGGATTCCATGGGGTAACAATAACAAACACATCGCATGATGGGGCACCATTTGCAAACTGCAGACATGCGCTATGGCAGGCACTAAGAGTGCAGTACCCAGACACATCAGACATAGGAGCCATTACTTCCCGTAAGATGGGTGAGAACGAGGATCCTGTTGATTATATCCAGGATATTCAAGAGAAGTGGCGCATGGAAACTAGAGAACAATGGGACAAAACACCAGCCATATTTTATCATATACTAGTACAAGGGCTCCCAGAAGGAGTTCAGAGACAATTAAAGAAAGTAGTGGGGATGGAAGCAAAACCATGGCCGGAAATACAACTGACTATAGTACATCACTGTAGAACATGGCAAGGAAAAATGAAACAAAAGGAAGAGGACAGGAAAACAGAAGAGGCCAAATTAGTACAGAAAAAACTTACTAAATATACCATGGAAGGGGCACTAATAACTGCGCCAACACCAATGGCCCAAAGCCCAACGCAAGTAGTGGCTGCACAAAATCCAGCTCAAATAGCGCCTCCACAAGAGGTAATAGAGCAAGTGCTGCCTCTGCAATCACACGCACAGAACATGGGAGGAGGGTACCCAATGCAAGGAGCTGGGTATTATAATTATAATAGAGGGAGAGGAGGGTTTATGAGGGGAAGAGGATACGGATATAATACCCAACAACAGGCTGGGGGACTCAGAAATAACTACCAGACAGGGCAACCAGTATACCAGGACAACACAGGGAACTTCCCATGGCAAAACAGGGAACCACCCGTGTGTTGGAGCTGCGGACTATTAGGACACATGTCACGTACATGCAGGGTCAGGCCAGGAACACCAGCATGGAACGAACAAGCACAACATAGGACATCACAAGAACAGCAGGGCATACAACCACAGCAGATGTCACCACAAGGGAGTGACCAACACTACTCCCTACCACAACAACAAATAAAACAATACCTGCCACAAGTAACTGGTGCAGCGTTAATACAACCACCACCACAACCTGAACGAACGCAATTGGGTGGGGTGACGGTGTTGGGGCACAACCCTTACACAGGGAATGGCCAGTCATTGTACCCCCAATAGGACAGCCCACAGACGGCCTTGGTGTGTCCCATCCTGTCAGTAACACCTAATAGTGCGGAGGAGCCACGCATAGAGGTAACGATAGGTGACAAAAAATTATCATTCCTTGTTGACACCGGGGCAACCCGGTCTTGCATAAGGGAAGGTAAGTTTAAGATGTCAGGCGAAGCCATGAACACACAAGGGTTTTCTGGGGCTAAAGGGTTGGTTCCATTTACTGATAACGTTCCGCTATCTATTGGAGATTACGATCTGTCAGTACCACTTTTGTATTATAGTGCCTCACCAGTAAACATACTGGGGAGGGACATAATGAACAGATTAAATATGACGATCTCCTTTACAGAGGATGGCATAATTTGCTCTACTCCAGGGATTAACATGCTTGCAGCACGACAGATTTTGCAAGCATACTGTGGACAGATAGCGATCAGGGCGGAGCCGGTAGACGGCGAGCTATTCCAGTACGGAACAGACATGGCATTTGCATGGATGCCAGGGATAGGAGGGAAAATATGGAGGAGACCAGCAGCCTATCTATTCCGACCAGAAACACCAGCTAATGAACTGGAAGGGAAGGTCCTTGCAGTGGACATTGAGAGCATTATTGCAACAGCTGATTATGTTGCTGTGCACGCCCAAGATAAAGAAGGGAGAGCATGGAGGGCGGTGATAGCACTAGCAGAAGGATGTAGGCTGACCCAGGTGTCAGATGAAGAGTTGTTTTCAGAAGAAAAGGAGGAAAATGAAATGGTGTTCATGATGAGTGTAGAAATGTGGCTAACAGTGGCTCACAAACAAGTGGCACAGAAAATTGCAATGGCACTTGAGGCACCCGCTGGCACACCAGTCCCATTTTTTAAAGAAGATATGTCAAAGGTGCCAAAATCATTATGGACTATTAGCCCTTATGATGTAGGATGCATTAAAAGCATAGGGGGTGTAAGGATAAAATTAAAAAAGGGTGCCATACTACCAAGAGTGAAACAATACCCATTGTCAAGAGAGGCAGATGAGGGCATATACGAAACCATAACAGCCCTTATAAACAATGGCATATTGGTCCCCTCAGAATCCCCATGCAACACAGCTGTGTACCCGGTGCGCAAGGCTAAAGGAGGGTCTTGGCGGTTCATACAGGACCTCAGACCGTTGAACAACATAGTAGAAGCAGAGTATCCAGTAACAGCAAACCCGGCCACAATTTTGTGTGGCATTCCAGCAGAAGCATCACGGTTTACAGTGATTGACCTTAAAAATGCTTTTTTCTCAATACCATTACACCCAGACTCACAAGACTTGACAAGCTTCACTTACCGAAATAGGAAGTGGAAACATACCAGATTACCACAGGGATATTGTGAATCACCTTCAATTTTCAATAGGGTAATACAGATGGATTTGGGTAACGTTGAGTTGGAAAGCACAGTGTTACAGTATGTGGATGACATAATAATTTGCAGTACAAATGAAGATAAATGTAGAGAGGACTCATTAAAAATGTTGACGATATTGGCTGAAAAGGGGTACAAGGTAGACATGGAAAAGATACAATACTGTCAGGAACAGGTACTTTACATTGGCCAACTGATATCACAATATGGAAGAAGGATTGCACCACAAAGAGCACAGGCAATATCAGGCACTCCCGTGCCACAGACTGTAAGAGAACTGCAGCAATTTCTGGGACTGTGCAACTACTGTAGAGCATGGGTATTTGATTACAGCTCTTACATAGGACCCCTGCTTGAGGGTTTGAAGGAAGCAAATAAAGGGGAGAAAAAGTTGGGATGGACTATGGAAATGAAGGAGGCATTTGATGAATTAAAAGAAGCAATATCAACTGCTCCAGTACTAGCATCCCCAGACTATGAGCGACGATTTTTTATATTTTCACATTGCGACTCAGCAGTAATGAAAGCAGTATTGGCCCAAAAGACTAGCATGGGCTATAAACCAGTAGCATTTTACAGCGGTCACTTAGATCCAATAATGTTAGGACAATTCTCTTGCGAACAAGGCCTTGCTGCAGCTGCATTTGCAGTAGAAAAAGCATCATCAATAACTATGGGGTGTCCAACTACACTATTTGTAGAACATGCACTATTTGCGATATTGAATAAACCTAAGTCCACACTGACGACACAGAGGGCAACAGGTTATGAGATTATTTTGTCCAAAGCTGAACTGGCAATTGTTAGATGTAGCACGGTTAACCCTGCAAGGTTCCTAGCAGAAGTAATTGAAGAGGGAGATTACGCCCACGACTGCACCCAAGTAACTGAGATGTACTCATGTACTAGGAAAGTTGAAGAAAACGCACTAGAGGGAGGTGAGCTTTTGTTTATTGATGGGTCATCAACTATTGATCAAGGAGACGGGATAAGGAGGACTGGGGCAGCAGTAGTACAAATGATGGAAGCGCCAGTGTGTGTGGCTATTAAGTGTGTACAATTACCACAGCATTACTCTGCTCAAGCGGCGGAACTGGTTGCACTCATATTGGCACTAAAGGAAAGTTTTGATAAAAAAGTTACTATATATTCCGACAGTGCATATGTTACATCCACTGTCCACTCAGGGCTATCAAAGTGGAGAAGAAGAGGGTTTAGGAGAGCTGACGGCACTCCAGTACAACATGCCCTCTTGTTGGCTGAACTAATTGAAGTAATAAACGATCCCCAAGAACTAGCCCTAGTAAAATGCACAGCACACACCAATGGAGAAGACTATATATCAAAAGGAAATGCAGCAGCAGACGCACATGCAAAATATGCTGCATATTTTGGTGAGATATGGAACCCCACAGACTCACAGAGAGGGAGAGGGAGGGGAATAGCGAGGGAGATGTTAATAAAAGAAGGGTACACCCATCTCCCAGCCACCCAGATTATGGAGTTACAAGCGGCTGCACCAATGGCCGAAAAAGAAGTATGGGTGAAAAGAGGATGCACAATGTCACCAACCGACGCACTATGGCGCCAGGGTGGCACTGGGAAAGTTGTAATACCATTGGCATTGTTAAATACCGCCTTGAAC
Source organism: Ambystoma mexicanum (assembly GCF_040938575.1). NCBI lineage: Eukaryota > Metazoa > Chordata > Amphibia > Caudata > Ambystomatidae > Ambystoma > Ambystoma mexicanum. Next base: position 711,191,245 of record NC_090930.1, read on the forward strand.
CAATTACATCACCCTGCCCATACAGGCAAAGAAATAATAGCAGCACGAATTAGAGAAGATTGGTTCTGTCCCGAGTTAACATCCCATGTGTCAAATTTTATCAGCAATTGCCTTACATGTCAACAGTTCACGGCCGGTCATACTTTAAAGGTGATAAGAGGTACCATACCCCGACCAGAAGGACCTTTTCGGCACCTCCACATTGACTATGTTGATATGATCAACATTTGTCAAGGCAATAGATACATGATAGTAGTAGTATGCCCATTTTCTAGGTGGATCGAAGCAGGGCCCTGTTCACACCCTGATGCGTTTAGAGCAGCCAAATTTATAGTAAGGGAGGTATTCCCCAGGTGGGGAGTGTGCGAGGTGTTAAGATCAGACAACGGACCCCATTTCGCAAATGAAATGTTCCAGCATATCACATCCCTACTGAACATTAAACACAAATTTGCATGTGCGTACCACCCACAGGCCAATGGTGTATGTGAACGCCTGAATGGCCTATTGAAGGAGGCAATTGCTAAAATACAGCAAACAACAAAGAAAAGTTGGTTGTATTGCCTTCCGTTAGCACTGTTCGAACTTAGAAACAGGCCAGGGTCCGACCACCACCTCACCCCACACGAGGTGGTTACTGGACGCCAAATGCGCCTTCCCCTAACACCAACGTCAAGGGCATTCACCGACCAAGAAAGTTCTGCGAATGTGTTAGGTGATGAAATGTATCAATATGTGTCTTCTTTGATTACTAGCGTTGTGTTTGTGTCTCAACAGCTCGAGCGCACACGGGGCGGGTCCACCAGCAACCAAGAAATAGACGAAAATACAGAATTGGGAAAGGAGAACTTGTGCCAACTTGCCAAAGGTGACCACGTACTACTTCGAAATTTTAATAGAAAGTGGAACCAGCAGAGGTTCACTGGCCCCCATTTAGTAGAGGACGTATCAACAAGAGCAGTAAAACTAAAGGATAAGCGTGCGTGGAACCACCTGCATGATGTAAAAATTTACAAACTGCAGACCCGCCCCAGCGCCAACGACAGGTCCATTGGAAAAACGCCAACAACATCCCCGGCAGCGGAAGAAAACACAACCACAGACAACGACCCAATTGTTCCCTCGGAGAGAATAACGGACGAAGAAGGGGGTGATCCCCACACTGCCCACCCCATGGTCACACGTTCAAAGAGTAAAACTGCTCCCGCCATCTGAGCAAACCCCCCCCCCATTGACTACTAAATACAATTGTAATAAAAACTAAGGACTTCGCTTGCACCAATACACATGTAAACACGTGAATGTTCTCTTTTTCTCTCGCACATACAGGAGCTGCGTAATATTGTATTGTTAAGAAAAGTTATCTAACAAATTCAGTGTGCAGGCGTAGATGGTGCTGCCAGACGATAGTTACCCAGAAGAATTGTCACACCAATTTGTATACGAAATAAAAAGGCCAACATACTTAAAAAAGAAAAGGGTACGTGTATACTACACGGCCTTCCTCCTGGCCATAGAAAATTACATGCCCCACCTCCGCCCATACTTGCCGGTCTTGAGAGACCGATCACTTAGAGTAGCGTGGGAGCAACTCTTCACCTGGGCACTGAATGACTATTTGATAGGGAGAGCTTAATGAAACAAAACTAACATTTAATAACAAGCACTTTTTGAGAATTTGTAGGCGGGCAACTTTAACGTCGCAAGAATACGCTGCCAGGACTGCAGCAAGGTAAGAGCAAAAATGTCGGTGAGGTTAGCATATGTAATAAAAATAATAGGGATTTTTATGATCACCGGAGTTTTGGCTGCCTCTGTATGGCAGTACAGCTATGCTATGAGTTTTTTTGCTGCACCCAAACCTAATGTACCCCACCTCCCTGCTGCAACAGGTGTTACGTCAGGTGGTAACAGTAACAATGAACAAAAGCGAAATAAAGTTAAACGCAGCACATACTCAGACAATAAAGGTATTGATAATTATGTACAAGATTCAGCACACGTCACAAACAACATATGGTACAGCACATGACCCGCATTGGTAAGCAGACAACTGAGGATAGCTGTTACGTTTGCTCATTAATACCATACGCCATGAGCGCTTCACGAACATTTGTTGCCACAGAAATAGATGAAAAAACAGCACAGTGCATAATATATTTGGCCCTGTTCCAAACGAAAGGAAGATTCCAAGGAACAGTAGTGCACATGACATGGAAAACACGAGACTCATACCCATATGAAAACAACTTCCTCAAGACCTATCTGAGTTATCACAAGACCAGTTTACATGCTGAAGCATTCAGATACATAACAAGTGGCCCTGAAAAAGGAGAAACAAAGAAGGTAACACTGCAGTATCTACCATGTGATTGGTACGCCACGGAAGTTCCGGGTAAACAAGGATGCTGGGAGAGGCCATTACTGACGATAACAGGAAAGGTGTTCCTGGGTACCAGCTGGGAGATAGGAGTGGTTGGCAGCAACATGGTAACAAAAGAAACTATCTCAACCATCGAGACACACAATCATCGATGTTGGACGACATGGATCAAGTATGTACCAATGCTCACGTGGGTAGAAGAAGATGAAGACCCGATAACTATATTACCATTGACTGCGCCCAAAGTATGTTACCAGCATAAAGGAGAGGTGGACGTGGGATATAACACCAATTGTGCAAGTGTGATGGAGTTACCTGAGGGGGGAGCGGGAACAGCAGTAATAATGGACCATTATTGGGCCTGCGGAGAAAAGGCATATCATACACTGCCTCCCCTGTGGAGTGGTGTGTGCACAATGGTACACGTCAATGTACCATCACTAGTGGTACCTAAGAAGCATGTCGATGTGGCGAAATTTCCGAAAATGGATGAAGGAGACAGGAGAAGAAAGAGATCTGCACCACTCCAGAAGGAGCAAGAAAACAGGACCAACAGCAATGATACTGTCCTAAACAGGAGAAAAAGACAAGGAGAGCCATTAACAGGAAATTATCTGTGGGGAAGGTCGGAAACGGAACTAACATCAATACCGCCAGAACACAGACTATTCAGCAGAGCAGCAATGTTCTTCTCCTCAATAATACATCCGGGACTGCAGGCATACGCAAACGCAAAATGGCTGCAAATAACCAGATGGGAACTAATGATGACCATAAATTCGACAGTAAATGGGTTTAACGCAATTAAAGAGGAGCTGCGAGCTGTAAGGATGGTAGCACTACAGAACAGATATGTATTGGACCTTCTCACAGCAATGGAAGGAGGAGTTTGTGCAAAGATAGGACAATCATGCTGCACGTTCATACCTGCCAACGATGCCGACAATGGTACACTAACAGAAGCAGTTTCACAATTGGCCCAGATGCACTCCAAAATGATGGACGAAAGTAACGGCGTAAACAAGGATAAAAGCTGGTTTTCACTATTATGGTCATGGATGCCATCTTGGCTGTCAGATGGACTGAAAATAATAGTGGGATGTGCTATTTTGGCTGGAGCTGCACTGATAATAATTAGATTTTGGAAAGCCCGGAAGGCGCGCTCAACTGATGAGTTGCTGGAAATGGTGGGAATGCACCCCTTGATGCCAGCGGATGACGGCCAGCACACAGGTGTAATAATACACGAAAGGGAGAAGTTGCGCACCCAAATCATCGCCAATCATCTAGACCCACCATCAGTGAAGATCGAGAACCCAAGGAACCCTAGGAGCTACATAGGAAGATGGGTGTACTGTACTCCTGGAGGAACATGCGAATACATGTATTGGTCATTTGAAGATCACGTAAACCATTATGGACATCTCGGAGGGATAACCAAGATATGGAGAGTAAGAGGAGATAACGAGAAGGATATGTTTGTGGTCGACAAGTCGACCAGAGGGGGGACTGAAGTGGGAGAATGGAAAACCAGACTCCCGTCCTTCACCTCTCGCGCTTGGCCTAGAGGGTCGCGGCCCAGACACCCGCCACGAGAAGAGTTTGCCCATTTACCAGATGACCAAATACCCTGGTACAGAAACATACGGATGTGTCCATCTGCCTGCCCAACAGCCCGCACTGGCCATGCCGACACCTGCGGCACGGACCAACTAGACTGAAATCTACACATCGTTAGAGATGCCATGACGACCTAGATAACGGGAAGCACCGCTGAACTATTATACACGCTGAACATTTCCACACCAATCTACACGAAGAACATACTCAGTGCTCTGACGTAGGCGACAGGCTTATTCACGGACGTGCATCTTTATTATTTTTACATAGGCTTTCAGAATGCAGAAACGCAAGACGCACCATGAGCTCATTTATAACGCTTGCTCACGCTTCTCTTGAAACCCGTTACCATCATGAGAGATATAATGGAAACACGATACTGGCCATGAAACTGTATGCCACTATAACCTAAAGCATCCATGCACTAAATGGATTACTCGTGCACCAGGCCCAAGTAGGCCTCAAGCAAGAGTTCCCGTGGACATTAACAAAGCAAAAGTCAGGTTGCTGAGCCTGCAGAAAGAACCCAGTGGAGCAACCAGCCAAGGTCGTAATGTTGCAAACCCACAGTCAAGAAACAAATCTTCAAAGGCACGATGTTGCAACCTCGCACTCCACGTACCAATGTTAAAATCATATCTGCAAATTAAACCAGACATACAGTGGAAAAACAATATTAATTGTGCAGAATTATGCCTCAAACACGGTCCCTCCCCACGTGACCAAGCCGAACCTGACGAGATGCCAAAACCCAGGAGAGAAAAGGCGTCTGGGTACCTCGCTACGAGACGCAGGCCGACACACTTGAAAGGCTCAATGGACACCTGCTACAGTGGGAACGGTCAGTCTCCCACCTATGAATAAATCCTCACATTGCCTGCACGTACCCATATTGAAACACTGTTGCAACCACAGGTGCACCGTGTGCTGGGAACAACGGTGGTCCCAGGCTGGGGAGCTCACGGATGCACCAATCAGAACATGAGGTTCTTATCTCAGACGTCAGTAACGTTAGCCAATCCTCAGGGGTCTTCATGTAACAATTCTTATGTATCTAATTGTAGGGACAACCCAGATATACCACCTGACTACATCTTAACCACTAATATCATTCTCTATATGCGTACTATACTAACCCCACCACTCGAGCAACCAATCAAGAGTGGCGATAGGTTCTTTTGGTAACTTTTTGGAATGACGCAAGTAGCGCGTCATAATGTAGTAAAAAGGGCCTGCGAGCCCCACTATTGTGTGTGTGTCAGGACGAACGCGTACGCTCCTTGACCCATCCCTGCCGTTTGCATAATAAACGGCAGAAGTTGCCTTGCTCCTTGTGTGTGCCTCATACTCTGTCTCGATCCGAGATATACACGGGAGGAGTTGGGGCCTCCCTGCCCGGAGGTCTGCGGACGGCCCGGCCGACCCCGGCAGAATCCCCCCCGACAGACATTAACAGACTATTTGACCCCACGCACAAATGTGGATTACGAAAGACACATATTCCACACAACGAAACAGATCAAAGGTTAGTCCATGGACACTTTTGTCATTCGACTGAGGTTAAAAATGAAGCACTGCAATTTCAATAACTACTCAAACGACGAAGCCGTGTGCTCACAAATCATCGCTGGCTGTGGGTATGCAGACTTCAGATAGGGATTACTTAAAAAATCTCGCACATTAGAGGAAAATCATGCATCTCGCTCTCTCAGGCGCAGCCCTAACGCCCAAAGTTGAAGGTCTAAGTGACATCAAAATATCTCATGGCAAGGGTGAAAGCATACACAAGCTAGACCAAACGTCCAAAGGAAACAGTGAAGCGTTCTGCTATAGATGTGGCTATGAATGCCCACATGACGGCCCATGTCCAGCCATCAGCCAACAGTACTCAGCCTATGGAGGAGACAACCACTTTAAATTGGTATGTCGCATGTACTGATGTCAAATGAAAGGGGAAGGAACAGGAGGGAAACCATCCCAAGGCTGGCAGAGGCACGCACTAAGCCTCCCCAGGCCATCGAGCCACCCATACGAGCCACCTCAGTGCAGAACCAGAGACAAAAGGGTGGACAAAAGATCCCAGGAGAGAATGTCAGGTGAATGGCGTGACAACAAATCCAATTCGTCGAGATCAAGGAGAAGATCCAGGAGGTACATACGCTACCATGTCAAACACTCACAGACGGATATCAGATCCAGCGCCTCATCTGAAGAGGACACCAGGAGGAGGGAGGAACATCAAGAGGAGCCAAAGAAGCGGGGCTATCTGTATACCTTGGGAAACCAAACCGCAAAAGAACACAGCCCAACCCTCCTCTTTCAAGTAAACAAAATGGCGGCTGAGTTCCTAGTGGACACATGGGCGACCGTGAATGTTATAAGCAAAGAAGAATATGACAGCCTGCCGCAGGCCCCATGCCTCCGGACAGCAGAAGTTCACATTTACCCGTACCCATCAAAGACACCACTACAGTGCAAGGGATATTTTATGGCGTCATGCACCTATAAAGGGCAAACAAAGAAGATCCCCATGCATGTACTAAAAGCAGCTGCTGAAAGAGGATGTATTCTAAGCTAAAAAGCCGCCATCGACATGGGCCTCATTCATGTATTATACAGGCTCATAGCCCATAAGTACCTCGATCCAGCCGCCAAGATCAAGCAGCTGTTCCCGGCCTTGTTCAAGGGCCTCAAGAAACTAAAAGGAAGACAAATCGGACTCCACATTGACCCTCAAGTACCTCCAGTGGCACAAAACTATCAAGGAATACCAATACACATACAGAAACAAGTAGAGGAAGAACTCCTCAAACTCTTCGAGGCAGACATCATAGAGCCTGCAGAAGAGCCCACCCCGTGGGTGTCCCACACCCAAACTAAAAGGAAGACAAATCGGACTCCACATTGACCCTCAAGTACCTCCAGTGGCACAAAACTATCAAGGAATACCAATACACATACAGAAACAAGTAGAGGAAGAACTCCTCAAACTCTTCGAGGCAGACATCATAGAGCCTGCAGAAGAGCCCACCCCGTGGGTGTCCCACATCGTCCCTGTACCAAAAAGAGAATCCACTGACATCCGCATATGCATAGATATGCGTTGACCCAATGAGGCCATACTACGAAAACACCACCAAGCCCCCCGCATCACCGGCATGGTGCATTTGTTGAATGGAGCCACAGTGTTCTCAAAGTTAGACCTCAACAAGGGGTACCACCAGCTAGAACTGAACAAAAACTCCAGATACATCAATACTTTTGTCATGCACTTGCGGTTATATAGGTTGAAGTGCCTCTGCTTTGGGGTCTCTTCAGCTGCAGAAATATTTCAGTCCGAAATTGACAACGTCATAAAACACATATCAAATTGCTTAAACTACAGCGACTACGTTTTAGTTTTCGGACAAGACCAAGAGCAGCACGACAACACCCTCACCCGCATCTGCATGACACTAGAAGAGGCTCAACTCACCCAAAATAAAGAGAAGTGCGAATTCAGGAAACAAACACTTCATTTCTTTGGCCACTTATTCTTGTCAAATGGAATGACCCCAGATCCAGAGAAAGTTGCAGAGGTTCCATATGCAGAAACACCCAAGAACATTTCAGACCTGGGCTCATTCTTTGGGCTTGCCAGCTATTGCACCCGCTACACACAAGAGTTCGCATCAGTCAGCGAACCCCTCAGGGCACTAACAAAACAAAACACAGAATTTGTGTGGACCGAAGAGTGCCAACGAGCATTCCAGGCAATCAAACAAAGGATATCAAATGCGAAAAACAAGGCCTACCTTAACCCCAAAAGAGAAACGGAACTTATCATAGACGCCAGCCCAGTAGGTCTAGGCGCAAGTCTGACACAAATAGACACAAAAGATAGACACAAAAGACAACCACACAAGACATGTTGTATCATACACCAGCAGGAGCCTGTCAAAGATGGAGCAGGCCTACTCAAAGGCAGAAAAGGAAGGACTAGCAGTGGTGTGGGCCTGTGAACATTTCCACCTCTTCCTATATGGAAAACCTTTCACAGGCACTGTCATGCATATATGGAAATCCACAAGCAAAGATGCAGCGGAGAATTGCCAAATGAGCGTTAAGACTACAGGACTACAGCTTCAATATCATACACCGACCCGGAAAGGACCATAACACAGCAGATTTCCTGTCACGTCATCCCTGCAGGGAACTCCAACCCACATCCTCCATCGCAGATCAGTACATCCACTATATTGTGCATTAAAACACGCTGAAAGGCCTGAACCTGCATCAAATAGCACACGAGGCGGAGAATGATCAAGGCTTACAGGTGAATCTTTGTTGTCTGGAAAAAGGACACTGGAAGCAAGCAAAGCAGACGGGGGAGGGCACCTGCGAGGAAAAAAAGCAGGACATCAGCTGCCTGATAGCTGTCAAAGAAGAACTAACCAAGACAGACGGAGGACTACTACTTAAAGGAACAAAAATAGTGATTCCTCTGACACTACGGTGGAGGGTGCTGGAGCTAGCATCACGAGGGCCATAGAGGAATAGTATCCACAAAGAGAAGGCTCAGGCAAAAGGTGTGGTTTCCCCACCTAGACTCACAGGATATGAAGACCTCCTAAAACAATGCCCCACATGTGCTGTCATCAATCCACATACACAACCAGAAAATGCCTAGGATGAAATCTCTGTTGATTTCTTCGGATCACTGGAAGGGGGTGAGTACATCCTAGTCATTGTGGGCGAATACTCCCATTTACCTGGCCTACAACTAGCGCCTTCCACGTCCGCATGCCACACCATACCCGCCATGGACAAGATGTTTGCCATATATGGCTTCCCGAAAATCTTGAAATCGGACAATGGAACCCCCCTTCACGGGACAAGACTTCAAAGTATTCGCCGAATACATGGGTTTCACACATCGCAGAATCACACGACTATGGCCACAAGCAAATGGCACAGTCAAACTCTTCATGAGCAATAAAAAAAGAAACGTGCACATTTCCTGGCTGACTGGGGAACCTGTAGAAAAAATACTCTGTCAACTGTTGCAGGATTATCGCAATAACCCTCAGAGCACGACTGGAAAAACTCAATCAGAAGTCATCTTTGGAAGAAACATATAGACGAAACTACCTCACACAACTAGCTCAGAAGAGAGATATCAAGGAGATGCTGAGATGAGGGAACAAGACACTCGACACAAGGAGAGCATGAAGAAGCGAGCCGATGAAAATAGAAGGGCCAGAGACAATGACCTGGAGCCAGGGGATATTTTCAGAGTGCGACAACAACAAAGCAGAAAGAAAGTGGCGGCTTTTGATGAAAAGACCTTGACAGTGACCCAGGTAAAAGGCTCTCTTATATCCGCAGAAGGTGAAAGAAGGAGTGTCACTAGGAACTTGTCTCACTTCAGGAAAATTCCAGGTATCATCCCCTCCAGATCAAGCACCTCAGACACACCAACGCAAGAATGGGACCCGTCCTATGAGGGTGATGGTGAGGGCTCCTGTGACGAGAGAGGCCAGGAATGTCTGGAGAGCTATGATGAGAGTCGGACTCTGAGAGTGACAGCCCGACCTCAGCGGGCGAGAAATCGACCTCAGATACTGATTGAGGAAATTAACTAAGGTACATCATTGTGTTTAGTACCGGGAGGGTGTGATGTTGTCACTTAAGTTAGACTCCCCCACATCACGTGGCGAGGGACAACGAGAAAGGGGAAGCGGAGGGGCGGGTGGCGGGAAGTTTCAGTTTACATTTGGGAATTGTAGATTAAAAACGTCCTTTATCCTCTTCCTGTCTCCGCCTCCTCTTTACTGTCAAGGGTGAGGGAGGCCGTGTGGGTAACTTGCCAGATCGTAGCAGTCTAGACATCATAATTCTCACCTTAAAAATGTCTGTGTTCTGCAGAACACTTTAGATCCCAAGCAAGAACTTTGTTTTGGAAATATGGGAGTGCTCAGGATAGTGTGGGATAGTCAGTAAACGCTATCAACAGTGGAGGGTTGGGCTGGTCCATCCGAATATTACAAAATATTGCTGGGCCTCCTAGTGAGTTGTTAACAGTTGATAGACGAACACCAGGGGAAGATACAATATTGAAAGTTGAAAAGAAGGTGTTAGAAGGGAAGGCTTGTGATGAAATCAAATTACACATTTGCTGCCAGAAGCAAAGTGCTTTCCTTTGAAAAATAAAATGTAAATATACATCTACAGCGCAATCAAAACGGCCACTTCTACCCCTACCCACGATCCCAGAGGTTCTATACTGCTTGAAGAACTCCACTAAGTCTGAAGTGTAATGGGAGAAACTCCCCTTTTGTCAATATGAAGAGGAGGCATGCTGAAAGAGAAATACAAATTAAAGAACTGCAATACGTGTCTTATTCAGGGAGCGCCTTAGACAAAATATTGTGTGACTTAATGGACTGCATACATTTTTTCGAGATACAAGAAGAATTTAGCCACCCAGGCAAGTTCTCAGTGAATATTAGCAATTGGGAAAGTGTGTGGCTTCAGACAGGGTCTGCAACGGGGGAAGTTATTGGTGGGTCTGGATTGTTGTGCTAGCCTAAATAATCATCCTTTGAGTAATCAAAAGTTAATCAGAAGAATAAAGAATTTGAATAGTTAATTGTTGTAATTTTTTCTTGACAGTCAAACATTTCAGCCCTTCAGCCACCATGGGTTTCGACAAATTTTCTTTCTCAAGGCAATAGTGAGTTCTTGAAAGACCTGGTTGGTCTGGTTTTAAACTCTTTTTCTATGAATAGTTGGATTCTCAGCTCTGGTGTGGTTCACTCACTTATATTTAATCAGTTTGGCAGGAATGTTCAAGTGTGCAGCGGCTGTGTAACAATTATATATCCCTAATGAGAGGCAGTATATACCTTGGATTCCTTTTCGGCTCTCGCTTTTGGGATAC